>NC_066620.1:187002780-187692582 GCF_025201925.1 Gopherus flavomarginatus
AAGTCTCTCTCATGTTGGTGAATAATGTTGGCAGCCCAGAAACAGTGAAGGGAAGGAAAATTCACAAAAAATATGGTGGGCAAAAATGCAGTAAAAACAGAAGCTTAATAATGTTAGATTAAATTGATAGAGCATGTGGTAGCCACCCTGGAATAGAAGACATGACAAACAACATTTTATGAATTATTCAGTTTATTTCTCTCCAATATTCCAATTCTACTTTCACATTAACAGATCATCTGTGTATTTCTAGACCGTTTGAATCAGGTTTCTGAGCATTGTCTTGTTCAACTCTTACAGAAATTCAGGGCTTTGATTCATGGATAAGTTAAACTGATGTAACTTACATACAAAAAACCTAGATTTAGAAGTTAGTTTGTTCGCAGAGGTAAGCACTTATAAGTTAGGAAATGCAAGGATTGAGGTTTCTTTATAAGCTTAATTTGGTCCCCTTGTGTGCATGCATTATGGTGCAGGCCTTAATTACATGATCACATACTGTTTTTAACACGGGACCCATTTTTAATGCGTAGCATAGACGGTGTTTGGAAAATGAAAGAGCTGTTTGCTATTTATTTTTATCCTCATAATTCCAATATGTGGGTCTATGCCTTATTTACTGCATGCTATCCAACCCCTGCACTGACTACAGAATGCTTCAGTTCCTCATGGTATACTCTTTGGCACTCATCACTGTAATATCAGCTTGCCTCAGTCATTAGTGAATTTATCTTTACATCTTTCCTGTGAAAATAGAGTATTATGATCATTGTACGGTGGATAAACTGCAACAGATAGTGACTTGCCGAAGGATACACAGTGAATCAGTGGCAGAAGCAGGATTGGAACTGAGGATGACCACCTCCTCCCATTGGGACTTGTTCTTCTAAATCTCTTTGGCATTTTTGAAAATCTCCCCCTTCCTGCCTTCCTTTTTTTTTTTTTTAATGAATTTGAAGAAGTCATTTAAAGACATACAGTTTAAGGGCACTCTGCTGAAATTAGACAATCTCAAATAATTCAAGTTGTCATCATCCCTTATAGGAAACTGCTAGCATTTAAAATATTCTAGTCTCCCTGGTTTGTTGGATTGTACATTTGCATTTTTATTGCAGGCAGCTTCCTGACTGTAGGTAAATCTGTTTAACCAACTCTTTTAGACTGCTCTGCTGGGAATTAAGTTGAGATGTTTGTTCATTTCCACAAAACTTTCCCCACTCCAGTGACAACTGTACATCATTCTCTACTTCCATGTGTCAGTCCCTTTCTGAGTCTTTAGGCCCTATTGCATAGTTGGATCCACACAATGCAGGCAGATTCTTGCATCCAAGGAGAGCTCTGTTGAAATCAAGATCAGGGTTTTAGTTTGTAAACTTGATGGAGCAGGAATCCTTTTCTTTGCTTGGCAAGTTTGCCCAAATTTAAAATGCTGTACACACTTTTTAAGGTAATATGGTAAAATTATGTTTTATTGAAGAATGCATTGTTTTTCTTTGAAGGGTAGTGTGACGTGTATTGTGGAAGTGCCACAATTAAGATTACATCGTGGTTAAAGCATATATTAACATCTTTTAAAGCTCTTACGTTCTACAAGAAGCAAACTTGATTGGGCAGTGGATACGGATATGTCTACACTACAGGATTATTCTGATTTTACATAAACCGATTTTGTAAAACAGATTTTATAAAGTCGAGTGCACACTGCCACACTAAACACATTAATTTGGCAGTGTGCGTCCATGTACCGAGGCTAGCGTTGATTTCCGGAGCGTTGCACTGTGGGTAGCTATCCCATGGCTATCCCATAGTTCCCACAGTTTCCCTCGCCCGTTGGAATTCTGGGTTGAGATCCCAATGCAAAAACAGTGTCGTGGCTGATTCTGGGTAAATGTCGTCACTCAATCCTTCCTCCATGAAAGCAACAGCAGACAATCATTTTGTGCCCTTGTTCCCTGGATTGCCCTGGCAGACTCCATAGCATGGCAACCATGGAGCCCGTTTTGCCTTTTGTCACTGTCACCGTATGTGTACTGGATGCTGCTGACAGATGCGGTACTGCAGTGCTGCACAGCAGCATTCATTTGCCTTTGCAAGGTAGCAGAGACAGTTACCATCCCTATTGCACCGTCTGCCATGCCATTGTAAATTGGCGATGAGATGACGGTTATCAGTCGTTCTGTACCGTCTGCTGCTGTCATGGGTGCTCCTGACTGGCCTCGCTGAGGTCAGCCGGGGGCGCATGGACAAAAATGAGGATGACTCCCTGGGTCATTCCCTTCTTTATGTTTTGTCTAAAAATAGTCAGTCCTGCCTAGAATATGGGGCAAGTGTACTAGAGAACCAGAGAGCACAGCTGCTTCGTGTCAGAGCCCCAGAGATCCCACAGAAATGATGAGCTGCATGCCATTCTAGGGGGTGCCCCTGCAACAACCCCACCCATTGCTTCCCTCCTCCCCCAACCCTGCTGCGCTACCGTGGCAGTGTCCCCCCATTTGTGTGATGAAGTAATAAAGAATGCAGGAATAAGAAACACTGACTTTTTAGTGAGATAAAATGAGGGGAAGGAAGCCTCCAGCTGCTATGATAGTCCAGGCAGGACATTAAAGGGTGGCGGGGGAGAGGAGCCCAGCCTCCCGCTGCTATGATAGTCCAGGCAGTACAGAATCTTTTCTTTAGACATGAAAAGGAGGGGGGATCTGATGGAGCTCAGCCTCCAGTTGCTATGATGAAGACAGTTACCAGCCATTCTGTACCATCTGCCGGGAAAGACTGGAAGTCATTCCCATTTTTACCCAAGCGCCCCCGGCCGACCTCACCAAGGCCAGCCAGGAACACTCACGGGCTGATGATGACAATGGGTAGCAGTTATATTGTACCGTCTGCCACCGGGAAGGGGATGCTAGTGTTCAGTGCTGCATCACCCCATCTACCAGCAGCATGCAGTAGACATAGGGTGACATTGAAAAAAGGCAAGAAACTTATTTTTCCTTTCGGGGGGGGGGGGGAGGAAGGGTGTAAATTGACGAGATATACCCTGAAACACCCCGGAAAATGTTTTTGACCCTTCAGGCATTGAGAGCTCAGCCAAGAATGCAAATGCTTTTCAGAGACAGCGGGGACTGTTGAATAGCTGGAGTCCTCAGTACCCCCTCCCTCCCTCCATGAGCATCCATTTGATTCTTTGGCTTTCCGTTATGCTTGTCACACAGCACTGTGCTGTGGCCTCTGTTTATCATAGCCTGGAGATTTTTTCAAATGCTTTGTCATTTCATCTTCACTAATGGATCTCTAATAGAACAGATTTGTCTCCACATACAGCGATCAGATCCAGTATCTCCCATATGGTCCATGCTGGAGCTCTTTTTGGATTTGGGACTGCATCGCCACCCGTGCTGATCAGAGCTCTACACTGGCAAACAGGAAATGAAATTCTAAAGTTCGCGGGGTTTTTCCTGTCTACCTGGCCACTGCATCCGAGTTCAGATTGCTTTCCGGTGCGGTCACAATGGTGCACTGTGGGATACCTCCCGGAGGCCAATACCGTCGATTTGCAGCCACACTAACCCTAATCCGACATGGCAATACCGATTTCAGCGCTACTCCTCTCGTTGGGGGGGGGAGTACAGAAATCGGTTTACAGAGCCCTTTATATCGATATTAAGGGCCTTGTTGTGTGGATGGGTGCAGGCTTAAATCGGTTTAACGCTGCTAAATTCGGTTTAAATGCGTAGTGTACACCAAGCCTAAGAGACCTGGAATTATTTTTGGAGGTACAATTTTTAGAACCAAATAAATTGGTTTACACCGTAAAAAGTAAGCACAGAACAGAGATGGTTACTTGGTGGTAGTTTCTAAGAATAATAGCAAGTGGGCTGCCTCTTTTATTTTTCTGGCTGCTGAGGTTGGATGTATGCCAGTGGGAATCCTCTGAGTGTCATTTCATAAAATGCTTATCTCTGTTTCCCCTTCCCCAGAGATGTTAGAATTGACACAGAAGCCAGTTAAGGCTCTGTTGAGTTTTTAGAGTTTAGTAAAAAATACAAATAGAATCATATAAGTTGTGGAAATCAACTCTGCTGCCTTCATTTTTTTCATTCGAAATGATAAACACCAGTTCCCTCCTCAGTCCTGCTACTGTTTTTGGAGTACATTTTAACCTTTCTATTTGGTGGGATTTTTTGCCGCTCCCCCCCTGTTTTTTTAAATGTATTGCAGATATGCAAATAACAGGTGCCAATAGCCCTTCTTTCTCTTCTGAAACAACTTCAGAATGATAATAAGCAAGGGTGAGGCTTTTTTAAAAGCGCTGAGGAGGAAGTTCACTTCTGACAGGGTTATTGTAATCAGTTTATCATGAGAGCCTGCTGTTGTGTAACAGAAACTCTAGCTTGTCTCTACCTGTCTTAAAGCATTGCTTAATGAAGGAAAACAACCTAATGAAATATTTGTGAAATTCAATAAAATTTGTTCGCAAGCTTTAAATTTTAATACTTGTTAGACAATTCAGCACAATACTAGGTAGCATTTTAAAACTTACGCTTAAGTGTTGTAATATAAGTGATCATTTGCATTGTGAGTATGTGCAAAGCAACAGTCAAGCATGTGTCTTTGCTAGTTTAATAATATATTAGAACTCATTCAGCCAGAACTTTTTTTATCTAAAATTACCCAATAACCAAAGTAGTGTTTTGCATCCCCAAGAAGTATTGTATTGAAAAGTCTTCCAGATAGAATAGAGAAATGGAATTTATTTGGCTATCTAGCAAAGCAGGCTTCTTCTGTAATCAGTATTCATCCTATGATCCCTGTTTGGTTTTTTTCCCTTGTGTGGACAAGACAGCAAGCAGGCCTACATTCTTCAAATAGATATATGATATGATTGCACCATTAGGTAGTCATTCTCCGTAGCATACCAAGGATTTGCTCACAGAAGTGCATTGATCATTCTCTGTGTTATTATAGGAGATAGACAGAGTGCCAATATTGCTTTTCATATGGTTTGATAAGGATGATCTTGACTGCATTTTTAATATCCTAGAGAGTTAAGGAAACCATCTCAACAACATTCACGCCAGGCTCTACAAGGTGGACAAGTCTAATGCTACTATTATCCTAGTGCTTTGTTCCTGTAGAATCTTGTAAAACTTATTTTAAATGTGACATTGATCTCTGTATTTCTTTCTTCCTTTTTTTCTTTTTTTCTTTTTTTTTTTTTTTAGTGGAGGAGTCCTCACAATTTTTTTCTCTTCTTTGGAATATTGAACAGTTATCTAAATGGAGTTGTAAGAATTTCACCTTTTATTCTTTCCTGCCATTTGTTCACCTTAAGTAATCTCAGGCACACCCCTCCATTATTACATCAGCAGCAACATGTGATTCATAGATATTAGGATTGGAAGAGATGTATGTTGTCATCTAGTCCATCCCTTATATTGCTGCCCTGTATTTCTTAAACATTCCTTACAGATCCAATACTTTTTTAAGTAAAGTCTTTCACCATGGAAAATGTAAGCATGCCATATTAGAAATGAACTATAAAACAGAAGTAACTATGCTATTTTCACTGCCCAAGTTGAATGAAGTGCAAAAAAATAAAAAGTATTATTGGTGAAAAGTAAACTTGATTTTTAAAATCTTTCCCTTTTAATAATCTAAGGTGTTAGGAATACATTTATATGCTAATTGCTTTGATGACATTCCAGAACAATTTTAGAGCCCTTAGTATCTGGAAATATTGTAAAAGTTCTTCTGGTCAATGCATTTTGGTGAACTCCTTTTCCATATGGGTACCTGACTTTGCTACATGTCTTTGAAGAAACGTTTCATGTGTTCGATCTGAACATGTGTTTTGTCAACCTTGAGGGATGATCCCAGTGAGCTCGCAGTCTGGCAGGTGGATAGAGTTTAAGGGAACAGGAAAAATGTCCTATACAAATCAACAAAACTCACTATAGATAGCATTGGCAGAAGTGGGTTTTTAAGATGTACTTAAAATGGGGAAAGTAAGGGTCTTGTGGATGATCTCAAGGAGATAGAACCACAGTGGAGGCTGCATGGAAGAATGTTCAGATGATTGAGAGGCTGACAAATGGATAGAGAAGGATGAGAGAGTGACTGATCTGAGAGCAACACAAAGCAAATAAGGAAATTCCATTTTAATGTAGGAATTTTTAAGCCGACAGTCTCACCAAGAACATCTATCTAATACAAAGTACTGAGTCACCAGTTCATTCTCATTCCATTTCAAATATCAGCTTGGTTGTAAATTTCACACCTGGCACAGTTATTGGAACCAGTGTCAGCTCTGTTATGAAATCAGCTAATGGCTATATTAGCACTTCTGCATCACCCAGCAGCTATGGCTCCTCACTGCACCACATTTCAGATTATTAGATGCATGCAGGTTATTCTAGTTTACAAACTTGATTTACTAGCTCTTTTACAATAAATAGCTTACTGTGTTTTGTGTTTATATTTCTTTATAAATAATATATGTATTGCACCAACTTTTGGGGGTAGTTATACTTTTTTAAAAATCCCCCTGTCCTCCAAATCATAGCTTGATCTTCTGCTAAACCTTCATATTGGAATAATCAATATCCTAGTCAGTGGTCCTTGTCAGCCTAGCATATTTTTCCAAACTGTAGTCTGGGAAGAGGTGGCTGGTCATAGACTGCTTCAGATAGGTGAGAGTCTTTTCAGATAGTCCCCCAAATATTGAACCTCATCATTTCAAAGAGGCATCTGGACACATGTAAAAGTAGCTGAAAAATAGGAGGCAGGATTGGCCTCTACTGGGTCCACTGCTAAAGAGGAGATGGAAAAAGGAGACCCTTTCAGCGGCTGCAGCTGCTGATCGCTATCAGTAGGGGGATGTTCAGAGGAGCAGAGAACAAGGCAACTAGTCAATGTGCCCAGAGGCGCATGGGAAGAAGAAATCCTGATATCTAGACTGCATGTCCAAGAATGAAGGGGCAAGTGGAAGCAAAGCATGGAAGGAAAAGGAATAAGCAGTTCAAAAATGTACGGAGAGAGAGGAATAAAACAGAAGAAGAGGAAATTATATCAACAGCAAAGGAGACTGCATAGCAAATTCAAGAAGGATAGATCCTTATCACATTAAAGTTGAAGACAAATACATGCAAAAATCTCTACAGGCATGTTATGTGATCACAAATAAGAGGAGAAATGGTCCATTGGCTTTTTCTTTTGAGATGTGATCCATGGTAATAAAAAGTTTGCAAACCCTCAGTCTAACAGAAGCAGGCAGAAAATGCATCTGAAAAGTTAGCCAATAGGTTCTCAATTTTTTACATGTTGATCAGCAACATTCTGATACTGTCATAACAAGCATGAGAGGATGCAATCTGGGCTCACCCAAAACAATTACCTGTCTCTATGCCCTGATTATTCATATTAACAATTTGGATCATCTACTTTGTGGAAACTAGTTTGTCCTCCTCTTCTATTACAGGAAAAAAATTCTCCCAGAGAGATCTGAATGATAAAAGAATTAGCTAACTGAAACAACCCGACAAGTTGCACTCTGGATACCATATTCTAGGTGCTAATTTTCCTACAAAATAGTCTGTTTTGTGAGTTAAATTAAACAGTGAGGGATAAAAGTATAGTAGATATTCTCGTATAGTATCAAATTCCATTACCTTCTAGATTCAAAGTATCTTGTTTTATAATATGTGGGGACAAGAGATAAAGGACCTTTCAGAGAACAAAAGCTGCCCAATAGTAGTTGCATCGACATACAGACAAGTCACTGAATCTCCCACATCGGTCTTCAATAAACTCCAGTTTGCCAAAAGTATGAGAAGACTACTAGCTGGTCGTCATATGTATTATAATGGTGGTTCTGTCTTTGATCCTTGAAATTGTAAAATGCCGTCATGAACTTGTAGCTGAGAGTTGCAAACTGTCTGGGGGACTCCCAATGACTGGGAACAGTAAACAAAAGCACAGTAATTCCAGAAAGAGATGGATAGGGGAGCCCTTGTAAATATTTAGCACAAACACAGCTGAAAATATGTAATGTGAAGAGAAACTTTGGGATTGGGTAACAAAAAAAAAAAATTATACTTTGGTAATCTGAGGCATATGATCTAACATCTCCAACCACTCCTTCCCTGAATTTAATCATGAGGTGCTGGTGTCAGGGCATTCTCAGTTGAGAGGGCCGTGACTCCAAAACGTGCTTCCCTTGTTGGTTAATTGAAGCCTGTCTTGGTTGACTTTCAAGATGACTTGTTCTATCGGGCTTTTTCTGGGGAGGGACACACAAGTAGATGGGTGGAAGGGGATGAGTTTTGAGGCAGGGCAGTTTGACGTTTGCTATAAGTTTGTCTACAGTGAATGTATGTGTACCCAGATATGGGAATGTATTTTATAAACTGAATGAAATACCCCCTCCCCCACTACTGCTGTAATATGAATACATTCTTTATGTGGTAGACTCTGCAGAAGTAGGCGTGAACATTTTCACATGGGGACTTCACTGCAAAAGCTAATAGCTCTTTTGACATTAAACTGTGTAAAATGTTTGTTGTGATTAAGATGTTTCAGTGCTTTCTGAATGATAGGGCTCTCTACAGCCATTGTCACCCTCAACTATGTTCCTGATAGAAAATTATTGTGTGTGTTGTTTAACTTTAACTTTGATATTTACAGACATCAAGAAAACAGAATCACTACTATGTGCTTTTGGCAATGCATAAGTCACTCAATCTAGCATTGTAATTACCTTTCCCTTTGTAAAAGGAAAACTACTTCAGTGTTACAGTAAATGTAAACAGGCTGTTGGGGTTTAAACCACAGGAGGAAGGAGGAATCAAGAGAAGGGTTTGGTTGGGGAGGTCTTGTCATGAATTAGTGTGCTCCTCCCAGTGTATTGTATGTCCCAATTCTGTTAAATCCATTGTGAACACATACCCAGGGAGAGCACTCCTGTCTATTTATACTCAAAAACATCCTTAAAAAGAATCCGCACTTCTAGGTTATTAGTATCCTTTTGAACTACTTGCAGTGAAAAACACCACCACAAATGAAATACCATTATTTAGGAGTAGTATTTTACATCACTTAGAAAGCTTATTTTTACCATCTTATCATAAAATTAAACCTTGAATTTGGTTTGAAAAAATTGAACAAAAACTATTTATAATCTTTTGTGAAGTACCGTGAATGTTTAAATAACAGTGGTGATATTTGTTTAGTGACTTAGAAATGATGCATTTAAGCTGCTATGAATTCCTTATGTACCTCACTTTTAATCTTTAACACAGGGCCTGATTGATATTTAGGCAGATCAGTATTTGCGTTTCTTATTCTCATGGGAAAGTTCCATCTCCACTATATCTAATTAAGTATGGTTTTTTTTGTACTATATATATCTATTTGCATTATCTGTGGATTTTCCAGTGTGCTCTTTCAGGGCACTAAGAAATGTATTCATAAATTTCAAAATCAGTGAGATATCAAAGAATGTGTATAATTTCAAACTTGAAATCCTAACTGTTTAAATTTTCTTCAGTGATGATTCTGTTGTAAAGCTGATGAATTGCTTCGTAGAATGATTGGAGGGGACTGTAAACCTTGATTTTTTTAGTATTCTGGTAACACATGTATTTCTTCTTTCTCAGGATAAGTCTAACAGGCGAGTAGATTACTTTTCATCACTGTTTGTTTAGAAAAGTAAAGACCTAGAAAACAGTTATAAAAGTTACTCCTGTAACTTAAAGTGACTTCAATAGAACTATTCACATGTTTAAACTTAAACACATTCTTAATTCATTGCAGGCTTGGGGTACCTTTTAAAAATGGAAATATTGTTCACAATCATTCAAAACTAAGTGTGAATGACAGTTGAATTGCCTATATTAAAAGAGTTAAACATCACATAATAGAACAAAAAGAGACTATTGAATTTTGGTTGTTATTGGTAGTGAAGCCTGCACTGAATTAAGCGTGTGCTTAAAATTGGCACTATAGTGATGTATGTGCTTAAATATTTTCCTAAATATGAATACACATAAGCACGTGCTTTACTACGTGGGTGAAATGGGGCCAAAGCATTAAGTAGCAGAGGAAAGAAAGGGGGAGGAGAAGCAGCTGCAGGTAGGGGAGGGGGTTTTAGTGGGTTATAGATTGTTGTAATAAGCCATAAATCCAGTGTCACTATTTAGTCCACCTACTATAAAGAATTCAAAGAAGACCTCACTCAACAATTTACCCAGGAATTTAAGAATCTTATCAAATCCCTCCCCAAACAACTCCGAGAGACTCTACATACTCATCCTCCATGAACATCTATATGCTTCCCAAGATACATAAACAAGGGAACCAATAATATCTGGCCATGACACTCCTACTGAAGGAATATTGGGACTTATAGAAACCATCCTCAAACCATTCATCACACAAAGGGTCAGCTTCTTCCAACTAACTTCCTCCACAAACTTCACAATATTAACAACCTTCCTCAGAACATCATCTTTGCTACCATGGAGGTCACCTCTCTGTACACGATCACCCCTCCAATGATGGCTTAGCTGCCTGCCTCTAATATTTACAAGACAATGGACAACCCTCAGATATCCACCCCAGACACATCGCCAAATTCATCCATTTCATTCTCACCCTTAACAATTTTACATTCAACAAAACACATTTTGTCCAAATGTAAACAACCGTGGGTACTAGGATGGCGCTCCAAAATGCCAACCTCTTTATGGGCTACCTTGAAGAATTGCTGGGCAAATGCACCAGGAAACCAATGGTGCACCTGAGATACATCCAAGATATTTTCATCCACTGGACAGACGACTTCAGCTCCTTCCTAGATTTTCATCACAACTTTATCAACCACCACCTGTCCATTAAACTCTCTCTGAAACACTCCCACACCAGCACTAACTTCCTGGACACCATGAGCAGCTTCAACAATGGAACCCTAGAGACAAATATATGCAATAAATCCATTGATCACCATACCTACCATAACCATTCCAAACACGCAAAGAAATCGGTTATCTACAGCAAGACACTCAGATCCAGAGAATATGCTCCGAGGAGGAAGTCCAGGATATATGCTATAACACAATCAAAACCACCTTCACCAAACAAGGATGCTCCATCAGAGAAGTAGATCACATCATGGAACAGGTCACCCAAATACCCGAGAGAACCTGCTTCAACACAGAAATAAAGCCCTCTCCAATCGCCCACCTCCAGTTGTCACCTGTCACCCCACACTGGCACCCATATGGGGTATTATCAAACAAGTACAATCCATACTCAATGAAGACCCCCATCCTGAAAGAAATCTTTCCTGAACTGCCTCTTCTGGCCTTCAAACACCCTCCTCACCCCAACCTCTTCATACTCATCATCAGAAGCAAGGTCCCCACAGACCAGGACATGTCAACTCAAAGCGGCACCAGACCCTGCCAGAACAACAGATGCAAAACTTGCTCCACTATTACAATGATGAACACACCTTTCAAGACATATGCCTATCGTAACATGAGGTGTATCTCATCCAGTGCACCAAATGCTCAAATAGCAACTGTTTGGTTGCACCCATAATCGCCACACTCTTGAATGAACTCACACAGCAAAATGATGAAAGACAAAAATACCCCATCTGTGGGTGAACACTTTTCGCAAAGTGATCATTCGATACCTGACCTATCAGTCCTCATTCCCCAAGGAAACCTGCACACTTTTCAAAAGATGAGCCTGGGAGCTTAAATTCATAACTTTGCTAGATGCTAAAAATCATGCATTGAATAGACACTGGATTTATGGCTTTTACAAAAATCTATAATTTACTAACAACCCTCCTTGTCTCCTTCCTTGTCTCCCTGTGACTGGAGGGATGGTAATGGGCCACTTTACCTTGAATGGTCCCTTGAAATATATGTGAACTACTTATACTAAACAATCTGTTGTACCTTGAGTAAGTTTTCCAGACCTGAAGAAGAGCTCTATGTAAGCTCAAAAACTTGTCTTTTTCACCAACAAAAGTTGGTCCAATAAAAAATATTGCCTCACCCACCTTGTTTCTCTTGAGAATGAGGTCAAATTCTGCTGCCCTTTATGTTCTTTATTCCTCAGGTAATCCTGTTGAGCTCATTGTGACTAAATAAGAGTCTGACCATAAGTAATGTTTTTATCTAGAATTAGTGTTACAGTGGAAGCTTGGAGATCTTTCTTCATGCAGTTAATAGATTTGAAAGGAGACAGTTGCAAGATTATTTCTATGAATTAGTATGGAAATTTGAAAGGGATTTTTGTATGAAGTTATGTTACAGAGCTACAGATTTGGTTATTTATCTTTCTACCTTTGAGATTTCATGCTCCATTTGCAGTGCTTTAGGGTTTTTTTTTGAGAACCCAAACATATGCTTGCTACCTCACAAACACGTGCCATGAACAAAGTTCCAGCTCCAAAGAGCAGTCTGCATAATACCAGAGCTTGTAGAGGTGTTAAAGGAAGGGCATGAACGTTTCTGTATAACAATAATGTGGAATTTTAATTAAGAAAGGATAGCTAAAGATGCTGGAGTAAAATAAAAAAAAAACAGAAGAAACTTTAAACCTGTTTTATCTTTCAGTCTTGGCCTGTGTATGAAGATGTGCATAACAAGATGTCTGAACTTTCAGCGTTTTTAGATTTGCCTTGTTTTCCAGCTATAACTGATAGTTGCTTTCTTCATCCAAACATCTTGTGCATTAAATATCTGATGGAAGCCAACTTACCTGGTAAATACTCTTTAAAACTTACCATCTGATTAAACCTTGATCTTTGCATTCTATAGATCTGCTAAGGCTCTCTAGCAAAGGAACTGATGAACTAGTCTCATACTAGCCTTATCATACTGTTGTGACAGTGCTTCCCCTCTTCCTTCTAAGTTTCTTAACATTTAGATATGGAACCCCAAAGATAATTACTACAGAAGTAATTTAATAAGTTGTCTGAACATTGAAGTATTATATGCTTGATCCTGCAAGGTTCTGAGCACCCAGACCCCGACCCAGCAAAGTGCTTAACAATGTGCTTACTTTAAGCATGTAAATAGTCCTGCCAATCATCCTTAGGACTCTTCACATTCTTAAAGTTAAGCATGTGTTTAAGTACTTTGATGGGTTGGAGGAGAGCACTTTGCAGGCTCAAGCCCTGTGTGTGGTACTCATTTTAATTTCATGAGAGCTGTTGTACATTATTTTTTATAAGGTTGTTCTTGATTGCTAGTGTAGTTAGGGGACACTTCATGGTTTCCAGTTTAAACTCTGTTTTTAGGGAGTTCATATTGCAGTTGCTTCTGTTGTTTTAATCTCAATGTAAACATGTTTGACATACATTTGAATAGCTAGTATTCATTTTTAAAAGTGGCTTTTGAGACTCTTATTTTCTATGCAAGCTGTAACTAATTTCAGTAAGTTTTCAGTTGAAGTTATATTAAAATATATAAAAATCTAATCACAGAAATTAAAAGAAATAATCCCATTTTTCTCTATACAGCTATCTGAAGCTCAGCTGGAGATTTCTCAGTATTTACAAACTGAAATGAAAAGTACCTTGTGATTCTAGTTCTCTGGGGTCACAGTGTCAGGGACTGTAAACCAGTTTCTGACTTGCTTGATTTCTGAGTTAACATCAGAATTAGTGCTGTGTAAACATTCCATGTTTTTTGTTTAAACAGTAAACATTCAAGATTGTCTAACAAATAACTATAGAAACTAGTATATATGCTATACATTTTGGGCTTCCATGCTGCGGGTATCACAAATGTCCCAGTTAGTCAAGACGGTTGTTTTCACCAAAATAGTTTAGAAATGGTAATTTATTTTTTCATGCATATCAGGTATTTATGAGTATACAACAATTCTTCTCACTGTGTGAACTTACAGTTCTTATTTAAGGTCACATTTGAATGTGTAAAAAGAAGAAACCTCACATTTAGGGCTAAAATTCCAGACTGGACAATCCATCTTTTAATCATTCTGTGCCTGTGTAGCATTACACCATAAGTAACATCACATTATTTTGAAATCTTGAAATATCAACTAAGTGAATTGAGGATGGTCTGTAGGTCTGCAGTTTTCAGACTTACTACAAAGAAATTCAAAGTTGTCAGACCTTTTTAAATTATAAAAGAAGAATAGTTACAAAGGAACAACAAATGGAATCCACAATAAAACTTAACATAACATTTTTTTGTGACTATCTGAAAAAGGAGTAACAGGATGGGAGAGGGATTTGGACAAAGAAATTGATCTGGATGACTGTCCCTCTGTAAGGGAAAGGGGATACTCATCTTCAGTTTGTGTAGCTCATAAAGAAAATTTGTATAAATTTACTGTGTAGGTGTCATTTGACTTCAGTTAAGATCCATCCTGTATTTGTTACTAGGAAAGTGCTCTGTTGGAGAAGTTGCAGGGAAAGGGGAAAATACTTGCACATGTGATTGTGTCCAGGAATTAGACTGTTTTGGAAGGAAATTATTAAAGACATTGATCCTATGACAGAATACCAACTTCTTAGAGATCCCCTGATCTTCTTACTTATTGCTCCAGGAAAGGATCTACATTTTAAACAAAACGACAAAATATATTTTTATTGTTAGCAGCTAGACTTTGTGTTGCACGTTACTGGAAATAGGTGACCTTTCCTTCTTTGGAATTGTGGTATAGTAAAATATGGACTATCCTTGTAATGGAAAAGCTTTTGTACCACGAGAATCACCAGAAAGAGGATAGGTATTTAAAATTTGGTTGCCATTTCTAGATTTCTCAGAGGAGGGAGGGCTTTCCAACGTGGAATCCAGAAGCTTTAGCCAGGTTCTTTGACTATTAATCTGATCCTGAATAAGTAATATATGCTGTAGTATGTTAACATTTTATTGTAACTTTGCCTTAATAAAAACTTTTAAAAACCTAAAAAAAAAAAAAAAAAAAAAAAAGGTGGCTGGGAATATACTATGTAATTTAGGCTTAGTGAATCGATAATTCCACACTGTCCCAAGGGGATATTATGAGAAGTCACTTTTTCTTTTATTATTCACTATTTAAACATATTGAAACTTTGTGTAAGAGATGCTATTGTTGGTAACATTTTATTTTCAGGGATTGCAGTGGTTTGATGCATATTCTCTGTTGTGTGTTTAGTGTTATGTATGACGGTGACAACTGGAAAATCAAGATCAGGTCTTGTAATAATTTAGCTCCTTACAAGCAATAGCTGCTGTGGGAATAGAAAGTCTAGCTGAACTAATGTTGCACGCAGTCAGAATATAGCAAGATATTGGTAATCTTTTTGGAATCTGATGGTGTAATCAGTTCCTGAGTTTCTTGCTAAACTGGAAAGGTAAGAAATGTAGGTATTTTGCACCAGTGAAAAGAAGTATACAGTAATATTGGACTGTTCACATACAACTGCTGTTGAAATAATATTGAAGTCTCTGAATTTTTTTCCTTTTGTGGTTTAAACAGAGAGTAGTTAAGATTAGCATTGTAAACTTTAAACTGTGTCACTTCAGGCCTTGTTTCTGCAATCACTTACGCACACATTTAATTTTATTACCTAGTGTAGTCCTATTTAAAGCTACAGGACTACTTGAAGTAGTAAAGTTAGAACCTGATCCTGCAAGTTACAGGTTGTACAATACATATTTAAGATCTACCATAATTAGGGTATGACCAGGGTAGCCTAGCAACATCATTATTCCATCCAAAGGGTCCAAGTTTTTTATTCAAAGTGTAATTTTTATTCCTTATTTCATAGTATATATTTTAAATCATACTAGCCTACCTCACAGGAGTGTTCTGAGGGTTAATTTAGTTAATAGTGGTAAAAAGTTGTATTTTGAAAAATCTGTGTATTTTTAAGGTGTTAGAAACTGGCATTTTTAGCACGTCTGTACAGCTTATTTAACAATATTTTACCTTTTCTTAATTAGATGAATTGCACAATTGGACTTGCAGAGTGGTAAAAAAGATCAATTTTGGAGAAACAGACTTTCTGACACTTGATCCTGTGAATAAATCAGCAAGGAAAGTAAAATATGATGTTCTTGCTGCAGCCATCATTATAGTGGTGCTCAAATTACTATTTATACTAGATGATCAGTATGAATGGTAAGTCTGATTTATGAGCAAACTTTCATGTCAGAAGGGCCCAAATTTTCTAACGTTGCACTAAAACTTTTTTTAAGCCACTAACTCAGGCCCAAAGAATGGAAAGCAGATTCAATAATTGGCAATGTCAGTTTCTTGCTATAACTCATGATCTATTATTTAATGCTACTGTACCTTTAGCTAACTAATAATTTTAGTTTAAAAGTAAGCAATAGTTCACATCTCAGTTCACATACATTGATAACCAAATCTGATTGTTTTAAAGATAGGATTAGGATTAAATGGGTGGAATTTTTGATGTCAGTGGGTTTGTTTTAAAAAACATTTTTTTGAAAGTTTCAGAAGTGGAAAGTATGATTCCAAAAAACAATCCATCTAATAAATGTGTGTGTATATATATATATATTTTCAGGTTATATGCAAACTTTGCTGGAAAAAGAAATCAAAAGAACAAAGAAGGTACTTAATATATCAGTGAAAAGAATCTAATATAATTTTTAAAATGAAATTTTGTAATTAAACTAAGTAGGACATGGATTTATTGACCCTAAGAAGGTGGGGTTTGGTGCTTTTTGGGGTTGGTTTTGTGTTTTTTTTTGTTTTTGTTTTTTTTTAATGATGCATCAATTACTCCTTTGGGGTAAATTTAAAAATCTAGAAGCCCATTTGCAGAGTTGTTGGATTAGCATGTACATTTGTAGTAGTAACTGTTAACTAAAATTTAAATGTTAACTTGTAATGTTGGACTAGACTAGATAAAAATTTAAAACATTTCCATTTAAGACAAAACACAAACTTTTTTCTCTCTTTTCTGAAAAACATTTGAAGTTTTAATAGCTTCTGTTCTTCTTCGAGTGATTGCTCATATCCATTCCAGTTAGGTGTGCGTGCGCTGCGTGCACGTTCGTCGGAAGACTTTTTACCCTAGCAACACTCGGTGGGTCGGCTGGGTGCCCCCTGGAGTGGTGCCGCTTTGGCACCGGATATATACCCCTGCTGACCCAGCCACCCCTCAGTTCCTTCTTACCGCCCGTGTCGGTCGTTGGAACCGTGGAGCGCGGCTTAGCTGACCTCCACTTCCCTAGCTACTCATAGTTCTCTCGTTCATTATTGTGTACATAGTTGTAAACTTTTTATATAGTTATACTTAATTTATCTGTTTATAGCATAGTTAGTGTAATATAGTTCAGAGGGGTTCGGGGATTAGCCCCTTCCCCACACGCGGTGCCGGGGACCATGCCCGCTTCACTGGGTTTCAAACCGTGCTCGGCCTGTCACAAGCCAATGCCGACAGGAGATCCACACGACTCCTGTCTGAAGTGCCTCGGGGAATTGCACCTGACAGCTAAGTGCCACATTTGCAAGGCTTTAATGCAACAAACAAAAAGGAGCGGGACTTCAGACTTAAACAGCTCCTCATGGAGGCGGCTCTCACCCCTCCGCCTTTGGCACCAAGCGCTGGTCAGTCGGCGGGCGGTGCTTCCTCGGCACTGGACCATGCCGGTACTACCAAGCCATCTCAGCACCGGCCGTTGCCGGCACCGAAGTCGGCTGCATGCTGCTCCCTCTCCCTGAGGTCGAGAGAGACTAAGACTCCTGCTGCTTCTGTGCCGCCTGCACCGCAGCCAGAGAGCTCGTCTGTGTTGGATCGCCTAGCACCAACACCTGCTGCGGCACCGACAACGTCAGCACCGTCGATTCCGGTCCCACAAGGGCCGTTGAGTCCGGTGCCTGTTAGCTCCCCGGCGTGTGCTGCGGCAGAGCTCACTATGCCATCCACGCCGGAGACATTCTCAATGGCGAGAGATCTGATTGCCATGGCAGAGCTGATGCTGCCTCTACCCCTGGCACCACCGGAGCGGATAATTCAGTCTATAGGCAAGCCTGCCTTGATAAGACCACCTTCTGTCGGCACAGCGGACCGGCACCGTTCAAGATCGCGGTCCCACAGACATTACAGGTCCAGATGGCGCTCCCGCTGCCAACACTGCTCACAGTCGTGGCACCGGTTGGCATCCCTTTCACCAGCACGCTGCTCTCGGCACTGTTCCGACTCCCGACACCGCTCCAGGCACTGTGACTCCCATAGCCGCTCTTGACGTCGAGCCTCGAGATCTCAGTCGACTTCCCGGCACCGCTCCGGTTGCAGGTCCCGATCTCCTTCCCGGTACCAGTATGCTTCCCGGTACTGGTCTCCAGTGCTGAGTAGAGCAAGGTCCGCCAGGGATAGAAACTCTGCCCAGGGCTTCTCCGCTCCTCCATGGCCATCCAGACACACTTTTAGTGTCGTCCCACGCGGACAGCTCCTGTGCTCTGGACCGCGATTCGGATGTGCCCACCGGAGTCTTTCAGGAGGCCCAGAACCAGGACCATGGCCCACATCAGTGGTCCTTCTGGACACCTTGGACATACTACCAGGCCCAAGGTGCTCCAGTAGTTCCGTCTCGCTCTGCCCCATCAGAGCACTGAGTGCCAGAGGCTACAGCTAGCTGCCCCCCTCCGGCTGGTACAGAGGAAGCACCTGTCCACCCACCGGTCTCCCGGTCCCACTGGAGCAGGAGGTGACCCAAGAGCAAGAGGCCACACAGGACCCGCGCGTCCCCGGCATCTCCTCTTCCGCTTCTCCAGATGAGGCGGTGGCAGGAACATCCTCCTCGGGCCCTCCTCCAATCGACCTGAGAGCTCATCAGGACCTCCTCAGGAGGGTAGCACTCAATATGAACCTCTAGGTGGAGGAGGTCCCAGAGGTAGAGGACCCGGTAGTGAGCATTCTGTCGGCAGATACCGCCACCAGAGTGGCTTTACCATTTATCCGGACCATCCAAGCCAATGCCGACACTATATGGCAATCCCCAGCCTCTATCCTGCCTGCGGCCAGGGGAGTTGAGCGTAAATACATGGTACCCTCTAGGGGGTACGAGTATTTGCATGTCCATCCTCCTCCCTGCTCACTAGTCGTTCAATCCATGAATGAGAGGGAGCACCATGGCCAACAGGCGCCAGCCCCAAAGTCGAAAGAGGCTAGGCGAATGGACCTGCTTGGCTGAAAAGTGTATTTGGCAGGCGCCCTACAGCTCCGGGTGGCAAATCAGCAAGCCCTGCTTAGCTACTATAATTACAACTTGGGTAGAGGTGGGTAGGTTTACAGAGCTACTCCCTCAAGACTCCCGCCAAGAGTTCACTGCCTTCTTGGAGGGAGGGAAAAATGTGGCCAGAACTTCCCTCCAGGCCTCGCTAGATGCAGCTGATTCAGCAGCCAGGACTCTGGCCTCAGGCGTTGCCATGAGACGCATCTCATGGCTGCAGGTTTCCAGCCTCCCACCGGAGCTGCAGTATTCCATCCAGGACTTGCCGTTTGATGGCAGATGTCTTTTTTCAGAAAAGACTGACCCTAGACTGCAAAGCCTGAAGGACAATAGGGTCATAATGCATTCTCTAGGCATGCATACGCCAGTGACTCAACGCAGGCCTTTCCATCCCCAGCCTCACCGCCCATACTTTGTGCCTAGACACAGACAAGACTTGGGGAGGCGGCGCGGACGAGGTGGGCGTAGATGCCAGTCAGGACCCCAAGGGGGCCAAAACCAAGGTCCCTCAAAACCACCAGCGGGACCCAAGTCCAACTTTTGAAGGTGCGCCCGAGGACAGCGTACCAGTTACAGACCAGGATCCTTTTCCTCCCTTCTCCAGCCGTCTCTCCTACTTCCTTCCGGCGTGGTCCCAGTTAACCTCAGAACTCTGGGTCCTCCGCATGGTGAAATATGGATGCCACCTCCAATTTGTTTCAACCCCACCATCCCACCCTCCAGCCCTGTCCCTCTTCAGGGACCTCTCTCATGAGCAATTCCTCTTGCAAGAGGTGCAGACGCTCCTCGCCATGGAAGCGATAGAGGAGGTACCAAAGGACGAAAAGGGCAAGGGTTTTTACTCCCGTTATTTCCTAATCCCCAAGTCAAAGGGAGTTCTCAGACCTATCCTAGACCTGCGAGGACTCAATAAGTTTATCATAAAGTTGAAGTTCCGCATGGTGTCCCTGGGGACCATTATCCTGTCCTTGGATCCTGGAGATCGGTATGCTGCCCTCAATATGAAGGACGCGTACTTTCACATCGCCATCTTTCCTCCGCACAGGAGGTACCTTCCCTTCATAGCCGACCGTCAGCACTTCCAGTTTACGGTCCTGCCCTTTGGCCTTTCTACGGCCCCAAGGGTATTTACGAAGTGTATGGCCGTAGTTGCTGCATATCTCCGCTGACGTTGGATACATGTATTCCTGTATCTGGACGATTGGCTAATCTGAGGAACCTCCGAGACACAAGTCACCCAGCATACGGGCATCGTCAGGGACCTATTCACACGTCTAGGCCTGATGATCAATATGGATAAATCCACTCTGGTTCCCACCCAGAGGTTAGACTTCATAGGAGCTACCCTGGACTCCAATCTAGCCAAGGCCTCCTTACCACAGCAGTGCTTTCAGGCTATGGCAACAATCATCCGAGGTCTGCAGAAATTCCCGACGACCTCGGCTCGCACTTGTCTCAGTCTCCTAGGTCACATGGCTGCCGGCACATTCGTGACCAAATACGCCAGACTCCGCCTCCGTCCTCTCCAAACTTGGCTCAACTCGGTATACCGCCCGGGCAGGGACCCATTAGACACGATAGTCACCACTCCCCCAAGCATTCTAGGCTCCCTAGACTGGTGACTGACTCCCTCCCTGGTATTTGCAGGGCTGCCGTTCCATCCACCTCAACCCTCAATGTCCCTGACGACAGACGCGTCATCTATCGGCTGGGGTGCCCACTTCGGACACCTTCGTACACAAGGCCTCTGGTCATCTCAGGAACTGGTGCTACACATAAATGTCTGAGAGCTGAAAGCAGTCCGCCTGGCGTGCCAGGCGTTCCAGCAACATCTATAAGGCCGTTGCCTCTCAGTGTTTACAGACAACACAACGGCCGTGTATTACATAAACAAACAGGGAGGGACTTGATCTTCCTCCCTTTGTCAGGAAACTATCCCACTCTGGGACTTCTGCATAGCCCACTCGATAGACCTGATAGCGTCCTTTCTCCCAGGGGTTCGGAACACTCTAGCGGATCAACTGAGCACGTCCTTCCTGTGCCACGAATGGTCGATACGCCCGAATGTTATTCATTAGGTCTTCCAGAAGCGGGGATTTCCCCACGTAGACCTTTCGCCTCCCGTGCGAACAGGAAATGCCAGATGTTCTGCTCCTTCCAGGGTTGATCTCAGATGCATTCCTAATGCCATGGAAGAACCGGCTGCTCTATGCCTTCCCACCATTCCTGCTGGTTCACAAGGTCCTGCTAAAACTCCGCAGGGACAGAGCGCACCTAATCATGATCACTCCAGCGTGGCCCAGACAGCAGTGGTACAGCACGCTGCTAGACCTGTCGATAGCCAACCCAATTACCCTGCCACTCCACTCAGACCTCATAACGCAGGACCACGGCAGTCTTCGCCACCCAGACCTGCAGGCCCTTCACCTCACGGCGTGGCTACTGCGTGGCTAAACCAGTCAGAGTTGCATTGCTCTGCTTCGGTACAACAAGTACTCCTGGGTAGCAGGAAGCCTTCCACTCGGTCAACGTATCTGGCCAAGTGGAAGCGTTTCTCCTGCTGGTGTGGAACGCAGAATGTTACTCCCACTGACATGCATCTGACGAAGTGGGTAGTCACCCACAAAAGCTCATGCTCCAAAACGTCTGTTAGTCTATAAGGTGCCACAGGACTCTTTGCTACTCCCACTGAGGTCGCGATCCCTACCATCTTGGACTACCTCTGGTCTCTTAAACAGCAGGGCCTGGCGGTATCCTCATTGAGGGTGCACTTGGCGGCCATCTCTACCTTCCACCCAGGGGAGAGTGGCCACTCCGTATTCTTGCACCCTATAGTTACTAGATTTCTCAAGGGCCTGGAATGCCTATGCCCCCAAGTACGCCGCCCTGCCCCTACCTGGGACCTCAACCTAGTCTTAAACAGACTTATGTCTCCACCATTCGAGCCGTTGGCAACTTGCTCGCTGCTATATCTGTCCTGGAAGACAGTTTTCCTCGTAGCCATTACATCAGCCAGGCGAGTCTCCGAGCTTCGAGCACTCACAGTGGACCCACCGTATACTGTCTTTCACAAGGACAAAGTGCAGTTGCGACCACACCCAGCGTTCCTCCCTAAAGTGGTATCGGCCTTCCATACTAATCAGGACATCTTCCTTCCAGTCTTCTTTCCGAAGCCACACTCATCTCTATGGGAACAACAGTTGCACTCTCTAGATGTCCGTAGGGTGCTCGCATTTTATATTGAACGGACAAAGCCCTTTCGTAAATTGCCCCAACTCGTCATCGCAGTGGCAGACTGAATGAAGGGTCTACCTGTCTCCTCCCAGAGAATCTCCTCTTGGGTGACAGCGTGCATCCGCACTTGCTATGACTTGGCTAATGTTCCCTTGGGCCATCTCACCGCGCATTCTACCAGGGCTCAGGCTTCATCGGCTTCCTTCCTGGCACATGTATCAATCCAGGAAATATGTCGCGCAGCTACCTGGTCCTCGGTCCACACCTTTGCTTCGCATTATGCTCTGGTTCAACAGTCTAGAGATGATGCAGCCTTTGGCTCAGCAGTTTTGCATTCTACCACGTCTCGCTCCGACCTCACCACCTAGGTAAGGCTTGGGAATCACCTAACTGGAATGGATATGAGCAATCACTCGAAGAAGAAAAGACGGTTACTCACCTTTGTTCCAAACCCATCCTCCTTCCCCACTGTCGGAGTAGCCGGCAAGAAGGAACTGAGGGGTGGCTGAGTCGACAGGGGTATATTCGGTGCCATAGCGGCGCCGCTCCAGGGGGCACCTAGCTGACCCACCGAGTGTTGCTAGGGTAAAAAGTCTTCCGACGAACATGCACGCGGCGTGCGCACACCTAACTGGAATGGATATGAGCAACACATCTCGAAGAACAACCGTTACAAAGGTGAGTAACCATCTTTTATTTCTGCTCTTGCATTCTTTGACTACAACTCAAAGTTTTGGCTATATTATGTATATTTTGTTCTTGGAATATGCACATCACTGCTTTTTGGAGAAAACAATACCTTGTATGTTCAAAAATTAGTTATTTAAGCATGTTTTATTTTGGAATTCTTATTATTATTGTACAATGTTTATTTACTAAAGTCATACTTACACCTCTTGTCATGGGACAGTAGGTGCTAGGTATGTTGCTTAAATGCATATGTGGTACAGTTCAGTCATAAATTGAGAGGTACTTATTCTCAAATCATAGAACAGAGGTTTTGGGGTTTTTTTTGTTCTATATGTTTCATTATTCTATTTAATCATAAATATGGAAGGATGATATGACACTGGAGTTTTGGACGGACAGGAGGAATATGATTGGCATTTTGTTTGCAGGATGCCTAGCAGGAAAGGCTATTTTTCATTGTTTTGGGAGCTGAACAAACTTTTCAGAATCCCATTAATACTTTAAAAAAATCTTGACCTGTCAACCTTCATCATTCCTTTGAACAGTTCACATTCCATATGTATGGAGGCCAATTCATGTTGCAAAGGTGAAAGGTTTATTTTCGAGAGAGAGAGGGTTAATTCTAAGTCAAACTACCTCTCTGAGGCTGAATCATGGAGCTTAGGGGGGAAAATGCCTTATTAACTCCTGCTATTCTTAGGAGCAGGGTAAGGGCCAAAGAGTGAAAACAAAGAAGTGTAAGGTGTTTATATGAGCTGAGCTAAAGACACATAATTCACTCTCACTTATTTGGCTCCTCCACATCCCTGATGGTATCCTATAGGATTCTTCACTGCCTGCTGCTTTGTACCATTTATTTTTTAAGGAATCTAGAGTCTAGGATATGGAATCTACCTGTTTAAAAAAGAAAGCTAAGGGTCTAACTGCTGCTACCTTTCTAACATTCTATATTTTATTGTGCTCTATCACTTTTCCTAAAACTAAATTTTGGATTTTACTTCAGGCTGCCTGTGGTTTGATTTCAAAAAGTGGTACAAAGTTATAAAGAAGTCTGTGGATGTGGAACAGAAGAAATTAGATGAAGAAAGAGCCAGGTATGCTGTTGTTCAATACGTCACGTTTTTTGAGGTTAATCATCTTAAGTGAAATCCTGGCCTCAGTGACATCAGTGGAGCCAGGATTTCATCCTTATTTCTGTCACATGAGCTTGGAGGAGTAAAGCAAATTAATAAATCCTCATGCTCTTTCTCCCATCACACTTAGAACTTTGGCCTGACATTAATTAAATGGAAACTCTCTGTGACCAGTGACCTGAATTATAAAGCTATCAAAACCGATTACAATAAATGATGAAAAATTGATGAAGAGCACTACTTCTATCCCCCGCTCCACCAGTTTGAAGAGAGACTTCTCTTATGCATGGTGGGGAGGAATGGTACAGTGCACCTACTAACTTGAGGTTATTCCTAAAACATTGGATACTTGTAATAACAATCTTGAGAAATGACTGCCTTTTCTTGTTTGTTTGGATATGGTTGTGCTGGTTTTTATTTTTTCACCAGGTTGTGTTTCTTTCACTGATAGGTGTCTGTGGAAATGTGAAAAACCACTATTCTACTCATCCAAGGAAAAATCTGTAGTTCTTAAGAAAAGACGTGAGTGTAATTTTCTTTAGCCAACAATGTGAGCAAAACAATTCTAATTTTTTCTTGTCTTTTTTTCCTGTTCAAGTTTTTGTTTATCAAAGGGATTTAGAATGAGAGTACCAGAATAGTATCAGAGGGGTAGCCGTGTTAGTCTGGATCTGTGAAAGCAGCGAAGAGTCTTGTGGCACCTGATAGACTAAACGTCTGTTAGTCTATAAGGTGCCACAGGACTCTTCAGTACCAGAATACATAGTTTATATTAAGGCTTTGGAGCTGTGCTGCAGCTCCAGTTCCGCTCCAGTTCCAGGCAAAAACCTGCAGCTCCACTGCTCTGGAGCTGCTCCATGCTCCAGCTCCAGGCTCTGCTCCAAAGTCCTGGTTTATATTACAAGAGACTTGAAGTGGATTTTTTAGTAATTGAACTTTTGCCCTTTTTATGCTATTTTATTATGCATAAAGGCAGCCTGTATTTTTTAAGCTTTCTTTTTACTGGATTTTTATTGTAAAGATATTGGGAAAGTCTGTTTGGTCTTCACTTGTTTTGCTGGAGTACCTCTTGGGAGTCTGAGCATGTGTATTGGGGACTCTGATAGCATAACTGGAGAGGTAATGATGTTTGAATTCTTAAAACATCCTTTCTTTAAAATGTTCATTAGAAAATGGAGTTAAATGTGTTTTTTAAAAAGACCTCTAAACAATCTGATTTTAAATTACTTCTCTCAGGTCCTCTATAACTTTTAGTCTCTTTATTCATGTGGAGTCATAACTTTAATAATAGTTCCAGTCACCATAGAGGTTTTTAGAATAGACTGACTTGAATTTCAAATGTAAAAAGGAAGAAGAAGAAAAATAAACATTTTCAGGCTTTCTCTATATATCATGCAGAGGTAGGAAAAAACACAAATTCAAATACCTTTTTAAAACAGGATTTTAATATTCTGTGTAGAAAGGTAAACTGTGTGGGAAAATGTGACGATACATTGTGGCTTAAGTTTTTGTTTCTCTTTGTACAGAAATGGTAGTGAACTTACAAAGACAGTTTGGCACACTATCTGGTTCAATGCAAGTTGCTGAAAAGCAAAGCCCTTCAAGTTTCCAGTTAAACTGGGCTGAAGAAAACACAGATGGTAATTGTTTTCATGGGCATATCCTAGAGGGAATTTTGCAAGAAAGAGGCAATTCACTTACAACCATGAACACCAAGTATTGGCTGTGTTCAGTTAAACTATGTAATGAGAAGTAAGTATCTGACTCTTGTTGGAAATGTGCTGAATGTTCATGAAAAAGTTTCTCCTTAAAATTGAATTTTTGTAAGATATTTTATTTTTATTAAACAAGATATTTAGTGTAAGAGCTCTTGACTGAGACTGTGCATTGACTAGTGACTTAACTATGCTAAGCTGTTTTTTTATACATGCAAAAAATTAATTGTGATTAAAAAAATGAATTGCACTGTTGAGAGAGAACCAATTTAAATTTATGAAATATTTTTGGATATTTTTCTCCATTTTCAAATATATTGATTTCTGTTACAACACAGAATACAAAGTGGGTAGTGCTGACTTTATATTATTATTTTTATTACAAATATTTGCACTGTAAAAATGATAAAAGAAATAGTATTTTTCAGTTGACCTCATACAAGTATTATAGTGCCATCTCTTTATTATGAAAGTTCAATTTACAAATGTAGATTTTTTTTTGTTACATAACTGCTCTCGAAAAACATTAGTATGGCCCTTCATGCTTCATCCACCATTCCAGAGGACATGCTTCCATGCTGATGCTTGTTAAAAAATAATGCGTTAATTAAATTTGTGACTGAACTCCTTGGGGGAGAACTGTATGTCTTTGGCTCTGTTTTACCCGCATTCTGCCATATATTTCATGTTATAGCAGTCTCGGATGATGACCCAGCACGTTTATTTTAAGAACACTTTCACAGCAGATGTGACAAAACGCAAAGAAGATACCAATGTGAGATTTCTAAAAAGAGCTACAGCGCTCCACCCAAAGTTTAAGAATCAGAAGTGCCTTCCAAAATCTGAGGGACAAGGTGTGGAGCATGCTTTCAGAAGTCTTAAAAGAGCGACACTCAGATGCAGAAACTACAGAACCCATACCAACAAAAAAGAAAATCAACCTTCAGCTGGTAGCCTATGACTAAGATGATGAAAATCATCAGCATTGACACGTCCTCTGGAATGGTGGTTGAAGTTGAAGGGACATACAAATCTTTAGCGCATCTGGCACGTAAATATTTTGTGATGCCGGCTACAACAGTGCCATGCAAACGCCTGTTCTCACTTTCAGATAACATTGTAAACATGAAATGGGCAGCATTATCTCCTGCAAATTGTAACCAAGTTTGTTAGTCCTACTTCAGCCGATCGCTCAGACAGAGTGGACTTGTAGGCTCTAAAGTTTTACATTGTTTTATTTTTCAATGCAGTTATTTTTTGTACATAATTCTACATTTGTAAGTTCAACTTTCATGACAAAGAGATTGCACTACAGTACTTGTATGAGGTGAATTGAAAAATACAATTTATTTTTACAGTGCAAATATTTGTAATAAAGTGAGCGCTATACACATTGTATTCTGTATTGTAATTGAAATCAATATATTTGAAAATGTAGAAAACATCCAAAATATTTAAATAAATGGTATTCCATTATTATTTAACAATGCAATTAATCACGATTAATGTTTTTAATTGCGCGTTTAATCGCGATTACTTTTTTTAATCACTTGACAGCCTTAATATATATATATATTGGTGTTGGGTTGGAAAAATCATACTGTTGTATGCAATTGATGCTGTCAAACTAACGTGATTTTTTTTTTATGGGATTACAATATGGTTGATAACGGTAACAGTGTTGTTGTAATAGATTTAGACTTCTGTAAGGCATTTGATTTAGTACCACAAAATATTTTGATTAAGAAACTAGAACAATATAAAATTAACATGGCACACATTAAGTGGATTAAAAGATGGCCAACTTTCATCTGACTGCAGAAGACTACTCAGGAGAACGTAAGAGTTCAATAGCATTTACCTCTTGTGGGGCAGGAAGAGGAATTTACATCTCAAATGGTGTTTCTATCTAGCCTCCAAAATCCTGATGATTTTTTTTTTTAAGACAAGGTGGCCTGGCCTAAGGCCAGTTTACTGTTCTGCCACTAGGTCATCCATGAAAAACAAACCCAGCTCCTGTTTAGTCAGTGGATTATGTGGGGGTGAAGATCATCTTGGATTCACACTGCAATAATGGGTTTTTGTTGTCCTTTGTGAGAAGGAAGATTGAAATATTTGAATTCAGTCTCATTGCATTTCATGCCAATATATTGTATACCCAAGCCTTAAGATTATATTTACTATAAAATATCATATTTAAGAAAACAAACACTACAATACCAACTGTTATTTTAAGTTTACTTTATTTAATATTCTGTTTTTGAAAATGACTGAGTCTAAAGTGTGCACACTTTGTTGCCTTTTCAGTGTACTTGCTTATTATTCATCTGCCTTTTTTCCTTTTCACTTTGCCTTTTATGTATTGACCAAGACAGAAGTGGGTTGGAATAATGTAAACATAGTATCATATCACAAGAGCTTTTGGTCTGTAGGTTCATTCTCTTGTTTGAACAAGAAACTTTTTAACAGAGGGTGAGAGAAGAATCCTCTTTACTCGTATGAATAAATCTGATACACATTGGATAAGTGGTTTTTTATGTATGTTTGCATGAACAGTCTCTCTCCATGCAAATTTTGTATTTAAGCATGTATTTACATATGTAGTACATTAGAACATAATGTGAAATGCAAATAGTCATAGCCCTCAGAAATCAGGAATTGAGTTTAAATTCTTATCCTTTAGATTTCCCATTGTATCATCTATAGTGCAAGTAGTTAATGTAGTTACAAATATGACCATTTGGTTAATCTTTTGAAAATGTGGAAAGAGCATTCATTCCCTCAGCTATGAGATATTGTGCAATAGAGATGCCATAGAGCTAAAAACAAACCCCAAAAATGTTTCTTTAAAAATCAGTTGATCTGAGACCACTGAAATGCTTTATGCATATAGCTATTTCAGGGCCTCACTACAGAGCATAGTTAAGGTTGCTTTGAATTTCCATATGTTAAAATGTTTGGACTTTTAAAGCTTACCTTAACTGAGTTTTTTGTGTTTATAACACACAGTTTTTAAGATAATTATAATATCCTTTTAATGAATTTTACTCTAATTTTATTTATACGTACGCTTCATTTTAATGTAATTTTTTGTCTGGGAATTTAAAAAGCACAAGGTCCAGAAGTCTTAGCTCCTTTTAGCTATTCTTGGAGTAGATAGTAAGAAAAAAAATGCCTTTGAGGAAGAAAATGCAAATTCTATGTATTGGATGTCTGTATGAAAACCCTCACTCCTGTTAAAATCAAATAGGTGCCCTGCAATGCCACTTTAACCTGTTTGTATCAGATCATTAATTTTGGTTGACAAAATATATTTGGAGAGAGCAGAACACTTTTCAAAAAGAAGTGTTACCTCATCAGCCATTGTGTTTTCAGTAGTTAGCCACATAAAAAAATGCCTGAGTATCTTTCTTTCAGCTCCATTGATGTGCATAAATGTAATGGTTTGATCTCTTACAAGTTCCTAAATGCAAATTTGGATTTTTTTTAGATCATCACTGTCAACCTTTTCTAGTCCTTTATATGTTGCTCCCTTACAAATATATTTTTATTCTTGATCACTGAATTACAATAAAATTGTGCACCACTATAAAATTAATTTTAATAAAGTACCAACCTCCCAAAATTCAAATGCCATGTAATCCTGATTTTAAAACTATTGCTATTTCAAACACAAGAGGCTAATACTTCCCAAAAACAAAAATAAATGCTAAAAATATCAGTGGAGATTTGTTTTAAGTAACCATACATATAGAAGTAAGCTATTGTAAAATATTGATTCCAGGAAGAAGTATTTAAGGAAAATGTATTTAAAGGTAAACTGCAATGTACAGTAAAGGTCCAATCAGTGTGGACAGAGATGATTTGACTTTTTTTGAGGCTGAAACACAGTTCTCCACTCCAGCAATAATTTGACAGCAGAAAGCTTGGTCCAGTACTCTCTATAGTAACCACCCCAGCTGTGGCCAATGGAATAAGTGCACTAGCTGAATGTTTCTGCTAAAAATGAATAGTAGTGAAATAGTTAATTGTCATCAGTAGGCTCAGAATTACATCAGTTATGATGAATAATAGCAAGTCACACCCCTTGAAGCTATTGTTCCAGGCAGTCTGCAGACTCTGGAAAACATGACCGCACCTGATACATTCTGTTCAAATTTAAAAGGTTTTGCTCCTCATAAGCAGGGGAGGTGGGAGGGCAGAGGAATGATTTTCTTAAGTGACAACTTAGATTTGACAGCCAAATTGTCTCAATCTGTAGGGCAGAATCATGGAAAATACAGGGGTTTAGTTAAGACCAGTGTGTACCTGGTTTTGGGAAACATGGACAGTACACCATTCTTACCTGTCTTTAGATCTAAGACCTAGCCTAATCTGTTTGTGGCCCCAGTCTTGCAAAGAAATACTCCATTGAGACTCTGAGGGGGTCCATAGATTGGAGCCATAGATCAACAATGGTACTTATGATATAATAAAAAACACTCAAATTAGAGGAAAACTTGAATATGGTTGAATGTCAACAAGATAAATTTGTGATTTTTTTTTGTTTGTTTTTTTTGTAGGATATGTGGGCAACTGACACACTATAAAGAATCAGACTTTCCCCAGAGCTACCAGTTTGTGTTAAACCTGTTCTCCTTCCTCCTAAGGGTACCAGCCTCTCTCATCCATGAAGAGGTGTGTTTAATAGAACACAAACTGTTTAAAACAAAACGCCACAGAAAGTAACACAAAACAAAACATTCATATCCAAGAAAATGGCAAGTCCTAAAGATCGCAGAACTACCAGATGGTAAATGAAAACTTTAAGAACTATGGCCCCAGTCCTGCAACTGGATCCATGCATACAAACCCTTACACCTGCACAAAGGTCCACTGATCTCAGCGTGATGCTGTATGGGTGGATCTTCCACTGCTGGTCTCACTGCCAATTCGTGGTTTCTGTGTATCTACGTTACAAAGAACAGTGGGAAACTACATAAGGGAAGAGTTACTGAAGCAACTGCTTACTAAAGTTTACATCCACTTGTATTAAAGGTAATGGAAAGTTTATTATAGTAGTTTTTTGTCATACATACTTGTGTGTGTCTTGAGTGCAAAAGTGCAGCAAATAGTCCTCTAGATTATATTAATTGTTCATTTTACTGAAGGGTTTGCATTTCAAAGTAGTCTGTATCTTGTTGGGTTTTTTTAACTTGTACGAGAGCAAATGTTACCTATTTCTAAAAAGAACTATTTGTTCACATTTGAAATAAAAAAACTGCTCAAGAACAACTGTGGGAAAAGAGGTGTTTAACACAGGGTTTTATTGTGGTGGTCTGACATTTGGGTTGCAGCTCACTATTCTGAAACATCAGACTGATTGGAAGGAACCTTGCAATTTTCTCTCTTGGCCTCTTTACACTTCTTCTCTTCCTATTCTCCTCCTCACCCTTTGTTATGCCCAGGCTTCTTACCTAGCTATTATTTTATATCCTTCTCCCACTCTAGCCTCATGGTTCTTCTGTGCTTCCCCTTTAACACTTGGAACTCCTGCCTCCCTTTCCTGGGTTGCACGTGCTGGGTTTCTCTCCATTTTTCTTCTGCAAGGCTTACTGACAGTGATCATAATTAAATTATTCCACTTGTCACCTGATTATGTATTGAGCTTCAGCCATCTAATAGGTGTCCAAGTCCTAGCTTTATTCTTGATGCACTGAGTAAGTTGCTCAACTACAGCAGCCAGAACAGACAAGGTGGAGAGAAAGCTGGATGCCAACACCCCATCATAGCTAGGGCCCTACCAAATTCATGGTCCATTTTGGTCAATTTCACAATCATAGGATTTTAAAAACTGTAAATGTTATGGTGTTGTAAGGGTCCTGACACAAACAGGAGTTGTGGGAGGTTCGCAAGATTATTGTAGGGGAGGCATTGCAGTACTGCTACCTTTACTTCTGCACTGCTGCCGGCGGTGATGCTGCCTTCAGAGCGGGCAGCTGGAGAGTGGCGGCGGCTGCTGGCTGGGATCCCAGCTCTGAAAGCAGAGCTGCCGCCAGCAGCAGCACAAAAGTAAGGATGGAATGATATGGTATGGTATATACTCCCTTCTTCCCTGCTGCCTGCAGAGCTGGGCCCTCAGCCAGCAACTACCACTCTAGCTTCCCAGCTCTGAAGGCAGCAGCACAGAAGTAAGGGTGGCATGGTATGGTATTGCCAGCCTTACTTCTGCGCTTATGCCGCCTTCAGAGCTGGGTGCCTGGCCACCCGCCGCTGCTCTCCAGCCACCCAGGTCTGAAAGCAGAGCAGAAATAAGGGTAGTAATCGGGGATGTAAATAATGTGTAAAAACAATAACCATGTAACAGATTAAAATTCTATCTGTTACATGGTTAAACATTCAAACAAAGGTGTGGGGGGGTCCTGCAGCACCCCCACATTTTAGGTGGGTTTCCACTGCTGGCCCCATGCCCAGGGCTCTGTGCAGAGTGGCAACAGAGCCCTGGGCATGCCAGGATGCCGAGTGCAGGGCTGGCAGCCAGGACCCTAGGGACACTCAGTGCCGGCACCCAGGACCCCAGGTGGAGTTTAATCACTTACAGAAACCAATAAGCATCAATTTTATTGGTTAACCAGTTAAACTTTTACATCGCTAGTAGTAATACCGCAGCCCCCCTAATAAAACCTTGTGTTCCCCCTGCTTCCTTTTGGGTCAGGACCCCCAGTATGAGAAATGCATGTCTGCTCTGTGAAATCTGTATAGTATAGGGTGAAAGCACACAAGACCAGATTTCGCGGTGGAGACCAGTTTTCATGGTCCATGACATGTTTTTCGTGGCCATGAATTTGGCAGGGCCCTTATCATAGCCCATGTTTTCACATTGTGCCTTCTAATGGGCTTACATACATTTGACCAGGAGGAAGGAGTAAATACCATGTAGGCTGGAATCGTTGTGGCAGATAAATGGTTGCCTAACACCATTCTTTGGTTTCTCAGCTAACATTAATAAAAGCCAGTACCTCCAACTCCTAATAGGGAGCACAATGTTACCAAATTCAATTATACTAAAATCAGCTGACAGCTGAAATGATTACCATGGACAGCATGTCTCATGGAGTGGGGGACGGCTCTTAAGATTTGTCTACACAGCAAAGAAAAATCTGCAGCTGGCTTATGTCAGCTGACTTGGGCTTGTGGGGCTCGGGCTGCGGTGTTGTTTTCATTACTGTGTAGACTGGAGCCCTGAGCTCTGGGATCCTCCCACCCCACAGGATCCTAGAGCCTGGGAGCCAACTTGAGGCCAGAAGTCTACACAGCAGTGAAACAGCCCTGCAGCCTGAACCAGCCACAGGTATCTAGTTACTGTATATACATAATCTTAAAGAGCTTCCAACTTCTCTCATGAGCAAGGAGCCAGGCCACAGTGGTAAGGTAATCCCAGAAGGTGGCCAGTGCAGTAGGTCCTCTCTAGATATGACGGTCAGGTCCCTTCTGAAAGGGTTTTTATGATCAGTCATAGTTTAAATAAAATTATAACGATGAAATCTGAAGACTGAGAATGGATCTTGTGGGTTGTAGAAATGGAGATGTACTGCCCTAACTGTCTGGAACCAAGTGAAAAAGCAACAGTCCAACTGTGAAGATCACAGGGAGAGGAGCCCAGAAATGGTTAGGCAGTCAGAGCTAGGTCACAGAAAGCACCTGGAAAGTCTTGCACACCAAGGGGGAGATTCATTCAAAACTGAGCAGGAGGTCAGTGAACAAGATATCCTGCTACCTGGAAAAAAAAATATCTGTAATTTAGGGTAGTCTTAAAACAAACAGGGAGTCAGAGTAGTGGGTTTGAGATTCTGACATGCTCTGATACTAGGGAGATTATCCAGTGCCAACAACAAAAACAAATGTGTGTTGAGGGGGACGGAGGAGATTAAGATGTGACTTGTGTTCATTCATACTCAATGATTCATAGCGCTTGTAGAGTGCTTAGGTGCCTTAGGCATATCTAAGATTGAAATAGAAATTGTACTGGGCACGTCAGACAGGTATAAAGAGAGAGACCCAATCCTGATGATTTTATATGTAAATTGACTTAGAGATAAATTTCATGCATGTGTTTTTAGTGCTCCAATTTTTGTTTAGATTTTAAGATTTGTTATCTATGTTGACCCTTCTTAGAGTTTTTAGGCCTTTTGGAAGAAATATCTGATGTGGTTGTGAGATATGCAGCCCCAGTTGCTATTTTTATCAGCAGTTAGATTATTCTTTAACAAGAATTTAAGTGTCCTTGTCACTTTTTAAAAAAGTTTGAAAGACCATCTCCTTTTATACACTGCCTTCATTGTAAACTACTTATCCTTTTATTGGTGGAAATCTATAGTATTTATCATTTGTTTCAAGTTCATTAGCTAAAAGACCATATACAGTCATAGTATTTAAAGTAATTCGAAAGGCTATATTTAACTTCATTTGAAAGACTACATATGCTTAATTACAGACACAGCTTTCTTTTAAAACTACTGTAGTGGTAAAAATACTGTGTGCATACTCAATCTACAAATGTAACAATGCGCCCTTAGATGTTGGAATAAATTAAAGTTGTGCTTTAATAAACAGGAATAAAGCTTGCAATTCATCACCAAACAGTTTGTGCACCCTGGACACACAGGGTAAGAGTCAGATTTAAAAGTAAAGGGTGTGCCTGTAATGTGCTTGATGTCAGTGCCATCCAGTTTAATCAGTCAACATTTAGTTGGTGTAATGATAGTTAACAACGAGCTGATGAACCACAGGGTGACTTCATCTTCACTCAAGTGTAGTTGTGCTGTCTTGGGACACAACTACTTTGAGTCCAGTCAACACTGCACTGAGGTGGAGCCACATTTCTTAAGCAGACAACTGGGGCTGGATAGCCCAAGGCTAGGGTGTCCACCTCAACCCAGCAGCTTTAACTACTTATTCTCTCTGTTTTTGTTCCATCTTCTTTTTATAATCATTTGCTAACAACATCCAAGGAAAGTCAACATTTCTTGTTTTGCTCTTTAGTTTAGGTACTTGAAAAGGGGAAATTATACAAATGAAAATAATTGATACCTGCTTTTGACCTTTATCATTAAAAGATGAATGATCATTTTACAGTGCATAGATTAAAATGCACTAAAGTATTTAGCAACTTTGTCTTTCACAATATAAAGTTATTAATTATTGATCTCCATGAGATTGTGAGTACTTTAAAACTTTTTTCCTCTCCCCCTCTGGTACATATGTATGCCCTGGTTTTGTGTATTATTGTATATTAATGCATGTTTCCAGCTTCAGGAACGCAAATATAACCTCATGACTTAGAAGAATTCACAGAACTCAACTTGCCTTTCTGTTGACTTAGCTAAGAAAGAAAGGGCAAATGAATACACAAAGTGTTACCCTGTCTGAGCCTCTATCAAGATTTACTTGCAAACATTATATAATGGGAAATCTCTTTTATTTTTTTAATGGAACCTTATGACTCTCAAAGGAATTTGAGAAAATTTGAATTGTACCTCCAGTTAATTGCCTGTCTCAGTTCAAACACTTGACAATGTTCAACTAATAGTCATGTAGTTACACAAACCCATTGAAATCCTGTGTTATTAATTGAACTTTAGAAAAGCTTTTACCATTCTCCAAATATAGTCATGTAAAAATTGACTCTATTCTCTTATGCTGCTAATGTGGTCTACAGTAGGGCATTTAACTGGTGGGCTAGCACCAGTGTATGTGTCAATGGTACAGTGTGAAGGCAAGCCAGGCTGGTTCAGGTTTGTTTTCTACCACCCGTGATATTCACAGTTGTAATCGCATTGTTTGTAGCCCACAGCACAGCTTCGTAAAGCAGTGGCTTGTGGGAGATTTTGGAAAGCCTGGCATAATTTGAGAATAAATCAAACTCCCTTAATCCCCTGGAAGAGTCCCCTAAATCCCAGTCTCAAAATGGGAGCCTGAATAAACTCTGTTGTTTCCTTGCTCAGCAAATAAGGTTTGTGCTGAAGCTCCCAAAAGGTACTTGTGAGGCATCTCCAGAAGTAGTGGTGATTTGATGGAGGGGCAGTACTTGTGGAGATCCATAGACTAACTGGAGTAACTGGGGAAAATTAAGGCCTGGAATTATTAGAGATCTCACTTAGCTTGTTGTCTTTTTTTCCCCTACCACTCTTGGCTTGAGTGAGCCACCCATCAACTTGATTATTACATGTGTCATGTGTTGCTTTAAAAACATTAGTGAGACAGAAGGAATTTGTTTAGGACTGCTTTTTATGCATCTTTTGTTTCAAGACCGAATGAAATGTGTTTTCAGGTAGGTAAGAGTCATAAGTACTATCTAGGTGAGTAGGCTGGTATGTGAGCCAACAGATGAAATGTAACTTGTGCTTTAGCCATAGTACCCTATGGATGAATTTCTTCCAATAGAACTCTCCTGTTTTCTCCTGTTTCAGCTACTGTGTTGTTTTCTGATTTTCCTCCACCCCTCATTTATCCACCATTCTGAGTCTGGACATGTACATAGCTCAGCCAGGCACTGTTTATGTTGAGTTCAGCACTTCTGCCCTGACTTGGAACACTGGCCATGCAGCCAGAAAGAAGAGCCGAAGGAGATGCAAGACTCTGAAAACTGAAACAGGTGTGCAGGAACCAGCTATTCCCACTGCACTAATGAGAGGTAGAAAGAAATAAGAGGTAGAGCGAGGCTAGTAGAGTAGAGGATAGGTGAATGCTTCTGTCATGACCCTGTAGCGGTCCTTTCTACAGATGCTAATGGCAACATTCATAAGAACCAAGAAAACTCTTCCCCTGCCCCCAAATATGAAAAATCAGCTCCCAGCGGTATATGGGATATCAAAAACCTATATAACCGCTCAGCCCCTGGTTCGTTCTTCTGTTAAACCAGCTCAGCTGCCATGGGCAGGATTGTGGTTCTGTGCAGTTTACAGCTAGAATTTTGGATCTGTCTGGAAATCCTGCGAATGTAGCAGTATAAGGGACATCATCTATTCTGGCTTGTCATCCACTTGGGCTGCCCATCCCTATTGATCAGACCACAAGGTGTTTCCATGGCATCTAGTAGGACAGGAGTTCTCACCCTCTTCCTTTCTGAGCGCTCCCCCGCCCCTGCAGCATGCTATAAAAACTCCACAGCCTACCTGTGCCACAATAACTGGTTTTCTGCATATAAAAGCCTGGGCTAGTGTTAGGGGGTAGTAAACAGCACAGTTGCTTGAGGCCCCATGCCACAGGGCCCCCCACAAAGCTACATGGCTCAGCCTTTGGCTTCAGCCCCGTGTGGCGAGCTCATGGCCCTGGGCTGCAGCCCCATGTAGTGGCACTTCAGCTTTTTTCTGATGGCCCTAGTGAGTCTATGCTGGCCCTGCTTGGTGAACCCTATGAAACCTGTTCGTGGCCCCCTCAGGGGCCCTGGACCTCTGGTTGAGAACCACTGTAGTAGGATATCTGGCTGAATGGAGAGATGGATCCTGGGATTTTAATCCAGCATCTCAAACAATGGATAAGTTACGCACTCCAGTCCTGATTGGTGATTATAGTCATGAGCTTGACTTCAGGTCCTTTTCATAGAATCATAAAATGATAGAAATGTAGGACTAGAGGGGACCTGGAGGTCATGATATCCAGACCCTTTTTGTCTTCTTACAGCATGACTTGATGCTCCTGATGATGCCCATTTCTGCCTGTTGCTTGGCTAAATGGTCACACTCCATAGTATTGAGCATTATTTTGTCCAACTGGCTCTGGATGTCCTCTCCCCAGATTGACACCAGTGCCTGAGCATCAGCCTAGTAAGATGAGCCATCCCAATATAAGATTATGGTAAAAATTGTTCACTGTGAAAATGACTTGCAACTGAGATCTGTAGTGTGCAGCACTGTCTGTTTGTACAGGTATGTGGCCTCTGGCCAACTCAACTGTGTGAGGTGATTAGGCAGGAACACTAAACAGTGACTAAGGTGCTGTGAAAAGACAGCTGATGGAGCAGCCCCAATGATACAATCTCCATCCATACTGACACAGTGGAGGACCATGTGGTAGTTAGATTTTGCACAAAGGAAGTCTCGTCCCAAGTTCAGTTAAAACACCGATGCAAAGGAGAGAGCACTTTTATGCGTGGATAGGAAGAGTCTTTGAAGGGACTGCAAATAGGACTGCCTAGTGGTTAGTGTGCCAAATTCTTTCCAGTGTATGCCAAATTCTTTCCTGTATACCGAGCTCTAGACCTTAAGTTGAATTAAAAAAAATAATATATAAAATGTGAGCCAAATGAATATCAGATGACTTTGTATTATATCCCTTTTCAGTCTTATGTCTAATTTAGACTGGTGGAGCCTGGCCTCCTAGTGTCTGACTCAGTCTGGAAAAAAATGGCAACTGTTTCAGCTGTGGGTGTGTGAATACTTATTTAAAATAACCAATCAGCTCCTTAAAGGATGCCTATGAAACATAGTTTAGCATGGAGGGATATAAATGAAGTGAAAAGAGAACTTGTTCCATTACTTTCCAATTCTTTCTTCATACTTTCTATATTTCCCCTTTATTTTCTTTTTTTACCCACATTTGTCCATCTCTTCCCTCTTTATTATTTTCTCCTCTCTCTTTCATACCCCAGGTGCTCTCTCCGTCCCATCCCAACTGCCCTCTCCATATTTCCTGAGTCTCCTTATCTGACTTTTCATTTAATCTGCCTCCTTTCTCTCTTTGCACTCACTTATTTCCCAGTTTTGCAGGAACTTCAGCTCTTGGGCACTACTCCCTCCTTTCTTGGGGTTAGCTATGAGGGGAATTGGGATCCAAACTCAGGGTCTCCTCCTTTTTCCAAACCCATGCTCCAGGGGCCACGGGGAACCTTGTTGAGCCTGTTGCAGGAAGGGGAAGGAAGCTTTTGCTAAAGAGTTAGGGAGACAGATTGTACAGAGTGCTGAAATCCTTCCTGTTTCCTGTAAAGTTGTTTGGGGGAAATTTATCACTTTTTATAGACACCTACATTGCTAACCTCAAACATGGGATCTGTCCTATGGACAGGGACTTTGTTGTCATACAGATTTTATATAAAGCACCTTGGGCTTGATTCTCCACTGCCTTGTACCTTGTGGAGGCACTGACACCTTTACAAAGTTAGTATAACATTTTATTATTTTTTTGTTCATTAGAGTAGTGCCACATTGTGGTAGGGACTGTACAACCGCTTTTGTAGACATTCCCTACCCAGAAGATCCTATAATCTAAATAGGCAAGACAGATGTGGGGTGATCAGTGTGATGGCAGCAAATGGCAAGTAAATTCCACAATTTTTCTTTTATGTTTTTCTCCTTTTGGAGGGGTTCAGTTAGGAGGTGATTTTCTAAACAGAAGGGAAAAGAGAGGGAAAAGTGAAGCAAGGGTGATGAAAGGGACAGGACAGGGGAAAACAGAGAGGGGAGGAAATAAAGAAGGTATATGGGGCAAGAGTGGAATGAGGCTGAGGTGCAGGGACTGTCTGAGGGAGGGGGATGGAGCAAACAGCCAATCAACACAGGGCAGAGAATCTCCTTTCAAAATGCTATGCAGTCAGAGTGGTACAGCTATATGCCACTTCGCACAAGTGTAAATGACTCTACAAGATGCAAGATAGTAGAGAATCAGGATCCATGTCTCCATGATGTAACCCCATTGCAAACATCCGCTTGGGTCTCTTGCATTCAGTGTGTGCAGGATTTGTGCAGTCCTGTTAGTGACATCAGAGATGTATTTACAATGGTATTACAAAGTCTAGCTTGTGACTGGCAGGTTTGTACCATTATGTCTCCTTACTATTGAAATTATTGCAGTATCACTAAGGTTATGTCTATACTTGGACCTAGTGGTGTGATTCCCAGCTCTAGTAGACATACAGTCAAACCCCTGCCATAACGTGCCCTGCCATAATGCGAAATTGCATATAACGCGATTGCAGGTTGGCTCCCCTTAAGGTACAGTATAATACAGTATGGTACTGTACCAATGGTCCCCAACACCATGGCAGAGGAGAGAAGCTGCAGCCCCGCACCTGCTGGGGATAGAGAATTCTGAGGCTGCGGGCGCCAGTGCTCTCTGTCCCCGGCAGGCATGGGGCCGCGGCTTTCCTCTGGCTTCAAGAGGAGTGGTGGCTCCCCACCTACCGGGGACAGAGAACTTCAGGGCTGCGGGCGCCGGTGCTCCCTGTCCCTGGCAGGCGGGGAGCCGCGGCTCCTCTTTAAGTGGGAGGGAAGCCGCGACCCCACACCTGCTGGGGACAGAGAGAACCGGTGCCCGCAGCCCAGGAGTTCTCTGTCCCCAGCAGGCGGGGAGCTGCGGCTTCTCTTGTAGCCAGAGGGAAGCCGTGGCCCTGTGCCTGCCGGGGACAGAGAGCACTGGCGCCCGCAGCCCCGGAGTTCTCTGTCCCCAGCAGGTGGGGGGCCGCAGCTCCTCTGCCCTGCTGGGCACTAGGCACCAGGGGCACTAGGCAGTGCACCTGAATGCACCACTTTGGGGACCACCTGACTGATTTGAAACCCCGCTATACTGTGACCCCGCATTTAGCACGATGGGATTTTTTGGACCCCAAAGGTCACGTTATAGTGGGGTTTCACTGTACTTGTGCTAGCTCTGACTGAACAAGCCTACTTAAAAATATTAGTGTAGCTGCGGTAGCAGAAGCAGTGGCAGCAAGGGCTAGCCATTGCGAGGATAACCTGCCTGGACCTCATGGATATGTACTTGGGATGGCTAGCCCATGCCACTGCTGCCATGTTCCTGCAGCTACACTACTATTTTTAGTGCACGAGCTCAATAGTGCCAGAGTCTGTTTGAGCTGGGAATCAGACCCAGGCTCCAAGTGTAGATGTAGCCAAAGTTGACTCTTATCAATGGATCAGTTGGACAAGAAGAGCAGTGCCTTTGAAAAGGCAGGAACTTCTATTTAAAGTTTTAAAAACAAAAAAAATCTGATAAACATTCTGTTTGGAAAGAAATGCAGAACATGTGTGACACTTCAATGGGATTTTAGCAATTCAGACCTAATGTAAATAGGGTGATGCCTGACTTCAGGGGTGTGGCTCCCACACCATGCCTGAATTGAGCCCATATAAAGTCTGCCAAGTGTGGTGGTATGTTTAATGTTGTTATTATTTATTATTTTATTTTTATTATTAAGGATTATGCATAAGCACTACAGGGAGAATAGACTCAAATGAAATTTGCATCTGTGCACCCCCAGGAACTTCAAGACAGAACAAGTGAGTAGTGCAAAAATAAACAACACCTCAGAAAGTTGGAAATCTCTCCCTATGCTTCTAACTTTGAGTTGCTTTTGTGATTTATACTAGAAACGAACCAACACAGATTTTCAAAGAAATATCCAGCATTGTATTATATAGTTGGATACTAGTTTATCATCAGCTATACACAGAGAGTAAGGAAATATCTTCTGTTTATTCTGGCTGCAAAAGCGGAATATTTTTGTATGTATTTTTTAAAAATAAGCAGACTTTTATTTTGTGGCACAAAGGACCATCTAAAGCAGTTTACCATTTACTTTGATAGGACAGAGTCTAAATTAGATTACAGTACTTATTAAGATATTAGATGTTTGCTGCTCCTGAAAATGTTGGTTGCTAGAATGCTAGTTTCAAAAGAGCCAAAGGAAGCAGAGGAAGGTAAACACATTCCAGAGGCAGGGCCCTTAGTGCAGATTTGTTCCCTTCAGTTTCGTATTTCCTTTGGTTGGTTGAATTGTCTTTCTATGGGTTTTATGTTGGAGTACATCCCTTAAAGTAGTGTAGGGATTTTTATCTGGGAGAGAGAGAGACCTTAGTGTACATTCTTTTAAATTACAGTAGCTATCTGAAGCGTCTTGATGGATCAGGGCTGTCCTTAGGATTTATGAGGCCCTATGTAGTATTATTAAACTGGTACCCCTAAGCCTGACTTGCTCTTAGCAACACAAACATAAGCTTATAGTATTGGAAAACTTGCCATATGCACTTTATTAAAACCAGTTTAAACAAATTAAGCACACTACAATGCTGATGGACTATGTCTTCCCCGTCCCGCCGCCCAACACACACCAAGCTTTCTATAGCGTATACGCTGCCACAGCCCAGTGGGGAAGGGACGAGGCAACAAGAGATACCGAGTTGCCCTGCTGGTGGGGGGGGGATGGGGGAACTGGGTCTCCAGTTACTCCGTGGGACCTGGGCCGAGGGGGCTTACCTGGAACAAGGAGCACCCACTGGTCAGGGTGTCCATCCACTGGGGGTTGGTGCTGCCTTCTGCCCAGCATGGTCCAGGAGCCCCATGCTCGCCAGTTTCCACATTCTAGTAATGGCAGGGCTGGGGCGAGTGCACAGGGTGTGGGTGGAGAGAGGGGAGGAACTGCACGTACAGCACCCTCCCACCAGCGCTGTCCCAGGCCCAGTAGGGGCCTGAGAGTGCAGGGAGGAGGCGAGGGCCACGGCATTGCAACCAGAAACCCCTGGGCCTGCTGCCGAGCCTCCCCCTTGCACCACCAAGTGGTATGAGCCTCTGTGAGGCAGGGGAGAGGAGAGGCCAGAGCAGAGCCACAGAGGTTGAGAGCTCCTCTCTGCCCCATAACTGGCAAGAGCCCTCAGCTGGCATTCGGCTGGCTGAGAGTAGCGAGGGGCCAGGGACAAGGCAACCCTAGGCCCACCAGCTGAGAGCAGCTGGTGGGGGCAGGGGGAGCTGGGCCAAAGAGGAACCAGCGCATGGAGCATTGGGCTGGACCAGAGCACCCGCCCTGACCGCCAACCCCAAAAAGGCCATCCCTGGTCCCAATGGTGCCCCAAATTTTCTGGTGCTTTACGCAGCTGCGTATGCCTAAGGACGGCCCTGTGATGGATGACTCGTAGTATTAATGAAACTCATGCAGCAATATACTTATAACCCAAACTAGCAGTCTCCCTCCCCTACTCCTTCAGGACAGCTTTAAGATATTTCAGGCTATATCTACACGTCACTTTTGTCGGTAAAACTAATGTTGGTCAGGGATGTGAAAAAAACACACCCTGTACTCACAGAAGTTTTACTGATGAAAAGCGCCAGTGTGGACAGTGCTTTGTCGGCAGGAGATAGATACTCTCCCACCGATAAAGCTACCACCCCTCGTTAAGGGTGGTTTTATTTTGTTGGCTGTGCTGCTGCAAGGTATGCAGTGTAGACACAGTATCAGAGGTGATGTTTGTACCTTTTTGGGTGTATAGATACATTTGGTTGTTTGCATTAATGGTGGAACCCAAGAAGGCTTTGAAGCGATGACTGGTGCAGTTCTAGTTCTGTCTTAAACTTTCCCTTCTTCTGTGTCAAAAAAGTTCTGTTAGCAGTCTTCTATGATGAGTGTGTCTAATTGCATTTGGTCACAATATGATTCGTCAGTATGTGAAGGGTTCACACACATTTCTTGTCTCTTAGATCTTCTCTAGACTAATTTATTCTATGCATGGAAGTAATGCAGAAAAATAAATGACTATGAGGCTAAGGTGGAGTCAGGGGTAAGAATGGGAACCAATGTGCAATGTGAGAAATTTATTTATTAGAAATTGCAGTAGTGCCTTGGGAACCTCGTCCAGTCAGGGACTGGCTTTGTGTTTGGGGCTTCATTCTACACTGAAGAGACAGACCCTGTCGCAAAGAGCTATATATTCTCTTGTCTTTTATGACATAAGAATGAATTTGGCTGAGGGTAGGGGGTGCATGTATGTGCATGCATACCTATGTATAGCTTGACAAAACTTCATACCAGCAAAGTGTCTAACATTAAAGGACACCTTACCCGTGTCCACCAGGAACATGCCATTAAGTGATACCATCTCCAAAAGCCCTCTGTTGGATCAACCTGCCATTCCAGAGCTCTTCACCACCCTCTCTGGGGTTCCTGGAAGGGGTTGCTTAAGGGGGTGAGGAGATTTCACCTCCCCACACAAGCAAGGTTGGCACTGCCCCTTGAGGGAGTGGGAGGCCATGAAACAGGCTGTTCTGGTCCAAATCATTTACACTCCTGTAAATCTGAAATTACTGCATTGAAGGCTAAGGCAACATGCTGGATTTGAAACCAGTAGTAGAGATCAGAATAATAACTGTCTTTTTTTCCTCAGAAAAGATTTTCAGTGCTTGCTTTGTATCCACTTACGCTGCATGGTCGCTAAATATTTTCCATAATTTACCTACTGCTACTTGTTCTAGAGGAAGAATTGATAAAGTGTAGATGGTTTTCACTACTCCAGTTGTCTTCACTGGTAGACAGGCTCCTAGCAGGATTTATTCCCTACCAGCTGATATGAAAGTTCCTGTAAATGTTGTCTTTAGTATTGTGTTTGAAAGGTTCTGTTCTAAGAGGTGTGTTAGGTAACACAATTTAACATTCTAGTGAAGATGAGAAGACTCAGTATGTTCAGACCAGGTTTGAGCTACAGTGGTGCTGTAGGGGAGAAATTTCAGAAAACATTGTGGCAACAAGCTACTGAAATAGTTCAAGAAAGAAAGAGAGAGATGTGCCCAAATACTTCCTATACTTTGTAACATGCAGATAGTAAGATGGACTAAAGCAAGCCTCTACTTAAGAGATGGCTGCTTTTTGCAGTGGAAAAGTGACTTGTCCATAGGAGAATTCCCCTCTATAACAAGAGTGATCCCAGTGTTTTGAGGAAAGGTGGACAATAAGGAATCATAAGTCACTTAGTTTACAGTTTAATATAACCAATTCCCACCTGGGACTGGACCAATGCCTAGGCCTATGCTGCAGTGGCTAGTGCTTGCCTAGCAGGCTCAGGGCCTAGCTGACTCTTCCACTTCCCAATTTCTGCCATACTTGGGTGTCTTTTGACCTGTGTTGTAACATAAGATACAAGACCTGCACCATCTGCTTCTCTCCAGCTCGGATCTGGTCGCTGCTGAGGCTGTAGCAGAAGCAGGTCGGGATAAAGGGGGAGGGCCGCGATTTAGGGTCACATGGATGCTGCCATGGTGGGAGGTCAGGCTGAAGGCGTGGCGAGGGGTGCAGTTCAGAGGGCGTCTGGAGCTCAAGACGCACCTGCCCAGCAAGCGCGGTCTCAGCCTCTGGCTGCCGAGATTCTATTTAGAACCCGCAACTTTGCCAAACTCCGCCCTTCCCTCGAGCCGCCTAATCAGGCGTCTCCCTGGGGAGTTGGGCGACTGAGGCTCCGCCCCCAAGGGAACTCTGCAAGCCAATGGGAAGCGGCCCACAGGTGCGATCCACCTGCGGATCCTAGAGCCACCTAAGCTAGCCAGAAAAGCCGACAAAACCCGTTTGTGCGGCAGGCTGCGCGCTGTTCTGGCTCCAGCCCCCTCCTTAGTGCCCGGGCCGCCGCCAGCCACAGTCCCAACCCGCCGGGCCAGTTCTGCCACCCGCTGGCTGCCAGACATGACCCAAGACTACGACAAGTAAGTGAGCGAGCAGGAGAGAGTCTAGGCAGGTCCGACCAGCGTTGCTGCCTCTTTCCACCGGCTGGGGATCCTCGCCCTGTCTTGTGGGCTCCTGCGGGACGGGTGCTGGGGGAGGAGGCTCGGGAGAAGCAGCTGAAGGTGGCTGTCTGTGTAGTACTGCAGGATCCCTAGGAGGGGATGGCAGCAGCCGCTGGAGTGACAGGGGGTTGGCGTCAGCCTCTCCCTGCTGATGGATTTGGGGTGGGTGCCCCGTAGCCGGGCACCTGACCCTACTCGGCCCTTGGGGAAATAGTCCTGCTCCTTTCAAGCGGCCCGGCCGGACGCAGGCAGGGAGGGGGGGCACTGAGTAGATCCTTGGGGGTCCCTCACGAGCGGGGCTGTGTGTTTGTACGTTGGCAGACTCCGGAGCACCTGCTCCTGCGGCTGCCGGGGGCGAGGTACGGAAACTTCCGCTAGAGCCTAGCGCCTGCCCCCCTTTCTCCTTCCACGGACCCCGCCTTCCCAGTGCAGCGCGGAGCCTGTGGGCGTGCGGGTGTATCGCTGTCCCGCGTAGGGCCGGCGGATGGCCCGAGGGTCAGGCTCTCCCCTCTCTGAGCTGCATGGTGTAAATCAAGCTCTTGCGTTAAATCTGCCGAGATTTCTCCCCCCCCCCCCCGTCGATTTTCCGAACCCGTTCCGCCCCCTGTTTAAATAGAGCACTCTCCAGGCGCGGATCGGGTAAGGCGTTGATTTCTGGCACAGGGAAATCTCACGTCTTCCGCCCGCTAGGAGCACTTCTGACTTAGCTCATAGGTTTCTGTAGTGGCCTCCGAGCTTTAGCCTGCATCTTTGGGACCCATCCACCCCCTTCCCTGTCTGCGTGCAGCGATGGGCTCTCCCGCTTGCTGCCGGGGGAATCTGTAAGGATCAGCTGGTCACCAGGATCATCCCGTGTCTGAAGTTTAGTTTAGTGCTCTGTTTTTGGAATCTCTCTCTTCTGTCTCCCACTTTGTTATAATCAAACTATGGAGAAGACAGTCCGGCTTTGAAACTCGACACCTGTACTGAGGCGTTGGTCACCATCATCTTCCTCCTCCTCCTCCACTTCTCTTTAAATTCTGAGTGTGGCGAATAATCAGTCCGTGTCTGTGAGGAGGAGCCTCTCAGCCTTCAGAAGTGCATAAGGGGCTGTAGACATTCACCCCTCCCACAACACTTATTTCGATGGGCTTTTCTAATGCAGGATCTTACCGAATTGCCGTGTACTGCTTTTTTCTCCTCTTGAAGATTTAAGAACAAGGGCTGGGAAGTGAGAGCAGCGTTAACTGGGACGTCATTATTTGAGGCACACCTAGGGTGTTTTTTTAATGACTTGAACATTGTTGCTCTAATTTAAAGAGGTTTCCTGGGCTTGGCCTTTGGCAGTGTTAGACCTTGATGCACAGATTTGTAAAAACTGTTGTTTAAAATACTACAAGCTTCTTATATGCTGTAGGACCAAGATCTGATGGATTTTTATGAAACTTGCGCTACTGGAAAAATGGACTTCCCCAGGTAATCTGGTGTTTTAGCAATGTCAGCTGAAAAATCTAACGATCTTTACCATTTTCAGAAGTCCAAAATATTATATTGTAAACTTTGGGAGCAGAGGCCTTGTCTTTGTGCCTGTATATTATAAAGTCATAGTCACTATTTGCTCTGTGCAAGTAGCTACTGTGGTGGGGAAAGGGTAGTCTTGTATATAGGCAGACTCTTGGACAGATCCTTACTATATGTGTAATACACAGATTAAATACAAATAATTAATTTTTAGTTACAACGAAATACTTCAGAACTGCTTGGAATTGAAAAAATTGGGTTTGTTTAGTTTGGAAAAGAGAAGCCTGAAAGGGGACATAACAGTTTTCATGTATGTAACAGATTGTTACAAGGAGGAGAAAGAAAATGTGTTTTTCTTAACCTCTGAGGGTAGGAATAGAAGCAATGGTCTTAAATTGCAGCAGGGGAGTTTAGGTTGGACATTAGGAAAAACTTACTGTCAGAGTGGTTAAGCACTGGAATAAATTGCCTAGAGAAGTTGTGGAATCTCTATCATTGGAGCTTTTAAGAACAGGTTAAACAGGGATGATCTAGATAATACTTAGTCCTGCCACAAGTGCAGGGGACTGCAGTAGGTGACCTCTTGAGTTCCCATCCAGTTCTATGATTCTATGATTTCATGTAGCATTTGCAGCATGGATAATATAGATTGTTTTCCATTCAAGAACATGGGATACAGGGCAGTACCCGAAACTACTTTTAAAATGCTTTTTCCCCACCAAAATCTCTTTTAAAAACTCAAGTTTGTAAAAGTTATGAACATGTTATAAAATTTAAAATATAAGAATGTGTGCTTTAAATCTCTGTTCTCAAATTTGGAATGTATGCTTGATATTTACAACAGTGCTTCTTATTACATGTGGAATGCTCCTGCTTTCTGAGAGATAAATGTGCATGTATGTATAATGTCAGGCGTTCCCAAATTAATTTGATGTTTAATCTCTGTATGGCAGTTTGTTACAAGTTCCAGTAATGCTAATCAGCCAATCAATCAAATATGTACAGAGTTTCTTTGTGAAATATTCTGAGGTCCTTGTTAGTGATTTGAGATCCATCAATCATTCAGTTACTACTACCTCTAGATTTTGACAGTCTAACTACTAAAAAGAATAAGATATCACTTCATTGAAGGGTATTTACCAAAAACTCATGTTCAGCTGTCTAGGTTTTTTACGTATATTTTATAAACAACACAATATAGTACTGCAAAGTGTAGATGTTTCTTTTAGAACATTTGTGCTTTAAGTGTTGGCTGCTAGTAGTTGAATTCAAACTGATTTGCAAATACGTAATCTTTATCATTAGCTATCTAGATGTGTGTGTATGTATCGCATACTACTTGTTTGTGTATACAGAACTTAGCACCATGGGGTCCTGGTCTATGATGAGGGTTCCTTAGTGCTATAATAATATGAAATAATAGTAATTATTCAAAATTGTTCAAGGTGGCCAAATAGGGTGATGGATGCCAGATAAGTACAGAGAGAGAGAACCTTGCTAATTCTCAATTTTGACCTGGAGACTCATTACAAATGACTACCTTTTTTTTTTTTTTTTTTTTTTTTTTTTTTTTTTTTTTTTTTTTTGTTAACTTGATAAACTGGCAAATTTAAGTCTGAATGTATTACAATATGCTTTGTTTACTTGGATAGTTGTAGGCTGGGTCTTTTATAAGTTGTCATTATGTCTTTAAAAATGAGAGACCTCATTAAGGCTCTCTCAATCATAGGGAAACGCTCAACAAAATTCCCTAAGGGAGATGAGACCTAACAGCCCCATGTATAAACCTCACTTTGTCTTCTGGACTGTAAACTCATTGGTACAGACTGTTTTTATCTCTGTGTTTGTTACAGCACCAACTCTATGCTCTGTGTAAGACAAATAACAGTAAAAAGCACTCTACTATTGAGTAAATGGATTGTGACAATGGGATTTTTTTTCTTTTGAGAGAGAGTTATTGGGTTTGCAGATTAGCAAAGTTAGAACAGGTTCTACTGCATGAACAAATTGCGCGCACACGCACAAAAAATAGGAGAGTATTGCAGGAATAAGTGACATGAGATCAGTACTGGCACAATATCACTACAGTGCAGAGAACACACATTCCTGTAAGGTTTTCCTACCAATTTACGGTTTGGTCAAGCAGAAAACAAATCAACTTTTTTTCGAGTATTTAAATGCACAATAGAAGACTTATTTCCAAAACTTGCTAATAGCATCCAGTACTTTTATGCACAGATCACGGCCAGTATACATATCGAAACCTAAAACTCTTCACAGGTCTATCATCAGAAAAACACATATTTGACTGTCTTTTTATAAATATGTTCTCATTTTCTTAAAAGAATCTGTAATCCTGTTAAGGGATTGAGTTACTGCCAAACCCTACACTTTGTTGATAATTCTAAAGATAATTCTTTCTACACTCCTTTTAGAGGAGGTAGGTTACCTTTAGGGCAATTGTGCATTTTATTTGGGTGTTGCAACAAGAGACAAGTCTTACAAAAAAAAAACACAACACACAGTTTCTGAGTTAACTGGATTTCAGTTTAGTGCTTGTTCAATTCTGAATGGTTTTGCATTTAGATGAATTTTTCTTCCATATGAATCTTCTCTCATTGCTGAAAGAGAATGGTTTTATGGTCTGAACATCAAGTTTAAATCCAAGCAAGGTTGACTCAGCCCTCCAGCTTTAAGAAGGTAGATAAAATGAATTCCATGCAGGCTACTACAGGTGGTTCAATCTTTGATATGACCTTAATCCGAGGGCCTATCCATTCTGTATGGCCATCTAAAAATTCCTTGTGATTTCTAAAATAGTAGGTGTTTGTCCTGTGCCCTTGGAGAAAATTCAAACTCATCTCATTGTTACGCAGTTTGCTGTGCCAGTTTGCTACACTCTACGCCAAAGGTGGCTCATTTACAGATTGACACACATCCACTCTGTGAATGTATAAATCCCTCTTCATCTAGAAACTGCAAACCCTTACTCACATGAGTTGTCCTTAAATCATGCAAGTGGTCCCTAGGATGTCATTGAGCCCGCTTAGGTGAGTAAGGGTTTACAGATTCAAATCCATAGTTTGCAAAGCACTTAGGAAAATTACTAGGTGAAAGGAGTTATAAATGCAGGATATTTATTAAGTTGACTGTAGTGTTTTATTCCTTCAATATTCTAATATGTTACAATCTTTGAATAGTCCTGAGAGTAAGTTCAACAAAAAAGATGTTTCTATTTCTTTAGGATGTTGGTTGTGTGGTGGTGATTTTCTTTTCTTTTTTTTTTTTTTAAGAATTGCTATCTGTCTCTTTTTTCAAAAGTCGAAACACAAAGAACCTGTAGTAAACATCAACTAGGCTTCTGTGCACATTGGGGGTGGGAATAAGCATGGGGGAAACTGTTTTTGAACTGGTTTAAAACCAGTTCAAGCTAACATGGTTTAAACATTGCCTAGCTAATATGGATGAAGCATATATTTTAAAAACTGAATTGAAAATGTTAACTTGTTTAGGCTGGTAAAATTGTGTTTTTCTGCAAACACCATTTCTCCCCGCTTCCACACGTTTTGAGTGCTTGGAGTTTTCTCCTTCACAATAAGAACAAAATGTTTTGAACAAATCTAATTATTTTTCATGGAGGTAGTACCCACACTTCTTTGGGGGGGGGGAGGAGAGGGAGGATGGGGAATTATGTGTAGGTGGTTTTTATTTCCTGGTAGCCCACTAGGATATTCTCTCAAGACATTGTCACAGATTATCTCAAAGGTAAACATACAATACACAGCTTGGCTTCTATTGCCAGAAAATTGCACTGCCTTGTTGATTTATGGTCTCCTTTGGCTACATTCCATGTATAGTATTCAGGTAATCAGCAGCTTTTAATAGCTTTCAAATATACCCCAAGAATTAAATACGTTGTCTTGAGGGAGTTGTCAGACATAGGAAAGTAGAGTTAACTCTGTTTTATAACATGACAGTGGTATTTGTTAATGCAAACTCTATCTTGCATGGCAAAGCATGAAACCATTCTCTGTATGGTGCATAGAGAGAGCTTGAATGAATTAGTAAGTAGCAAGTTAGTGCTGTTCAATATCTTTTTGTTTAGTAATATGCTAATAGTACCGTGGGTCTTAGAACATTAAAAGTGTTGTGAATTTATTAGCCTATTTTGGATTTCAAATATTTGTTAGCAGGCCAGCTATCATCTTCAGTAGTTTTATGATCTCACTGATGTAATTCCATTGAGTTCAGTGAGGTTACTCCTGATTTCCACTGACATACGTGAGATCAGAATTGTATCTCGTGTCCTTCTGTTGACTAACCATTGTGTAACATTGTCATAATATTAACATAATAAAAACCTGACCACTAATTCTTAAGTGTTACAGTGCATCCAAGAAGTATATAATAAGCATGTTTCACAAACTTTGTAACAAAGATTCATATTTTTATGACCAAAGCAAAAGGCCCGTGTTGGTTCTTCAGAATGACGCTCTCTACTCCCAGAGGCGTCCATACACCAGTGAAGATGAAGCCTGGAAGTCCTTCCTTGAAAATCCCCTTACAGCAGCCACCAAAGCCATGATGAGCATCAATGGTGACGAAGACAGTGCAGCTGCCCTGGGATTGCTGTACGACTATTACAAGGTAGGTTGGCACCAGTAACACCTAACAGCCAAAGGTGCACTTGTTTTGCCTGCAAGTGCACCTGAAACAGTAATTTGCTAGGGAATGTAATGTAGCTGTTTACATTATTAATAGCTACTATGCAATGAGGACTCTGAGTTGGTGGTTCTAACTCTTTACATTTAAAAAAAAACACTTTGATTTTCTGACAATAGATTTATTTTAAGCTAAATAGAAACCAGTTGTTCTGGAATCTTTTTTGTAATAGGTCAGGGTACTTGTGTAGCCTACTGACCCATGTTTTTCAGGATGCAGTTTTTAATAGTTACTAGCTGAAATGCTGGAAAGTGTGTATATGAATATAAGAATGTGGGGCAAGGGACTGTCTTTTTGTGTTCCGTTTGTATAGTGCCTAGCACAATGATACCCTGGACCTCAACGGGGCCTCATAGGCGCTACCACAATATTAATATTATTTATTAATAAGATTTAGGTTGAGATTTTCTAAAGAGCCTAATACAGACAGGTTCCTAATCCCATTTACTTTCACTGATCTGTTTGCAGGTTCTGAGCGTGGACGGTCTTCTCAGTGCTCTTCCAGACACCAAATGAACATTGTTAATTATTGACAATCACAAACACATTTTCCAGCCTTTAGAACTACTGCACTTGTTATATACAAAAGTGTATGCCTATTATTAAGAGTTTAACCAGTTTTTCAAGCAGTATAGTTGCATGAAACTGCCTGGTATGTGTGTATAGAAGTATTTTGTAATCTGTAATGCACAACTCAGTTTAGTCCTTAATGCATGTGACAAAATAATTGGTGTAAAGGTAGTTATAACTGACACTTGTAGGAAAGCTTGTTTTCTGCCTTAAAAAGCCATACCTCTCTGTGCTTGTTTGTTATGCCAGTGAAAAAGCCGTCTTGTCAGAGGATTTTAATCTGCTAAATCCATTTTTTAAATTTGGCAGAGGCTATAGTGAAGAGCTTTTAGTGAAGCACAAAGAATTTGCTGTGCATTGGTATTTTCTTAAGGGTTTCCTTCCTTAGTCATGCCATCTATAAACTGTAGGAAAGGTATGGGGAGGCAAGCGTACGTGCGAAAAAAGTATAAAATGTTGGAAGGATTCATCTGTCATTTTCTGAGACTAATTTAAAGGAGAAGGTGGGAGCTTCCAAGGTCTGGAGCAGAAAATTAAAGCCTGGTGGGGCTGCCACCTGTAAAGGTTTTTGTAAAAAATTTGTAATTTCTTTTCCTCTGAGCCAAGACTAGCCTAGCTCTGACAAAAGCGACAGAGTCCTGTGGCACCTTATAGACTAACAGACATATCGGAGCAAGAGCTTTCGTGGGTGAATACCCACTTCGTCAGACCCATGTGGTGGAAATTTCCAGAGGCACGTATAAATATGCAGGCACAGGGCTACTCCTCTGAAACTAACTCTGACAGTGTGGCTTGGAAAGCCTTACATCAACAGTTTCAAAAGTTAGTAGTCATTTTTGGGTGCCCAACTTGAGACACCTTGAAAGGGATTCATTTTCAGTAAGTGCTGAGCACATGCCCTCTGAAAATTAGGCCCCTTTAATATGTCTTAAATTAGGCACCCAAAAATGGAAGTTTCCAGAATCCCTAGTCACTCCAGAAAATCTTGACCTACATTCTTCTGATGCTCTCTTACATTCTCTATGCTACTTAAAAGCCACTGGATTTTAAAGGTTTTAATTGAAGCTATTTAGAAAAGTACTGTTTCTACTAGGGTTTTCTGTCATCAGCCTATAATTACTATTACAAAAAATTAGGCGTTTCCAATATAATTTAAATAGCTTGTATTTGTCAGGTAAAGGTGCGGTATCTGATCATGCTTACGCAGCATGTTTCAGTGCTGGAAGGTCTGGAGTTAATTCCTTCTAATGTATGAATGTATTAGTTCTTGTTTGTTTAAATGGTATGTGCTATCAGTGTCTTGTAGCTTTTGTGTTTTATCAGAGTAGCCTGGAACCTCAAGATAAGTAAAATTTAATGGCTAAATAATAAGTAAGAGATCTGCATTTATATTTTTTAACAATATATTTAGGAAGTTTTAACAAGCTTACAAATCCTTGCCGTGTAACTATCAGAGACAAAATAATTACAAAAGTGATCTTTTGTTTACAGATTACTATATTCTTGTATGATCTGATCTCCCTTTAACAGGGTGTTACCATAGTATAAAGTGAGTATCCTTACAGTACCCCATGGCATGTCTATTACCAGTGTGTGTGGGTGAGGTTCTGTGTCCTGCCATGTGCAGGAGGTCAGACTAGATGATCATGATTGTCCCTTCTGACCTTAAAGTCTGAGACTGAATGCAAATATCCTGTTCTCGGTTTAATCCCTAAAGTCAGGATACTGATGATCTTCTATTGTACATCATATCTCCCCCACAGCTTTATAAAATACTGGCTGGGGTTTTGCGGTTAGGACTGTAAGTAGCCTTTATCTTTAAGAAGTAAAATGTTGTTGGTGTAAAGTGGAGAACTAGATAGCTCGGATGATGGGTAATTGTGGAATATGGAGCATTTTTCTTTGTCCAGATTACTGGTTCATATCTTGCCCAAGTCAATAGACGACAAAAGCCATTACTGAGAGCTGGTCAGTGACTTACATCAGAAGCATCATAGTCTAGTCAATAGAAAATCACCCTTTATAAACTATTTATAAATATACCCTTAACATAAAGGGTTAATACATGAGTAATAAATATTTTTAATACATTTTTAGAGTCCTAAAGGTCAATAGGTTGCTTATAACCATGGTTTATAGTTAGCTGTAAGCACATCAGCAGAAGGTTTCTATTAATCATGTTTAATCCTTCATAACTTATCAATATATCTTTAATATAAAGTGTGACTGAACAGGATATGGGACTGGGATGTTAGGAACTCATCCAAGTTCTGCTGTTGATTTGTTCTATGGCCTTGAACAAATTGTTCAGAGCCTAATTTTCCAATGTGTTAACTCCAGTTGAAGTCAGTGAGTGTTTGTGGGAGCTCAGATCCACTGAAGAGCAGGCCATCAGCCTCTCTCTCTGCTTTCCCATGTATAGAATGAGGATATCATCTACCTTACAGGGGCACAGTGATAATTAGCTACTGTTTGCATACTGCTTTGTGAATATAAAAGACTTTATAAAGGCCAAGTATTGTCATTATTAGACTTAGTGGTCTCATTCTAGTTCCCAGGGAAAGTCCAGGACTAGTCTCAAAAAATATCTGACCAAAAGTGTCTACAGAGGCAAAGGTGTGAATGGGCAATGAGAAACTGGTCTAGACAGCCTCTGTGGGTAGACCGAGGATGTCGCTCTCCAGAGCTGTTGAGCTGATCTTTCCTAAGTAATAAAGTCACCAGACAAACTGAAGCCTGTTAGTTTTCTTTATCAGAGCTACTAGTGACAACTCTTTATTTTCCCTCCAATTCCATTATTCCAGTTGCTGACACTTGATAAGAGATGGTGATCTTTCCAGCCAGGTTGGAAACTTGTCCCTGTCCTAAGGTTTAAGCAGTTTGTCTTGTTTTTTCTATGCAGGAATCTAAATTCCAAAGTAGCACTCCATTGTATTAATTTGGGATTCTTTTAGCAGCATATGGGATAGACTTGACTTCCCAAAACAACAGTGGTGATGATATGTTTTGGCATTGTAAAGAACTTTACAGGTGTTAACTGTACTTTAAATAATTGATGCATAACAGAGTGATACTTAGCTTTCCAAACTTTGGGGAAAAAAGAATGGGCCAACCTTGTTTGGATAAGAACAGTTAAACTCTCACATGACTTATACCTCCAGGTTCCCAGAGAAAGGAGGACTTCAACAGCTAAACCAGATGTAGATCACCCTGACCAAGATCATGGCAAAAGGTACTGGATTCTATTGTTGCACTTTTGCTTTAACTGACATCCTGGTATGTTGCTAAGGCTGCTTAAATGAAGTTTGCTGCCATAGCTGCAACAGCTCTCCTGCATTTGTAATGGAGATTGCAATCCTTTCTTCTGCACCATCAAGGCACAGCAACTCTTGTAACAACCCAAGGGTTAGATGGTGGAGTTACCACAGGCTTCGGAGTCAGGGTCAGCAGGTACTTCAGGTGCTCCAGGACCAACTAGGGTTTGAATTTTAATTCAGAAAGTCAAGGCTCCATCCACTTCTCATCCCTGCCCACTCACCACCCCCTGTGCAAGAGAGGGAATAGCAATGCAGTGGAACTGCTCTCTTCCCCCATGTGACAATATCCCTTTCAGGGGCATAAGGAGGTGGCTGATAAGCATTTACTCCCCAGGGTTTACACAAGGTGGCTCATGATTGAGTCTTAATGGGCAGGTCCTGATCTTCCAACTACCCAAGATCAGGTCTTTACATAAACCCCATCAGTTACTAGGTGCTACAGGACTGGATGTATCTGGAATATGTAGTCAGGATTCATTTGAATGGGGTGCCATAAAATACTGCAATGTATTTATGATTTGTTAATCTGTGGTTCTGATGCATTAGTTTCACTTGGATAAATTTTTGCAGTTTTTTCTTTTATTCGGGGCGGGGGCGGAACCCACCAACAAACTATGGAATTTTAAAACATGAATATAAATTAACCTTAAGTCACACTCCTTACTGCCCTCTTCCTACAACTCTAAGCTGAAGAGAGAGCTGACCAAGACAAGTTTAAATTGTTCCAGCTCTGATAACAAGCTGATTCAGTAGGCTGAGGAAGACAGAAGCCAGTGTGGTGGTATAGCATGTAAACTTATATATAAGCCAATCAAGTGAGTCCCTCAGTGCTTGATACCCTGTCAGTGGGGCCCTTAGTGTATTGTGTTTTGGGTGACTCAGTTTATGGGCTGTTACTGCTTTAAGGTCAAATATAGTATTCTAGGAGTCAGAAATGGATAAGATTTTTATAAGTTCTAGAAGCCTTACCCCTAGATATAGTTAATCATCACCAATACAGGGAGCTGGTATTCTGTTTCTCCTTAGCCAAAAGCCCAATAAATGTTTCTGGTTCTGCCATTTAATGTTTTGTTTTGAACCCTTTTTTTCTCTTAAAGAAACAGCATCCCAACAGAACAGTCGCTCGTCTCTACTGGAGAAAACAGAGTGCAGGTTCTGAAAAATGTGCCTTTCAATATTGTTCTTCCGCATGCTACCCAAATGGCCATGGACAAGAGAGGCCATCTGACAACCCCTGACACCACTGTTACTGTTTCCATTGCAACAATGCCCACGCATTCAATTAAAACAGAAACACAGCCGCATGGCTTCACTGTGGGTATCCCTCCCACTGTCTACCACCCTGAGCCCCCTGAACGAGTGGTGGTTTTTGACAGGAATCTCAACCCTGATCAGTTTAGTTCCAGTGCTCAGCCTCAGAACTCCCAGAGGCGCACGCCGGACTCCACCTTCTCAGAGACCTTCAAAGAAGGAGTGCAAGAGGTACAGAGATCACTCACTATGTTCTGCTTGTGTGTGTTTGCGCAACCAAATCAGTGTATGGGTGTCACGTTGCACCTCTAATAGTTACATAAACCTGAAATCTCAGTCCGGTGGATTAGAAATAGAAGACTTTCCCAGAAAGGTCCATAGGTATAATTTAGTAAATTAAACCTATAAAACAAAAAATCATTATCAAAAGCAAATGGCTAATCTTACAAATGACGGAAGCTTTGGCTAAATAGCTTGTGGAAATAATCTGTCAGCAGCAACAGTGAAATAAATAGTGGGCCAAGTTTACAAGAGCTCTGCGCCTGAAGCTCCCATTTAAGCACCTAAATAAACTGGTCAGATTTTTCACAAGTGCTCAGTGTCCATTGTCCTCAATGGGGAGCTGCTGGATGCTTGTGACAATCTGGCCAGTTTATTTAGGTGCCTGAATGGGAGCTGAGCTCATACAAAAATCAGACTTTTTTTTTTTGTTTTGTTCTATTGCATCTTTTGAAATCTACAGGGTTCACCATCACTTCACTAATATGAACTTAGAACTTAAAGGGATGTCCATAACATGCAGTAGCTAGCAAGCTTCAGGAAGGCTTGATTTTTAAAAGCTGGCCCAGAATGGGCTTGCTAAATCTTGTGCTTAATTGGCATATAAAGCATTATTTGACTGGGGCCCATAAACAGCATACTCTATATGCTAGCCACAATCCCTAGTTATCAGATATTCAAGGCAGCTGAAGCAGGATTGTAACCTGGCAGCTGTTGAATTTTTTCTGTTGTTGCTGAATTAATTATCTGTATTTTCAGGTTTTCTTTCCTGCTGAACTAAATCTGCGGATGGCTAGCATGAGTTCAGAGGACTACGTTTTTGACAGCATTGCTGGGTAATACTTCAAGCTTTTTGTTGTCTTGCAGCCGCCTGATCTCTTATAGCCAGTTTGTTCATGACTAATGGGTGCAGCTTACTTATGAATTCTCTTATGGGTTGCCTTTCTTTAGGCATGATTCTCAGAGGTGCTGAGCACACCTGGTTTTAGCTGGTGCTGAGTGCTTAACAACCTGGAAAGTCATGCCTGCAATATTTAGGAAAACTATCTTTGTTGGATTGATAATGGCACTGTCTGGGAGTCGTGCTGATTTCTAACCAACTTGGTAGGGTGTGATCATCTAGTCATTTAAGAGAATAATAGTTACTGCAGAACCCTCCTGCAGCTGGCTCCCAATTGCCTCACCCTGATAGATGCCCAGAGATGCTTGTCTGCTCTCTCCACATTGAGAATCTACAGCAGGCATTGGAGGTTTGCTGTGTATGGATTTTGTGTATAGAGACCTACGATGGGGAATGGGTGATGTGGGGTTGGTTTGTTTTTAATTGAGAATGAAACATTGGTGGGGGGAGGAAGGGACCTAGCAGCCTTTGAACGACTCTTAACAGCATTTTGGTCATTGATAGAAACTTTTCTGTTACATAAATGAAACATGTTGCAGTAAGCCTGAATAGACAGCATCCAATCCTACATGTTGATTTTCTCTGCAAAGAGCTTTTCTAAATGTTTTCTCATGAAGAGGATTGATTATCAACAAAGAGCTAGTCTTGCTTCCCCCTCTCTTCCCTATTGAGGGTTTAGTGTCTCAACTAATAAGTCTGGAACTTCTCCAAATTAAATGTAAAACACTTTGCTAAAGAGTTTGCCAGGAAGCTATCAATGTCCTTTTTGTCTCCTAGGAATAACTTTGAATACACCTTAGAAGCTTCCAAGTCACTTCGTCAGAAGCCAGGGGACAGCACAATGACCTACCTAAACAAGGGTCAGTTTTATCCGATCACCCTTAAAGAAGTCAGCAGCAGTGAAGGAGTCCACCACCCAATCAGCAAAGTCAGAGTGAGTGGCAGTTCTTACAGATTCTTGAGAGAAGTGTTGTGGGTATTTATTGCTTATTGGAGGTGCTGGGCTGACTGCCTTGAAGTCCCGTAGACACACAACAGTCTAGACTGAAGCCCTCAGAAGCAGGCCCAGCTTTCCCCTTCTGCCATGCCAGTGAAGAGCAGAAGAGGTTAAATTGGTCTCCCGGCCTATTCAGTCATTGGTATGTCTGAGTCTGCCAAACAAGCAAGTCAGTAGTGGTGATGGGTCTATGTGACATAGACACCTGGAAAGAGAGCATCCAACTCTCTTTATGTGGGCGACTTCTGACTGCCTTGTTTTTTTATGGCCCTGAAGAACTTTAGCATGTTTGCTCCCATTCTAAAGAGGATTCTGCTTTGCCAGGTGTAACTTGGCTTTCCCTAAGTTTTGCACACCAAATGCAGAAAACCTGATACCAAGTAAAAGCTTCCAAAACAAATTTTCTCTGTGGCTTTTTAAGTTTTGTTTTTTTTTTCTCTCTCCCTACCCCCTTCCTCTTCACAAAGAGCGTCATCTTGGTCGCGTTTGCCGAAGACAAAACAAGAGAAGATCAGATCAGGCACTGGAAGTACTGGCACTCAAGGCAGCATACAGCCAAACAAAGATGTATTGACATTGGTAAGAAATGCTCTAATTACTGGTATCAAACGCCAAGCCTGACTTCCTTGGCAGGGTTTGACCTTCTATTGGTACTTCATTTTTAAAGGGAACCTTCAGACCAGGCTGAGCACTGTCCTTAGCTTTGTAGCAAAACCAAAGGGATGTTCTTGGCCAAGGTATTTTCAGAGGGGACTAGGTATTTTGGCAGCCTCAATTTGTGTGTGTGTGTGTGGGGGGGGGGGGTGCGCATGCTAATGTTAGATGCCTTGAAGATACCAGATTTTCAGAAAATGCCAAGTGCTCCCCACTCCATCTGAAAGACTCGCCCTTTTCAGATGTCTTAAGTTGGAGCATCCGAAAATGGAGGTGCCCCCAAATCACTAGTTGCGTTTAAAGATCTTGGCTAGTATAGTCAAACAGCACTCTCTGGGCTTTGCAAGCTTTCTAAACGGTCAGTGTTTTTGTCCGGGGACAAACTCCCTGCTGAAATACTTCAGCGCTCCTCAGTCTCCTTCCTGCTGCTGCTCTTGCAGCGAGTCCTCGGTTCAGTTAAAAAGAAAATACTGCAAATTTCCACTTGCCTACAGACAAGGCTGTGACTGGCTGGCTTCCAGATTTCCTTGGTTGAAAGCTGGATTGTGCTCCCAGCCCTTTCCTTCTGTGAATAAAGGCAGGGATTAAGCACTTGGCACTTAAAGCTGACGTGCATGTAAATCTTTATTATTGAAGGAGCTTTACTGAGAGCGTATGCTCGTCATGCAATGTGACATTTTTCATATGTAACTATAGGGTATGGCACAGATACATGCCATGCTTGGTGTTGCTGCCTTTCCCACTTTAGTTTTTGTTTTTAATTCTTCTTCTTTATTTAAAAACTGCTTTCAACCTTTAGTAAGGATCCGCCTCTGAAATCCTTTCAGAACCTTTAACCCTTAGGGTACTGTGGAAGAGCTGCAGTCGCTATTCAGTTTGTCTGCGTTGTATGATTAAAATGTTCTCCTCTCCCTCCCGACAGCTGACTATAAGGAGAGCTTCAATACAATCAGTAACATTGAAGAGCTTGCGTACAATGCCATATCCTTCACTTGGGACATTAATGACGAAGCAAAGGTATGCGACCCATCTTACGTTTCCTGCTCTTCCAGCATATGGGGAAAGAGAGGGGTGTGTGTGACCTGATGATTAGCATGTAATGAGTTTGTTTACAGTCTTGTATTAAGAAATAAGCAAAATCTGGCTGGCTAAGAGGGCTTACGTGAGCAAATATTAAAAGCTTTGCAGTGACTTTAAGTTTCTAACAGGGAAATCAGTCCTGCTGGACAAATACTGACACATGGAGGCACCAAACTTCTTCCTAAATAGTGCTGCAGAGGTGCTGGAGATATGATTGGTTCCCAGTTACGCTAAATGTGTGGTGCTGTGATAATTGCCAGTAACTTTTTGGTATGCTCCAAAAGAAGGGCCAGTTTGGCAATTTGCCAGGAACCTAGACCACTGCACCTAAATTGCATTAAATAGAATAGATTGCAGCTGCCCTTGTTTATATACAGAGGTATATTCCACTGAGGCTACAGATCCTAGCATGCAATGATCCATTTTAACCTGAGTGGCCTGTAGGTGAACTCATTTGAGCCACCATCTGATCCTCACCCAGTGTTTTGGGCCACTGTGTTAGGAGGTAGATGTACTGTGTCAGCAACTTTCCCAGCTGGTGTGTTTAGTTAATTGCAGCTGTTGCTGTTTGAAACCATAACCCACGTAAATTTGCAGAGGCATTGTGCATCTTCAAAGTTCTAGAAAACCTATCTAAAGACAGCAAAAAAGGGTCCAGTTTCGATCAGATTATACCACTGTTGATCTGATGTAGGGGGGTTAGAGGGTTTTCTGTAATTTTACTGACTCTTGCTCGTCAGTTGTGTAATTCACCAAGGCTCATCCCTATGCTGGAGGTATAGGGCTTAGTCTCCAGTTTAGAGAGTTTTCCTTCCTGTTTGAGATCAGCTGATCATACCTGGCACATCATGTTGGAAGTTAGTAACCAACAAAGTGAAGATGACTGAGAATGTAGAGAGCATCTGTCATCCAGAAGGACTCCAAAGTGCTGCACCTGGAAATAGTACTAATGGGAGAATGGCAGAACTCTTCACTGAAAAGCATTTCAGGATTGTCTGTCTGAAGCTCTACATGTCAGTGCTTTGCAGCACATGTAGAAGTCAAGGCCAGTGCCCAGCACAGTCTGTCAGTCTCAGAGATGCACTGGATGACAGTTCAAGAGTCTGGTATCAGATTCCAGTCTTTAAAATTCCTTGAACTTAGAACCTAATGCCCTGGCTTTGTTCATGTCACAAAGGATGGTTTTCTGTTTTACCTTGGAATTGGTCAGCAGGATGCCTTTCCCGTGCAAAGATACTGAAAGGTTTGACTGGGTTTTGAGGCATGGAAGTGCTGGACTCTTTCAGGAAACTGGATAGAATAATAGCTGCCATCAGTACAGGATCCAAGAGTAAAGAGCTACATATTTTCTCACTGCTACAGATTAGATTAATAGTCCATCCGTCCAAGGAACTCAAAGTCCTTTACAAACATGAATTAACTGAGCTTCAACAACCAAGAGAAGTAGATAAGAACTATTTAGAGACTGGGAAATTGAGACAGTCTGTTTCACTGTTATGAAAAGACTAGTTTAGTTCTTGAGACAGCTGTGGCTGGTAAATGCACAAGCAGGAGAGTAGACAAGGATATGAACTAAAGGTACAGTGTTGATCTTGGAGACGTAAGTGAACTTCATTACAGATCCTGTGAAATCTGCTGCACGCTTGACCAGGGAGAGGGGACAGTATTTTCTGGAACAGTGATGTGCATCCCGGCTTTATGAAAGTGGAATTGAGACCTGTATGTCTGGAAATAACTTTGAAGGGTTGGGTGGCAGAGGGGAACAATTCTCCTCTAAATCACTGGTTCAAGTCCAGTGCAGGGTAGTAGACACTAAAGTCATTTCTGTCCCATTGGTCTGGGATGTCCTGTGTGAAATAATAAACAGGTGGTCTTGGCCTGTTTCTCTAGTGGATGGGTGTTCACATCAAAATTACCACTGAGATAATTGGCATCTTTACTGGCAGTTAGCCCAGGGATTGAATGTGGAGAGTGTGAAGTGCCTTTTCTCACTCCTCAGCTGCACCTGGAGGAGTGGCCATGTTGGAGGAGTTGTGTGGGGATGCTTGTGCTGCTTGTTCTGTGGCTAAATGGAGACTGGCAGCTTCCAGGGTTGGCAGTTTGGGATTAAATCCACACACACAAGTAGCTTGAGCTGTAGGTTAGACAACACTAATTTGGGGGTCTATCAGGCCTTTGAGCATGAGTCCTGACTGTTGGAAATTTACAAAACCGAATAAAACTGATGTTTTGAATGGAAGTTTTTTAGACTGAAGCAAGCAGGGAACCGGTGGGCCTGGGTGTGGTGTTAGCTAGACTGCTAAGCACTGACATCTGTATAGGGCACCCAGGGGTGAGGCTCCCAGCCTGGGGAGCCACTCGCGCTACAGGGCTCAAGCTAGCACTCTAAAAATAGCAGTGAGGAGATGGCGGCTCTAGCAGCGTCTTGGGCTCGCCACCCCAAACTCAGACCCTGTGCAACGTCCACGCAGCTATTTGCAGCGTACCAGCTTGAGTCTGTCTGCCCTGACTGGAAGGCTCGCTCCAAGCTGCCACATACCCTAAGGTTTTACATGAGACAGATCCACAAAGGGTTGCCTTTGTAGCAAGCACACTGGGTTGCTACGTCACCTATTTAAACCTCGTTGGGTGGTGGTTTGTGTTTTTTTTGTTTTTTGTTTTTTTAATTTTTATTTTTTTTCCTTCTTCCCTTGAGCGAATGCATTTGACAGTGAATCTTGATCAGCTTACTCATCAATGGAGCTGTAGCTCTTTCCCAACTCTGATCTTATCAGGAGGAGACTGAGCCAATTTCAACAATTTTATTGCATGGTTCATTTACCTCACTTCTTTTTGTGCAAAAAAAAAAAAGAAAAAAAAGCTTGTGCGGCTCTGTGTATGGAGAGGGTGGGGAATGAGGCAAGAGTTGAGCTTCCCATGCTACAGAAGTCCTTCAAAGCAATAAGTACAATGCTTTATTTTTAATGATGACAGTGATATTACATTGATAAAGCGCTTAACAGACTGATGTACAGTGGAGCCTTGATTATCGGGAGGGTGCTTACTCAGCCCCTTCTGTTATCTGAAATGGTAGGCCCACAGCCAAAGGATTTGTCCTGCGATACTGTGTGGCTTTTTTTCCCCTCCCCCACTCATTCTGGTTTCTAGTCTTCTGTGAGAATGGCTTAGGCTGTTGCTGAATTTGAGATTTGCCTGTGCTAGAGAAAGTTGCAAACAGTGGTGGGTGCTGTGCATCCATACCTGCATGTGCAGAATTTTTACTTTGCCTTGTGTGGGGGCATGTTCTATGCCTCCCACTCCGGCCCTGGCAGAAGCTTGCTCTTCCCTCCCAAAGCCGGAGGATTTCGGTGCCCCCAATGATTATTTGGGGGGAGGGGTGTCGTGTTGCTGCTTCCCCCTCCCCACCCCCCATGCGTGCCTGATACCAGTTGTCTTGGCGAGCTCAGGTCTTTGTTCATGTGTATGATGTAATTTATGGGATTGGCAGCCTGAGCACCGGACTGACGCCTATAGATGTGGTTTTTCAGAAGGATGAAGTAAAATATCATCCCATGATGCTGCCTCCAGCAACTGTGATACAGTGCATTGTGGGTACATAGCCTTTCTTCCCAGCAGAAATCCTTGAAGTGGAGTTCCTGGAAGTAACAATCCACAGCTGGGGAGATGCTTTGTATATTTCCATGGCCAACTTTTCTTTTCACATTTTTCTAATGGAGTTTGTATGCATCATGGATTTGGTAAAATATAATGGCACTGTTATGGCATAAAAATATTCTTTGTCTTTTAAACATGAAAAGCCTTAAGATTTATAAACTGGAATGCAGCAAACAGAAAATTCCTGTTGCATGAAACTGAAGTAGCTGGAAACAGGTGTTTAAGGGACAGTGTGCATTGCATTGAGTGCTGCCTGGTTCTTTGCAGTATTCTGCAGGGAGAATACCTTCTAACTGTGCAGCAGCAACCCCAGAGCTTTGCATGTGCGTTGGCACTGTGATGCATCAGTGACCTGATGCAGCGTATAGTGATGGCAAGATTTGCTCTGAGCAAGTAGTGACAGTGTAGCTGACAGTTTGTGCACTGTCTGTGCACTCATGTAAACACGTGTGGGAGGAGCTTGTAACTCCAAAATCAAATAGTGTAGAGAAGCAGTTCTGTGGTATTGTACTACTATCCCTGCAGCAGCTCCCCAGTGCCTCCTGCTGGCTACTCTGAGACAGCACAGGAGTCTCTGGAAAGCCACACAATGATAGTGGAGTAGGTGGGTCAGAGTATTCACTGGGCTGAGCAGCAGAGTGTTAAACCCTATAAGGGCAGAGACTCTGGCGCTGCCTTCCCTTGGGGTGAAGAGCTGAGGGTGCTCCAGAAGGGTAGGAGGAAGCCTGGTCTGAGGGGCAGGGGAGAATCCATCCACAAGGAGTTTATTCTTGGAGTCAGCAAAGGGAGTAGGGATTTGGGAGAAGAGGGTGGGAGGTGAAATGAAGGAAGATGGAAAGATATCCTGGAAAATGCATTGAAACTGAAGGGGGGGAGAGAATACTGAAATGGGGGGAGTGGAAAACACTGACGGGTGGGGCAATGCTGAAGGTGACCCTGCTAGTTGTGTGAACCGTGATAGATGTAAGATCTTGGACTAAATATTTCCCCACCTGCACTTCCAAATTACTTAATTTGGGAGGAGGTGTGTGAGAGGAAGTGAGAGATGTGTGGGGACTCATTTTATGGCTGATGGCTTAACCAGGGCAGCTGCTTGATGCTGCTCAGAAGTTTGGAGCCCGGGGGAGGGGGAGGATGGGTGAATAGGCAGAGTGCTGGGGAGAGTGTCAAATGTACATGATTGTTTCCATTGATCACATGGGAAGCATGATTCACCCGCTGGGTTAGGACTTGGCAGATCTGGGTTCAGGTCCTTGTTCTGCCCCAGACTGCATGTCCCCTTGGAGAAGTCACTTACTCTCTCTGCCTGCATTCCTTATCTGTAAATAAGGACAATAGCACTTCCTTGCTCCTACCTTTCCTCTGCCTTGTCTACTTAGACTGTAAGCTGTTCGGGCTAGGAACTGTCTCTTACTCTATGTATACGTGCAGTGCCTAGCACAATCAGGCTCTGTTTTCAGGTGAAGCCTCTAGGTACTACTTTAATAACAGTGAATATCATCACTATTGCGCTCACTCTCAAAAATATGGTGTCTGTATACAAATCTTATGGCCTGGCCCCAGCACTCTTCATTTTTCCAGGCACAATAAGCACCACTGTCCCACCACCTCTAGTGGTGTGACAGTAGGTCTGCAGAACTTCCTGACCCTTACATTTTGGGGGCATAGCCTGGTTTCAGGTCAGTGAGAGTTGGCTGATGCAGCCAGTCAGCTTCCTCAAGGCTGGCTGGCTCTGCAGGATTCAGCTCAGCGCTCCAGCTGAAATTTGTGCTTGAGCCCCTGCTATGCTGGTATCTAAGACCATCCACAAGTTCTACTGTACAAGGCTGCCAATATCCAGGAATCCTTTCCCACATATGGAAATATGGCCGCTTCTGGAGTGAAAAGCAATAGCAGTTTAATAGTACTAGCCGGTAGTTTGGGGCAAGGAAGCCTGCTCAGCTCAGACTGTGGGGGAGAAGTAGCTAGACAGAATGGACTTACCCAGTTTGGAACCTAACAAGGATACAGATATTAACACTCATCTGATTCCATGGGATACTTCAGTGAACACAAGTGATATTATTTGGGGGATTTTATCCTGTACAAGTGACATCTCTAGCAGTACAGTGCCTTGATGCAACTTTGTGCTGGCTAAAGAGACCCATCTTCTAAATCAACAGCATAGCTCCCTGCAGTTCCTAGGTAGGTGTCCCTTAGGTCAGGTTATGTCTGCACTGCAGTTGAACACCCATGGCTGGCCCGTATCAGCTGACTTGGGTTTGCAGCATTCAGATTGCGGGGCTGTAAAACTGAGATGTAGACGATTGGGCTCTGGCTGGAGCCCAACCCTGGAACCCTAGAAGGGATGGGGGAGGGTCCCAGAGCCCGGGCTACAGCCCAAGCCAAATGTCTGCATCTCACTTTTACAGTCTCATAGTCCAAGCCCTGTGAGCCAGAGTCAGCTGACCCAGCCTGACCCTGGGTGTTTAGTTGAAGCATAGACATTCCCTCACTTGTGTTCATTAAAGTTAAGGTATAGAAGGGAGTAATATGTGCAGCACTTCTGGCATTTGTTGCCAGAGAACCTTTACAGAGAGTAAAAACAGCGAGGAGTTCTTGTGGCACCTTAGAGATTAACAAATTTATTTGGCATAAGCTTTTGTGGGCTATAATCCACTTCATCAGATGCATGGAGTGGAAAATACAGTAGGCAGGTATAAATACACAGTACATGAAAAGATGGGAGTTACCTTACCGTGTGTGTGTGAGAGGCAAGGGGTCAATGCTAACAAGCCCAAATCAATTAGAGTGGATGTAGCTGTTGACAAGAAGGGGTGAGTATCAACAGAGGGGAAAATTTTTGTAATAACCCAGCCACTCCCAGTTTTTATTCAGGCTTAATTTGATGATGTCAAGTTTGCAAATTAATTCCAGTTCTGCAATTTCTCATTGAAGTCTGTTTTTGATGTATTTTTGTTGAAGAATAGCCACTTGACACGTTTGAGTGTTCAGGGAGATAGAAGTGTTCTACTGGTTTTTGAATGTTACGACTCTTGATGTCAGGTTTGTGTCCATTTATTCTTTTGTGTAGAGACAGTCCGATTTGGCCAATATACATGGCAGAGGGGTATTGCAGGCACATGATGGCATATATCACATTGGTAGATGTGCAGGTGAATGAGCCCCTGATAGCATGGCTGATGTGATTAGGTCCTATGATGGTGTCCCTTGAATAGATATGCGGACAGAGTTGGCAATGCGGTTTCTTGGAGGGATTGGTTTCTGTTGTGTGGTGTGTAGTTGCTGGTGAGTATTTACTTCAGGTTGTGGGGCTGTCTGTAAATGAGGACTGACCATCTCCTAAGATCTGTGAGAGTGGGGGATCATCCTTCAAGATGTGTTGTAGATCTTTATTGTGCCTGTCCTCTAGTAGGTGCCTTCTGGGTATTCTTCTGGCTTTTGTCAATCTGTTTCTTCACTTCCCTGGCTGGGTATTGTAGTTTTAAGAACGCTTGATAGAGATCCTGTAGGTGTTTGTCTCTGTGCGAGGGATTGGAACACATGCAGTTGTATCTTAGGGCTTGGCTTTAGACAGTGAATCGTGTGATGTGGCCTGGATGAAAGCTGGAGGCATGTAGGTAAGTATAGAGATCAGTAGGTTTCTGGTATAGGGTGGTGTTTGTGACTATCGCTTATTTGCACTGTAGTGTCCAGGAAGTGGATCTCTTGTGTGGGGTGGTCCAGGCTGAGGTTGATGGTGGGGTGGAAGTTGTTGAAATCTTGATGGAATTCCTCAAGGGCCTCCTTCTCATGAGTCCAGATGATGTCATCAGTGTAGCACAGGCAGAGTAGAGGTGTTAGGGGACAAGAGCAGAGGAAGCGTTGTTCTAGGTCAGCCATAAAAAAAAACAAAAATACCCAACAACAGTGCTGCTGTCTTGGAGGTATAAATCATCCCTGAATGTGAAATAGTTGTGGATGAGGACAGTCACAAAGCTTGCCGTGACATTATCGAGGATACTGTTCCTGATGGCTTGTAGTCCATCTTTGTGTGGAATGCTGGTGTAGAGGGCTTCTACATCCATGGTGGCTAGGATGGTGTTTTCTGGAAGATCACCGATGGATTGTAGTTTCCTCAGGAAGTCAGTCGTGTCTTGAAGATAGCTAGGAGTGCTGGTAGTGTAGGGCCTGAGGAGAGAGTCCACATAACCAGACAGTCCTGCTGTCAGGGTGCCAATGCCTGAGATGATGGGGCATCCAGGATTTCCAAGTTTTATGGATCTTGGGTAGCAGATAGAATACCCCTGGTTGGGGCTCTAGGGGTGTGTCTGTGTAGATTTGTTCCTGTGTTGCTTCAGGGAGTTTCTTGAGCAGATGGTGCAGTTTCTTTTGGTAACCCTCAGTGGGATTGGAGGGTAATGGCCTGTAGAATGTGGTGTCAGAGAGTTGTCTAGCAGCCTCTTGTTCATACTCCGACCTATTCATGATGACTACAGCACTACAGTGATCCCTGAAATTGGAGATAGTTTGGGTATTTTTTTCACTTTTTCCTGCCTAAGGAAAGTTGCAGGGAAACCTGACTTCAGTGACATCTTATATGACAATCAGCTGTTTAATTGCTGTACTAAAGGTGGAGAAGAATCGTACCCAAACCATTTTTAGACAGTTTGGTCTGGCCTCTTGAAACAGGAGGCTGCCTAGCATGGGTGTTCTCTGTACAGTGGAACCTGCCCATGGTATTGTAATAAGCAGGAGTCTGTTTCCCTGAACTTACTTTTCTGAAGAGGGTGGATCACTTACTGTGATTTAAAACAAGACTTATTTTTGTCTGAGTGGTTCTGAGATAGTATTTTAATATGTTCTAGCATAATTTTTGTTTGACGTTCACTAGAGGAACAATTTTAACTTTTTCTCTGTGTATATTGCATGTATACCTATCTCATCTCATAGAACTGGAAGGGACCCTGAAAGGTCATAGAGTCCAGCCCCCTGCCTTCACTAGCAGGACCAAGTACTGTCCCTCACAGATTATTTTGCCCCAGATCCCTAAATGGCCCCCTCAAGGATTGAACTCGCAACCCTGGGTTTAACAGGCCAATGCTCAAACCACCGAGTTATCCCTCTAATGATGGTTCATTGGAATGGCATTCATATATCCTCAATAAAATAAGGTGTTGCCATCTTTGGCTTCATTAAGAAGGTACAGGTTTGGTTAGTTGGGAATGAAACCATGAAATGTGAATGGGAGGATGGTGAGTCAAATACCTATTTGCATTTCCAATAAAAGAAGAGTGTCAGGTTAAAGCAAGGGCTGTTTTTAAAATAAAAAAAAAAAATCTGGGGCAAAAGTGAGTGCAGCTTATGAAGCGTGGAGAGAAAGTCATAGTAAACGTACACATTTCTGAGGAACAGATTTTTAGATAAATCATCCTGGAATTCCAGAGTGCAAACCCAAGTTTCTCTCATTCTAAACCACTGGAAGCAAATTTCTGACTTAGGTTCTGATGCATTAGAACAGATCCTGTGCAATACAACACAGGACTTGGTGATCTAAGCTTCTTTTTTCCATGGAGTTGCCACCTTTTGCTGTCCAGTGGTAACAGGTACCCACAGCCTTAGGATGTTCCATTAGAAGAGGAGCTAACTGAATGTCTTGAAATATCATCTATTTTTGCTGTAGAAAATGGGAGGTTCCCTCCCCTCCCACCCCACATCCATCATTGTCAAACTTGAACTAACGCGCTCATTCCATGGCAAGATTTCGGCTTTGGAAGTTGGTGTATTGTTCTCTCTCATGCCCTTGCTGGATGTCCTTCATAGGGTTTTCCTCCTGTTGCCATTTTCACCAGTCCTGCCACCATGGATTCTGGATAGACTGATGCTATGGCTCCACTCTATATCCCAAGAACATGCAATAGGACTGCACATCTACCAAACAATCCATATTTTGGGTGTTGAAGCCCACAGATAAAAAGTGGGCAATACATTCATCTCCACGTCTGCTCCCCTGGCTTCCCCTCCCTGTGATGCAAAAACCATGAAGCATGTGGGAAATAAAAGAATGAATATTGTGAACAGTGCTCATGAAGATCAAACAAGATGTAGCCAATTTTGATGCTGTCTTTTTAGAGGTGAAAATGTTCCCAGCAAGAGTTGTCAGTTTGTCTTTTAGAGATTTCCCTCTTTGTTTTCACAATACTTACGGAAGGTGGTCGTGGAAAAACAACTTGCTTAGGGCCATCCGTATTACATTAAAAATCTCTCTCCTTTAACGTAGCTTTTTTCTTTGGGTGGACAATGAATGACGTGGGTGGAATCCAGGCCCAAAGCTGCTTAGTCAACCATTCGTCAAGAGAAGTTGTAATATAACCCTTTTTGCAAGACTCTGAGTTGACTCCATGAACAGAAGGCAAAGCTACCAGCAGCTCTCTCTGTTAGAATCTCTTTCCCATGCCCAGAATACCTTTTTGTGTCAGGATGCTGACAGAGTATCCTAAATTGTAGTGGTGTCAGTCTAGGCACATCCGTCTCTTCCATCTCCGTAGTATATGACAGCTCTCACTACACAATCACAGACGTAGCAATCTTATGAGTGAATCAGTGCAGACAGAATAACAAATTGGCTTGACTGTCCTTACCTGAATAATCCTCAAACCCTTTTATTTAATCTGGACAAATGTGCTGGCTTTATTGGCTCCCACTTGAAAGAAGTGGTAAGGGGTTCCCACAGCTTCTTTTCTGCATCCCTTTCTGTATGTTTTTAAATTTGGCCCAGGCTGGGGCTTGGCCTGGAATTTGCATCCCCCAGACCATGGCAAGAAAGGTACTGTAGCCCTCCTAGATACATTTGTGCTTATGCAGGGATAGTTTTAGTGTGTTGACAGTCTTTCTGCAACCCAGCAAAGACACTATATAAACTTGTGCACTGTCTCCAGACAAGGCAAGTGGAGGCCTCCTAAGCAAGCTAAGTTAAGGCAAGCTAAGACCCGATGGGCGTCTCTTTATTCAAAGGCAGTTGGTAAAGGCTGAGACGTGTTCCTGTGAACAGTATTTGGTCTGGGGACCAATCCAAACAGAGGCAGCCATGCCTTGTGTTATAGACAGGATTGTCAGAATTCAATTCTTTTAAATATAATTTTCACATATCAAAGTTTGTTTTAAGCATTTTTTAGATTTTTATCAATTTTAAATGTTCAGTTGCAGGAAATTATGGGGGTCAGATTTATTTAATGACAGACATTGAGATTCAAGAGTTAAGATTTTATAAACTGTTAAAACACTAATTGTCAAATCACATGTCAAAAATACATAAAGGTAAATATCCTTAAATCAACAAAGCATATATGTTTTTACTATTCATTTGCTAGTCCATTTGTAACAAGCCCAATTCATAAGTCTAAATCACCGGATTTTGACTCTAGGTTCTCAACAGCATTTTTACTGCTTTTCCCCTGTACATTTTGATTTATTGATGGAAATATTTTTTGGATGGTTTGTATGTGTATGGCAAAGCCAACATTTACCAATAAAAACCTGATCCTTCCAAGCCTAGTTATAGTGACTGTCTGCCCAGAGGATCCCAAGATGCTAGGTAGAACATACACAGTAAGCTCTTCGATCGAATGTTATACTTATTTAGGAGGACACAGAAACATTCCCTAACATTTTAGGATTGGGGGTCAAGAAGAATTAAGTATCCAAATGAAATCCTTAAGAAGGTGCATGTTACGGTTTAACCTGCCTCTAGCTAATGAGCTAGAAATAGCATCAATTCTATCACATGAATTCCAGATACTCTGCATTGATGCAAAAAGACTGAATCAAACCAAAAACTAAAAGCATCTTGAGTGAGCAGAACGTGTCCTGTGAGCCAGTGACAGCCAGGCTGCATCCCATGGTGCTGCACAGCTGAGCCCAGGGAATGGACTGGTTGCCTGTGTGCGATCCTGTGTGCCGGCTGGTGCAGCATGTGGCACCTGCTGCCCCTCCCCTCGCTCGGTGCTCCCTGCTGCAGTGCCAAACAGCATCCCTGCTGCAAGAGTCCTCACTGTGCTAAATGGGCTCAGAGCACAATAAGCCACTGACTGTACACGTCAGTTGCTAGGGGTTGGGCGTCCTGTATCATAGACCCGGGGGATACCTGCTTAGCCTCTGCATGCCAAGGCTTGGGGGAGACCTATCCAAGTATTTTAAGCATCTGAATAGAGCCCAAAGTGGATGGAAGAATCCCATGCACTGCTACAGATTAGGGACTGAGTGGCTAGGCAGCAGTTCTGCAGAAAAGGACCAAGGGGTTACAGTGGATGAGAAGCTGGATATGAGTCAACAGTGTGCCCTTGTTGCCAAGAAGGCTAACGGCATTTTGGGCTGTATAAGTAGGGGCATTGCCAATAGATCGAGGGACGTGATCATTCCCCTCTATTCGACATTGATGAGGCCTCATCTGCCATACTGTATCCAGTTTTGGGCCCCACGCTAGGAGGAGGAGGTGGAAAAATTTGGAAAGAGTCCAGGGGAGGGCAACAAAAATAGTTAGGGGGCTGGAGAACATGACTTCTGAGGAGAGGCTGAGGAAACTGGGATTGTTTAGTCTGCAGAAGAGAAGAATGAGGCGGGATTTGATAGCTCCTTCCAACTACCTGAAAGGGGGTTCCAAAGAGGATGTATCTAGACAGTTGTCAGTGGTAGCAGATGACAGAACAAGGAGAAATGGTCTCAAGTTGCAGTGGGGGAGGGTTAGGTTGGATATTAGGAAAAACTTTTTCACTAGGAGGGTGGTGAAGCACTGGAATGGGTTACCTAGGGAGCTGGTGGAATCTCCTTCCTTAGAGGTTTTTAAGGTCAGGCTTGACGAAGCCATGGCTGGGATGATTATTTAGTTGGGGATTGGTTGTGCTTTGAGCAGGGGGTTGGACTAGATGATCTCCTGAAGTCCCTTCCAACCCTGATATTCTATGAAGTGGAAATTTGGTGGTGCCTTGCACACTTCAAGTTCCTGTTCAGTGTATGTGATTCCATGAATTAAATACACACTGGGCTTAAATGATCTCCAGATGTCTGTTGGCTCTAAGGTAAACTTAAAATTGGCTGGCATATCAGAGAGAGCGTTACCTTAAGGAAATGGTTCCAGTACTTATTTTTGAACTTTGATAAGTCAAAACTGCTAAACTGAAAACCTCATACTTGCCAAGGAGCCAGTCTTCAATGAAGACCATTCACATCTGAGGAAATTCTGTTGGGAAAGAAGTATGTTACATGTGCGCAGTAAGTTGGTGAACATGCCATCTGCATGTGGAGCTAATGAAGACTTTGGTACAGTAACTTAAAGAGACAGTTGAGTGGTGGTTTGATTACAGTCTATACAAGTACCTCCATGAGGAGCAAATATTTGATAACGTGCAGTGCAGGAGTTTGGGGTGGTGAGGGTGGAGGTCCGGTTGGTCTCCGGGTTGTGACTGGAGAAAAGTATTACACGATCCATTGGCTGGAAGTTAAAGCTAGATGCATTCAGACTGGAGATAAGACATACATTTTTAACAGCCAGAGTAATTAGCCATTGGAACAACTTATTAAGGATTGTGGTGGATTCTTTATCAATGACTGGATTTTTTTTTCCCCTAAAAGATACGCTTCGGGAATTATTATAGAGAATTTCTGTGGCCTGTGTTGTACAGAAAGTCAGACTAGATGATCATAATGGTCCTTTCTGGGCTTGGAATCTATGGAAGCTTAAACTTGCATGTAGCTGAAGAGATGCAAATAAGGCTGCAGAACCTTCTATCAAAAACTATAGGCACTTTGCCTTCAGATATATTAGAAAAGAATTGGAACTTTATCTGAATGCTGACTATAAAAAGAGTACCTAATGTGTCTTTGAATTGTTGGATCATGTCTTACTCTTCTGGGTACAAGAATAATGTAGAATGAATAGAAATTAATAGGATTTGATTTGCCTGCAGTATTTCAAAATATAAAACCACAGTGAATATTGGGATAGGAATTAATTGCCACACTGGATCGGGCTCTGATCTGGAAGCATAAATATCTCCAAACCCATTTTGTTCGTTGCTTTTCGGTAATTCCTGGTTTTTATTATTATGCATACAGCGAACATAATTTATCTTCGTTTGAAAACTCCACTATTTAGGCTTCTAACTAAATTAAATTGCGAGAATCGTGTGTGGTGCCAAGATAAACTGAAGAGAAGGGATTTGGGCACACAGGACTTGGTTAAGAAGCCATCCTTCAACTCAGTGACCAGGAAGCTTCTGCAGTGCTTTGATTGTGCTTTAATTATACTTTTTTTCATTTTTCCTGGCTTGTTTGAAAGGCAGGTCTTGTTAGTAAAAGCAGCTGTGTGAAAAAGTTTTTGGCTGCATCTGCTGCTCTTTCTTGAGGGCACATCACAGACATTCTGACTGATTTCTCTTAATTGATTTTAAAAGATCTCTGCACTTATTAAAATTAATTAGTTTCTTGTAGATTTCAAGGTAGGTGTACACTAGGTTTCCTTGAGATATGAGATGGTCTTGTGTTTAAAGCACAGCCTGAGAGTCATGATCTGGATTCTCTGCTCTGCTCTGCCACAGGCTTCCTCTGTGACCTTGGAGAAGTTGCTTTAATCTTGTTGCTTCACTTTTCCACTCTGTAAAATAGGAATCCTACTTACAGACCTCAGAGGGGCATTGGGAAGCTAACTTAATTACTGTTGGTAATGTTTTTGAGAGTCTCTGATGGAAAGGACTATAGAAGTGTAAAGTAAAAGTTAACGCATGCATCTTCCTGGATACCAAATTGTATATGCAGTATTTCCAACACTCTCTCTCACAGTTCCTGCAATATTTTGTATTTCCCCCCTCAAATTCCCAGCTCCAGGAGCTGTGTGATTAGGAGGGAATTTCAGCTTTCCTGTAAAAATAAAAGTAAGGTTCTGGACCTCTTGGTTGCAGAGACAAGCTTAAAAATGTGATTCGGGTATAATCTAAAATCTCAAACCAAGAAGGCAAAAATAACCCCAAATGTCTGTCTTCAGTAACAATCTCATTTTTTTTAAGCCAGGCTGTTGACTTTTGGGGGCCTGCCCCAGGGGGTTTGAACATTTGGGACTGACGATACTGTGTGTTTTAAGTGTCGTCTCTTTTTAAAGCTGAATCCTGGGTGATAAGATGAAAATGAAAATCTTTTTGAAAAGTAACAAGCAAATCTTAATATAGCCAAGAATGCGGAACTGCCCTTAGAAAAAATAGGTTGGACAGCTGAAGAGGAATCTTGCTGAACAGGCTAAAGATGCTGCGTGACTTTTGTGGTTACATATTTCTTCTGAAAATGTTGGGGTGGGGATGTAGCTGGGTCAGTCACTCACCCTTGTTTCTTTAAGAACTTGATTCAAGTCTGTCCTAAACAAAGTGCCTGAAAGAAATGAAGTTTACGCTTCACTGGAAAAACTGTTCCCAAGAACACAGCTGTAGACTCCATTCAGGATGGATTTTAAAGCAATCTGTCTGGCATCAGACGACTAGCATATTGCCATGGAAAGAGTGAAACTTTCTCTCTAGGTTTGGACACATCGTGTTGAATTAAGCGGAGTTTCTCCATGTGGACAAGTTTAGACTGGTTCCTGTGTATCCAAAAGGGGTAGAGCGAAAAGACTGGGGTTTAGGCCTCTCTCTTCCTCTTCTAGAATGCAGAAGATTGAATGATGATTTCTGTCCTAGAAATAGATTCAGCCTTTAAAGCCAGACCTAATCAAAGGAAGGCTATTTTCAAATGGAACAAAGATCCTTGTCACCTGGTAGATGAATTGCAAATTCACAGAGAACTAGTGGATTAAAAAGGGGATGTGTATTTTGAAGTCCATCAATGTAGTACATGTCTAGACAGAAACTTCTGACTTCATTGCTGAGGATGCTTTGCATGGTCGGTAGATTAGAATTTACATAAACCTCTTCCCCACTCCCACCCCCAGCAAATGCAAAGAAAGCTGTAAAGAGAGGCCTAGAATTCGAAAATGCCAAGACCTCCCAACCAAAGGGAAATGGCACTAAGGAATTGATGTCCATCTAGTCTAAAGATTCTCTTCTCCCCCCCCCCTTCCCCACTTTGAAGCTTAGAGGTATAATATTAAATCACAGATTTTTGAAAGTTCCAAGACACTATTAAACCAGTTGTAATGGCTGTATCTGCACATGTGTTCTTGAGGAAAACAGTCCTTGCTTTCTCTTAAAGATTCGTATTTCATTACAGTGATACAGACACAAGGATATACACAAATGATCATTCATTATGGGCAGGCTAAGCTATATACATGCAACCAATGAAAGTCCGTACTAAACAGAAATAACACTTCTGCTCATAAGGCAACATTATCCATTATACAAATCCAAAACCAGAGGAAACTCCTCAAAGTCCTCCACTCGCTCCCTTATGCAATGCAGAATGCTCTCTCGGGTGTTCCAGTCCGGCAGTCTTTACTTAGACAAAACATCTGTTTGAAGTCAGAGCATTCTACCCATATGAGCTGCATGAACAGGCCCTAGATCTGCATTGCACTAACTCTTATAAATAACTCAATATTGGCTGTGTTGATATGCCCACATCATCTTGTAGGGGATCAGGGAGGAGTGGGTGGCTTAGAAGCTGGCAAACCATTCTGGTCAATTTATTGTAGGTGATTTGCTTTTGAAACTCCTAATACTTTTTTCCAGCAATGTTCTAATGGTGTTTAGCTACATATTTGCCTCCTTTAAATCAAAGACTTGAAGCATTGTTGCTTTAGAATATTGCACAGAAGTGTATAGAATCAATTTGACAGGATCATAGGGCTTTAGCTGTTTCTTCCATGCAAAATCCATTCAGTGCACAGCCTAAAATATCAGGTAGCATTAGTTGGTTCTAGGGTGACCAGATGTCCTGATTTTATAGGGACAGTCCTGATTTTGGGGTCTTTTTCTTATATAGGTTCCTAATACTCCCCACCCCCTTCCTGATTTTTCACACTTGCTGTCTGGTCACCGTAGTTAGTTCGTTCTTATAAAATTCTCAAAAGTGGAACTAGTTGCTGCCATAGTGATTCATAGATATTTATTGAAAAATGTGTGATCAGTTCATACGTTTTAACGCTAGAGCTTTTCCCAGAGATTGTGGGCAACCAAACAGACATTAAGGGACTGATTCATAAAACTACACTGATTTGTGTAATTTTAATGATGGAGTGATAATGCAATACTTTGGTAAGGGTGCGTGCCAATAGCTACCTTCATAACTGCCATTTGCATGAAACTCTCTCCTGACTTGTACAGTTGTGTTGGCTGTGCTCCTTAATTGTACATGCAGTTCATATTAATTGCATGTGCATTTTTGAAAATCAAACTTTAATAACAATTTAATCAGGAAACCTCATCTCGTGCAGATATGCACCTTCTTCAGCTACCTTCTCAGTGCTGCAGACAGTATTCTTATAAAAAAAATCCCTTGGAAACAGGAATAACTTGTCACTCACCTGTAGTACTTACTAGTTTCCCCCCTTTTTATAATACTTGTAAAACATGTTTCAACCTATGATGACAATGCTGCATAAAAACACCTTTATTTTTTAAACTGTGTAAGCTGTTGAAAACTTAACTTGGCAAATTGTAGTACCAGTCAAGTACCAGCAGGAGTCCCTCACTCACTACTGATGTTTAGAATTTCAGTTTGTTTTTATTATTATAAGCAAAACAAACTTGCAGTTAAACATTGGAGCAATATTTTTCAAAGTCCTGGTTAAGGTACTTGCTGTGGCCTCTGGCTCTGAAATCCTTGCTTTCTTTAGGGGATGGGAAGGGATTCTTATCTTTTTTTCTTGAAAGGAAGGAGGGAGGAATCCATTCTAATGCTTTGGCTGATCTTGATCCATAACTTTCAGGTAAATCATTGTCTTTGGCTTCCGCTACTTCTAACCCCTCATGATAATGAGGACTACCTGTGTATAAGAACCTGGTATTTGAATAGGTGCATCTTTTGGGGAAGTACTAATTCAGTGTTCCTCTAAATAGGACAACTAGAAAATTCCCTTCCTCTGCTACTACTAAGATCTTACATTATGAAAGTGAAATTATTTTTAAAAAACTACTTTTTCTATTAACTTTTTCATTTAGTTTGAACAATGAAAATGGATTCATATTCTACTTCCCAACATCCTGCTAGAGCTCAGGAAAAGGAACACTGCTGGGAAGCATTCATGACTCTGATCCCATGAAGATTTACACATGTGCTTAACTTTAAGACCCACAAGTAATCCCACTGCAATCAATGGGATTGCTTGCATGCTTAAAGTTAAGTATGCCCTGAGGTTTTTGCTGGATTGAGACCTGTATTAAATAACTATATTTAAAAACTCATCAGTTTCAACAGAAGAATTTAATCCTGGAGCTAACATGGTTTTGCGACTGTCCAAACTGATTTCTGTTGTGCATGCTGCAAGCCTGTCTGACTCCTGTTTTAAGTAAGGTTTTTAAACACAGTTCTTTTGGTCAGTGAAAATGAGGCCTGAAAAGGTTTTCTGCCCCCTAGAAAAGGGTTACAATAGGCAAAATATTTCTTGGGACATAAAAATCTTCAGACGTTAACTAGAGTCTGCATGAGGTTTGATATTTGTTGCTGTAATCCACACTAGGAGGATGAGTCTTTGTACCTCCATTAGTGGCTGGTCCACTGATTCATGTGAATAGTCATTTAGCTTATGTGGTAGAAACTCACCGTTTTAGTTCTGAAGATCTAGGATTGAAATCCTACAGCCAACCCAAGTGGAGTCATTATATTGTGACTCAGTATGGCTGGCTGAAGCAAACACTGAGAATGTATTAATCGCTGCTGATGGAAGCTTTTTCCTTCTTTTGCAGGTTTTTATTTCTGTAAACTGCCTCAGCACAGATTTCTCCTCTCAGAAAGGAGTTAAAGGGCTGCCCTTGAACATTCAGATTGACACCTACAGCTACAATAACAGGAGTAACAAACCCGTCCACAGGGCCTACTGCCAGATTAAAGTCTTCTGTGACAAGGTAAGGTCAGGCCGGCTTGCAAATGAGGGCTTGGGGAAGGCAGTTCCTCCAGCTCTATCTAGTATAAATGACCTTTTCCTTTATGATTCTAACACATGCTATTTTGGATAATCTCTGAAAACTCCATATGTGTTTGGCATTTGTAAGGGAAAAAATTGCTTCAGAGATGCTGAAGTGACCTCAGAAAAATTTGCTTCCTTCAGAATGCTGGAGTGTTGCAAAATGTTTTTAGGCACAGTTAGTGTTGACTTTGGGAATGGTCCTTGGGAGATGACACTGAATGTCACAGTTGCCAACAGCAAAAACTCTGTATACTTGGTTTTCAGTTCAAACTTGAAACTCTATTGAGATAGGGAACAAGTCTGTTTTTGTGAAAAATCACTAAATATGGAATTTTTGTATTTCTTTGTGTGCCGCCTTATTGTTCTCATTATCCAAATATCTGAGAACCTCACCAGTAATGAGTTTGTTTTCCTACTGCCCTGGTGAGATAGGGAAGTATCATTATTAGCATTTTATTGATGGGGAAACTGTGGACAAAATTTTCAAGTCTCCACTAATTTTGAATGCCTCAGTTATGAGCGCTCCGCTTGGCGCTTATGGTTTGGTTTTTCTCCACAGATGTAGAGCACCTAAAGCTGTGAGTGCAGCACTGTAGAAGGTGGAGTATTTCCTGAGACTGTGTGAAGTTTTAAAAACTTGACTAGATTTTCACAAATGACAATTTTTCGTGGCTTACAACTCATCCAAATCTGGGCAGACCTTCCCAGGCACAGCGAAAAGCACATCTCCGAGCACAGGTCTTCTCCCAACCAAATTCTGAACTCTCAACCCCAAAGTGCAGGCTACCGTAAAAAAATCTTAATATTTCTGTCACTATCACTCCAGTTATAATGCATGGATGGACACTCACCCAGCCTTCTTCTGCCCCACCGCAAGGCCTATACTGTAAGCAGAGCCAGAATAGTGGCTTAGGCACTTGTGAAAATTATGCCCAAAGTGACTTGGACTCCCAAATCCCACAGCACATAAGTTGTTTGAAAATGGGAATTAGGTGCTTACGAAAACATTCCCTTTAATCTTAAAAATTACAAATTACAAAGGGTTTGCAGACTTCCTGATGGTTTCTCGTGCTCACTGTTTACTCGGCATTATAAATCTGGCTAGCACGTCCATACTGCACTATGCAGATCTTCTGACTCGGGTCTGCAGCTTTACCTATTTCCAAACTAGACAGGGCTTGGACCAGAGTCACAGCAGGACTGGGGCTCTGACCAACCCCTATAGCAGGTCCTGACTGCTTGTGGACTCAAGTCAAACTATTTTATGTGTAAATGGAAGTTTGGGTTGGGCTCAAACTAGAGTCAGAGCCCAGGCTTGGTGTGCAGTATAGATATACCTAGAGAGGCTAAGTGACTTGTCACATAAGAAGTCTGTGATGGAGAAGAGAATTGAACCCAGGCTAGTGCCCTAACCCCTGGACTACTTCTCCTCAATCAGTTGCAAGCTAAAAAAGCAGACTTCCAAACTCCCTCGCTTTTAATAAACCAGTTGTTAATATGGCAAATCCACACTCTGCTCATTGGTTCAGAGAAAAGTGTTTTCGTCTGCATCATACATTTTCAGGAACTCTAGTTAGTTACCCCCATTTTATATAACTTTTCACTTTGGATTTTGTCTGGTCTCTCTGTCTACAATAGACAATCCCTCACCCAGATTCTGAAGTGGAGTCACATGGGGAGCACATCTCTGTCAATACAGCATCACTCAAATATTGGCTCAAGCTCTGTTTAAGTAGTATAAAAATAGACTTGACCAGACACCTCCTATTAGTTGAGTCCCAACCCACAGCGGTGCCTCCATCTGACTGCAGAGGATGACTCATTAGTCACCTTATGTCTCCCCCCCCCCCCCCCAAGTGGCCAAGGCTTGAATCTTAAGTGATCCATCTATTTACCTTATGTACTTAAGTGGCCACCATTACCATGGTAACTGAATGTCTCTCACAGTAAAGATTGTGAGGCAATGTGGGTGAAGTAATATCTTTTATTGGACCAACTTCTGTTGGTGAGACACAAGTTTTCAGGCCTACGCAGAGCTGCTCTTCAGGTCCGGGAAACTAACTTGGAGTGTCACAGCTAAATACAAGGTGGAACAGATTGTTCTTCTTCAAGTGATTGCTCACGTGTATTCCATAATAGGTGTGCATGCTTGCCACTTGCACCAATGCCAGAAGTTTTTTTCCCCTGCCAGTACCTGTAGAGGAGAGCCCCCTAGCGACCCCTGGAGTGGTGCCTCCAAGGTGTGGTATATGGCGCTGCACCTTCCCCCCACCCTCAGGTCCTTCTTGCCACCTGTGAAGGTGCACCGGAACTGCTCTGCTCCAGCTTTCTGCAGCTTTCCTCTAGAACTCTTATTTGTTCATAGTAGTACCTGTAGTTGAAGTAGTTTGGATTAGTATTAGTTTAGTTTAGTGTGCCCGGGTCAGGGCATGCGCCATGCCCCAGGCTTTAAGTCGTGCAACACTTGCCAGCAGCCGATGCAGGTGAGTGACCCGCACGTGGACTGTTTACGCTGTCTGGGGGAAACCCATCTCAGCGATCGCTGCAAGATTTGCAGATCTTTCAAGCCTCAGAGCAAGAAAGAAAGGGATATTTGGCTCAGAGACATTCTGATGGAGTTGGCGTTGACACCGACTCTGGTGCACCGCTCTGAGTTGGCACCGGGTACCACAGCGTAGGTGCGCAGTGACCCTTTGGTGCCTTCAACCAGTTGGCACCACTCCCTGTCCGCAGGGCACGTCAAGAAGGCCAAGAAGAGATCTTCGCCGAGGCACTGGAGCAAGATGGGGGGAGAGACTAGACCCATATTGGGCAGTTCTCGGTCACTGTCAGCCTCCAGGCCTCTGACTCAGGTCGAGCGGAGTAGCCCAGCACAATCTGTGCTGGCTTCCCTGGATGTGTGGGTAGCCTCCACGCCGGAGACCCTGTAAGCGGCCCAGGGCGTTATGTCCCTGCTGGTACCAGGAACACTGCCACCGTTGGTTTCCCGGTCCAGAGACAAGCACCACTTAGATCGCCACAGTCGCCTCCTTGTCGGTACCGTTCGTGGTCGAGGGAATGTTCCCGATGCCATTCGCCACTCAGTGACTGCCCAGTGCGTAGTCCACATTGCTCACTGTCGACCCCCACCAGGTTGTCTAGCTGGGTTCCAACTGACAGGGGGTCCAGGCACCGCTCTGCCTCAAGGGACCGCAGACCTCACAAAGGGAGCGGGCCCCATCAAGACAGAGACGGATGGCACCAGAGGCCTTCATCTTCGAGAGGCTACTGTAACCCGACGTGTTGTGGGTGTCGACGCCGTTCCCATTGTTCGTCTCGCTCACGGACACCACCTTGGCGCTGCTTCCGCAATCCCGGGCGTCGATCGCCAGCACCTTGCCAGCTCGGATCCACCTGCCGGAGCCGATCACAGAGCAGCTGCTACCTGTGGTACCATTCCTCCACATCGGGATCATGGTCTCATGGTCAGCACCATTCCCAACGCCACCGCTCCTCCCAGTCCAGGGACAGCAGCAGGTCAAACACCAGCCCGGCCTCCCTTTGTAGTCATCAGTTGATGGGACGTGCTAGTCAGGCTGAACAGCCTGCTCCGCTGGTGCCACAGCAGGTGGAGTGGCACCAGGCTCCTTGGCCGGCCCCTTGGTACCAGTGGGCCCTGTGGTGGGGGCTCACTTGGTGGCCGGAGCCTTGGAACGACCATCGGCCTCTCTTTCCCAGCCTCCCAGAAAGGCGTCAGTGAGACGTGCATTTTCAGTTCCATGCCTGGAGGGTGACCAAGTGGTGGGACCTCCAATACCGGTGGGTTTGCAGAATACCCTGCCTGCATCCTCACCCTCCCCTGATGAGATGATTATGACCCCTCCTCCTTCTGTTCCACAGGAGGACTCTTAGGCCACCAGGAACTATTGAAAAGGGTGGCATCAAACCTCAAGCTTCAGGCCGAGGATGTGGAGGAACCCTTGGACTCCCTCTCCAACGTGCTATATGCCTCAATACTGGGCAGGATGGCTCTTCCAGTCCAAGAAGGGGTGGCAAAAATTTCAAATGCCTTGTGGCAAACCCAGCTTCCTTGTCCCCCTCCGCCCCCCCATCTCTAAGAGGGCAGAACGGAAGTACTTTGTGCCCGCCAGGCGGCATGAATACCTGTACACCCACCCTGCCCCCAACTCCCCTGTGGTTGTTGGTCAACCACAGGGAGAGGCAGGACCAACCAGCCCCTACTCTGAAAAATAAAGACTCCAGGAGGTTGGATTTATTTGGGGGAGAGGTTTATTTGTCCTAGAGTTTCCAGTTAAGGGTGGCAAACCATCAGGCTCTCCTGGGTTGGAATGAGTTCAATGTGTGGGGCTCTCTACCCAAATTCGAGGACTCTCTCCAGGAGCATGACAGGAAGGAGTTCAAAGCTCTGGTGGAGGAGGGTACAGAGGCTGCCAGGGCAACCCTGCAGGCAGTGTCGGATGCTGCGGAAACAGCTGCAAGGTTCATGTCCTCCGCAGTGTCTATGAGAAGGGTGTCTGGGCTGTCCAGTGAGGCACAGACTTCCTTGCAGGACCTCCTGTTCGATGGCAAGGCCCTGTTTGCGGAACAGACAGACATGAAACTTCATGGCCTGAAAGATTCCTGTACTACACTTAAGACACTTGGCCTCTATGTCCCAGCTCTGGCTAGGCCCAAGTTTAAGCCTCAGCAGGCTCCCACCCAGGCCACTCACTGTAAATAAAAGCCTCCTTATAAAAAGTCACAGGACTATAAAAGAAACACCCACAGAAGCAGTCTCGATCTGTCCCCAGCCTGGGTCCTCCAAGGGTAAACAGGCGGGGTTTTGACCGGATGCCCGGGGATGACCTACCAGTTCACACCAGGGATGTACCCACAATAAAGCTTCCCTTCTCCAGCCGGTTGTGTGCTTTTCTCCTGGAGTGGTTGCGGCTGACTTCAGATTGTTGGGTCCTCAACACTTATATCCTGGGGCTACATCCTCCAGTTTACCTCTACCCCCATCTCTCCTGGGACCCCTCTCACGAGACCCTGTTAGAGCAGGAGGTGGGGCAGATCCTTGGCTTAGGAGTGGTGGAAGTCGTGCCAGCGGAGTTCAAAGGCCACGGGTACTACTTCCGCTATTTCCTTACCCTGAAGGCCCAAGTGGGGCTTGGCCCCATTCTGGATCTGTGAGGCCTGAACCAGTACATGGTAAAGCTCAAGTTTTGCATGGTCTCTCTGGCCTCCATCATCCCCTCCCTTGATCCCGGGAACTGGTACACCACCGTCAATCTGCAGGTCGCGTACTTCCACATTAATGTATTCAAGGGGCACAGGCGCTTCCTCCGTTTCATGTTGGGCAGGAGCACTACCAATTTACAGTTCTCCCGTTTTGTTCTGTTCACTGCTCCCAGGGTATTCATGAAATGTATGTCAGTGGTGGTGGCCTACCTCAGGCACCGTGGGGTCCAGATCTTCCCCTATCTGGACGACTGGCTGGTCAAGGCAGCTCCCAGTTGCAGGTGTGTGATCACACAGTGCTGCTCCTCTCCACATGCGCCACCCTGGGCCTGTTGTTAAATGACACCAAGTCCATGTTAGTCCCGGTATGGTGCATAGAGTTTATCGGAGCAGTCCTGGACATGATGTCGGCCAGGGCCTCCCTCCCACCAGACAGATTCAAGACCCTGAAAGGGCTCATCGACACAGTCAAAGTTTCCCGTGATGACAGCAAGAAAGTGTCTCCAGCTCCTGGGTCACATGTCAGTGTGCCTTTATGTGGTTCACCACACCAGACTTAGGATGAGGCCCCTCCAGCTCTGGTTGTCCTCTGTCTTCTCCCAGGCCAGAGACAGGATGGACAAGGTCCTCATTATGCCCGAGCCGGTGATCGCCTCCCTACAATGGTGCTCCTTCCCAGGGAGCATGCTCTGCGGGGTCACCTTCAGGGGCAAGGGCCCATTGCTGGAGCTGGTGTCTGACTCATCGGACTTGGGTCTGAACATTCCCCACATGGGCTCCACACCCCAAGGTCTGTGGTCTGCGCACGACCAGGTCCGTGGCGGCCACCGAGGAAGCAGATCTCCTCTCGGAGCCCCTGCTACACATGTGCAGGTGGCGGAGTCCCCCTCAGTGTGCCAGAGGTTGGTCCTGGCAGAAGTCACCAGAGTCGGAGACCTCCTGGAGACTACGAAGGGGGTGACTGGCTGGATCACCTGATGCACGCTCAGCACGTGGGGCTCTCCAGGTCTCATACTCCCCAGCGCATACTTCAGGAGGTGAGGGCCGCTTTGCCGCCCGCTGCTCGAGCCAACCTCGACTGGGTCTTGCGAGAGGGCACACCCCGTCCACCCTCCACCCCAGGCCCTCCAGACGTTTTAATCAGGCCCCTGTCCCGTGGACCCAACCGCCCCTCTCCCGCCCGTCCCTTCACCGTGAGCCGGCTGCGCAACTTGCAGGTGGTTCGTTTCCAGACTGCACCAAGGAAACACCTATACATGCTCATGCTCCACACCCTTCACCTCCTCACCCTCATGTCCCGCCCCAACACAAAGTGGCGGGACCTCCTGCCACCTCTAGAGGGTGAGGTGTCTCGGTGGACCAGCCTATACTCTGCCTTGGTCTTGAGGCCCGACGGGGATATCAGTTGGCGGCTCCTTCATGAGGCCGTGAGCATAGGCATGTACTTGGCATGGTTTACCCCCATCCCAGACACATGCCCCTTCTGTGGCATGAGGGAGACCCTGGCAAACGTTTACTTGGAGTGCGCCAGGTTGCAGCCCCTGTTCCACTCCTCACAAATATTTTGTTAAGCTTCTGGCTGCACTTCTCCCCTCATCTCCTTATCTATGCACTCCCCATCTGTGGCCCCACAAAGCCACGGGACCTCCTGGTCAACCTCCTGGCCCTGGCTAAAACGGCCATCTATAAAACCAGAGAGGAGGTTGGCCGATGGAGTCTCCTGTTACTGTAGGGCCTATTTCTGATCCTCCATCCACTCACGTATCCGGGCAGAGTTCCTCTGAGCGGCGTCCGCTGGCTTCCTTGACGCCTTTTGAGGAGCAGTGGGCACTGTCCAGGGTTCTCTGCTTGGTTTCCCTGTCAGGTTCCCTTTGTTTGACCCCTATCCCTGTTATCTCATTAGTTGTCCCCCAGAATTATTTAGTTTTCAGGCCCTGTAGATCCTCCCTTTAGGGTGGTGGGGGGAGGGTGTCATTTAGCACTGGATCAATAGGATCGAGGAACTCAGCATGGTCCAGCTGGCGTGCGTGGCCTTCCGCTCACACCTGGAGGGCAAAGTGGTCAGGGTTCTCACGGACAACATGGCCTTGATGTTTTACATCAACAGGCAAGGTGGGGCCTGCTCCTCTGCCAGGAAACCCTCAGGCTATGGGATTCCATGTAGCCTATGACATTTGCCTACAGGCCTACCACCTCCCAGGCACCTGAAACTCGCAGGTGGATCTCCTGAGCAGAGACTTTTCTCCTCTCAGCATGAGTGGTCTCTACACCCAGAGGTGGTGCACAGACTTTTCCAAGAGTGAGGAACTCCCCAGGTGGACCTGTTCGCTACTCAGCAGAACTGCCAGTGTCCCCGGTCTGCTCGGGGGGGGGCTGGCAATGGGTGCTATCTTGATGTCTTCCTCCTGTCCTGGTCAGGCCAGCTTCTCTATGCCTTCTCCCCGATCCTGCTGATTGGCAGGGTCCTGGAAAAGATAAAGACGGACAGGGTCCGGGTCCTCCTGATTTGCCCTGGCATGGCCCAGGCAGCATTGGTATGGGACCCTCATGAGCCTGGCGGTTGCCCCACCATGACTGCCGTCCTGCCCAGACCTGCTCTCCCAGGACCAGGGCCGCCGCCTCCACCCCAACCTAGCAGCACTCCACCTCACGGCATGACTGTTCAATGGTTAGGCCGGGAGGAAAGGACGTGCTTGGAAGGGGTTCAGCGCATCCTCTTGGAAAGCAGGTTACCCTCGATGCGTCGAGCCTACTTGGCTAAGTGGTCTCAGTTTTCCCGATGAACAGCTGAGCAGGGCATTTCCCCTGTGGCTGCCCTGATCCAGCTCATTTTAGACTATCTCCTTTACCTTAGACCCCAGGGCCTGACACCCTCGTCTGTCAAGGTGCACTTGGCGACCATATTGGCCTTCCACCTGCTAGTGCAGGGGCAGTGTTCCCCCATACTATGACTTGCCGATTCCTTAAGGGATTGGATTGTCTCTTCCCGTACATTAGGCCCCTAGTCCTGCAGTGGGATCTGAACTTGGTGCTGGCATGGTGGACGGGTCCCTCCTTTGAGCCATTGGCTACATGCTCCTGGTTGCATCTCTCATGGAAGGTAGCCTTCCTGGTGCCCATCATGTCCACTAGATGGGTCTCAGGATCCTGACCTCCAATCCCCTGTACAGGGTGTTTCATAAGGATAAGGTGCAGCTCTGCCCACATCCTTCATTCCTCCTAAAAGTGGTCTCCGGCTACCACATGGTCAGGACATTTTCCTGCTGGTCCTCTGCCCCAAGTCCCATGCATCCAGTGAGGAGCGTTGCCTGCACACTCTGGATGTCAAATGGGCTCTGGCCTTTCACCTGGAGTGGACTAAGCCATTTAGGAAGTCTTCGCAACTGTTCATCGCCTTGGCTGAACGCATGAGAGGTCGGCCAATCTCCACTCAGTGGCTCTCCAACTGGATCACCTCATGCATCCGTACCTGTTATGACCTGGTGGGAATCCCTCCACCATCAATTGTGAGGGCACACTTAACTAGAGCGTGAGCCTCGTCAGCTCCTTTTTAGCCCATGTCCCCATTCAGGACACTTGCAGGGCTGCCACGTGGTCTTCAATTCACACATTCACTTCACATTATGCGATTGTCTCCCAGACCAGGGAAGATGCTAGGTTCGGCAGGGCTGTGCTCCGTCCTGAGAGTTTGTGAACTCCTACCCACCTCCAGCAGATACAGCTTGGAATCACCTATTGTGGAATACACATGAGCAATCACCCCAAGAAGAAAAGACAGTTACCTTTTCCGTAACTGGTGTTCTTCGAGATGTGTTGCTCATGTCCATTCCACATCCCGCCCTCCTTTCCCTATCAGAGTTATCTGGCAAGAAGGAACTGAGGGCAGGGGGAGCGCGCAGCGCCCCTTATACTGTGCCATGGAGGTGCCACTCTAGGGGTCGCTAGGGGCACTCCCCTATGGGTACTGCTAGGGGAAAAACTTCTGGCACTGGTGCACAGGGCAAGCATGCACATCTATTGTGGAATAGACATGAGCAACACATCTCAAAGAACACCAGTTAGGGAAAAGGTAACTGTCTTTTTAGCAAAAGTAAAAACAATGAGGAGTCTTGTGATACCTTAAAGACTAACAATTTATTAGAGCATAAGCTTTTGTGGACTATGGCCCACTTCTTCAGATGTGTAGAGAAAGTGTAAATACAGTTCAAGATGTTACCTCACCCACCTTCTCGCTCTAGTATCCTGGGACGAACATGGTTACAACTACACTGTGTAAAATCTTTTTAGCTTCACAGCACCTCTGTAGGAGGTAGGGTAGTTCCCCATTTTATAGATGGGGAACAGAGGCAGAGAAACTTAGTGATACACAGGAAGCCAGTGGTGGAGCAGGAAGTTGAACCTGGGTCTCCCAGGCTAGTATTCTAACCACTGGGCCATGCTTCTTGTATGCAGTGAGGGGTGCTGTTGGAATATTGTATGGGTTCATGGGTGGCAGGGGAACCATAGGGGAAGGGGAGTGTGAGAAGAAATGTTAGTGAAATGTGCACTCTTCTCAAAAGACTGGCTTCCCAGATCCCCTCACTTAATCTGCTTAATGAGTCAGCCAGTGAAAGATGTGCCTGTATTTTGTTGCACCTGGGTGAATTCCATTGATATCACTGGGGCTCTGCGTGGGCACCTAGGTATGTCTGTGTTCAGCAAGTTGCAGGATCAGGGCCTAAGAGACTGTCTTTGGGGATGGTTAGGCACGTATTAGGTTTGTGTATGACAGAATAAGGAGGAACCTCTCCTTCTGTCCCTATACAGATCCTTTAACCCTAGATTACTTCAATTCAAGGAACAGATTTACAGTGGAATTTACCTGCAGCAAAACTTCACTGTGGCCTGGTCCACACTGCAGCGTTAAATCGATTTAAACAGCGTTAAATCGATTTAACGCTGTACCCGTCCACACTACAAGGCACTTTAAATCAATTTTAAGGGCTCTTAAAATCTATTTCTGTACTCCTCCCCAATGAGAGGAGTAACCCTAAAATCGATATTACTATATCGATTTAGGGTTAGTGTGGACGGAAATCGAAGTTATTGGTCTCATTCTTTTACTGAGCTACCCAGAGTGCACCGCTCCGGAAATCTATGGTAGCCTAGGACCATGGACGCCCACCACCGAATTAATGTGCCCTAGTGTGGACGCGTAAAATCGATTTTATAAAACCAGTTTTATAAAACCGGTTTTAATAATTTCGATTTTATGCTGTAGTGTAGACGTGGCCTGTGAAATGAACCCCTCCCCCCATGCAGTTGCATTGCCTTGCCAAATGTTCAAACTAGGATTTCAGCTAGAGGGAAGCTTTTCCATGGAGGTTGGATCTGTGTACTCCACTGTAATTAAACATCTGTGTGGAAGTCCAGGCATTATAGACTAGCAGTGACCCATTTCACAACATGCAGCTGAAATGAGCTGTCCATAAACTTCAAAAGGACTAGGAGCACTGGCCTTTGGCCTTGGGCCTTGCAACACGCATGTGTCATATGCATTATTACTGTATGCTCTGCCTTGTTACTTACTAGCTAGATGGCTTATTTCATTATTTAATGAGACTTCACACAGTAAGGACATGCCACGTACATCATGTCAGGTTGTTATAGTCTCACTGAATGAAGAAAAATCATCCTCTTCAGACTGCCAAAAAAAAAATAAAAAAGCCACAAAACTCCAGGCAGTTGCTGGCTGTGTACAAGAATTAATAACAATGAAGAGACAGCAGATCTTATAATTCACCCTGGGCGAATAGATTATTTGCTGAAAAATGCACTTTTGGTTGACTCCTAATTATTTGCAGATTTGATGTACACAGTATGTCATTCACAAAATGACCAGAGGAGGTGTTGGTGCTGCTGCCCTCTGTTTTTAAGCTTTGGCCCAGTGGTTAGGGTATGCACCTGGAATATGGTAGACACAGGTTCGAATCTCTGCTCAGGAACAGACCAGAGTTTTCAGTGAAATAACAATTTCAGATTCAGTTCAACCTGAACTAAACTTTTTTTTTTTTTAATTTGATTTGATTTGAGGAGCCACCACCCTGAAAAATCAGTTATTCACCCAGCCCTACTTATAATGATGCCGTTAGTGGCTCTAGGGTTGAGGATCCTGTTACGCTTCCTCTACCTGTCTGTTAAATTGTGAGCTCTTCAGACCAGAGTCTGGCTTGTACAGGGTTAAGCATGTTGTTGGTGCTTAACAAATAAAACTAATTTTTCGTAAGGTAACAGTTCTCAAAAGGAAAATTGACTATCACTGTCTGAACCCAGGAGTGAAATTAGAATCTTAAGGATTTAAAAACAAACAAACAAAAAAGAACCCACCCCACAAATCAGAGGTTTTGATAGGGATCTGAACCCTCAAACTCCAGGACATAATCCACCCTCTGACTGATGGGATTGGGAAGAGACTTTCCATGTTGTTTAATCTTTGCTTCACAGGGAGTTTTCCTAGGCCTTTTTCTGATGCATCTGGCCTTGGCCAGCAGTGACAGATAGAACATGGACTGGATGGACCACTGGTCTGATGCAGTCTGGAGATTCCTATTTTCCAAAGCTTAGTATGTGGCTTTTGGTTTGTATGTAGAATTCAAGAGGCTCTTAATGTGCTCCAGTAACTCAGAACCAGCATCACTTTTTAAAAACCAAGTTCCATACAACTGTATGGATGTGGGTGTGTAACAAAAGAGGATTTCCTCAAATACATATTGGAAATACATAGACATACACACACCTAAAAAAAGTACAACAGAGAAATTGCAATTCTGAAATATTACATTTGAATAACAGTAAATACTTGACATAACCCTCTGTGAACAAGAAAATATAGGGCTGAGGCAAAATCTGAACTGACCCTTGTGACCCTCGCTGACTCTGTACTGCGGATGCATTCTGACACTTCTGCTATGTTAATGTTGCAGGCTGATGTTGTGCCCCTTCAGTCTGAAGTTATGGTGGGTTATACAATGGTGGCAGCCTGGGGTATTTTTTTAAATGCCATCCCATTTTTTAGGGGACAGAGTCATACCGTTAACATACGCAAATGTTACCCATGTTAGAATATCAATGTATCCATGCTGCTTTTTTTTCACAGCACCAGAACATTAGGGGTCTTCTAGATTAAAGATATTGGTCCCTGCCTTGAAGTGCTGCAAATCTAGTATTGGGTCATTGTTTTCCTCTTTGAACTGATTATTTCTGGAGCTGGCTGGCCTCCCCTCCTCTATTTCTAATTTCCTGTCTGCTCTGCCAGTTCTCCCCGCACCCCCACATCATCTCTGGTGAGGTTGACCTTTACCCTTGCCACCCTAGACAAAAGTCATTCTACCTTTCTGATTTTATGTCCCATCTTTATTAAGGAACATATACTGTCCCCACTCACTAAGGCTTCTGGGGACCTTACTTTAATAAAATGTTTATTCTAGCTTGCCAGAACCCACTGCTAGTTTATCAAAAAACCCACTGCTGGTTACAAAGGTTGATCATAAGCCTCACTAAACAGATGGGTCTTTGTAAACCACAGCTCAGATGCCATCTTTCCCAGGCTACTGACCAGTTCTCCATCCTGGTGCTTACTTTCACCACCCCTTTGAATTTACTTAGATGCCAAGCATTCTAGTGTCATTCTGGGTATAGCTGTATATCTTCAAACTGCCATGCAACCATTAATGAATCCTCATCTCAGAAAAGATATACTGGCACTACAAAAGGTTCAGAAAAGGGCAACTAAAATGATTAGGGGTTTGGAGAGGGTCCCATATCAGGAGAGATTAAAGAGGCTAGGACTTTTCAGCTTGGAAAAGAGGAGACTAAGGGGGGATATGATAGAGGTATATAAAATCATGAGTGATGTGGAGAAAGTGGATAAGGAAAAGTTATTTACTTATTCCCATAATACAAGAACTAGGGGTCACCAAATGAAATTAATCGGCAGCAGATTTAAAACAAATAAAAGGAAGTTCTTCTTCGAGTGATTGCTCACATCCATTCCAGTTAGGTGTGCGCGCCGTGCGTGCACGTTCGTCGGAAACTTTTTACCCTAGCAACTCCAGTGGGCCGGCAGGTTGCCCCCTGGAGTGGCGCCGCCATGGCGCCCAATATATATCCCTGCCGGCCCACCCGCTCCTCAGTTCCTTCTTACCGCCGTGTCGGTCGTTGGCACTGTGGAGCGCGGCATAGCTGTCCTCCACGTCCCTAGCTCTCCTTGTTTTTCTATCGTTATCTCTATTGTAGTGTTAATTAGACTGTTAAGTAGATAGTAGTAGTTAAGTGTTAAGTAGTTGTAAATAGTTTTTCGCCGGGGGCTTAGCCCTTCCCGGCACCCGGCACCGGGCTCATGCCTGGTTCGCCGGGCTTCAAGCAGTGTGCGGCCTGCAAGAAGCCTATGCCCACGAGCGACCCCCACGACGCGTGCCTGAAGTGCCTGGGGGAATCGCATAGATCCGACAAGTGCCGCATCTGCAAGGCTTTTAAGCCAAGGACTAAGAAGGAGAGGGATCAAAGGCTCCGGACTCTCCTCATGGAGGCGGCACTTGACCCGGCGGCTTCGCAGGCCGTGATGTCGGCGCCGGCACCGGATCGCACCGGCACCGAGAAGACTCCCCGGCACCGACCTTCTCCGGCACCGGGGACAGAGCCTAGGCCGTCGAAGTCCATTACTCCGGCCAGGCACACCCGAGTGGAGCGCCCGGCCTCAGCATCGGCCGCGGCGCCGCCGGCACCGTCGACTCCGGGCCCGGCGGGTCCGTCGAGTCCGGTGCCGCCAAGCTCCCCCATGACATCTGGGGTCGAGATAGTGGTGCCATCTACACCAGAGACCTTCGCCTCGGCACGGGACCTCATAGCCATGACCGAGCCCACTCAGCTACCACCCCCGGTACCTCCGGTGCGGGTTGTGTCCAGAGGCGAGCCTATGATGTCGGCACCGTCCCGGGACTCTCGCTCTCGCTCCAGGTCCCGACGTCAGGGTCGCTCCAGATCCCGCCGCCGCTCGCAGTCCCGGCACCGCTCCCCTCAGCGGTACCGGTCGCACTCGCGGCGCCGGTCGACACCGAGACGATCGCGGTCAGACTCCAGCCGTCGTTACCGGCACCGCGAGTCCAGGAGCCGATCCAGACGTTCGCCGCACCGGTCGACCTCCCGGCGCCGAGCTGGTGGCAGGTCCCGGTCCCGGTCGACCTCCCGGTACCGAACCGGTGGCAGGTCCCGATCCCGGCACCGAAGCGGCGCCCGGTACCGATCCAGATCCCGGCACCGTGGCAGAACTCGGTCCCGCTCCCGGCACCGTTACGACTCCCGGCACCGGTCCCCGGCACCGAGACGATCGCCCGTGCCGGCCCGCGCGGACCCTTACCATCCAGGGTCCGCCCCGCCATGGCCCTCGAGGCAGCCGTCCGTGTCTTCGCTGGCGGACAGTGGGTACGCGCTCGGCACCGACCGGCAGGCGGCGCTGTTCAGCGAGCCTCCACAGCAGGACGCAGCCCCACAGCAATGGGGTTTCTGGACACCCTGGGCGTATCATCAGGCCCAGGGCCCCCAACAGCTCCCTGCTAGGCCGGCGACTGCAGAGCGCAGGGCACCTGAGGCCTCGTTGTCTCGCCCCCCTCCCTCCCCGGATGGGGAGGAAGGATCCAAGCAACAGGACTCCACTTTGGCTCCTGAGGCAGAGGCGAGGGCCGAGGGAGACCCCCCTTTAGACACCCTCTTGCCGGGGGTCTCCTCATCTTCTTCCCCTGATGAAGCGGTGGCTGGGACCTCCTCCAACAGCCCCCCCCCGCTGGACCTCAGGGCGCACCAGGACCTCCTCCGGCGAGTAGCCCAAAACCTGAGTCTACAAGCCGAGGAGGTCTCGGAGGTAGAGGACCCTATTGTCACCATCCTCTCGGCAGACGCTCCCACCAGGGTCGCCCTGCCGTTCATACGGACCATCCAGGCCAATGCCAACACCATCTGGCAGTCTCCGGCCTCCATTCCTCCCACTGCGAAGGGCGTCGAGAGGAAGTACATGGCTCCTTCTAAGGGCTACGAGTACCTCCACGTACGCCCGACTCCGTGTTCCCTGGTGGTCCAATCCGTCAATGATAAGGAGCGTCATGGTCAGGAGGCTCCAGCCCCCAAATCCAGGGAGGCTAGGCGGATGGATCTCCTCGGCCGTAAGGTGTACTCGGCGGGGGCGCTGCAACTCAGGGTCTCCAACCAACAGGCCCTGTTAAGTAGATACGCCTTTAACTCCTGGGTGGCAGCAGACAAATTCAAGGAGCTGTTGCCACAAGACGCTCGTCAGGAGTTTGCGGCCATCCTAGAGGAAGGCAAGAAGGTCGCACGCACGTCCTTGCAAGCCTCTCTGGACGCTGCGGATTCGGCTGCCCGTACCCTCGCGTCGGGTGTAACGATGCGTCGCCTCTCCTGGCTGCAGGTTTCCGGCCTTCCGCCGGAGCTCCAGCACACAATACAGGACCTTCCTTTTGAAGGCCAAGGGCTGTTCTCGGATAAGACAGACCCTAGACTCAAGAGTCTAAAAGACAACCGAGTCATCATGAGGTCACTGGGGATGCACACTCCAGTGACGCAGCGCAGACCCTTCCGGCCGCAGCAACAACAACAACAGCGCAGGCCGTATCTCCAGTTCCGCCAGCGGCAGGACCTTAACAGGCGCCGCGGCAGGAACGGAAGGCGCAGGCACTCGGGGAACCAAAGGGGCCAAAACCAAGGCTCCTCTAAGCCCCCGCCTGGTCCCAAGCCTTCATTTTGAAGGTGCGCCCGAGGGCGCAGTAACAGTTTCCCCATTGGATCCTTTCCCCCCGTTTTCCAACCGCCTTTCTTTTTTCCTCCCGGCGTGGTCCCTAATAACATCAGACCGCTGGGTCTTACGCACGGTGCAGTCGGGATACCGCCTGCAGTTTGTTTCATTTCCTCCTCCCCGCCCCCCTTCCTCGTCCCTCTTCAGGGACCCCTCTCACGAGCAATTCCTTCGGCAGGAGGTGCAGACGCTCCTCGGCAAAGGAGCTATAGAGGCGGTGCCGGAGAACGAGAAAGGCAAGGGGTTTTATTCCCGCTACTTTCTGATCCTCAAGGCCAAGGGAGGCCTCAGGCCCATCCTCGACCTGCGAGAGCTCAACAAGTACCTGGTGAAGTTGAAGTTCCGCATGGTTTCCTTGGGGACCATTATCCCATCCCTGGATCCGGGAGACTGGTACGCCGCCCTCGACATGCAGGACGCGTATTTCCACATTGCTATCTGGCCACCCCACAGACGTTTCCTTCGCTTCGTTGTGGGGTCTCTGCATTACCAATTTGCAGTCCTCCCATTTGGCTTGTCCACGGCCCCGAGAGTGTTTACGAAATGCATGGCAGTTGTTGTGGCGCAGCTTCGGCGCAGTCGTATCCACGTGTTCCCGTATCTGGACGATTGGTTGATTCGGGGCACGTCGGAACAACAAGTCTGCAGCCATGTCCGTGTGATCACCGACATGTTCGCCACTCTGGGCCTCTTGGTGAACACAGACAAGTCCACCCTGGCCCCCACACAAAAGGTGGAATTCATCGGGGCCGTCCTGGACGCCACTGTGGGCAGGGCCTTGCTGCCATTGCAGCGGTTCCAGGCCTTGTCGGCAATCGTGCAACGACTACAGACAGCCCCCCTGACGTCAGTGAGGACGTGTCTAACCCTGTTAGGCCACATGGCGGCCTGTACTTTCGTGACCAATTACGCTCGGCTCCGCATGAGGCCACTCCAGTTGTGGCTCATCGGTCATTACAGGCCGACAAGACAGCCACTAGATATGTTAATCACGATCCCCCAGAGGGTCTTAGATTCTCTCGGCTGGTGGCTGGACCAGTCAGTGTTGTGTGCGGGTCTCCCCTTCCACCCATCTCAGCCCTCGGTGTCCCTAACAACAGATGCCTCAGATCTCGGCTGGGGGGCCCACGCAGGGACCCTGAGGACGCAGGGCCTGTGGTCCCAGGAGGAGGTGGGGCTACACATCAACATGCGGGAGTTGAGAGCGGTCCGTCTTGCTTGTCAAACGTTCTGTCATCAGCTCCAGGGTCGTTGTGTCGCGGTGTTCACCGACAACACGACGACCATGTATTATATCAACAAGCAGGGCGGCACCAGATCCTCCTCCCTGTGCCACGAGGCGATACGACTCTGGGACTTTTGTGTAGCCCACTCCATTCACCTCATGGCTTCCTTCCTCCCCGGAGTACGGAACACGCTGGCGGATCGATTGAGCAGATCCTTCCTGTCACACGAGTGGTCCCTTCGCCCGGACGTCGCCCTCTCCATCTTCCGGAGGTGGGGTTATCCCCGGGTGGACCTCTTCGCGGCCAAGGGGAACAGGAAGTGCCAAGCGTTCTGCTCCTTTCAGGGCAGGGAACCCGGGTCGATAGCGGATGCCTTCCTCATCCAGTGGTCGACCCACCTGTACTATGCATTTCCCCCATTCCCGTTGGTCCACAGGGTCCTTCTGAAGGTGCGCAGGGACAGGGCTCACGTGATCATGGTAGCCCCGGCGTGGCCCAGACAGCACTGGTACCCCATGCTGCTGGACCTGACCATAGCCGACCCAGTTCCCCTGCCCCTTCATCCGGACCTGATTACCCAGGAGCACGGGACCCTCTGTCACCCGGACCTGCAGTCGCTGCACCTAGCGGCGTGGCTCCTGCGTGGCTGACTGGCTCTGAGCTGCGCTGTTCCACGCCGGTGAGGGAAGTGCTCTTGGGCAGCAGGAAGCCGTCCACAAGAGCGACATATTTGGCCAAATGGAAGCGATTCTCCTATTGGTGCGTGGAGAGAAATCTCCGCCCTATGGAAGTTTCAGTAGCCAACATCTTAGACTACATTTGGTCCCTCAAAGGGCAAGGTCTGGCCATATCGTCGTTACGAGTCCACCTAGCGGCTATCTCCACCTTTCACCCGGGTGCGGATGGTCACTCTGTTTTTTCCCACCCGACGGTGTCTAGATTCCTTAAGGGGCTGGAACGTTTATACCCTAACGTCCGTCCCCCTGCTCCAACCTGGGATCTTAACCTGGTGTTGTCCCGACTCATGGGGCCCCCCTTTGAGCCGTTAGCTACTTGCTCCCTGCTTTACCTCTCTTGGAAGACGGCCTTTCTAGTAGCTATCACCTCAGCTAGACGGGTGTCGGAACTCCGGGCTCTTGTGGTAGACCCCCCATACACGGTCTTCCACAAGGACAAGGTGCAGCTGAGACCACACCCTGCTTTTCTCCCCAAGGTGGTCTCAGCTTTCCACGTCAACCAAGAGATATTTCTCCCGGTTTTTTTCCCGAAACCTCACTCCTCAGGCAGGGAGCAGCAGCTCCACTCGCTTGATGTCCGTAGGGCTCTCGCGTTTTACGTGGAGAGGACCAAGCCCTTCCGCAAATCCCCCCAGCTTTTTGTAGCAGTAGCGGACCGCATGAAAGGGCTTCCTATCTCCTCCCAGAGGCTATCCTCTTGGGTAACGTCCTGCATCAGGACCTGCTATGACTTGGCCCACGTCCCTACGGGCCGTGTGACTGCGCATTCTACCAGGGCGCAGGCGTCGTCGCTGGCTTTCCTCGCCCGTGTGCCCATCCAGGAGATCTGTCGGGCAGCGACCTGGTCATCGGTCCACACCTTTGCTTCCCACTACGCCCTGGTCCAGCAGTCTAGAGAGGATGCGGCCTTCGGATCTGCTGTGCTCCATGCCGCGACTTCTCACTCCGACCCCACCGCCTAGGTATGGCTTGGGATTCACCTAACTGGAATGGATGTGAGCAATCACTCGAAGAAGAAAAGACGGTTACTCACCTTTGTAACTGTTGTTCTTCGAGATGTGTTGCTCACATCCATTCCACACCCGCCCTCCTTCCCCACTGTCGGAGTCGCCGGCAAGAAGGAACTGAGGAGCGGGTGGGCCGGCAGGGATATATATTGGGCGCCATGGCGGCGCCACTCCAGGGGGCGACCTGCCGGCCCACTGGAGTTGCTAGGGTAAAAAGTTTCCGACGAACGTGCACGTGCGGCGCGCACACCTAACTGGAATGGATGTGAGCAACACATCTCGAAGAACAACAGTTACAAAGGTGAGTAACCGTCTTTTCTTCATCATGCAGCGTACAGTCAACTTGTGGAACTCCTTACCTGGGGAGGTTGTGAAGACTAGGACTGTAACAGGGTTTAAAAGAGAACTGGATAAATTCATGGTGGTTAAGTCCATAAATGGCTATTAGCCAGGATAGGTAAGGAATGGTGTCCCTAGCCTCCGTTTTTCAGAGGGTGGAGATGGATGGCAGGAGAGAGATGACTTAGACTCATAGACTCTAGGAGTGGAAGTGACCTCGAGAGGTCATCGAGTCCAGTCCCCTGCCCTCATGGGACTTAATCATTGCCTGTTAGGTTCACTCCCTCTGGGGCACTTGGCTTTGGCCACTGTTGGCAGACAGGATACTGGGCTGGATGGACCTTCGGTCTGACCCAGTATGACCATTCTTATATTCTAAGCTAAATGAACCCAAAGTTATGGAGACACATATGAGTCAAGGAAGCCAGCAGAGTATCAGAAACCTGGAAAAATCTCTGATTGGATGGGCTCAGGCATTTAGTCACAAGCTGAGGTGGTTCAAAAGTTTTGGATTTTTTTTAAACAGAAATTTTTTATTGTTTCTTTAAACAAGCACAGCAAGCGGCAAATATTTGGGCACACACTTCTGAAACTCCAAACCGTGTTCAGGTTTTGGCAGACTAATTTCAGCTTTTCAATTAAAAAAACCACAACAAATTTTGAAGGAAAGCAGACATTGTCTGGTGTGTTTTTTTTCTGCTTTTTAAAAACCCCTAGTTTTCGATCCAAAAGAGTTTTGACCGAAAATATTTGTCTAACCCTTTTAATAAACTTTAGTATCTTTTAGCACTAGCTCAGGGGTAGGCAACCTATGGCACACGTGCCGAAGGTGGCACATGAGCTGATTTTCAGTGGCACTCACACTGCCCAGGTCTTGGCCACTGGTCCGGGGGGCTCTGCATTTTAATTTAATTTTAAATGAAGCTTCTTAAACATTTTAAAAACCTTATTTACTTTACATACAACAAAGTTTAGTTATATATTGTAGCCTTATAGAAAGAGACCTTCTAAAAATGTTAAAATGTATTACTGGCATGCGAAACCTTAAATTAGAGTGAATAAATGAAGACTTGGCACAGCACTTCTGAAAGGTTGCTGACCCTTGCGCTAGCTGATGCTGAGAACCAGTGATACCTTGTAAAGATGACTTGAAAAGAAGTTTTCTCAAAAATGGGTTTGTGTCAAGATGCGAAGGGTTTTTAAATGTTTATTTTTTCCAAGGCTTCCTGGGGAGTGGGGAGGAGGAGAGAGGGGGCAGCAAGTGGGGCAGTTTGCCTCCGGCCCCTCAGGGGCCCCCATAAGAATATAGTATTCTATAATATTGCAACATTTTTGTTTATGGAAGGGGCCCCTCAAATTGCTTTGCCCCAGGCCCCCTGAATCCTCTGGGCAGCCCTGCACTGTTCTGAAGGATGAAAAATAATGCTTGTATTATTTTTAGTCCTGTGAAAGATGGCACAGTCGCTGCTGATGAAGACTCTTTGACACGCTAGTATGTCTTATTCCATCCTTGTAAAACACTAGGAGATCTGAATTTAGCTTGATTATAGCATCAGGAATATTTTTGATTAAAAGTTCAGTAAATATTATTAATTGGAGAAAAATTCAGTGATCGCTGTCTTATACCTTAGACACTGCCATTCCCTTAAGTGTATGGAAATAACTGAAGTAATTGTATGGTAACTTGCCATTTTGCCCCAGTCCCATACTTAAAACAAATTCAGGTGATTGTGATACTTTCATTAAATTTTGATTTGATGATTCAGAATAAGTACTTGACAGATTGCAAAAGAGGTATTTTCTGACTGACCTGATGAAGTGGTTAGTGTGAGACTGACCTGTTCTGCTATGTAAAGATCAATGCCATTGACCCGAGGGTATAAAAACAAACAACTGAGGATACTATTTTTTTTCTTTCTTCCTTCCTCCCCAATCTGTCATCTGACAGGGAGCAGAGAGGAAGATCAGGGATGAAGAACGAAAACAAAGCAAAAGAAAAGGCAAGTGCACTGACTCCAGCTCCCTGTTGAATGCCTGTAAGTAGAAATTATTCCACCAAGTGTTTAAATCATAGGCCTCATGTCACTTACAGACTACAGTTTTTCAGTACAGTAGAATTCTCCTAAAAAGGAGTTACTGCTTGCCCTTTTTTTTTCCTCTCGTAAAATAGCTTCACTTTAATTCACTGCACATGAGATTGTGAACTGTATTTTGCAATGCACAGGATAAATTAGGAACTTCTTCAAGACAGCCAGCAGGAGGCGCCGTAGCAGTGAGTTGCACACCGCAACAGCCTGATTTTGAGAACTTGTGGAGCATCTACAACTCCAACTGAAGTCAGTGGGAGCTGGAGATAGAATATCAGGATTGGAAGGGACCTCAGGAGGTCATCTGGTCCAGCCTCCTGCTCAAAAGCAGGACCAATCCCTAGGCAGATTTTTTTCCCCAGATTCCTAAATGGCCTCCTCAAGGATTGAACTCACAACTCAGGGTTTAGCAGGCCAGTACTCAAACCACTGAGCTATATGCCCCCCATATCTGGAACCTCTGCAAATCAGGTTTAAGGGATTTACTCAAGGCTGTGCAGCAAGACACTGGCAGAGTTTGCAGTACAAACCCAGATCTCCTGATTCCCAGCCTTGTACTCAACCCTAGAGAGTTGAGCTGCCCCTTTTTAGTTAATAGTCTAGTTAGACATTGTTTCTATGCACGTAAAAGTAAGCCCAAGGGGCCTGATGCTGGAATGAGCAAAAGGCTTTTTAGATTTTTCCTTCCAAATGTGTTTGCTTTTCATTCTTAATTCTCTCTTGCAGATCATACTTTTTATGTTGTTTCCTACAGAGCCAATGTTTGATGGTCAATTATAGGTTAAGAGTTGTTTGGTGTAGAGTTTATATCCCTGTTTCTCCTTCACATTGTGCAGCAAGGAAAAGTGTGTGTTCCTTGTCTCTCCTCTGGGTTGTTTAAAGATAATATTACATCCACATGATGTGCTTGTCAGAAGCTCTGCTTTTAACAGCCTGACTGGTTCAATAAGCATTAACCTCACAGCTTGTTTAAACAGGGTTTCCTGACACAGCAAATGTGGGCTGGCCGTGTGGCTTCAGAAGAAGGCAATGACACAGGGAAATCCAGTTGCTTAAGGGCAGTTACAGGGAGGGCAGAGTTTTCAAATGTATTATAAAAAGAAGACTCAACGCTGTGCCAGCGTTTAACAAATGTGTGTGTGTGGGGGGGTGTCTCCTATCCCAAGTATAGTAGCCCAAGCAGAATCCAGAGACCACTGTGCACAGTACTAGAACTAATGGCTGAGAAATGGCAATTGCATGCTAAACCGTCCATTTGTAGAAGTTCATATCTTTCTTCATAAATGCTGCTTATGGGGCTAAACTTCCTATGCTTGGGCTGAGCCCAGATGTGGTGTTTGTTTCTCCATTAAGATGAATACGTATTGTTTGGCTATAAGCATTACAGTTGCTTCCAGAGACCCAATTACTGTATCTATATGGATTGCTCCATAGTAGAGCTGGTTGGCAATTTTTGGTTGAAGTTTTGGAAAATCAGTTTTCCCACAGAAGATTTCCATTTTAGACTAATCGTTTTGAAATTTTTTTCAACTTTTTTTCCATGGGAAATTCAAAATGAAATATTTCATTTTGGGCAGGTTTCATTCAAATCAAAACACTTCAGTTTTTCAACCCAAATTAAAATATTTCATTTTCGGTCAGTTTGACATTAATCTCTGATCATCATGCGAGCTGTAGTTTGGATACCTCATATTCCAGTCTCCGTAGACTAGGTTTCCTGGCTGAACTACATCTCCCATGATGCACTGTGATTTTTCCCACTGGTTGAACTGATGTGCAGCATCATGGGAGTCATGTAACCACAGTGGCCTATAGTACATGTGGTCCACCCAAGAAGTACCCAAAGACAATTCCCATGAGGCACATAGTGGCTAACGGGCACAGATTAATATTGAACTAGACTGAAATGTTTTGTTTTAATTCAGAATGGTGAACCAAAATTTTTCACAGAACCTTCCATTCTGTAAAATGTTGGTACCTTGCCGAACTCTGCTCCACAGTAGTAACAATGTTTCTGTAGTGCTTTCCATTTGAGGATCTCCAAATGCTTTTCAATACTCAGTGACGGAAGCTTCACTGAGGCCCTGTGAGGTTGAAATATTTCCCCTCCCTCCCCCCGCCCCCCGTGCAGAAAGGTTCAGTGTGTTACACAGGAAGTCTGTGGCAGAGGTGGGACTAGAACCTAGATGTGACTTTCCCAGTCCTGTGCCCCTAAGACCATCCTTCACAAATGTTTTTAAATGTGAAACGAACATTGATCAGCTCTGTGTGCTTTTAAGAGGTGATATGCTACTAATATTGAAACAAGGCACACCCATGTTCTAGGGTGCATGAGCTCATAGAGAAGAAGTGAGGTACTGGGGAAAATCTATTAATTCATTTGTTTACCCGTTTAGACAAAAGCCCATTCTCATAACCCCAGCCAAGGAGGGAAGCAGTGCCACCTCACAAACACTTCCTGCCACTCACTGGAAAGGCTGGTGGTAGATTCCTGAGAAAACAGGAGTGTACTGAAAGTGGAGTATAGTCTCCAAACACTGTCATTTGAAATTGGGGTGTGTGGCAGGAACTGCATGGATTTTTAGCAATCGTTTGGGAAGATTTTGCTGAAAATACCTGACATTTGGCACATTCCAAAAGGAATAAGCATCTTTGACCAGGGTGATTTATGGCCCCCAGAATAGGTGACTCTATCAGAGAAGGGGAAGCCTCACACTTTCCCCTCCTATCCCCCCAAAAAACTTGGTTGGGAAATTTTAACAATGAGGTCCCAAGACCCTCACCTCCACACCCACCCCAGCACATCACTGCTTAACAGCAATACATGGCTCTTAAGGAGTACGGCTACAACTGTCATTGTTTTCAATATCCATATATTACAATCTTTGATATCTCTTTACAGTTCCCGATGTCAAAGTGCCAATGCTTCCTTCCCACAAGCGGACAGACGTCACTATCTTCAAGCCATCCCAAGATCTTGACACTCAGCCAGTTCTTTTTATCCCCGACCTTCACCATTCCAGTCTTCAGCGTGGGACTCATGTATGTGATGCTGCTGTGTGCCCATAATATAAAATTAGAGGCATTGTCTGCCTGCGTAATGATATTGTACATAGCCACTGGACTGGTTCTTAAATGTATAACCACTGGGAGCAAAAAGTTCCTGTTAGGTATGTGATCATATAAACCTTCATGTTTCATGGCATAAGCCAAGCCCTAACAAATGGGGGTTAGGAAGAAAACTTGCTTTGTGGGCAGGTAATTCTTCACCTTCCTGTGAAGCATTTAATGCTGACCACTGACAGGATACAGGTCAGACCAGAGCTCCTAGACTAGTATGTTCGTATTGTTGGCTTCTCAGGTCCACTTTTTAGCTAGCTAGCTACACACACTGTAGTAGGTTCCAGTTGATGGTCCCATGTCATTTACCATCCAATAGTCTAATTTAGAGCACCTTTCTCTCTACACTCAAAATCTCTTCTTGTTTTGTTTTAAAGGTCCTTCCTGTTGCACCAGAAGAACTGGAGGGTGAAGGGTAAGAGACTCGCTATTTCATTCATTCTGTAACACTATTGAATTGCATGGTGCTGTAAAATCAGCTAGGAAGGTGAGTTCCCTGCCCAAAGAGCTTGCCATGTACCCTAATATTAGGTGTTTTACTCCTCCCCTTATATAAGCCCCAGACTATAGTAAGACCTGTAAGCAGTACAGGGCCCAGGCTGTCAGTGATGCGGTCATCTCCAAAATGGAAAATCTTGCATAGCAGGCACTCTCCATCACCATGCAGCCAGCTTAACACTCAGGTTTGCTGCTCTGGGCTTTCCAGTGTGTGCCAAAAAATATTCACATTCCAAAGGGATTTGCCCAGAATCTCCAGGTAAATAGCTGATTTGATGTTGTGTTTAAGCAGCACAAGGGGACTCTGTTGTTAGAGAGGGAGCAGCAGAATCAAAGCACTTGGGCAGTTTTAAATAATGAGTATTGACTTGTGTAGAAAGTAATGCCCATTGTAATTAGGGTAATTATTACCCTGGTTCTGAAATTATCTTCATCATAAGATCCATGATGTGACAGTTTCCCTGCTTCCAGGCAAGGAGGCTACTCCTGCTGATGCTGCTGTTGATACATTTTCCCCCCTTATTGCAGCTCTAATATGAAGAGGGGGCCTTATATAACTGAAGATGATTTTATTGCACCTCCCAATAAACTGACCAGAATAGAGGAACCAAAGCGAGGTAATTTTTTTTTTTTTTTTTTTAAGACACATCCGTTGCATTTCCATGAAAGAAAGCCAGGTCAGGGGTAGGAATGCTTTTTCTTTGGGTGGGTCAGGGGTGTGTGTGTGTGTGTGTCTGCTTTATTTTGATGTGCCCATCTGATTCCTATCCGTGCATCTCCTGCTAGCACTTATTTGGGGAGGAAAATATTCTCCTTTTTGCCTCAGCAGGAGAGACAGCTAAACTTGCAAATACATAATTTTGGTTTTAATAACAGTGGAAGTTTTTGTCTTGTGATTAGGACTCCTGGGTTCTATTCCCAGCTCAGACACTGATTTGCTGAGTAAACTTTGGCAAGACACTTAACTTCCCTGTGTCTGTTTTTCCCCCATGTGGAATCTCACCACTTTCTCGGGGGCTTTTTCTGATGGTTTGTAACCTCCCAGCACCCTGTTGAGTAGGGAAGCACTATCATCCCCATTTTGTAGATGGAGAAAGTGGAGCATGGAAGAGTTAAATGACTTGTCTCTGGAGTCCCAGTTACAACCTATCCATATGGCTGTCCTTCCCCTCCGGCTGCGATAAACCAATGCAGATGTTTGCTAAGGGAAAATGAGAATTAACGAGAGCTTGGTTTCTTTACTAAATCATAAAATGGGGACCTTATTCTATGGGTAGCTGCCATAGCATCATATTTATGCTCTATAATAATACTTAGCTTTTATATTGCACTTTTCATCAGTGGACCTCAAAGCACTTGACAAAGGAGGCCAGTATCATCATCTCCATTGTACAGATGGAGAAACCGAGACACGAGAGTGAAGGGACTTGCCCAAAATCACCCAGCAGACCAGTGCAAGAACCAGGAATAGAAGTCCAGAGTCCATCAGTGCTCTGTCCACTAAGCCGCACTGCTTCCCTTGTATAGACGGTTATTGTTGTGTTCGCTTTTAAATCCACCATCCTCCTCCTGCCTTCCTTTGAAGGAGGAGGGTTTAAAAGTGAAAATCTCCAAGTTTAGTTCGCCCCGTTTGACGTAGATGTTACAGTATATTGTTCCAAATCACAGGTGCGTCAGAGCCATGAGCTATCAAACTCAGTAAACAATATGTGCTGCAATACCTAGTAATTAGAGGGTGAATTAAGGACTTTGAAGCTGTTACATGTCCTCATTTCCCTGCTCTTATTGGCTTATTGCTCAGCCTTAATGTAGTTTTTAATGGGGCTGTTTTTCTGTGTAATGGCTCCGTCTACATGAGCTGGATGACACTGTGGTTGTCTGGCTTCTCATTCTTTCAGTCTGGTCTTTGGAGGGGGGAATCATATCCATATCCTACTAGATGGAGCAACATGATTGCTAATAAATATTGCTGAACAATAGCAAGGAAGTGAAATGGGGAAGCAAAGAGGGGGAGAGAAGATTAAAATGGGAGGAAAGTATAGACAGTTGCAAGAAACTAAAGAGAAGGAATAACAAGTTCTTCATCGAGTGATTGATTGTTCGCATCCATTCCAATTAGGTGTGTGCGTGCTGTGTGCACTGACGTCGGAAACTTTTTCCCTTAGCAGCTCCCGTTGGGACAGCAGAGGAGCCCCCTAGATTGGCATCCTTATGGTGGTGCATATAGTACCCTGCTGGCCTGACCCTCCTTCAGTTTCTTCTTACCGTCCATGGCAGCCTTGGAACGTATTCTCTCTCGCTTGCTAGTGATCCCTTAGCCTTTCAGTCTTCTAGTTAGAGTTGTTCTTAGATAGTTATCAGTTAGTTATATACCATTGTATTCAGGTTTCTGGAAGCTAGTTCCAACACCAGCCTTGGGTTTCAAAGCTTGTGCCATGTGCCGCAGGTCTCTGCCTAACAGTGACCTCCGCGACTCCTTCCCCAATGTCTGGGAGAGGCTCATCAGGCAGAGCACTGCAAAATCTGTAAGGCCTTCAAACCGCACACTAAGAGAGATTTTTGCCTTAAGCAGTTGCTCATGCGGGCCACGTTACAACCACTTGCCCCTGACCGACTGGCACTGGGCCTGGCCTCCTCAGAGCGAAGTGCTCCGGTATCCGTACGTGACCCGGCACCCCCAGGCACCATAAGTCGCCGGTACCGTGAACCTCGGTGCTGGAGAGGTCGACTAGTGGCAACTAAGCATCACAAGAAAGGGGAAAGAGGGCACTCTCCCCAAGAGCTGCCAAGGCACTCAGGGAAGCTCCCGGCACTCAGACAGGTTGTGAGTCCGAGTCCAGTACCCAGTGAGATCAGTGCCGATGAATGTCTGGAGGAGGTCCTGGAACACTCCTCCATGCCCAACACTTTTGAGGCAGTGAAAGACCTCATTGAGCTGTCAACGCCAAATCCCCTCCTATGCAGGGAGAAGCCTCTGTCCCGTCCAGAGGGAAGCTGGCAATGGTGCGCCGCACGAGGTCACCATCTTGGCATCACTCACGGCACTGTTCCCATTCAAGCTCGGCGTCCATCTACTCCCCAGCACCTGCAACCCAGTGCGAGGTTACAGCACCGGAGGTGAACCTGCCAGCAGTACCTGCAGCAACTACACACACCTGTCCACGATACCATCACTCGCCCAGCACCGGAGCGTGGCACCAGCAACCTCACCAGCACCGAGTGAGAGGCACCTGTCCTGAGACTCCCAGTACCATGCGTGGTCCCGGAAAGCCAGGCACCACTCCCCAGCCTGCACCTCACGGCACCCTACAGCCGCTCAACGTTTGGCACTGCCCTGTTCCTCTCCGTCAGCATCCTCCGGCTCTGAGGCCAACTCCAGTTGCTCCAGCTTATAGCAAGCATCGAACCGTGGCCAGCAGAGAGTCCCACTCAGCATGGCAGTCACAGTGGCCTCCTCTGAGTCAGTGGCCCTTCTGGACCCCATGGGCCTACCATCAACAGGGCACCATCTCCAGAGCCTCCAGGTCCAGGCATTCCATGCTATGCCATTCCAGGTCACCACACAGGCACACATCAATGGCAAGGGAGGCCACTCTCTCCAGGCTGCCCTCAGATCCCCAAGAGCAACTGGTGATGGCAAACCCACTGCCCATGGCAGTACCCAAGCAGTACAACACCTTGAGAGGTGTCAGCCCTGTCGGGCCCTGAGGTGACCCAGGCCTATGGGGATCCACAGGAGGGTCTAGATGAGGGCAACAAGCAGCAACTCGCATCCTCCTCTTACCCAGATGAGGCGGTGGCGGGTATATCAGTCTTAGGATCGCCACCAATAGGCCACAGGGCTCACTCGGAGCTGCTCCGCAGGATCGCTCTCAATATGGGCCTCCAGGCAGAAGAAACGGTTGAGCAGGAGGATCCGATGGTGGACATCCTGGCTCCCAAGGGTCCCTCCAGAGTAGCGCTCCCTCTCATAAAGACCATACAGACAAATTACTACACTATATGGCAAACCGTGGCCTCCATCATGCCAATAGCCAGGGGAGTAGAAAGGAAATACTTCGCCCCTTCCAAGGGCCACAAGTTCCTGTTCTGCCATCCCTGCTCCCTAATCATTTCAGCAGCCCATGAGAAGGAACGACAGGGCCAATAAGCCTTGGCCTCAAAGGCCAAGGAGGCCAATCGTCTGGACCTCTTCGGTAGAAAGGTCTACTAATCCAGGGGCTTCCAACTACATATAGCTAACCAGCAGGCGATCCTTAATAGACATAACGTCAACTCTTGGATCGCCACATCCAAGTTTAAGGATTGCTTGCCCCAGGATTCGCACTCGGAGTTTGCTGCGTTAATTGAGGAAGGCCAGTGGCTAAGGCTTCGCTACAAGCCTCCCTCAGTTCAACTGACTCTGTGGCCGGAACCATTGCCTCGGGGGTAGTCATGCAACACTCAGCGTGGCTCCAGGTGTCTGGCCTCCCTCCAGAGGTCCAGAACATCCTCCAAGACCTCCCATTTGTGGGCTTAGGCCTTTTCTCAGAACAAACAGGCTACAGGCTGCACGGCCTTAAGGACTCTAGGGCAGTCACTAGGGATAAATACGCTGACAACCCAGAGAAAGCCCTTCAGGCTTCAGGCTCCGCAGCAGAGGCAGTATCAACCCCGCCCCATACAGGAGCCATATCGCAGGCGGGGCAGAAACAACCGGTGTAGACAGCAGAATAACATGCCCAACCAAGGCCAGAACAAACCCCAGCCCAGAAACAAGCAAGGGTTTTGAAGGCGCTTGAGGACAGCGTGCCAACCCAGTACCCGGATCCATCCCCTCAGTTTTTAAACCAGCTTCTACCGTGCATGGTCCTGTAGAACATTGGACTGCTGGGTCTTATGCACGGTACAGAGGGGATACTCCCTCCAGTTCTCCACCTTCCCCGTCCCTCTTCAGGGACCCCTCTCATGAGCAAATCCTTATACAGGAGGTCCATTCGCTCCTCGAGATGGGGCAGTGGAGAAGGTTCCACCGGAGCTAAGGGGAAAGAGGTTTTATTCCCGTTACTTTCTAATCCCCAAGTCAAAGGGGGGTCTCCGACCCATTTTAGACCTTCGTGGACTCAACAAATTTATGGTCCAACTCCAGTTCCACATCGTCTCTTTAAGCACTATAATCCCAGCACCTGGATCTGGGAGATAGGCATCCTTCATGTCAAGGGCAGCATACCAATTTCCATATCGTCATCCATCTGGCACACCATCACTTTCTCCACTTTGTCATAAACCAACATCAGTACCATTTCACGGTTCACCCATTCGGCCTTTCCACAGCCCCCCGAGTGGTCACAAAATGCATGCAGTGGTGGTGGCCTTCCTCGACAACTGGCTACTGACAGGTCATTCCAAGGACAAGGTCCAGTCCCATGTGACAATGGTCATGGACACCTTTCACAGACTGGGACCACTCCTCAATGTACCCAAATCATCACTCATACCTACGCAAAGGATAGAGCTCATGGGGGCAGTGCTGGACTCGGTACAGACAAAAGCGAGCCTTCCAGAACCCAGATTCCAAGCCATAGAGCAGATTGTCAAAACAATTCTTCAGTATCCCACCACAACAGTCAGGTGTTACCTACAGCTAATAGGGCATATGGCAGCATGCATGTATGTGGTCAAGCATGCCTGACTGAGACTCAGGCCTATATAAGCGTGGCTCGCAAAGTCTTACTGCCTGTCCCGAGACCCCTCTGGACCTCATGGTGACGGTCCTGGGGCAGGTACAAGAATCCTTGCATTGGTGGCTGGACTGACCAGTGGTCTGTGCGGGGTTCCACTTCACCAAGCCCCAACCTTCTCTGACATTAGTAACAGACACATCAGATCTGGGCTGGGGCGCACACTTAGGGGATCTGAGGACACAAGGCTTGTGGTCAAGGGACAAGATACCTCTCCATATCAACCTGAAGGAGCTCAGAGCAGTTCCTGGCCTGCCAAACCTTTCACACCACTTTGCAAGGTCACAGTGACAGTCCTGACAGCCAACACCACTGCCATATTCTACATAAACAAACAGGACGGAGCCTGGTCCTCACCCCTCTGCCGCGAGGCTCTTCTCCTCTGGGACTTCTGTATAGCCCGATCTGTTCTGGTGGAAGCTTCCTACCTTCCAGGGGGACGGAACGAGCTGGCAGATTGCCTCAGCAAGTCCTACCACGTGCACGGTTAGTCAATCAGATCGGACATCATACAGTCAGTCTTCCAAAGGTGGGGTTATCCCCAGGTAGACCTCTTCACCACCAAGAGCAGCACACAGTGCCCTCAGTTCTGCTCATTCCAAAACCACAGTCCGGGCTTGATTGCTGACGCATTGCTAATACTGTGGGGGAGGGGCTGAAGTATGCCTGCCTTCCTATCCCGCTGGTCCACCAGGTCCTTCCCAAAATTCGCTGGGGCAGGGTGACGGTAATCATGATTGCCCCATCCTGGCCGTGGCAGCATTGGTTCATGGCCCTACTAAAGCTGTCCGCAGATGCCCCAAAAGCCCTGCCCCTCTACCCAGATCTGATCACGCAGGACCACAGGCACCTTCTCCACCCGAACCTGCAGTCTCTAATCTCATGGCCTGGAGAGCCAGTGCTCTCAGTCAGTGAGACAGATTCTACTCGGCAGTTGGAAACCTTCCACTAGGGCTACCTACCTGGTAAAGAGGAAAAGATTTTCCTGCTGGTGTGAACCCAAGCGCCTTCAACCACTTCAGGTTCCTATCCCAGTTATTTTGGACTACCTCCTACACCTTAAGCAACATGGTCTGTCCCTTTTGTCCATCGGGTGCACCTGGCAGCCATTTCAGCTTTCCATCCAGGGGAGTCTGGGCACACGGTGTTTTCAAATCCCATGGTGGGAGGATTCCTCAAAGGGCTGGAGAGGGTATTCCTGTATTCTCGCCTGCCAGTCCCAACCTGGAATCTGGACCTGGTCCTCTCCAAACTCCTGAGCCCTGTGCTTGAGCCCCTGGCCACTTGTTCCCTGCTCTACCTTTCTTGAAAGGTGGCATTCCTGGTGGCCATTACATCAGCAAGAAGGGTGTCCGAACTGAGAGCTCTCACGTCCGAGCCCCCATACACCATGTTTCGTAAGGACAAGGTGCTGCTTAGACTGCGATCTCCTAATTCCACGTGGGACAGGACATTTGCTTGCCGGTGTTCTTTCCAAAACCCCACACGAGCCCGCGACACTGCAGCCTATGTACGCTGGATGTTTGAAGGGCCTTAGCGTTCTACATAGAGCGCACAAAACCTTTCCGCAAATCAACCCAATTATTCATTGCCAGAGCCGATAGAATGAAGGGCCTTCCAGTCTCTGCATAACGCATATTGTCCTGGATCACAGACTACATTTGCACATGCTATGAGCTGGCCAAGGTCTCAGCCCCAGCGATTACAGCCCGTTTGACCAGAGGCAGGCATCTTTGACTGCCTTTCTGGCTCAGGTCCCCATCCAGGAGATCTGCAAGGCAGCCACCTGTCTTCAGTGCACACGTTTACAGCTCACTATGCTGTCAACCAACAGGCCAGAGATGATGCAGCGGTCAGCAGAGCTGTTCTGCAATCGTTCCATAACTCGTACCCTCCTCCAATGGTAAGCTTGGAAGTCACCTAATTGGAATGGACACAAACAACACATCTCAAAGAACAACAGTTACGAGAGGTAAGTAACAGTCTTTTCAGCATGAGTAACTGGACTGGATATCTGCTGCATTATTTTATTAACAGTTTCTCCAGGCAGCTGAATAGCATGGGCCATAGCCAGGAGACTCTGAAGGATGTGTGTTCCACTTGTTCAACTACTGACTTCTCTAAAAGCATTTCCAGTGTACGCTTTTATCTCATTAACAAATGAAGACAAATGCAGGATAGTTTCAAAGGCAAAGGTGTTCAGCACCTGATCTTGGGACACTTCTGCATGTCTTGTTGCTTGTCACTCTTTCAACAAGCATGTAAAAAGTACGTTTTTGATTTAACTACATTTGTATGCATGTCTTCGCTGCATTATTTTAATGTGTGTTACTCTGTGCTTTCACAGCACTCACTTATGCCTCGTCCTCAAGGAACAAATATATATTAAATCATTCTCTGGTTTGCATTCAGTGTTGCTGTATGTCCGAAAGGAGTCGGAAGAAGTCTTCGATGCACTTATGCTAAAGACGCCATCTCTGAAAGGTCTAATGGAAGCTGTAAGTATCAGGGCAGTTCATAAAACCTTGTGCTCATGGCTTCACAGACCGGACACAACACCTGGTTCCCTAGTGTTAGACCCTAAATACTTGGAGTATGACTGAGCTTGAATCATAGCCACAGCTTGAGTCATGTAAATATTTCTGTTGCTTCCAGTTAAAAAGTAGGGGCTGGTTCTCCACCTAAGTGACCTTTGAGTACAGGGGAGAACACTGCAGTTAACTCGTCAGCTTCTACTTAAAGCTGACTTTGAAAAATAGAGCAAGCAAAGAGTTCCTTACTTCATTGGTGCTGGGGTGGGGTTAGCTCATCAGGGGAGCAACTAAGTCTTGGCTCGGCTCCAGTGAGCTTAGCGATAGTTCCTGATACATTCTAAGTAGTGATCTCAGTCAAGAATAGCTGGATTCTAGAAATATTAAATACATTTGCTTGGGATCTATTTTTCTATACTTAAGAATTCACCGTTTGAATAATCTCCACATAAGAAAGCAGATGTGGCTTAAATATTCATGTAACTAGTGATTTTTTTGGGAAACTCCATTTTTGTGTGTCCAACTTAGAGACCTCTTAAATGGGTTTGATTTTTTGAAGAGTAGGTGCTGCTCAGCACTCTGAACATCAGGTACCTTTTAGGTGGCTCAGACTGGATGTCCAAAATCTTGATGCGCCCAAAATCACTAGTCACATTGGAAAATATACACTCCTAGGTTTGTTTTTCATGCAGATCCTCTCTTCACTGAGCTGCAGAAGACGCTTTTTTCAGGTTTTCCCATTGGTATCAAAATTAATCCTCAGGGTCCTACTTTGTGACTGTTTTTCATAGTTGGGGGTAACATTTTAATTAGTTGTTGGAACAGTTTCTGGAGCATGTTCAAATTACTTATATTTTTGTCAGTCTCTCATTACTTTCTGTTTTCCCTCCAAGCCTAGCAAATTGTATCCTCATTCCCAGGGACTATTTTAATGCTAAATTTCAATGTGTTTTTGAACAAGGGTTACAGCAGAATATCTATTTTTGCAATGAGAAAAGTGGTGGGTTTTTTATTATCCATAATAAAAAATGGCTGAAGGGATTTTGCTTTAACTTTTTATATAGACATGCCCACATACACTCACAAATAAAATTCTTCTTTAGTCTAAGACCATGCCTGGAAAAAACAAATTAAAATCAGGAAGTTGTGAGCATGTGAAAACTGGGAGGTGGGAATGGAAACTGCTGTGCACCCTTAACTGTAGCTCTTGCTACTGGCTACAATAGTGTGAGTTTTTTAAACTACATCTGTGCTGCACCACAGTGTAGATTACAGGGGTGTGAATTGCAGAGCACACCAAAAATTTGTGCTCTAACTGCTCTGTGTGGAGGCTGCTGGTACAAACTAAAAAGGTCTCTGGTTTCAAACAGGACAATGTGAACACAAGCTAGATACTTTTAGTTTGCACCAGCAGCCTCCACGCAGGGCAGTTAGTGCATGAAATTTTGGTGCACTTTGCAATTCACACCCCCATAGTCTGCATTGTGGTGCAGTGTTGACAAGCCTTAGACTGCAAAATATCACCCACTCCTCCAGTTGCCCGCTGGGGTGCAGGGGAAGTGTAGAGGTTCCTTTGGGGAGTGCCTGTTGAATTTACAACATTGAAACTCCTTGGTCATTTGATTTTACTTGCTTGGTCTTTGTCCAACTGGTGCCTTGTTAAGGTTGAAGGGTTTGAGTGCTATCCCTTTTATATCACCTTATTAGCCTTAGCCTTGGGATCCAAAATCCATTCCCTAATCTGAGATTCTGTCATGGCTGTTGTGACTTGCACTTGCATCTAATCTTTGGGGGGTAAAGGGGGAAGAAGAGGAGTTTATTAACCTAATTGTAGCATGTTCTACTCAGACCCTGTTGTAGGAGCAAGCAGAATGTTTGCACTAGAACAGATCTAAATCAGGGAATCCCCACCTGTTACTGCTTAATGCAAGATGGATATTTGCTATCAGTGTGAGATTAGAACGAAAACAGACTGTAGCTAAAGCAGCTTGCCAAAGAAAATTGGATGTAGAACAACAGCAGCCACTTTGTTATGGATTTTATGGTGGTTTATGTAATAAAATACTTAATGAGGTGACTGCTGTTTTTTATACTGAGCTCATTTTGCCAGTTTTATTGTGGGATATTTGCAGTCATCTTCTTTCCTTAGCAGAGCATGTGAGTTCCTTACCTCATCGCTTCTGGGAGGTGGGGGCTTAGCATGTCCTGCCCTCTCCCAGGGGTTTCTCCATTGATACTTCCCCTCTTCTAGACCACCCCCACCACTCTGAAATCACATGAGTGTAACTTCAGTAATAGACCTGGTTGGGGTGCCCAATCCCTTTCTCTTGCATGGATGAAGAACAACACAGGCTTCCACTGGCGGGCTATAAAGTAGCTTCTGAAAGTGGGAAAGTTGTGCAAAACATATGTAAAAACCAATTCAACTACCAGTGTGTTATCTTGAGTGCAAAGAGGGCTGAAGTGTGATCAACAGGGATCCTAGAAATTCATTTGACATGGAAAAATGCAGAATTTGCAATTTTATAGACTCTAGTTTCTACATTTTTTTAAAGTACATAATTAGTAACTACATTTTACTGAAAGTACCAGTGTCACCTATTCAATGAGCAAAACCTCCCCCTCTTGTGGTTGATCTTTTTTTTTTAAATGTGCTTTAAATTTACATAGCTAAACATACTCTAATAACCTTTCTATACCGGGAACAGTTTGAGACAGATTGGACCCCCCTTTCTGGGATGCCACCTGATGTGCTGGGGTTTAACTGAGCCTCTTCTGCCCCGTCAGCCTGGGTTCCCTCTCCCCGCTTTGCTGAATTAGGCTCTCCGGCCTCTTGCAGCGTGCGTGCGCGCACACACACACCCTGCGGAAGTCAGCTCTGTCTGAGAGGGCTCCCCTAGCATTTGCCCACCCCTTTTGGGAGACAAACCCAAAATACTACTGTCTTGCACTGTAGAGAATTATTTGTACAGCGCAAGCTCATAAAATTTGCCCTCTTCCTCAGTGTGAAGATATGTGCACGACTTCTTGCGCCCCCCCCGTTAGAAATTACAAAAACTAGGTTTAATAATAAACAAAACAAATGTTATTAACTACAAAAAGTAAATTTTAAATAATATAAGAGATAATGGACAGACAGAACAAAGCAGATTACTGACCTAACAAAGCAAAATACTCAAGCTAAGCTCAATATACTTAAGAAACAAGTTAAGAAATGTAATTTCTTACCCTAATGTTGTTTTAGGCAGGTTGCAAAGTTTCTGTGGTTCAGAGTTCCAGTTATTTCTTTCTAGCCTGAGACAGGGGCCCAGTCTGGACTCACCCCACACCCCTGCTTGACTCTATTCAGGTGGCTTTAGCAGTGCTTCTTTCTTGGGCAGACAGGCCATGGAGAGGAGGAGCCTCGTTTGCCTTCCTCCCCACCCTTAAATAGGATTTACATAAGGCGGGAATCCTGTTTCCCAAATTTGACCCCTCCCTCTTCCCTTCCAGTGGAAAGTTACAAGAAGTCCCAGGTAATATTTAGTATCAGGTGTCAAGACCACCTGACTCTGTAGGATCACAGTGTCCATGAGTCAGTGGCAGTACGGAGTGTCTGCAGAAAGACCAAGCCTTTTCACAGTCCACTGTCGTCACTGGTGGGCCATCCTCCCTGTCTGGTTTTTTCTATTATACGTGAATTGTTAGAAGTGGGTGTCACCCAAAGTAGCAGAGTTGAAATACAAACGCATAATCAATATTCTTAACTTCAGATACAGAAATGATACAGGCATACAAATTGGATAATTACATTCAGTAAATTATACGCTTTCCAATGATATCTTACAAGATTCACTCAGTTACGTCATATTCATGTCATAAGTATATTTTCATGAAGCATATGGAGTGAAACATCGCAGGTTACGTAATGGAGTTTAGGAGTTTGTGTTTTAAGGCATCTGAAATTTCACTTCAGCCTCCAGATGTGCGTAATTAAAGTTATGAAAAGATGCTGAAAACTTGAAAAATCACCCCTTAAGATCGTGTCACTGAGTTTGGCAAGGACAAATTTCACATGGATGGTGATGTGCTGTACTATTTGCGGCAAGGCTGTAGATTACGTTCCAACGCAGACAATTGTAGAACACATGGAAAGTGCTAACCATAAACAGAAAACGAAAACAAGACTGAACAGCAGGGCCATTGACAACAGTAAAATAAGGAAAAAGAAAATATCTTATAGAGCTGGAAGGGACCCTGAAAGGTCATCAAGTCCAGCCCCCTGCCTTCACTAGCAGGACTAGGTACAGATTTTGCCCTAGATCCCTAAGTGGCCCCCTCAAGAAGTAAGCTCACAACCCTGGGTTTAGCAGGCCAATGCTCAAACCACTGAGCTATCCCTCCCCCTTGAAACAATGCACTATAACTGGATCATATATAGTGGCTAGAGAAACTAAAGTTTAGCATTTCATTTTACTTGCAGAAAAATGAGGGTTTTTTATTGGAGAATTTTATTTATTTTTTTATCACGGAAAACTAAGATCCCTGGTGAGCAATGCCCACTTTCTTTAAGGCCTGTTCTGCCATACATAAAGCCACCATGGTGTGGAACCCAGTTACCACCCGATAGAGGCAGTCGTGGTTAGAACATGATTCAGTTGTTTATTGAAATCAGAGGGTTTGCTCAGTCGTGAGAACAATTTTATTTAGTTGTTTAAATATGGATGTTTGAAAAATTTGACCAGGAACTTTAAAGTGAAAATAAGAAAATTAAGCATTGAAACTGACTGCATTCCTGTCCTAGTAATTAATCCACTGGTAAACTGGAAATAATAATTAAAAAATTGTCATGTCCTGTTGATTGGATTACTTTTTAGGAATGTCAGTGTCACTCTTGCAAGGCAGGGGTTTTGTTTGATTTACATCATTGTGTCATGCATCTGAGTAAAAGTGAAATACAAAGTGGCCTACAGTCTCCCTGATTTTGGGACTGTTTTCTTTTTATGTTCTAGATATCTGACAAGTACGATGTTCCTTTTGATAAAATTGGAAAAATCTTCAAGAAATGTAAAAAAGGGTGAGTATGTCTTAAGCAGCATCTACCGCAGCTTTCCAAAGAAAGGGTGATATCTTGCATTATTGTCTGGCCCTTAGGGAAAAAAATACACATTATAAACCCCCAGCATGCACACATGCTCCCTTCATACACAACACAGATGCTAAATCTGTTCCAAAATTCATAGATTGATTGATGGATTACAAGACCAGTAGGGACCATTTTGATCATCTAGTCCGACCTCCTGCATAACACAGACAACAGTACTTCTCTGAATTGATTCCTGTTTGAACTAGAGCAGATCTTTTTTTAGGAAAACACCAGTGTTGATTTTAAAATGGCTACTGATGGAGAATCCACCACTGCCTTTAATTCCCTCACTTTGTTTTAAACTAAACAAAAACAAAAAATCCCTGCACTTTTATTTCTAGTCTGAATTTGTCTAGTTTCAGCTTCCAGCCATTGGATCTTGTTTATACCTCTGTCTGCTAGATTGAAGAGCCCTCTATCAAAATTATAATCTGTTCCCTATGTAGGTATTTACAGACTGTAATCAACTCTCTCCTTATCTTTCTCTCTGTTAAGGTAAATATACTGAGCTCCTTGAGTCTTTCACTGTAAGGTTAAGGCATATTTTCCACCCTTTAATATTCGCATGGCTCTTCTCTGAACCCTCTCCAATTATTTATCCTCTTCTTTTGAATTGTGGACACCTGAACTAGACACCGTATTCAATCCTTAAATTTTGCATGCCTTTGGAATGTGCTGTAAAGAGCTGTCCTCCTATGAGTCAAAGGACTAAAGCAGAACTGCCTAGGAAAGCTGTGAATTGAAAGTGTGCTTTGCTAACCAAAGGCAGGTCAATTTAGACAGCCATCTGTATCCATAAAGACCATTTCAGGAAAAGAGGAAGTGATCTGATATGTCCAGATTGCAACAATTGAACTACCATTCCTGTTGTGTTTTGTTTTTTGTCACATCTGTAATTGTAAGGTTGTGTGCAGTGTTGTAGCTGTGTTAATTGGCCATTTCACCTTTAATGGTCCCTTGAAATGTGTGTTCACTACTTATGCTAAACAGCCTGTTCCTCCTTGTATTTAGCCGTGACACTCTGGGTATGTCTACACAGCAAAGAAAAACCCACGGCTGCCTTGTGCCAGCTGACGTGGGCTGGCAGGCTCAGGCTTTGGGGCTGTTTCACTGCTATATAGACTTCTGGGCTCGGGCCTGGGCCTGCAGAGTCCTAGAGTCTGTGCTCCAGCTCAAACCCAGATGTCTACATAGCAGTGAAAGAGCCTCACAAGCCATGTCAGCTGACATGGTGTCTATTTGCTGTGTAGACATACTCTCTGAGTACTTTTCCCAGACATGAGGAGGATCTTGGTGAGGCAGACAAGCTTTTGAGCTACACAAACAGAAGTTGCTCCAATAAAAGATACTGCCTCACCCACCTTGTCTCTATATTTGTTAGGTGTCCAGCTGAACCAGTTCAGAGCTTTGTGAACTGTCCATGTGTCTTGAAACTGATTTACAAAGATTGTGGGTCAGGAGTGCTGTGTTGAGAAAAGGTTTTCCCATCCCATGAAAACCTTCAAGATTTCAAAAAATTTCCTGTTCTGCTGTGGGACAAACCTCAGACCTTTTGATATTTTCTGCAAAAATATAGAGGATGCACCTCAGAATAACCAAAGCCCACTTGGTTATGGGACTTGCCTGGGATGCCTCCAGCATCCTGATTCAAAGCAGGGACTTGTACCTGGGTCTGCTGCATCCCAGGTGAGTGCCCTATCCCCCAGGCTATTCTGGGATGGGGTCTGTCTTTCCTGTTGGAGTTGTTCCACTTTTTGTATAAATAAACAAACATTCATTGGGACAGAAAGTAAGAGACTGACTCTCTGGCCCAGTGCTTAGGGCATTCACCTGGGATGTGAGACCCTGGTCTAAGTCCCTGCACCAGTGAATATTTATTTATACAAAGTAGAATCGGGAGAACCAGGCCCAAGACCATGCTTTGTCTGTGTGTCTTGCATTCAGGTGAGTGTCACAACCAAGCATATGTGTGTGAGAGACACTCTCCCCCAGCTCTGTTTGTCATTTTTTAGATCATTCTCTCTCTCTCTCTCTCTCTCTCTCTCTCTCCCCCTTGCAGCTCTGTCAAATTGTGGACAATGGTTTGTAAGTGTGGCTTGAAGCAGCAAATTTTGAAGCAGATTAGATCAGTTAAACCAGTGGTTCTCAACCTTTCCAGACCACTGTACCCCTTTCAGGAGCGTGATTTGTCTTCCATATCCCAAGTTTCACCTCACTTAAAATCTGTTTGCTTACAAAATCAGACATAAAAATACAATCGTGTCACAGCCATACTATTACTGAAAAATTAGCTTATGTTCCCATTTTTACTGTATAATTATAAAATAAATCAATAGGAATATAAATATTGTACTTACATTTCAGTGTATAATATATAGAGCAGTATAAACAAGTCATTGTCGGTGTGAAATTTTAGTTTGTACTGACTGCACTAGTGCTTTTTTTGTAGCCTGTTGTAAAACTAGGAAAATATCTAGATGAGTTGATGTAGCCCCTGGAAGATGTCTGAGTACCCCCAGGGGTACATGTACCCCTGGTTGAGAACCACTGAGTTAAATCATGATAGGAGATGAATTGTCAAAGGGGGTAGCAGAGATCCCAAGTTATTTCTGGGCAGTCCAGAGGTGTTCTCTTAGCTTTAAATTAGCAACACTTAATGCATTTCTGGTAACTTCTGCACTTTAAATGGTAATACTTACCAGCCTTACTTCCTAGAATCCTGATCAACATGGACGACAATATTGTGAAGCACTATTCGAATGAAGACACCTTCCAGCTACAGATTGAAGAGGCTGGAGGATCTTACAAGCTCACTCTCACTGAGATCTAAAACCAAAGCCATCAAACCTCTGTGGATTTTAAATGAAGGTCTCAGATAAACATTTTTCTGTAATTTAGTCTGCCGAGTAAAACACTAATCACTTTCTCTAGAAGAAACCCAGTGGGTGAGTTTTTCCAGGGATCGGAGCAGTGTTTGTTTAGCAAAGTTGCTACAGTCACGTTTCTGTTCTTCCATAAGGACAAAACAATGCTCATTAACTCAGTGCACTTGAAATGAGTGAACAAAGATATCAGGAATTAAATAATATTTATGTACAAAAACATTAGCAAATGGGAATAGGGAGAGAAGCCTTGAAATAGTGGTGATATTCTAATTTCTATTTATCTATTAAATATTCATATGAGCCTATCAGCTAATGGTGTCTTATTGGACTGCTCTCCGCTAGATGCAGCTGCACAACTCCCATTCATGCTAATGGGAGCTGCAGGTGGATATGGGAGACTAGACTCAATAATGTTTACTGCTGAACAGGGCATGTTGCTGAAATCACTTGTATAATTTTGGGGAGAATGTAAAACTGCCTTGTTCATGAAGAACTTACCTAAGTTACTGGGTGAACTCATTTGACATGAAGCTGTATTGTATATAAGTGCAATATATTTTTGAAGGTTTGTAAATGTGTACATATGAATCATATATAATATATATATATAAAAATATGGTGTTTGTGTGTATATACAGTGAATATATGCAATGAAACCTCCCTAAAAGGATACTATATACGGGCCAACAGTTATTTAAAAACCTAGTATTTGCCAAACCTGAGCGCACATTGTATAGCATGCACAGAGATGACTTGTTTAAAGAGGATTTTCCTGAACAGAAGGAATGATGCCTACTATACAGCAGATCCCTCTGTACAGAGAGGTGTGGTGGGTTTATTTGGCAGTATACAACACAAGCTTAAGTTCTACAATGGCTGTTACTCATATTCTGTACCTGTAGTGAGATTGTGTATTCTCAGTCTTGAACCTGAGAGGAGCTGTGGGCTTTGCTTCCCGGGATAAGCCAACCTCTTGGGTTTATGAAGAAGTTTTCCCTATGACCAGCTATTCTGTAACTGCCTGCTCCAGGATTTCCCACACCACCTTCTGAATCTGGTGCTGGCTTCTGTCAGAGACAAGATATTGGACTAGAGGGGCCACTACGCTGATCCAGTCTGGCAGTCCCTATGATCCTGAGAACTTGATCCTGCCGGTAAATAGATAAGGATTGAGAGATTAAGGCCCAAACCACCAGTAAGGCCATGTAGCACAATGCTTGCAATCCAAGAAGGTGTAGGGGGAGTGGGTCCTACAGGCTGTCAAGCAGACTATGCTCAGAGTTCATCAGGAAGCATCAAGCCTGCATCTGCGAGAGGAGAAACTGAACAGTGGCTGCCTGTGACCGAAACACTGTTAAATATTAAAATATTTAATATTAAATATTGAAAATTGCTGCTATGCATTGTATCATAGCCTTTACTCTGACTATTCCCCCGTCTTCCAGCACCAGGCCTGCTTCCCCTCCGTTACTCCTCAGTGATCAATTTGGTGCAGGGACAGAGATCTGCTGACCTACCAAGCACTCCATATTCCATGCTGTGTGAAAATCTCTCTGTACAGGTGTTCAGCAAACAGTGAGTGCTCAGTGCTTTTGCAGACTGCAGACAGCATGTAGAACTGAACCCTGGAAAAGAAACATGCCTGTAATGCCGTGGGCATATTGATGAGACTAAGCACATCCGGTTTTAAGGAAAAAACAGAAGTCTGCTGTACTCTGTTTCTCTGAATTTACTGCAATTTGGGCTTCCATTTATGAATTCGGGGGGGAAATGTTACTGTGGCCAGGGAATTCTTATACACTCACGTAGAAGTGGAAGTTTTATTACAGAATCAGTCTAGGGCTAGGGAAGTAGATTTAGATCATTTATAGACATAAACTTGATATGAATGTTATTTCTTATCACTGTTATCTTAATGAAGTATGTGACTTAAATTAGGGAGTGTTTTCCACTATAAAATACTCTGGGAAATGGGTCTTGTAATGGTAGCAACGTTGTATGTTTTATCAAACTGGAGATTTTGGTCTTGCCTACTGTTTTTTTTTTTAATTGTATAATTGAAGAGGTATTTTAAACTAAAGCTATTAAATTTTATATGTCCATTTCTAATTCTGACTCTCTCTCATGTAATTAACAAACTTTAGCCTCCGTTCTGCAATTTTAAAACAAAACCAACCAAAAAACCCAACCTCTTCATTTCTTACAGATACCAACCAACAGAGGCGCCCTTTGCTTTGTTTTTATCTTCTCGTAGCAAACACCAAAATTGTTAATATTAATTAGTTTCAAGCCAAATAGACCACTTGAGAGAGATTGTGTGCGCATGTGTACGCGTGCATATTTTGACAGTTATTAAGGTAAGAGATCATTGGGCAGTTCCACTGAAATTAATGGCAAAACTCCCATTTGTTTCAATAGAGTCAGGATTTCATCCATTGTTCTTCTAACGACTGTGGAGGTCTGCTGTCACTAGTACTCTAGTTCTTTCATTGAACTGAGAGGTTTAAAAAAGTTCAGATGTTTCTTTCAGTATTGCCGCCTTGTCATATAGGAAGCATTTTCTAAACTCTCTGCCTGTCCCTGAAGGCAATATGTACTTAAAAAAAAAAAAAACGGGAAGAGTTGCTGCATCATATGCACCAATTTGCATGGCCTGATTGCACTTTGGTAAACACAGTTGGTTCATAGTTTACAGTTTGGTACCTCTGAAAATGTAATTCTGTCCAGCTGGAGACTTTACAGCCCAGTAGCCCTGAATGGAACACTGGGCATTACCAGTCCTGCCAGTTCTCAAGGTATCAGCCTCTTCCTGCTTTTAGCTGGAACTGGGTTCCAAGGGCTTTCCTAGGGGAGCTGACAGAAGCCTGTGTAGAGTTACAGTTAAGTAGCTGAATGAGTGGATCCTTCTTTATCTTGTCCAGAGGAGAATTAAACTCAAGGGTTTTTTTTGCAAGGAGAGGTGAGGTTTATTTTATTTATTTTAGTGCTAGTGAAAAGTGCCAGATTGCAGGCTGGAGTGTGAAGATCTCTGCTTAGCCACAGAAGAGGTACAGTCTGAGGGATGGCAACACAAGCTCCCCTACCTTGACCTACCACACTTCTCAGCCTATAGTGACTCTGCTGATTCTACTAATGAAGGTGCCGGTTGGGGGGAGGATTTGGCTTGTGTGACCTGAGCACCTGACCTGTCCCTGGTGAACACCAAGCTCCTATCACAATCTGCTGGGGTGAATACAAACTTGCTCAGTGCTTGTTTCAGACAAGGTGAGCGCAGAGGTAAAAGGCTCTATACCCCACTGCCACTTCCCCAAATGTGCCTTTTCCCCAGTCGCTCCTTCTTTTGGACTCTTACAGTGTCTCCAGTTCTTGACTGCACTTACCTTGCTGTGTGTTTCCTCCCAGTGCTGCTGCAGTGAAGGCTATTTGTAAAGAATGCTCGTTTCTCTGTGTAGTACTGGGGGGGCATTGCAAAATTACTAATTTTTAAAATATATAAACAGCAGTTTTGAGAGAAGCTGGAATGCTGCCGGTGCTTCAGTCGCTCTTGGGGAGGCAGCTGCCTTTTCTCTGGTAACCTGTTTACTTGTTTGGAAGATATTTTACTTCTTTACAGCCAGGGTCCCTCTTCCCCATGGCTACTAGGTTAAGCACATCTGTAGCAGAATTGGAACTCAGCACTTTCTCCTAGTGGGGAAAAGAGGCTCCTGGGCACACAAGGCTCCCATTGGGGAGGGGCAGCATAGCTGGCAGAATGTCTCCAGTACAGCAGTGTCAGGATCACTTGTATCCCTGCCCCCTTAAGGGCAGGGCCACCTCCAGGCACAAGCAAACAAAGCAGGTGCTTGGGGCAGCAAATGGGAAGGGGTGGCAGGTCTGGGTCTTTGGCGGCGGGTCCCTCGGTTGCTCTCGAACCGAAGGACCCGCTGCTGAGGAATGAAGCGGCACAGTTTTTTTCCCCCTTCCTTCACTGCTTGGGGCAGCAAAAAAGCCTGAGCTGGCCCTGCTTAAGGGCCAGTGGATCAGCATCTCTGGCCCTGACCTGCTGCGTTCTGGGGCATAGTAAGACGGTACAGAGAGAGAGAGAGAGAGTGTGTGTGTGTGTGTGTGTGTGTACACAAGCATGTTGGGGGGATGCAGAGTCATGAAACCCTGCATGCACCAGAGTTGAGCCAATTTGCATTGGTTCCGTTGCAAACCAGCCCTCAGTGGCTGACGGATGGGCTTGCCTGCAGTGATGGGCCCAGTTTGTGAAGACTGCAACTGCTCTGTGTGGGAGAACTGAGCAGTTCAGTGGATTGATAGTGGAAGCGGAACCTTTCATCTAAGGTGACTAGATCAAATTCAGCCTATGGTGGTGGTGTCCAAAACTGACCATGTAATGGCTTTGGCCTTCATGAAGTAGGTTTGATCTCAGGACCCATTTAAAAAAAACCAAACCAAACAACAACAACTGGAACTGTTAACGAACCAACTCTTGTGAGAGTGTTATGGAAAAGCTGACACTGCTATTGCCTGTTCTCTTTTTGTGTGTCATTTTATTCTCCAAAGATGTCAGTCTGGCAGTTTGTTCACTCTCTCTCTCTAATGGGGGGAAAAAAAGTTTGGTTGTGGGGCTAATCCTCTTACCTGCAAAGTAGAGGCCTGATGGAGATAAATCAGCTCCTAGAGTTTCAGAATGTGTATTTTTAAACCGGTCACTCTACAGCAGGATCTGAGTTACCTCTCGGAGAGGTGACCCTGAGCTTTATAACAGAGAGTTGGCTGCTGCTTTGACTTCAATCTATTTTATTTTATTTTTAAATGTCAGATCCGAATTCTAAATCTGCCCGAGAGACTGTCAGGCTCTTGGCAGAAAGGTCACAGTGACAGCTCTTTCCCTGGCCTGGTCATTTAGATGCATCACTTATGGTGCAGTGAAAGGTATTTCAGGTCTTTTAAATTTTATTTTGGGTAATTTAAATATTTGCCTTCAGCATTTTTTGTGGTTTCTTGTTTGTACAGGGCTATATTTCCATTGTCTGTCTGATTTCTTTGCCTGTGCACACAGTTTGTGAATTGATGGCATGCTCAGTAGATTAAGCTTGATTTGTTTTGCAATATATAAAATATGCCCATCGCAGTCTCTGGGTGCGTGTACAAATATACCAAAGAAAACAATCCAGTGCCCAATGTCCACTGTACTGAATTCCAATACTCCTCCTCTATCATCAATCTTTTCGGGCAATCGCCTGAATCAACAGATGAGCTGTGCTCTGCCCTGTAGGTCAATGAACTTAGCCTTCTGTTTGACCAACATGTTGAAGAAGGAGAAAAATTATAGAGTAGAGGGTCCTGCACTGAGATTGAATGGGAGTTAGGGTGACCAGACAGCAAATGTGAAAAATCAGGACAGGGTGTGTGTGTGTGTGTGTGTGTGTGTGTAGGGGGGTTTAATAGGAACCTATATAAGAGAGAGACCCAAAAATCAGGACTGTCCCTATAAAATCAGAACATCTGGTCACCCTAATTGGATTTCACCGCTAGCTGATCTCAACTGCCATGATGTTACGGAAGGGAGAGGCAATCTGAAAGGAATCCAGGACCCAAATCACCTGGGGCTTATGCATCTTGATTTGCACCTGGAAGCTAATGCTGGCTTTGAATAGCAGGTGTAATGCATGGTCTATGATTAACTCTAGCCCTGTCACCACAGGTGGGGGGGGGGGTGCAGCACCATGTGCCCCACTGTTAGCTACCCCGGGAGCTGCCAGGTTGGCTGAGGGATCTGACTCCAGTTATTTCAACAGAGTTGCATCCACTTGTCCCAGTAGTAATTCTAGCCCCAAATATGTAAGGGCAAGAGAACTCCATGCAAACCCAAGTGCTACACTAGGAAGTGCAGGGTGTTCCCAGTCCCTCCAGCTCGACCGCTCCATGGAAAGGGTAGGTGTTCAGGCATCTGAGCGAGGAGAGTAGTGGGACTGCGTGTACGTTCCCTGGGAGGTTGTTCCAAGTAGGTAGGGTGGTGGGAAAGAAGGTGCAAGTCTGGAATGGATGGAGACAATGGAGTGTTCTGAAGAGAGACTGACAAAGCCCATACATCTCTGCAGCCACAGCTACCCAGGAGAGTTACTTGAGCCCTTGGACTGTGGTCACCTCTTGGGGTGGGGGGCAGGGAGGAGATGGGGGAGAGTTTGTGCCCAAGAATGCAGTGGCTCACCTGTCTGTCACCACGGAGCTAGGAGTACTACCTTGGGCTCTGGCTCGAAAGGCTGGCTACAGACAAGGATATCGTTGGGATTCTCCCAGCACTATGCCACCTTTAATTTTACTCTTTTTATTTAAAAAAAGAATTGCATGGACCTTGCAAACAATAATAAATAATGTCCAGTAGATCACTCCTGGGGCCAGATGGGTCTCTAGGCTCTCCATGGCTTAACTTCCCTTCAAAGACACTGTAATAATTCTTTGTACTAACAGGCTTGGTGATGTCTTAACTCCAAAATTCTCAAACAAGGGCATAGCCACAGGTGGGCCTGGATGCTAAGCTGCAGTCCACCCAGGCCCACCCAAATGTGAGCAGAGGTGCAGCTGAAGTCCAGGAGGGAGCTATGCACCTTCTCTTCAGAAAGCTGCGCTCCAGCAGCTCTGCCTTGCTATTTTCTGCACTGCCCTATATGTGTGCCCAGCTTGGCAGGTGAAGCCCTGTACCTGGGGGCACCAGGGCTAGGCAGAGGGTGTGGAGGGGGAGGGAGTAGCTGAGCTAGCAGACTCTGTCATTGCCCTTCCGCTCCTAGCTACACCACTGTCTCAAAGCTCTTTACAAGGACTGGATCATTGGCTAGACGTGACAGCGAGCAACTGACAGAGCTGGGCGTAGAACCCAGGTGTCCTGATTCCCAGCCCCCTGCTCAAACCATTTGACCCTACTTCCTCTGTTGTTCACATTCCGTACCAGTCACAGGAAATGTACATATCAGCCACAGGGAAGGAGGACTGATTTAGACATGCTGTTCCAAAAGCCCCTGCCATGACCAAGGTAAGGTCAGTGCCCCGAGACCAAAAGTAAATCATTAAAACAGCCATGAGAACAAATGCTGAAAAACTCTTGCCTTTTACCTGAGCCCTCGTATCACCAGATTTATCTGGTGCTTGGTTCATTACCCCCCTGTGGGACATCTCCATCTGTGTTCCTGCAGTTCAGCTTTGGCAACAGCCAGCTGCTTAGAGGCAATGTGCAAACAGCCTGAGTCAACACGCTTTCTCCTAGGGGAGCTCCAAGGGCTGAAACACCCTCTCGCATGGCTCCTTGTTTGGAGTGATTTAAGGAACCAAATTCGTTTCATGTATTGTGGTTTCAGCCAAACGCTTCTGAGCTTTGTGCAGATTCAGAGCTGGCTCTTGGCTTGAGCTGTTTCTGCTTTCCTGGCATTAGGCTGTACCTGTTGTGCTTTGTGGGGAGGGTCAAGCGGCCCAGTTACCTCTTGGCTGCCACCCTGCCTGATCATGCAGAAGGCGTGTGTTTTCCTGGGGGTTGTAGGGATGGCATGAATGGACTGGCTGGTTGCCCATTGTTAGGGTTGAAAGCTGCTGATTCAGTGTTGTTTGGCCACAAGTTGGGGTGAGAGGCTGTGACATAGCTGCAGTGTGGTTTTCTTCCCTTTCTTTGTCCTCAGGCAGGCTCTTTGTTCCCCTTATTCATTCTACTGCTTTGACTGCAGAGATCGGACTCTTAGATCTGGAAAAAACTCGAGTGATCTAATAACCAGCTATGAAGAGTCTCTTATGTGTATTTAATTACCTCCTTGGAGCTACCTGCTATCACCGCTCCTGTCTCCTAGCATTGCTGTTGTCTGCCACTACCCAGCTCCTCCCTGCCCTCCCCTCCATCACTGCTGGCTCTCCTCCCCGCCCCCTCATGCTTGGGGACTTTGACCTGTGTGCTGATGAGCGCATTTGCCTCTTGCTTTCTCTCACAATCCTACCCATTCGATTTCCTGCCTTGGATCAACTCCAGTGCTCACTGCAAGGGCCACTCCCTCAAGCCTGCCTTTGCCAGCAAGAGACACACAAGATCATGGGACTGCTTGTTTACCTAACTGCAGCCCTTGCTCTCCCTTCATCAGTTGCCACTTACAAGGTTATGTCTAAACCCAGACTCCAAACTCTTCAGGGCAGGGAATGCGTCTCTTCGGCACTGCAGAGCGCCCAGTGGTGGATAAATAAGACACAATAATGGTGTCTGTGTTGCTGTTTTTTTTTTTTTTCTCTCAGCTCCTTTCCGAGATGAAGGGTTGTTTATGCCTCACCCCTCTCTTGCAATGTCACTCAGTTTTGGCCAGCTTTTTCAAAGGCTGGCCCTAGGCACTCCCAGAAGATATGGGAGCGTTCATGCAAGGCAAGGCACAAATGAGCTGTATGGGATGATTTAGTTGGGGTTGGTTGGTCCTGCTTTGGGCTGGGGGTTGGACTAGATGACCTCCTGAGGTCTCTTCCAACCCAAATCTTCTATGAGTCTATATAGATGCCATGTTCCAAAGGGCAGACTGGATCATGCTTATGTCCATGTGTGACCCACTGTGCCTGATGCACAGAGGAGATGAGTCAGTTACAGCTCTGAGCTGTAGAGCCCGGCTCTTTAGCTTAACCTCAAGCAAGTTGTGTCTTTAGCTGTAGAGGTCTCTGATTCCATCCCCAGTGTTGGCTGAGAGGGTGTCTCTTGCACACGCATGCTAATCCACGGGCATGTCAGAGAGAGGGTTAAGCAGGCAAACTCTTATCTGCAGAGCAGTGAGGGAATCCCTGACTTCGACCTACGTGTCTAGTTGTGCTAAGCCCAGCCCATGCACAATATATTTATTCAGGTTGTTAGGAGAAATGTGCAACCTATATTTACAAATGCAAATGAGGAGGAGGAGGGGGATGACGAACGGAAGAGATGCTGGTGCCTGGAGAACTGGCTGCATAGATAAAGTTTTTCAGAACAGGCAGGAGCAAGTGTTTCAGAGACTGGCACAGAGACTATGAAGAGCTAATGGACCTGGTACTTCAGGCCCAGCATAGTCCTGCAATACAAATAATGGTCAGGACTGTTAGGGCCTGGCCCCACCACTCACCTGGCCCTAAATCTCTTCAGGGTATGCATTAAGATCTGTCTTTCATTAGTCCTAGGCTTTTCATTGGCCAATTCCCCCACGGCCATCTTCTTGGGGTTGCCAGGTAAGGCTTCTCCTTCCCTAAGGAGACTTTAGGTGGTGGTGGGGGAGCTGGCAAGAGTCCCACAAGCACCTGGGCCCACGAGTGAGCTGTGCCATTCCCCTTCTTCACCCTCTGCTGCTGCCTTCTGCACAATGAATCCCAGAAACCCTTGCAAGGCTCTCTGCTCTCTGGTGCTCAGGGAGGGGAGGGAAGACATTGCAGGAGCTAGTTCCCAAGAAGACCCAGAGGAAGGAAGATAGAGGCCTAATGGTGAGGGGATGGGTCAGGGGAGAGCAAGTTCAGTGGGGCATGGTACATGAGGCTGCAGCAGGGAGAAGGTGGAACAGCTTCCAAAAGCAGAAGTTTGGGTCTGTTCTCATGGACTTTTGATCTTGAGCCCCAAACCTGGCAGACGTACTGCTCGTATCAGTGGATGACAGTGACGTGGTCGGTACAATGCAGCATTAGTATCCCATATAAAAAAACCTAATGAGAACCAGGCAGAGAGGGCACCAAATGAGAACCAGTGTAATTACATGTATGAAAGGTGTAGGGTGCATGCCACAAAGGGTATTCTGGGCCTGGTGAAATCTTGGCACTATTGAAATACATTTACGATAGGGCAATGTACCGAAGCCAGATGCAATTGTTTATTACAAGAGAGGGTTGAAAACTGGAATTTCAACATTTGTTTTCATCCTGAATCAGGGCAAAAACTTCAAGCAGTGAATGTTTTGTGCTGTTCCGAGTGGAGACATTGCTGAACCGTTGAGAGCTTTATTTTGGCTCAGTTTGACACGCATCTGCATTCACCCGAATGGCTGCAGTGCCTCATGGGAGTTACAGTGCAGCCGGTACCTTATCGTGACTCTGTGATCATCTGTGAGCCAGGCTCTTCTACTGACCCATGTTGGAGATGTGGTTGGGTGTCTCCTGCAGGCTGCTGTGAGGGGGACCCAAGCCTTGGTCCTTGGATGCTGTAAGTCATCAGAGTCTGAACAGCAGCCGGTCACTGCCCCAGTCTTGGGGGTTCCTAGGCACACTCCTGGAGGGCAGACACATTGCACACCCCACTTTGAGCCCACTATCCAGCTGCTTAGCTGGACCATTTAGACTCCCCCTCTCCTTAAACACGCCCTCTCCCGGGGTGTCTCTGCTGCATGGGGGGGGGGGGGTGCTTCCCAACACGGCTTCCCAAGCACTAGCTCAAGCTCTACTCACCATCCTTATAAGATAGTTGCGGTCCCCTCGCTGTCTGTCAGAGAGAGAGGCCACACCCTTTCACTGCAGTGCTCCTAGCATGACTCTCTTCTGGGGGGGAATTAGCTGACAGTTATGATCAATAAGTCTAAGCCTGCAGTCCAGGCCAGGCAACAATTGGGTCTGAGAGCCCGGCTCTCAGTCGGAGCAAGACAGCACACTGTTAATGCTTCTGGCCCACAGTCGGGCGGGGCAGCAATAAGTCTGTAAGTGCCACTCCCTCAATCAGGGTGGGAGCGTAATCAGTTAATGGCTCTGGCTTGCAGGCAGACAGAGCAGTAGGCAGTCTCTGGTGAGAGAGCCGGCTAAACCATCTGGTGTCCTAGCTCAGGCAGGCATCAAAGCCATGCAGGCCTCCTGGCCTAAAGGTGGGGAGGCTGCCACTCCTGATGGTGGGGTGGCAGGAGGTGGTAGGGGGACACAGGCCCACCCGCTCCACTGTGTCCCAGCCCAGGGCCCTAACAGTGGCAAAGTGGTCCGCCAGTGGGTCAGTAGGGAAATCTGGCTGCAACACGCTGGCCAACTTACAGTGAGTAATGCAGCCAAACCCTATTCAGCTTCCCTGGGCTCCTTCCAACACTCCCAGTCCAGGGGTACCTGGGTTGTCATTGGCCTCGCTGGGATAGACAGTAAGTGTCAGCCCCAACAGCTCCTCGGTGTCGCCAGTGTCTGGCAGCTCTGGCAGTCCCTCCGGGTTTCTGGCAATATAGCGGCCTCTGTCAGGTCTGGACTCCGGCAACGGGGGAGAGATGTTTGGCTCCTCTGAGAGCTCTACTCCAACAGAGCTGCAAGGCCAGCTTTTTATAGTTTCGGTTCCTGCCCCGTCCCAGCGATATCCTGGTTCTGACCATCAGGGAGCGGTCGCCTCTCCATCCATCAGGGAGGGACACCACGCCCTCTAGCTACAGTCCTGTGTTTTCTTAGTTAAACCCCTCCCAGTCATCTGGCTGCTTTCTTTGTTCTGTGTTTGGGAGCTTTCCACTGCTCTGAAAACTACACCCCACTCAGAGGGTATGGGCAATATTGTTGTTTCTCAGGATGTGGTCACATCTTAGTGACCAAGGGAGAGAGCAATCAGATGTGGAGCTGGGATGGAGCAGTTGGGAGTGGCTAGGTAAGAAGACTGGGGACAAGGGCTCATGGTACAAGGAAGTGGGAGTGGCTGGGCCAGGATAGTGGGACTGGGCTGCAAAGCTAGAGGAGTGGTGATTGGGACCAGTAAGCAAGGAGAATGCAACTGGGATGAGGAACCAGGGATTGGGGAGAGACAGGACTAGAATGGGGACAGGTTGGAAGGGATGGGGCAGAAGTAGTCAAGCTTGGGTGGAAGAGGCAGAAGAATCTGAGCCATAGAGCACGCGTCCCTCTAAAGCCTGGAATGGAACCTGAGATTTCCAAGTCTCAGTCTGAACACAGCTAGCTCAACTGTTTCATGATGTCTTCCACCTACAACGAACACACCGATCTCTGTGTTTGTCTTGGACCTGGTTGTGCCTCTAGATAAGAAGCTCCAGGGGGCAGAGGAAGAACAGTACAGTACACTACAACTGCAGAATGTTGTGTGGCCATACCTCGATACACAAACAATTATGTTACAAGTGACCTATTAGGTTGCAACATCAAGCACTCAAAAATTAGGCAATGGCAGAATTAAAGTTAGGTGCTTTTGAAATGTTACCCCTTGTCTACATTGGGGCTTTTTCAGCTACATGGGTGCAGCTGACTTGGTGCAGACTTTTAGTAGATGCATTACACTGGCATTTTTATACCAATGCAACTCATTAGCACTATGCAAGAGCTTTGCACCAGTGCAGCTATGATGGTGCAGAAAAACCAAAACTGAGACCCAGCATGCATGAGAGAGAGAGAGAGAGAGCAGCTCGGCAAAATGTGGTTTCAAGGCAGTATTGAATAGGAGGTGGAGGTGGTCGTGAGGTTGTTCCAAACATGGTGCGGGGTACTAAAGAAGATGAAAGGCTGGGAGTCAAAAAGAGAGAGACAAACAGAGCAGTCAGGAGAGAGTCTGAGTATAAGGAGTAAGAGCTGGAGGAAACGGGATGAAGGAAGAATCAGGGGTGGTGGTAGTGCCGGGAAGATGAGGATGGTGAGCCTGAACATAATGCAGAAAAAGAGCCAGTGAAAGGATTTGAAGGAAGGTGCAGTGGTCTTAGTTTAGCTCTGAATTTACTTGAATTTGTAGGCTTAAATCAGAGCACTGAAATTATAGTTGTTGGTGTTATGTTTTAATGCTCAGATATTAAACTGGTGGCTTGGCTGAGCTGTAAAGATGCATCCAAACACACTTCCCAGTTTCTAGGCAGCCTAAGAGAACTGCCTAAGTCTCCCTTTAGAGCCCATCAACATGGCTTTACTCAGCCAGAGATTCATTGTTGGAGAATATGACACATTTCCTCCCGTGCTTTCAGGGCTGAGCCATTTCCCCATGAACTCTGAAGAATTCTCAGCTCCTATCACCGTGGATATTAACTAGAAATGGGTCCAAGCCACAAAGTCTGGATCCAAAATGCCAGAGAGTTTGGATCCAGGGTTTTAATTTGGGCCCATCTCTGTTGTTCCTTCTTTTTTCTCCCTTCCAAATTTCTACGTATTAGGCAGAAACACAAAGTGCCAGGAAAGAAAGTGAGTTTTTTATATGATATCAACTGGTTTTACTTACAGATTTGATTCAAACCAAACCAAACACATGAGAGGAAAGAAAACAAACAGGGAGGGAGAAGCAGCCCAAGTAACGGTATGTGACTAGGATAAGCCAATTGGTGGAAACCAGCTTCTTTCACTCCTGGGAGCTCTTTCAAGCTATTGCACTTTTCTCCTGGCTGCCTACCAAAGTACTTAGAAAACGTCTCATGCAACATACAGCAAGGAGGCTAGTGGACGTATTGCTGGGCTGGAGAGTTTTATTTTTGTAGTGAGAACAGAACAGTCACATTTTGCTATGAAGAACACAGACCACAAGAAAGCCAAAATGGCAGAAAATGAGGCTTTTAGAGGAATTCTATGCTCTTGACTCTGCTGAGGTTTTGTACTTGGCCTATTCCCCAGCCGTGCAATGTACATACATAGGAGTCTATTGGTGTGGTGCACTGAGCCCCACTGGCACCAATGGGGCTCTGCCTATGCCAGGCCCTTTGTAAGGTGGGTGCCTGAGGCTGTCAAAAAAAAAACAACCCCAAACCCTCACAATTTCCACTCCCCTCCCCAACAAACAAAAAACTGCCAAAAACTGCAGGAAGCTTCAACGTGCTCCCAAGGGGTTTTATTGTGGCACCTGTAAAATCAAACCAACTTAATTTAACATGAACCACATCTCAGACCAAACTCAGCCTTCCCTGAGAATCCCACACTCCGGTTACTGATTAGTCTGGGGAGTGGGCCTATCACAGAAGGCAGCATTATAACATAGTCCTTCTTTCTCTTTTCTCTTCTGACACTGTGCTTCCCAGCCTTTGGGGATAGCCAGGAAAATCTCTTATCATTTATATAGCACAGTACAGCCTGACTACACCAGTGCAACTCTGTTCACTTCCATGGCACTGAAGGGGTGTAACTGAGAAGAGAGTTTACTTCTGAATCTTCAAAGCCCTGTAAAAGCATCACCTAAGCAAGCCTTCGCAATAGCCCCATGTGAGAGGAAAGTAAGATGTATTTCCCGCATGGGAGGAAGGCTGAACTTTTCAAACGTGGGGCCCTAAATCCACGTTTTAGGCACCTAGATAAATTGCTTGATTTTGACATGCTGAGCACCCACAGGTGCCATTGACTTTGGGTGCTCAATGCTTCAGACAATCAGGTGCATAAACATGGATTTAGGTGACTATCTTTAGGCCGTCCCATGCTTGAAAATTTTGGCTCAAGGAACCTCTAGGCCAGAGGTAAGTCAGTGACAAGGGCAGGTGTTTGTGGTACCTAGTCCCATGCACAATCCACTAATACGTGCTGCCTCTCTGCTGAATCACCTTGCCAGATCCCAAACCGGCACAAATTGGCATAGCTCCTCTGAATTAAATGGGCCAGATCTCAAGCTGGTGTAAATTGGCACAGTGATGCTGAAGTCAATGGGGTTGATCCTCAGCATAGCTCCACTGAAATCAGCTGTTGATCTGGCCCAATTTGTAATAGTTTACCGGCCTAAGCCGTACCAGCCAGCGCCCACCATTCAGTTTCTATCAGTGGCACATGAGCTATTCCAAACCTCAGCCTGGGATCAGTTTGTGTTCTGCTGCGAATTAGATCATTCGCTGAATGGGAGGCATGTAATGGTGGGGGCCAAGATTCACCATTTTTGTAGGGGAGGGAGACCGCCTAGTGCAGGGGTGGCCAACCTGAGTCCGAGAAGGAGCCAGAATTTACCAATGTATATTGCCAAAGAGCCACAGTAATACGTTAGCTCCCCCTCAGCTCCCCCGCCACTCCCAGCGCCTCTCACCCACCGGCAGCTCTGCCAATCAGCGTGTCCCTCCCCTCCCCATCAGCTGTTTTATGGCATGCAGGAGGCTCTGGGAGTGAGGGGGGAGGAGCGAGGGTATGGCAGGCTCAGGGGAGGGGGCAAGAAGGGGTGGAGCGGGGGCAGGGCCTGTGGCAGAACCAGGGGTTGAGCAGTGAGCACCCCCTGGCACACTGGAAAGTTGGTGCCTGTAACTCCAGCCCTGGAGTCGGTGCCTATGCAAGGAGCTGCATATTAACTTCTGAAGAGCCACATGTGGCTCCAGAGCCACAGGTTGGCCACCCCTGGCCTAATGTATCAGCCACAAAAGCCTGCATTTCCAGTTTCTAAACAACAGGAAATCTCTGCTCTGGCACCCATCCCTGGGTGACGTCGGGTGGGCGTATAGTAGTTACATTACATCAGAAATAAATAATACCCCTGCAATCTGATAGAACAAACAGGCCTTTTGAAACCAAACCCCCTTTTTAAGTAGCGGTGTTGGAAAAATTAAGTTCTTGTTTTGTTCATGTCACTCAAGTCCCAGTGCTGCAGGTGCTAAATTAGTCCCGCCCCAGCACAGGCAGAATGTAGCCCGTTTTATGTTTACATTCAGTATCCAGATGCTGGGCTGTATGTTTGACCCGTTTTTCAAGACAACACCTCATAGAACGTACAGCACATATTTGCAGGGCTGAGAACACCGAGCCTGCTGACTTCACTTCCAAAGCCTGCCAGTTATCATTCAAAACCACCTCCCCTTTCTTAAGAGACAGCCTTCCCTGTTCTCAGGTTCATTTCTGCTTGGCTGCTATTGAGACAGCATGGCCGCTCAGCATTTTTCTTTGACCTTTTCCCTACTTTCAAGCTGTAGACTCAGTACATTTGCTTTGGTAGCATTTACAGGAGTCACATGTCACATTTGACCTGTGACCCCTTTATTTGTAACTCTCTCGTGTCTGCATCTGGAAAGCTTAGCCTGGAGTGCCTGAGCTATCCAACAAACCTGCCAGCCAGTATAGTTTTCCTATTTCAGCCTGCAGAGTAATTCACTCCATGTTTCCTGTAACTATGTTATGAAAATAGTAGGATCATTCTTGAATATGCTGCTCATTGGTTTTGGGATGTAACTTGAAGTCACCAAGAAAAATGCAAAGTCGAGCCAAGGTAATAAATATTGCAGTAGATGCTGTTCAGAATAATGGATTACAACAGTGGTTCTCAAACTTTAGCAACCTAAGGACCCTCATTTTGATTTTAAAAGTTTTTGTGGATCTCAAGCCAGCTTCTAAACTGCACCTCTTCCCACCTTGATTAATTTCTGTGCTTTATTTTCAGAGGTTATGTGAAAGCCCACATACACCTCATGTAAGAGCTGGAGGCACCATGCAAAAAAACCTCATTTGATGGCGTCAGGTTTGTGTGGTCAGTGAATGAAGGAATTCATGAACAATCCCATCCTGACGCCCGGCACCTTGCAACTGTGTGACAAAATGGAGATAACAGTGCTGCACTAAGGGGATGCCATGTTTCCAGAACATGTTTCCTCACATCATTTACTATGCCCCCTAGTTGCAAGGAGAAGGGGAAGATCCCGGAAGAAATGTTAACCACTTCAAGGTGGAGGAAAAAGCAAAGGGTATGAAAAAGCCAACACTGCAAACTAGCTCTGTGGCACATCGCTAACCATGTTGAGTCCTGACCGTGATCACTGGTGATCCCCAGGGGAGCTCCGCCCAGCTCATTATTTTTTATTGTTTCTCCTGGACTATTTTGCAAGCTGTTTTGGGCTGTCAAATAGTAACTTATCTTGTGACTCAGAGGCCATATACCACTTTTGTTCTAGTTGGGGATTGGTTCTGCTTTGAGCAGGGGGTTGGACTAGATGACCTCCTGAGGTCCCTTCCAACCCTGATATTCTATGATTCTATGATTCTATGCAGTCGTCATGGATGTGAAGGCCAGAAGGGGCCATTCTGATTACGAAGGCTGACCAACTGCATAACACAAGCCATAGATTTCATGCAGTGGTTCCTACATCTTATTCTCACTGACATCAGGAGAAAGACATGGTGTGGCCTGCAGCAGGGATTCTCAAACTGTGCACCAGAGAGCACTCCCATGTGGTGTGCAGAGCTGTCTGCCACAGTTCTTATTCTTCAAAGTGACTCTTCCTGCTAGCTGTAGCCTAGTCCAAAGCTTGGAGATCCTGCTTCTGATAATGTACCTCACATTCAGAAACACCTTACTCCACAAGTGAGCTCACTGATAACGCGACACTAGTAATGTAAGGAATTTATGAGTAAGAGTATCAATATCTGGCCCATGTGGTTTACAGATGCTCTTCTGACCAAAGAAATACCTTGCTTAGTTGCTGCCCATCTCATTTGGCGATGTGTTGAGTGGTTTGATGATTACATTTCTCACTTTAAAATTGGGTGTGGATAGGAACCACAAGCACCCAAAAATGATAGAACCATGAGAAATTAGAATGGAGGGAACTACACGTAACAAAGGGAGACACTGTGCTTGCATACGTCAAGTCCTGTATCCAGGGAGAGGAAGTGAGGTGGATGTAACCCATCATATTAAACTGCATTGTTGTTGTTTTTTAAATTTATCTTTTTGTAATATTGTCCTCATATCACCTTTTCACGTAGCCAACAGTTGCCAGGGTGCTGGTGTGGAATGAGAAACTAGGAAATCTGTCAGAATATCTGTCTATTATGAGTTAGTGCATATAAAAATAATGTTGTACAGGAAAGTAGTGCAAAAAGCACCACTTACGGTTTTACGGTTATGTACTGACCCCCTCTACAAATGATCCAGGCCCAGGGCTTTCAGACAATAAGAAGAATTTTCTCATCTCTTCACTGAGGTTTCTGAGAACCAAGCTGAAGTGGATCTTTTGATTCGTATAGATTGTTACCCCTTTTGACCCGTGTCATTAGCCAAATTTGTGGTCTTGGGGTTATGTCTTTTAAGAGGAGAAAAATGATCATGGAGTTAGGTATGTCTTTGATGCAATCCTGTTTATTTACAAAGAATGTACATAAAGTCTTGTTCACCTAAACACAGTAGGACTCAAACAGGAGATAGGTTCTTTGCTCACAGTTCCACGTCTCTTTCCAGTCAGCACTCTTCCCAAAAGCTCTCCCTCTCATAGCTTTTTCTAAGAGTCACATTATAAGTGCTTCTCTGGGTGTGTGTCAGGCTTCCTTGCTGCCTCCTGTGTGTGCTTCTGTAGTGGTTCTGCTTGCTCTCTCACTCTCTCTCACACCTGCAATCAAATCAAATCAAATCCCCTGCACCTATGTGTTTTAATCAGATGCCTGGGAAATGCCATTACCCAGGCTTGCTTCTGCACTGGTCCTTAGGTGGTGGTTTTCCGTTGTGTTAGCTTTCCCTAAACAAAGGGGCATTTAATTATTCCCTCATTTTAGCCAGAAAGGAAGGTGCCTATCATGCCCAACATGCTTCAATGAGGCAGTGTGATGCCCTCAATCCCTAGCATTACAATTTGAATCCCATTGTTTTGAACAAGCTGGGTGAAACCACTGTTAGTGAGGCGAGGAGGAGGTTAATATGGCCACAGCAAGTTTGCTCTGCAATAATATGATGTAGTAGATGTGAAGTTTGAATTGGGATAAATCAACGTTTTTGAGCACATCTGGCTTTTGCCCAAGCAGTCCTAAGAAAAAACTGACAGAGTTGTTTATTGGAGATGTAACAATGAAGTAAACGTGCCCCGGGGGCAGGTTGTATGGGCAGGTGTAGGCTCAATGCTATCCAAAGGGACTCTGAGATTAATGCAGCCAAGCACCAGAAGCAGTAAATAGTCACAGATTTTTATTATTTTTAAACTGCAACACATCAGTGTTAGCAGGCAGGTTTGGTTGTCACTGAAACAAGAAATTGAAGATTAGTTAATGCTCATGAAATTTTAAGGGCCAAAATTCACCGGTCAATGAACAGTTTGTGGTATTGTCTGTGTGGAAGGGACAAATCACCTTATAATCACCACTGTCTTGTGCACTGCAAGGGTGATTTAAGAAACACAAGCTCAGATGGACTCAAGGCCTTTTTAATAAACATTAAGCAAAATTCTGCTTTAGAGACACATGGTAGATCTTAGCGTCAACAGTGTGCTCTTGCTACAGTTGTAGATCTTACACACGTGTTCTCATCTCAATGGAAGGGAGATCTGCATGGAGTGGGAGGACACATGTTGGAGCTGATATTTCCCATGAGCCTCCAAGGACAGAGTTTTTCCTCAAACTTTCTGTCCTGTCCCCGCTGTCCTCAGCATAGGCTCTTCGCTCTCACATTCTCCAAAGGGACTTCCCTGGCATAGTGCCTCCTTGGGGTTTTTCAGCTCCCTTCCTGCTCGCCATTGTCCTTTTCAGCTGCAGTGGAAGATGATTATTTTTGGTGTGGCTCCTTCTTAGCTTTAAATTTCTGCTACAAGAAAGCTGAGATGGAGGGGGAAACATTCCTAGGGCTGCAGGGAGCAGTGGAAGAACAAAGTGATGTTAATTTCTCTACCCCTATAGAACTAGGAGAGCAGAAGAGAGAGAGAATGATGGGAAGCTTGAAGGCTAGGGGAAGTGGAGCAGAGAAGAGCAAGACAACTAAGACTTTGTGGGGAGAATAAGGAACGCAGGAGGGAGGCTGGGGCATTTACGATGTGACGCATGGCTAGAAAGGGGTAAACATCTATAGCGGGGTGGTTACCCCACTCCTACCCTGAAGGTCTTAAAACAGCCCTGGGGGAAGGTTGTGGCTGGGAGCTGCTAAACTGGGCTGATTGAGAAGTGGCTGCAGCTGGGCCACACCCCAATCAGGCCACAGCTGGCCTGTATAAAGTGGCTGGGAGCCAGGAGCTCAGCAGTCTCTCTCTCTCTCTCTGTAGATGGAGAAGGACCTGGCTGCAGGGAGCTGGAGACAGGGTACCTGAGTGGAGCAGGGTTGGGGAAAGGTAGAGGAGCAGGGGAGCTCCAGGCTGGAAAGCCCCAGGCTGCGGCCTAGCATAAGGCAAATAGGTACTGAGGGTTGCAGAGGGCAGCCCAGGGGTAGACAAAGGCAGCAGGTCCAAACCCAACCTTGCCAGTGATGAGTGGCTGATACTGCAGTCTGCCCCAGGGCGTGGGGCTAGATGATGACTGGCAGTAGCCATGTACTAAGGCAAGGTGGGGATAGTGGATGGGGGTTCCTTGGGGAGGGAAGACCCTGAGAGAAAGAGGTTACTGCCAGGGGGCATCACCCCAGCTAACAGGGCACCGAAGTCCAGGGAGGGACATGGGAGCCAAGTGGTAGTGGATCACCAGCCTGCGGAGGGCACTCTGGGCTGAAAATTGAGTTAATTCCCTGAGAGACCAGGAGGACGCGCTGCAGGGGTCAGTCCACATGCTTACAACATCCTGCAAAATAAATGGCTTAAATTAAACTCGTAAAGGTGTGGGGGGTGATAATGTTTGTGTTTTTGCATATTTACATGTATATGGGTAATGGTAAACAATGTAATCAACAGTCCCTGTCTATGCTGTATTCTGATAATTCAGAGATCAAAAGAACATCCGAGCATTTAAATGAGTTGTAAACACTGGAGATCCCTGTATTCATCTCTTTGAAGTGTATAGCAAATCACCTGTGAATAGTGGAAAAACAGGCAATTGCCTTATGTTAATCTGTGTGAATAATTAACAATGATGCTTAGGAAATGAGGGCCCGTTGTTCCCCGAGAGACTCCAACCTGAAATGCATAGCAAATAATCTGCGAATGGTGGAGGAATAAGTCAATTGCCTTATGTTAATTCGTTCAGCTAAGTATGGGTGATGGGCCTCCTTCAAAGTCATCCTAATTACCTTTAGTTCCCAGAGGAATTCCAGTTTGTCAAAGAGGACATGAAATTGTAAACAAGCTCCTTGGCTCCTGATCCTTTTCATCTCAAATCTGCTTAAGGTTTCATGCACATGAAGCCTAAGCCACAAGGACTGAGATCCCAGTTCTAACTGGATCACCCTGAAATATAAACATTGGACTATAACCTACTGACTATTTCTGAAAGAACTCTTTGCGACTACAAAGCTCACCATCTCTGCTATGAGTCTGAATCTTAAGAATTGAACTCATGTCTGTATGTATATTGATCTCTTAACCATACTCTCTCTTTTGTTTTTAATAAGAACTGGCTATAGCGTGTATTTGGGTAAAATCAGGAATATTCAGTAACCTGGGAGGTAATGTGTTCGACCCTTTGGGATTGATAGAACCTTTTCTTTTATATGATGAAATAAGATTTTCAGAAATCATCATATTTGACTTAGGTACCTGGATGGAAGCCTGAGGCTGGATCACTTTAAGGGAACTGTGTTGTTTGGACTTCTGAGTAACCAGTGAGGCTTGGTAAATCTAAGTATTGGAATATCCACCAGCTTTTCGGGGATTGCCCCATTCTTTGCAGTTCATCCTAATTGAGTGACCACAGCTGTCCCCAACTGGGACCCCAGTCACACATGGACAGGAGGAGACGGGGGAAGGAATCATTAGGGGGGTGGCAGGGGCAGACAACAGGATCAGAACACCAATGAGGTAGTAGGTAGCCAAGCATCTCCCAACAGGATCTGAGAGATGGAGAGAGGGACACAAGGCTTAAAGTGGTCTGGGTGTTGTACACCTGACCCAAAAGAACAAGAGAGGCAGTTTTCCATCGTGGTTCTTGGAACAGGTTGAGAGACCTCCTTGTTCAGCCAAGAAGAGCCCATTTCTAAGGAGGGATGTTGGGGAGACCTCCCTGAGTGTGCTCACTACCATCATCTGAGGTTGTTTAATGCTGTGGGGAGAACGCTGTGTGATTTTTACCTGTGCACAGAGTCTGGGTGCTGACCCCACCATGCAGTGATCCACAGGCATTCTGTGTAATGTGAGAGAGCAGGACCTGCTAGGATTTTGAACAAGCTAAACTGGGTGTCAAAACAAATTGTCTGTGTAAGTTTCCTTGCAATAACTCATGTGGGAAGGATGAATTGCCCAGCTATTTGAGCACATATGAACCTTGACCAAGAAACAGGCCAAAGACAACTAAACAAAAAGCAGATAAGAGCCTGAGATCAAACACAACCACAGTTTAGAGAGCTGTGAGCTCAGTGACAGCCAAACAGACCAAACAAGATGAGGGACCAAATTCAAGCCCTCTGATAAGCAACTGTCCTCGGCAGAGTTGCACCCTTTTACACCAAGGATGATTTTGGCCCTGTGGTGTTTGAATTGGCATCCCACGACAGTCACTAAAATTAAATCAGAAAGAACGTAACCTGGCGCCTGTTGCGGAAGCAGCAAGGTATATCTGTGTATCCTTAGCATCCATATAAACTCTTGCTTGCGTACAACTGGCAGGAGCAACCCTGCCCCATCAGGGTGACTCAATATTGAGCTGGAAAGGAGCTGGGGCGGGTTAGCCTACACAGCCAGCCACATCCTTTCTGATGACACAGTTGCGAATTAGTAACAGTATCTTTGGGATGGTGGCTTTTGGGAAGTGGCTCCTTCCCTGAGAACTGAGCTCTCCAAAGTCATTTCACAGCTGTCACCAAACAGTCACCAGAGGGTTACTCTTTACAGCCACTGCTGATCTAGGTGGGGGCTCTGAGCCACCACTTGAGATATATCAATGCCCTGAGCCCTTCAGTTTCTATGACAACACTTTTATTGATGACGTACTAGCAGCATGTGTTGTGACCCGTACACCCATTCTCCTCCTGACACACACCTGAATGTCTCACTAGCTATTGCTACTGTAAGTTAAGCTGGCTTCATGGTTAAAGGAAGTTCTGTTCAAAGGGAGAACATACCCTCCCTCAGCGTAATGGCTGCAACTTGGATTCTGTGGAAAGGGGAGGTGACCTAATCCATGATTTCTCACAATCTCCCTTTCTTTATGGGTTGATGTCAGTTGGGGAAGGAATTTGTTTCTGTTGTAGCGTAAATTCACTGCACAAAAGCAATTGAGAGTCACTGATTTAATCCTGGGCTGCTTAAAATAAACCTGATGGCCTCCTGTTGAAGAAAGGGATAAGATGGCTGTGGACAGTATCTCTCGGCTGGCCTATCCCCACCAGCCATTTCCATGGACATATAATTGTTTCCATATACTTCTATTAGTATTTTACTTATTATTTGTATTCTGTTAGCACCCAGCGGTCTCAGCTGGTTTGGGGCCTCATTGCGCTAGGTGCTGCACCAACATACAGGAGGACAGTCTGTGTCCTAAAATAGCTTTCAATCTACTGTGAGATAATATGCAACAAACAAATGCAACAAACGCTAGGAGTGTAGAACCAGTACAAATCAATTTGATAAAATTTCTTTTTGTCAACACAATCTTACCCTAGAGTTCAAAACAGTGCTAGTGCCTTTCAAGGAAGAACCATTTTTCAATATGGCTTTGACTAACATGGTTTGAACATGTTGAAGTCCCATCTATGCTCTAGCAGCTACCTTACTGAATAACCCAGCTCAACCAAAGCTCGAAGTCTTTTTAGCAATATTTCTCAAACAGTAACCAGGTCCTCACCAGGATCTGTAAAATGATAGTTGGGAATGCATTTCCTGTCAGCCAACCTACAAGAGACCATGCAAGTGACGTCATATCAATCCTAGAGCATTTACCACACATCAGAATGGAAGGAGCAGAGACTTACGCTTTCAGTCTCCCTTCAGGTAGGAATTCTGAGCAGAGCACTAATTCCAGTACACTGTGAACTAGACATATTCTTAGATGTTCCTGAAAATGCGTTGGGCTCCATGAGTGACAAGAAGTTGTCCAAACTACTGGGTACAATGTTGATATAAAAGACAGTGGTAGACTTAGGGGTAGTGCGGCAGCAAGAACATTTAAAACTCAACCTTCTCTGCCGCAGCAGTCTGCAGTAACCCTGGTATCTTCTTATATTTCAGATAAAAGCTTCTGCGTTACCAGAATCACTTCAGATGCAAAGTTTTAATGGCAACCCTTGTACCAGGACTCAGCCCTAGTGATACAGGACACAATTCTAACACTACCTAAAGGTGCATTGCGTAAAGTGTACATCAAAAATTGGTAGTAAGCAGTGAAGGACAAATTGGGATGAATCAGTGTCTTTGTATGTAGCATGAAACATGCCCAAGCAAGTCCTGAGATAGCCAAAAAGAGAGAGGAAATCTGTCAATGTTGTTAGTTTAAGATTTAATACAGCATATGGGGTAAAATATGCTCAGGCTTTAGCTAGGATAAACAAAAGTAATATCAGTACTTTCCAGAGAAACTGAAAAAGATAAGACAGTTGCATTTGAGCAGAACAGTAAATAAATAGTGTTTCATTTTTATTCTTGTTAAACTTTAAGATGTTTGTATTGGCATCCATGTTCCATTGTCACTAAATCAGGAGATAAGAGAAGGAGTTACTGTGGGGAAAGTAGCAGGGGCAGACAAGTATTAAATGGTGGTTGTTATTATTATTGTATTCAGTGTGGTTGTGGTCATGGCAGTCCCAAGACATTTGAGAGGCAAGGTGGTGACCTGAAGAAGAGTTCTATGTAGCTTGAACGCTTGTATCTCAGTGACAGAAGTTGGTCCAATAGAAGATATTACTTTACCTACCTTGTCTCACTATTAATTATTATTTTATTTTATTATTTATTTGTATTGTGGCAGCACCTGGAATGCCAACCAAAGATCAGGACCCCGTTAGCTAGACACCATACACACACAAAACTCCACAATATTTGTATGATGTTCACATCCATATGAAAATGTAATGTTAGTTTCTTGGATGACACAAGGAATTGATACTGGATTTCAGGGTTTTTCACTCCTAGATCACTGGTTTGAATGCAACTAGATTGTCTCGATTTTATAGGGATCGTCCCGATTTTGGGGCTTTTTCTTATATAGGCACCTATTACTCCCCACCCCTGTCCCAATTTTTTACGCTTGCTATCTGGTCACCCTAAATACAACCCAAGAAGCTAGTTACCATAGTTGTGGCTCTTAGGTGGGCTATATGAAATTAATTGGTGACTTCAGATCAAGTCCTAGAAAACAAGTCCACATTCAGAAACACCCACCCAATAACTTCTGGCATCACAGCCACTTTGGCAGTGGAAACTGAAAGGCCAAGAACTTAATTTGTTTGGAGAATGAAATACCATATGCTCAGACTGAGATTGAGACCGATTGTTAGGACAGCACATGGAAGATTACATTGTTACTTTGCTGCTTCAGCCAACAGTAAATTCAGCCTTCCGAAGTCTCATTACTGTGTTTTTCAAACGCACTAATAGTCACTTAAAAATAAATTTGTATATAGATACTTGTATGAATGGGGGAAACTTTTCAAGAGAAATTCATTTTGGGCTGAGAAGCTGAAAAATAAATTCTGCCTTGAAAGAAACAATTTAACAGCTGGTTGCACTAATGAATTGATTTCTATTTATATTGTCAACATTAAGGACAATTAAAATGTAATGAGCAAGGCAAAAAGGCAAAACAAGATAGAAGTAATTTATATTCAGTTGTTGCTTTTTAGAGACATTTGGAGATTATGGGCTAATTGTGGCTAACTGGCCTATTCTAACAGTGGACCATCCCATCTATAGGTTCTTACCTTGATGAATCAATACTTTTAGAGTTTTCTGATCCTTCTTTGAGCAAAGAGATGCACATGCTCTCTGATAGAGAAATCAAAATCTATAGTTGTTTGTTTGTTCAAATAGCTTCCAGGAGGTGTGCTCAAGAATTTTGGCTGTGCCTCTGTGACAGCATCCAACAGGCAGCTGATGCAGTTGACAGTAGACAGTTGTGTGAGGGCATTAGAACAGCCATTGGGCTGATAAAGAACAAAACAGCTCCACTGAAAGATCTGGATGGCAATATTATAACTGATAAAGAGAAGCAACTGGAGAAGTGGATTGAGCACTATAGAATGAGATATTCAAGGGAGTCTGTAGACCAACGAGTGATGACTTATGCCAAACATACCAAAAGACTAAATAGTTTTCAGATCAGATACTTGCATAAAATTCTTTGAATAATATGGCAAGACAGGGTGACAAATGTGGAAGAGTTAAATTGTGCTGGTATGTCATTCATGGGAACTTTCATGGGAAGAAAATGTGGCTTGGACATGTCAATCGAATGCCGGACTACAGGATCCCAAAGAACGTGCTGTACTCTGAAGCTCATGAAGGATCTAGAAAGAGAGGCAAACTGCTGTGCAGATTTCAGGATGTTTGCAAAGAAGATTTAGTATCCTTTGGAAACTCTGTGGATGATTGGGAAAGGAATGCAGAATGCTGCTCTGGTTGGAGGAGTCAGCTTGTAGATGGAGCAAGGCATTGTGAGGTGGACTGGATCAAGCTTTGTTATGACAAGCGTCAGAGGAGGAAAGAATCTGCTGCTCGGATTCAGAGTATGATGGATTACAACCTCCCCCTGGGTGCCACCTGATGTACTGGGGTACCAGTGTGCCCACCTGTTCCAGCAGCCTGGGTTCCCTTACACTGTCTTGCTGAGCCAGGCCCTCAAGCTTCCTGTAGCACACACACAGGTAGGGACACACCAGCTGCAGAAAGACACAGACATTGAAATCAGCACTGCATGGGAAGGCTTCAGCTAGAGAGTTGCCCAGCACCCCAGCGCACACCCCATCTGGAGTGTAAATCCCAAACTGTATCGGCTTGTGCTGCACAGAGAACTATACAGCGTAAGGTCATGAAATCCACCCCCTCCCTCAATGTGGAGGAAGATATGCACAGCTTTTTGCCCCCCAGTTATGAATTCCACAAACTGGTTTTAGAGAAAACAAAAACAAGTTTATTAACTACAAAAGAGAGATTTTACGTGACTGTAAGTGATAGCAAACAGATCGAAGCAGGTCACCTTAGTAAATAAACAAAAATCGCACACAGAGCTTAACACACTAGAGAGGTAGGATATAAATTAGCAAATTCTCACCCTGAGTGATAAACAGGCTGGCAGAATGTTAAGACACAAGCAGCCTTAGCTTTCCCAGGTTTTCATACACAGGCTAAAAATCCTTCTAGCCTGGGACCATCACTTCCTACAGTTCAGTCCTTGCCCCTCAGGTGTTTCCATTTGCGTTGTTGCAGGGAGAGTGAGGTACCATCATGATGTCATTGTCCCCCTTTTATATCTTCTTCCTACTTGTTGGAAAGTTCTTTTTCTGTGACCTGGGTCAAACAGTTCCCATTGTGTAGTGCTGTCTCTGAGAGGTTTCTATTGTATACAGTTCCTGGGGTAATCCTTGTGCTTGTGCGCAATTCCTTAATAATCCATTAGCATCGTTTGGCCTTTTCACTGTTGTACCTGAAAGGCTGCTTGTGGTTGTTTTCAACCTCGCAACATGTTTCAGTAACACATACATTGCCAAACTTCATAACTTCACATACAACGATATCACATACAGTTCAATGAAATATTAATGTCTAGCAGATCAAGACTTCTAGAATGATACCTCAACACAACACACTTTGTACAAAGCATATCCTAATTACATGACAGTGGTGAATATTGGGGTGCCAGGGTGTCACATGGAGCATTGCTAGTTTGTGGGTGTGCCCTACCTGTGGATGAGACTGTCATTCATACGTCGGACTCAGCAGCCATCAAAGAACTCATTGGCGCATACACCATGCTCTGTAAAGAGTGGTGAGATCATTGCCATTAGATATTACTAGGTTTCAGAAAGACTTTGAATTAAATCACTCTTTCTCAGGTCTTAGAAGAAACACGCATGTCTGTGGGGACAAAAGAAAAGAAATGGTGGCATAGGTTTATTTTGCTAGAATCCAGTGGTCAAAATAAACTGGAGCAGGGGTATACAGGTGACTTTTTAAAATATTTTTCTCTTTGAATTTTTATGAGACTTGGACATATATTTCACAATGACACACTGGCTGTCTTCTGATCATCTGGACACTGCGTTCATTTGTTCTATGCTTGCCATTTTGCTGGTTTGTTAAATTCAGTGCTTCCACCCGACAGAGGTCATAGAGAAAGTAAAAGAGGGGCAATATTTTTACTTTCTAATTTTAGGAGGGGTGGGATGAAGGGACAGCATTCTTGTCCTAGGGCATCAGAAAGGATTAATCCGTCACTATCCAGCCCTACTCTCCTCCTAAGGAACTGACACATATTTCTCACAAAGGGAGTAGGGGGAGAGTTTAGTGAACTGAGGCCAGACTTGGGATTCAGAAACATTCACTATGTTATCTGATGTCCCCAAATGATAAATAAGGGCTCCCTTTCAGCAGGGCTCCAAAAGATGACATGACAATGAGGGTGGAGTGTACATTGTTTGAATTCCTTTTTCCTCTTATTTATTGTCAGCTGCTCCATTTATCTCTTTCAGCACTTCTATGGCATTTCCCTCCCTGGGATGTTGCTGGGGGGAATAGTATATATAAATAGAGGAACATTTAAGGAACAGGGAAAGGCAAAGTGGTCCTTTGGGATCTATCTTCATTAATCCTCAGAGCTGTGCCCACACAGGCCCTTACCTTCAAGTTAGACCAGAACTTTCTGGCTTGGGCTCTGGTTTTAAATTCAGAGACAGCTCTGACACTGGATATTCCCTGGAGGACTGGGATGCTCCCCAATCCCTTCCCAGCTACTCCTATGGTCTTCTCTGATATTTCTCATGGGATTCTCTTAGCTGCTTCCTTAGCCTTCTCACCCAGCCCAGCCCATTCTGCAGCCCTAATGCCTGCACCTCTCACTCTCTTTGATGACCAGCTTCCCTTTCTTCTCTGATGCTGCCATGTCCTCAAAACCATCTTCACTCCACTGCTCACTTTCTTGCAGTTTCTATGACTCCCTCCCTCTAGCAAGAGTAAAGTTTATTGGAAGGTTTCCAAAGCGATCTCAATCTTTGCTTTCTGAAAGGGATGTGTAACAGGGTTCACTCACACTGCAGCGCCTCCTTGTGACCATGTCTTGGGACTAGCTCCATTCAGGTCTGATGCCCCCCTCCTGGTGGTTGCTCATACCATGTCTCTCCTCACCCTCCAGGAACTTCTTTGTGATTCAGCCCTCCAGCCAGATCACTGTACAGTCCTCCCTCTCTGGGGTATCAAAGTCCCACTGGGTCAGCTATCCACATGCAGTTCCAGACAGTCTTCTGCTCCAAGGCCAGGTCCTATGCCACATCCCAAGCAACTGGTAAGGGAACCCAGGCCCGCGCACGACTCTGGATTCCAGTCCAGGGACTTTGTCTAGCAGCTGTGGTCTGCTTGCTCCCAGACCCTGCTGCTATTTCCCTGGACTCCTTCCTGTTCCCCTGCTCTATTCTCTGGCCCCCTTCTCTAGGTTTAACAACCCAAACTCTCTCCTCCCAGGGATTAACCGTAGACTATTCCTTTCTTTGTCTTCTTGCCAGACTCCATAGCCCCAAACACACCTCCCATCTCCCAGGAAGTGACTACAGACTCTCCCCCCGCCCCTGTCCCCTTCTTTTCTTTATTTTTTTCCCTGTCATTTTATCATGCAGCAGCATCTTTGAGGAGACTACTATCCCCATCAGTTTTTGCATACGCAAAAATCGGTATCCTCTCACCCTGTCATGTGTCCTTAAGAAAGTGCAGTAATGCTTACTTAATGCTACATTTCAGATTGTATTATTTCATCTTGAGGTGTCTTCACTTCTTCATAAAGAATCTTTCTTTCTGTGTAATACTCCCTGCATTGCCACAGCAGATGCTCAGCTGTTTCTTGGACGTTGCATGTGTCACACAATCCATCTTTGTGTTTGTTTAATATATATAAATTACCATTCAGGTCACGGTAACCTGTTAGCACTCTAAATATAGTTATTTCACTTCTGCTATCCTAGCTATTAAGTGTAACCTTTGTGCTAGGTGGAATTTGCAGCAACCAGGTTCAATATCTAGGGGTTCCTTTTCAACAATACAACAAAGAACCGGCTTGAGCCCCTACTTAGTAACCTGGGAAAATTACACAGCACCCCTGGACGCCTTTAAGAAGCAATACTTCCCCTCTTGCAAACACAGAGTTTGGGTGTAGGAAAGAAAACTTTTAATGAAAGGAGAGAAGTCAGCCAACATTAATTAGGGAAAATGCCATAAGCAGGATTCATAAACATAAAACCATGAGTTGGACACCCACCCCCGAGTGTGGGGCAGTGTTTTCTGCCTTGTGTTCTTGAGTTCTGCAACCAAAAATTCCTTTACTGTGCCCCTCTCTGCTCCCTCATAATACCCCACTCACAGTGGTTGTCCTTGGTCAGTGAGGACCCAGGGTTCAGACTCAGAGGTGCACCTGTGTGCACTTATCTTAATTACTTCCACGAACCTTTGCCCAAAAGGTTAAGTTTAACAATTTCATCCTTAAATGTATAGGCATTTCTCCAGTTGCTACCTGCAACACACTTAACAAAGTCATAATACTCACTCCACATGAGATTCACAGAGCTTAGGCTTGGATCAGCTCTACTTTTTTTCAATATTGATTTTAAATTAGCTTCTAAGGCTCGGTATCCATAATATATAACTGGTTTTCTTAATGTCCTATGCAGCATTAACAACATGTTCGTATCTGCACTCCAATTGTTCCCAGTAATACTTTTATGCAGATTCATCCTACCTTTACATTTAGTCTTGGTATTATCTATCTCGGGGTCGGCAATCTTCGGCACACAGCCCATCAGGGTAATCCGCTGGTGGGCCATGAGACATTTTGTTTACATTCACCGTCGGTAGGCACAGACCCCTGCAGCTCCCAGTTGCCGCAGTTTGCCGTTCCCGGCCAATGGGAGCTGCAGAAAGTGGTGCAGGCCGCAGGAACGTGCTAGTCACTGCTTCCCGCAGCTCCCATTGGCCAGGCATGGTGAACCGTGGTCACTGGGAGCTGTGGGGGGGCTGTGCCTGTGGATGGTCAACATAAACAAAATGTCTCATGGCCTGCCAGCGGATTACCCTGATGGGCCATGTGCCGAAGGTTGCCAGCCCCTGATCTATTAGACCTTTCCAAGCTAGTTTATTATATAACACAAGAACAAGAGATCACACAATAAAATAAATAGGCAGTTGGTTTAAAACAAACATAAGGAAGTACTTCTTCCCACAATGCATATTCAACCTGTGGAACTTGTTGGCAGGGGCTGTTGTAAAGGCCAAAAGTATAACTAGGTTAAAAATAGAATTAGATAAATTCATGGAGGATAGCTCTGTCAATAGCTATTAGCCACTATTGTAAGACACGCCATCCCATACCCTGGGTGTCCCTAAATCGCTGATTGCCAGAAGTTGGGATTGATTGACAGGGAATGGATCACTCAGTAAATTGCCCTGTTCTGTTAATTCCCTCTGAAACATCTGACACTGGCCACTGTCGGAATACTGGGCTAGATGTACCATTGGTCTGACCCAGTATGTCCATTCTTATGTTATTAAGTACCTACATGAGGAACAAATATTTGATACCAGGCTGTTTAATCTAGCAAAGGTGTAACCTGATCCAGTGGCTGGAAGTTGATGATAGTAAAATTCAGACTGGAAAATAAGGCATAAAATTTTAAGTGAGGGTTAATTAACCCTTGGAACAATTTACCAAGGGTTGTGGTGGATTCTCCATCATTAGCAATTATTACATCAAGATTGGGTTTTTCCCTAAAATATAAGAATTATTTTGTGGGAGTTCTATGGTCTGTGTTATGCAGGGGGTCAGACTTAATGATCACAGTGGTCCCTTCTGGCCTTGGAATCTATGAATCTCTGAATTTATTTATTCGGCTTAGTATCAGACCAGAAAACTTAGTATTGCTTGCAAATCTAGAGACTTCAATGACTTTCTTAGCTTCCTCCATCCTTACAGCATAGAAAGAGACAATAAACAACAGAAACATCCACATCTATATCAGAATCTTTTGCTTGACTTTTGATATATTTTTGATCCCTAGTGATAGCTCTGTTGCACATGGCTTATGATTAGAGCTACACAAATTTATCTAAATAGCTAATTGTTGATTAAATCTTTCATGCAATACATTGCTACAGCAGGTAGATGACCTTATGCAGTATGCTGGTAGACCAGCTGCTTCTGTCAGTTCGCATGTCCTAACCCTAGAGTTATGCTCAAGACAATTGTTTTAGTCTATTTTTAACTTCTGGTAAACATTATGCAAATAGTTTTAGTATAACATTATTGTCACTCAGTCCAGATCTCTCTCTCTCTCTCTCTCTCTTTCTTCTGGTTTTTGTTTCTTACTTGGGTTCCCTTAAAAGTGATCTGCAAAAGGAGAGGGTGGAGGAGTTCATGCACTTTTTTGCTCTTTAATTTCCCGCCCCCTTCATTTGTAATTTTTCTTGAAAATATTCAAGCATGTAGTCTTCTCTGCCTTTCTAAAATGCTAGATAACTGGAATATGAGCTTCCTCAACCTTCAGCTGAAGTGACTGACTATTTTATTTAGTTATTTCAGTTTCTAAACAAAGATAAACAATGCCTATCTTTAACAAAGAGAGCTTTTCTTCCAAGTGTTTGCCAAGAGTTTGAGTTAAATTAGGATTCATTGTAAGTGATGCATCAATGCCAGGTTTAGAAATCCTAGTTTGATTTTTTTTTTTTTTTTTTTTTTTTTTTTTTTACATCTCCTGTTCTGCTGCTTCAGTGCATTTATCTGTCATTGGGAGAACTCCCTGAATTTAGGGAACACTATGAGATACTTAGCACTGAACTTGTTGATTGATACTAATGTGAAAGTCAGCAGGCAGAAACAGAAGTAAAGAGAAACAAGATTAGATTAATGCTATTTAACATTTGTCTTAATATCACCTGGAAAGAGGATATGAAGATTGGGAATTGAGACAGGAAACTGCAGAGGTGTTGTGGTTAAGTACTGGATTGAGGCTATCTGGGTTCAGTTGCTGGCTCTGCCACCAACTTCCTGTGTGACCTTGAGCAAATGACTTAATCGCTTGTTGCTTCAATTTCCCCAGCTATACAATCGATATAATAATTCTTCCTTACCTTACAGGTGTTGTGAGGAAAAATTACTTAAAGTGCTCTGATACCAGTCAGGTGAGGGTCATATAAGCACCTCAATAGATAATTGTCGGTTTAAAGCAATGATGAGGAAGAGGGGAAACTTTATTTGTATTAATTAACTTTGGGTTTCATAGATTCACTGATTCTAAGGCCAGAAGGAACCATTGTAACCATCTTTTTTGACCTTCTGTATAATGCAGGCCATAGAACTTTCCCAAAATAATTTCTGAAGCAGATCTTTGAGACAAACATCCAGCTTGATTTACAAATTGTCAATTATGGAGAATCCATCATGACCCTTGGTATGATTAATTACTCTCACCATTATAAATGTACATCTTATTTCCAGTTTGAATTTGTCTAGATTCAATTTCCAGCCACTGGATTGCATTATACCTTTCTCTGCTAGACTGAAGAGCCCATTATTAAATAGTTGTTCTCCATGTAGGTACTTATATACTGTGATCAAGTCACTGCTTAACCTTCTCTTTGTTAAATTAAATAGAACGAGCTCTTTGAGTCTATCACTATAAGGCATGTTTTCAAATCCTTTAATCATTCCCGTGGCACTTCTTTGAACTCTGTCCAATTTATCACCATTCTTCTTGAATTGTGGGAACCAGAACTGGAAACAGTATTCCAACAGCAGTCACACCAGTGCCAAATACAGAGGTAAAACGACCACTTTGCTCCTATTCCAGATTCCCCTGTTTATGCATCCCAGGATCAAGTTAGCTCCTCTGGCCACAGCATCACGCTGGGAGCTCATGTTCAGCTGGTTAGCTACCATGACCCTCAAATGTTTTTCAGAGTCACTGCTTCCCAGGATAGAGTCCCACATCCTGTAAGTAAGACCAGTGTTTTTTTGTTCCCAGATGTAAAAATTTACATTTGATCATACCAAAACACATATTGTTTGCTTGTGCCCAGTTTACCAAGAGATGCAGATGGCTTTGAATCAGCCACCTGTCCTGTTCATTATTTACCACTCTCCCAATGTTTGTGTCATCTGCAGCCTTTATTAGTGATTTTATGTTTTCTTCCAAGTCATTGACAAAGATGTTAAACGTGTAGGACCAAGAACTGATCCCTGTGGGACCCCACTGGAAACAGACCCACTTGATGACCATTCCCCGTTTATAATTACATTTTGAGACCTATCAGTTAGCCAGTTTTCATTCATTTAATTTTTGCCATGTTAATTTTATATTGTTTTAGTTTTGTTTTTTAATCAAAATGTTGTGCCGTACCAACTCAAATGCCTTACAGAAGTTTAAGTACATTATGTCACCACTATTTCCTTCATCAACCAAGCTTGTAAGCTCATCAGAAAAATATATCAAGTTAGTGTGACAGGATCTATTTCCCATAAACCCATTTTGATTTGCATTAATTACATTATCCTCCTTTCATTCTTTATTAATCAAGTCCTGTGTCAGCTGCTCCATTATCTTGCCTGGGATCGATGTTAAGCTAACAGGCCAATAATTACCTGAGTCATCCCATTTACCCTTTTTAAAAACTGGTACAACATTATCTTTCTTCTAGTCTTCTGGAACTTCCCCAGTGCTCCAAGACTTATTGAAAATGAACAGGGAGCTCCTTAGCCAGCTCCTTAAAAACTTTTAGAGGCAAGTTATCGGGACCTGCTGATTTAAAAATGTGTAACTTTAGTGACTTCTGTTTAACATCCTCCAGAGATACTAGTGGAATGGAAAGAGTGCTCTCATGCCCATATAGATGAGACTGCCTCATTTGTTTTTTTCCCCAAATACAGGACAGAGACATTTATTGAACATCTTTGCCTTTTCTGCATGATAGTCTTTATAGGGTTGAAAATGAGGCTCACAGAAACCAGACCATGCATGAACATTTGCGCAATGGGGCTTTGGTTCCCACAAAAACTTGAGGAATGGCTGTTTTCTTCCAAAAACCTGTGTGAAAAAGGCAGTTCATGTAGGAATAAGACTATCCACTCATCGTTCAGGGGCTTTACAGGCTGTCCCACTGGTAGTGGCCGATGAGGGGCTTCACAGTATCAGCAGTCCTTTAACCACTCCAGCTACATCCCCTTCCTGTCAGAGTAGTGGGTTCCACTCCCCTCTAAGGCCTTGGCCAGTCTAGGAAAAAAGTGATGCTTTATTTTTCAGTCAGGCTAGTTGGCATGTTCTGCAACAACACACAGCACTGACTATAGCTGTGGTTTCAAATTGTGTTAGGTAGTCGTGTACCAGCTAAACTCCTCCAGTAGAGTGGGGATTGCAGTCACTTCAGTCTCCTACCCTCAGGGGCGGCACTGGAGGGAGCTTGCAGGGGCTATAGCCACCCCAAAAATTGCCTTAACCCCCCCATAGCCACCTGGTAGCAGCCACCACACTCCAGCCACCCAGCTGTGAAGGCAGAGTGGAGAGAGTGGTGGTTGCTGGCTGGGTACCCAGCTCTGAAGGCAGCAGTGCTGCTGCCAGCAGCAGCACAGTAGTAAGCTCAAGCAGGGGAATGGAGGGTCCAAGAGCAGGCCCCCAGGTGCAGGGTCCAGGGGCTCCCCACAGCGGCCTGGACTGACCTGTTCCTGCCCAGGCTTCTGATCCCCTCCACCCACAGTCGCTGCTCCCCAAGGGCTCTGCCAGCCCCAGAGGCAGGTCCCCCCACCCTGGTGGCTGTACTGGCTATGAGCAATCAAAGGTTGGGAAGAAGCTGAGGAGCAGCCAGCCACAGCCCAGGCCATGGGGTAGAGCCTTGGGGTGGGGGGGAGGAGGAGATGGGGCTGGAACTTACCTGAGGAGGAGCAGGGGGCAGGGCCATTGACGGGGCGGGGCCTCCTACTGAGGAGGCTGCAGCCTCCCGCTCCCCCAATTTTCTGTCTAGTTCACCCAAACCATGAAGAGGCTGGCGCTGCCCCTGCCTGCCGGGAATGGAATTTCTGACAGTGGACCACTGCACCCAGGTTACCCCCACAGGGCTGGTGTCACTCTCAGTGGGTCCTAACACTTAGTCACTTGAAGTCTAAGAGTGAAACCCCAGCCACACTTCAGTGGGGCCAGGATTTCACCCCAAGTGTCAAGAGTCTCCATGAACACTTGGGGATTCCCTCATGCTCTGTTCAATATACAGCCACCATTAGGTTTACATTTGAGAAACATATCTAGTATTCAGCTCAAAACCAATATAACTATCCTTGTTCCAGTCATATCTAACCATGGAGCCAATTTCCTTTGCCAACCTTTAAAATAACAGATGGAAGAAATGATGCTGCTCAACAACTGCTGCCAATTTCCCATTTCCCTCTCTCTCCAAGGCTCTCAGTAATGTCCTTTAAGCCACCACTAACTGATTCCCAGCTAGTGTATTGAGTCAAACCTTTGGTAAGATGTTACTTGAATGATCCCTCCCATGTGAAATCCCAAGACCTACAATAAAACGTACTTAGTTAAAAGCTATTGAGTAGAGAGTAAAGATATTGGCCAAATAGAATGTAATCATCAAACCACAAAAACATATTTAAACGATGCTGTCAACTTAATCAGACTTTTATCTGAAATGTTTCCCTACTACTGTTTGAATCTATTTCACTATAAATGAAAGTCATTAGAGAAAATCTTTTCTTTATTTTTCCAGTTTATTTTGTGCATTATGGACTTTTCATTCAATCCTCTATGTAGTTGTTTTATTTTCCCCTTTTTGTTGTGTGGATTTTTCACACAACACCATGAGATACAGAAATGTTCTTTTAAAAATGGGTATGTTGAAATTTAAAACTACAAAAATTGGCCAGAGGCAGGCGAGGGCTCAGAACAAAGTGTTCCTGAAATGACTTTTCACTATTTTTTTAAATGACTAGATTTCAAGTTCATGGAGTTCCTTTAAGATAAATTTATTATATACGTCTTTGCCACTGCACTCACAGATCTCTGGATATGTTTGCTCTAGGTGAAGAGGTGTTGCAACAAAGCATTGCTTAGAACACAGCTTGCAACACATATGCATCGCTAGTATCCACACAAAACATCCGCTCAGGTGTTTTTCAGCATTAGTTGGCTCAGCTGGTTCTAACAAAGCCACCTAAAGGATCTGGACACAAAATTCCCATCAGTTTTAATGGCAATTCTTTAGGCAGCTTTGAAAATCTCAGCCAACATCTTTAGATCATTTCTAACACAGTCAGCGCAATCAACACTTTCTCCACAGTGTAGCAAAACACAGAGGTTTAGCTATCCTGGTTCCTAATTCCACCACACAAAATGCAATTTGCAGTTAAAAAGTACCCGAAAGATCCCACTTCCAGCAACAATGCTGGGCATTATGGAATAGGTGCTTCAGAAGTCCCAGGATCTGCAGGTATAAACACAGTTCTACGGTGTACTATTACACCATACAACTGTGCTTATACCAGGATGAACACATCCAAATGGTCTTGATGAACCACTGAAGATAAAACATTATAAAATTAATGTACAAAATTCCAGTTAAAAATATCCTAATAGCTAACCACACCTAGTTTTACCCGACAGCAACTGTAAAAAAACAGGACAGGGGGTGTGGGGTAATAGGCACCTATATAAGAAAAAGTCCCCAAAAATGGGACTGTCCCTTTAAAAACGGGACATCTGCTCACTCTACCCCCACCCCCAATGGCTTTAAGGCTAGTGATTGCGTTATCAGAGCACCAAATAAGTTCTAACTGCGTTCCACTCACACTTATCCAAGAGCGCAGCACATGGTTCTCGCTTTCTCTTTTTTTTTTTTAAAGACTCCTCTTTGGTTTACTTTCCCAATATTTCTCACTTGTTCCTCCTTGGGCTGCGCATCAGAAGAGTCAGCAGTTAATGCCAGTCGTGAAAACGGAGTTACTGTGTGGATGCTGGCTGGAGGGAGACAGTGTTGCTTACTGCCTGGATGGCTGGCAGAGGGCATAAAAATAGATTCAGTGCTGTAGCTGTGCACTGTTTCCTAATGATATGTTGGCCTCAAAATTCTTCCCTCTGCTGTCTTTCTTAGGACATTTGATACATTTTGCCAATCTACTTCACCTGCAAAATCTCATCAAATGAGTATTTATTACAGGTGGTAGAGACACTATTATTAAGATTGCCTGACACTGCACATTATAAGACTCTATTTTCAGTTGCTTATAACTTTACCAAACTTTAACCATTTGGGCTGAAATTATCGATGCCTCAGACTGTTTTTTTTTGGAAAATTTCAGAGCTCTGAATTAAGATTGTACAGTCAGCTTTAATTTTGGCATGTACTAACTTTTGAGTGCTTGATTTTGCAATCTTAATAATGGTCTTTTAGCTTAGTTTTTGTGTGTATTAATATTATTGTTTATTATTTTTAAGCATGGTTGATGTATTTGGCCTGTACAAAATACAAATAAAAAGACAGTTCTTGACCAAAGGCATTTATAGTTCAGGAGGCACAAGTAAGATTGAGTGCTTTGGGAAACTCAAAAGAAGGTGGCATTTTATTTGTTTTTTTCATTATTATTATTACATTTTATTATTATTATTTAGTTTTATCTTGGTCTCTGACTATCATAGTTTTAACTGGTGGAGCTGGCAGACATGAGTTAGCAAAGGTGGGATTTGCAGAAGAAGCAAGTCTTTATGAAGTGTGAAGGACATGGAACTCCTCTATTAAAATGCATGACGACTATATGTTCAGATGATTGTTGTAAGAGAATTTAATGTATGAAAGAAAGGGTTAATTCAAGAAGAGGCTGATTGCAAGGAAGAGTACAATGGCTGCCAACACCGAAGAGACAATGCAAGAGCCATTCACTTTGATGTCCTACCTCTGATGCTGAGCTCACTGGACTAGCTTGTCAAGGGAGTGGATCCCAGCTTACAAAGAGAACCAAAAAGCCTGGCAAAATAGACAAAGGATTTGTAGGGGCAAGGGGACAGAGAAGGGACAGATTAACACTTACAGAAACTCACTGGTGTGTCTGAGGAATCTAGGCCTTCCTAGGCTCCCGTCCTGGGGTGGAAGGTCTTAGGTTTCATAGATTCATAGGTTCTAAGGCCAGATGGCACCATTATGATCACCTAGTCTGACCTCCTCTATAACACAGACCATAGAACTTCCCCAGGCAACATACATGTGCATATAGACCTCTTGTTATTTTAAACCCCTTTTTCACCCATGTTATGCTTTTTTCTTACTAAAACAACAAGGAGTCCGGTGGCACCTTAAAGACTAACAGATTTATTTGGGCACAAACCTTCGTGGGTAAAAACCCACTTCTTCAGATGCATGGAGTGAAAATTACAGAGACAGGCATTATTTTACTGACACCTGAAGAGAAGGGAGTTACCTTACAAGTGAAGAACCAGTGCTGACAGGGTCAATTTAGTCAGAGTGGATGTAGTCCACTCCCAATAACTGATGAGGAGGTGTCAATTCCAGGAGAGGCAAAGTTGGTTTTGTAGTGAGCCAGCCACTCCCTGTCCCTATTCAAGCCCAAATTAATGGTGTTAAATTTGCAAATGAATTTTAGTTCTGCAGTTTCTCTTTGAAGTCTGTTTCTGAAGTTTTTTTTTGTTCAAGTATGGCTACTTTTAAATCTGTTATAGAATGTCCAGGAAGAATGAAGTGTTCTCCTACTGGCTTTTGTATGTTACCATTCCTGGTGTCCGATTTGTGTCCATTTATTTTATGCAGAGACTGTCCAGTTTGGTCAATGTACATGGCAGAGGGGCATTGCTGGCACATGATGGCATATATAACATTAGTAGATGTGCAGGTGAATGAGACCCTGATGGTGTGGCTGATGTCGCTGGGTCCTCTGATGGTGTCGCTAGAATATGCTATCATGTGCCAGCAATACTGGGATACTTCAGGAAGACTAGAGAAGGGGTCAGAGGTGCAGTTAGCCCTGTAACCAAGACATTAGGCATATGAATACAAATGTAGAGGCTGATGCATGGGGACTAGGAAGTTGTTCCCTACATATAAAGTGGCGGGGAAGAAGGCATGGAGATGGGAAGGAAATGAAAGGATGACAGAGCTGAAATCACTGGTAGAGAGAAGGAAACAAGGGGAAACATAACAGATAATCAGACCGGAGGTGTAGGCTGGCGCAAAGATGTACAGATTCTTCAGATGAGAATGAAGAGGTTAAATTTGATGTAACAGGCAGTGGGAAGACATTCAAAGAGGCAAGTAGTGCAGTCTCATAGAATGGTGAGGAAAATCCTTTTAACTTGTATTTTGGCTGCATTGGAACGAAGAGGTATTGATATCAAGGAGGCTTGAGGAGGAGGTTGCAGTAACCAAGACTGGAGGCCAAGATGTGAACAAACATTTAAGCCATTTGGAGAGGAAAGCCCAGATTTCTGAAAGGTTGTGATAGAAGAGGCAGGTAAAAAGTATGAGAAGTTTCCAGCCCTCTTGGGTGTGAAGAAAAGCTTGAGAATGTGACCTAAATGTACCCTGTGTGTACGTCTACAGGGCAATTAGACATCCAGCTGCCTTGGGCTCATGGGCTTGGGCTCTGGCGCTGTTTAATTGCAGCGTAGATGTTTGGGCTCAGGTTGGGGCCTGGGCTCAAGAACCCTGTGAGGTGCAGGAGTCCCAGAGCTTGGGCTGCAGCCCAAGATGGAGCATCTACACCACAATAAACAGCTCCTTAGCTCAAGCCCCTTAGCCCGAGTCAGCTGGCATGGACCAGCTGCGGGTGTGTAATTGCAGTGCAGACATACCCTAAGGGCTCAAAAATCCAAAGGTAAAGAAAAACCCCTCAGTGTACTAATTTTGAAAATCTCATGATTTCTGAGCCAATTTCATGATTTTTGTGGGGCCTGACTCATGATTTTTGAACATTTGGGGTTGGCAATACTGTAGTGATATCAGTGTGGCTGAGTCAAACTAGTAGCTAACGTTGGAGCTAGGTGTCCCCTAATGTCTCCGAACCCCACAGTAGAGGCAATGGCACTTCTTCCATCAATCCAGGGGGAAGAAGGGCCTTTCCAGCTGCACTAGGTGGCCCCTTGCCAGCACTGCTGCTTCCTCTAAGGTGCTGGGAAAGTGGGAGCCCTTGCTGTCCTTCAGGAACAAGGGGCTGTGAGGACCAATGCTTGCCCCCTGTCCCCTTGGAGAAAGGTTAAAAATAAGTAGTGGTACTGTCCCTGGTGCCAACCACTTGGGTTACTCAGTGCAGACATGGTGGTTCTAAAAATGACCCTCCCTCTCCTTTCTTACATGCTTTGATCAGCTGTGAAAGAGTTAATACCATTACTATTGTATATACTGTTGCTGTAGCTGTGTGGATCCAAGAATATTAGAGACACAAAGTGGATGAGGTACTACCTGTTGTTGGACCAACTTCTGTTGGTGAGAGACAAGCTTTTGAGCTTACACAGACAGAGCTCTTGTTTAGGTCTGGGAAATCTGTTCCATCTTATATTTTGCTGTGACATGCTGTACCTTTCCCAGACCTGAAGAAGAGCTCTGTGTAAGCTCAACAGCTTGTCTCTTGCACCAGCAGAAGTTGGTACAAAAACAGCTATTACTTCACCCACCGTGTCTCTTCTAAAGAGTTAACACTGACATTTAAATTATCGTAATTAGGATCTAAACGGATGCTCCATGAGAATGAATGAACAGTGGCAATTTGCACTGAAGCTATTACTTCAGACTACAAATTCAGGGAGACAGGGTGTCATGGTATAATTCCCCACTCTGAACCTTAGCGTCCAAAGATGGGGTACCAGCATGAATTCCTCTAAGCTCAATTACCAGCTTAGTACTTGTAGCGCTGCCACCAACCAGGAATTCCAGTGCCTGGTACACTCTGGTCCCCCAAAACCTTGCCCGGGGACCCCCAAGACCCAGACTCTCTGGATCTTAACACAAGGAAAGTAAACCCTTTCCCTCACCATTGCCTCTCCCAGGCTTCCCCTCCCTGGGTTACCCTGGAAGATCACTGATTCAAACTCCTTGAATCTTAAAACAGAGAGGAAAATCCACCTTCCCCCGTCCTTCTCTCTTCCCCTCCCAGATTCTCCCTGAGAGAGACAGTAATCCTAACACAGAGAGAAATTAGCCTTTCTCTCCCCCTTCCCTCCTTTCTCCCCACCAATTCCCTGGTGAATCCAGACCCCGTCCCCTGGGGTCTCGCACCAGAAAAAAAAAACGATCAGGTTCTTGAACAAGAAAAGCTTTTAATTAAAGAGAGAAAAACAGTAAAAATTATCTTTGTAAATTTAAAATGGAATAGGTACAGGGTCTTTCAGCTATAGACACTAGGAATACCCTCCCAGCCTAAGTATTCAAGTACAAATTAAATCCTTTCAGCAAAATACAAATTTGAACTCCTTCCAGCCAAATACACATTGGCAAATAAAGAAAACAACCATAAGCCTAACTCGCTTTATTTATCTAGTACTCACTATTCTGAACTTATAAGAGCCTGTATCGGAGAGATTGGAGAGAAACCTGGTTGCACGACTGGTCCCTCTGAGCCCCCAGAGTGAACAACAACCAAAAACTAACAGCACACACAAAGACTTCCCTCCTTCAAGATTTGAAAGTATCCTGTCCCCTGATTAGTCCTCTGGTCAGGTGACAGCCAGGCTCACTGATCTTGTTAACCCTTTACAGGCAAAAGAGATATGAAGTACTTCTGTTCTATTAACTCTTAACTATCCGTTTATGACACAAGGTCACTTACTTTAGTGTAGTTTGCAACTATAAATGGCTAAAGATACACTTTTTTATTTAAATGAAAGCAGAAATTTTGGAGAATAAGATAGTACAAAAAAAAAGAGTATCAAAAAGAGTAGTGGATCATGGAACTAGCACAGCCTGGCCTATTTTGACACTTGCTAAATTGAATGTATGTTCTAGCAGTTCTTTTCTAGGTGGCATTTCTATGCTGTTCTAGATATGGAGCATGCCCTAGATGATATATGCATTTTTTCATATGGTTATTTATATTGTAGTAGTGCCCAAAGGTTCCCAACTAAAGCAGGGCTTCATGGTGCCTTCTTTCCTTCATGGGATTTCTACTGTTATGAAGTGAGAAGGGAAGAGAGAAAATGCATTGTTCAGGATTGCTGGGTTTGGGGATGGGGGTCCCTTCTGTGCTGGATTGGGAAGGGGAGGAGGTCTGTATTCTGTTGTGTATATTTGGGAGGTGCATTCTGTGCAGGATTGCAAAGGGGTGGGGTGCATTGCTTTGTATATTTAGAGGGTGTACTCTGGGTGGACTGCGGAGGAAAGATGGTCTATTGCGGTGGTGTGTATATTTCGGGATGCACTGTGCTGGATTGGGGAGGGGAATGGTGCATTGTGATGCGTATATTGGGGGGCATATTGCTGTGTATATTTGGGGCTACACTCTCCTGGACTGGGGAGGTGTATTATACTGTGTACATTTGGGAGGTTGAGGGGTGCAGTGGCTGTGTATATATTTGGGGGTGCATTTTGTGCTGGATTGGGGAGAGGGTGTAATGAGGTGTGTATTTGGGGGTGCACTGTGTGCTGGATTGGGGAGAAGGTGTAATGAGGTGTGTATTTGGGGGTGCATTTTGTGCTGGATTGGGGAGAGGGTGTAATGAGGTGTGTATATTCGGGGATGCACTGTGTGCCGGATTGGGGAGATGGTGTAATGAGGTGTGTATTTGGGGGTGCGCTGTGTGCTGGATTGGGGAGAAGGTGTAATGAGGTGTGTATTTGGGGGTGCACTGTGTGCTGGATTGGGGAGAAGGTGTAATGAGGTGTGTATATTTGGGGAGTGCACTGTGTGCTGGATTGGGGAGAAGGTGTAATGAGGTGTGTATATTTGGGGAGTGCACTGTGTGCTGGATTGGGGAGAGAGTGCAGTGAGTTGTGCATGTCTGGTGATTGTACTCTGCGCTGGCTCGGGGAGAAGTAGCCCCTCTCACATTCATTGGCTGGAGCTGGAGCCCGGTTCCCTGGCTGGGACGGGAGGGATCTGCAGCTCGCAAGAGCTCTCAGACACCCCCCCGCGCGCAGGTATTCCCTGGCTGGCCGCCGCTCAGTGACAAGCAGCCCCGCCCCCTTTCCCAGTGCCGACCTTTCCCCTAGTTTCCAGCGGGTGTCTCAGACTGAGCCGCCGCCGCGAACATGCCCACGCTGAGTCCTTCCTGCTATCAGGCAGGCTGCACGCCCCGATCACGCCGCCCGCGGCCGCCTATTGGTCCGGCTCGGGCCAGGCCGGGCTGCCATTGGTGGGGAGCTGCCCGCTTCTTCCTCCCCCGTTCGCCTGGTGCACGGAGTATCTGGCGTGTTTCCCCCCGCCCGCGCCGGGGCTGCTGCGCGGCCAGCCCCGCGGGCGGGGGAGGCGGAGGAGGCGCTGGCTGCTGCTGCCGCCTTTGTCATATCGCTGCTGCCTGCAGGAGCCTCGCCATGCCCGGCCCGGAGAGCGGAGATGCCCCCGCTGTGAGTACCGCCGGCCGGCGCTGCCCTGGGCTGCTTTGTGGGGCGGGGGACACTGAGGAGCCGGCTGCGCAGTCGCTCTCCCCCGTGGCTTGCCCGTGCCCAGACGCCAGGGTGATGGGCGCGTCGCGCCCTCCCGAGATGCGGGGCTCACCCCTCGGGGTGCTGGAGGCAGCAAGCCGGGCACCTGCTGCCAGGGGCGCTAGGCCCCGCTTGCGAGAGCTTGGCCCCGGGGCGGGCGGTGCGTGCCTTGGGGTGGGGGCGTCTGTGGCCCGCGGTGCTGGCCCCGGGGGGGGGACACGGGAGCGAGTGTGCGTGTGGGTTTGCCTGTGAGCCCGGACTCCCCTTCCCAGCGCCTTGGCCGGGCGGGGGTCGCCCCGCCGCAGTCGGCGTGGGGCAGGGGGCGAGGCTGACCCACGGCGCAGTACCTGCACCCGAGGAGGGGGACGGGGTCGCGGCGGGGCGGGCATGGCAGCTCGGTCGCTGTCCCAACTGCGGGTGGTGCCGAGCTGCGCCGTGCACCCCCAGCCCCCTCCTCCCCGGGGACCCGCCCAGCCCGGACGCCGCTGCAGCTCGGCGCTCCCAAGCCGGAGCCCGCGCGCCTTTCGCAGGGCTATTTTGATGCATCACGTTGCCCTGGAGTTATATTGGGAGTGGGCGGTGGCTGCGGGCCCCGCGGGGTGGGGAGAAACCCCGCCATCCCCTCCCCTCTGGGGGTGGGGTTTTCCCTCCTCCCAGCCCGCTGGGCTCGGCCCCGGGGTTCAGTCCCGCTGGGCAGGCGGAAGCAGCCGCGGTTCCCCTATTGAACGAGCGAATGAGGCTGGGGAGGGTCGCCCCACCTGAACATAAACATTCAGGGCCTGGCCTCGGGGATCTGCGGTCCCGTGGCGCTGCTGCTGCTCCGGCAGACCCAGAGTAGCTGAGGCCGCCTGCCAGCTCGCCTGCTGTTTGCAGCCGCCGACTTCCTGTGCAGTGCCTGTGCGCCGCGCGCGGGGTGATTTCAGGACAAGCTGCCCGGCTCTTCTCGGCGCCGGCTGTGCGTTTCACCCAGACTTTATTTTGCGAACACAGCCCTCTTAAAGGAAATCACCCGCGTGGAGCGTTGGAGCCTAGCCCCTTTTTGGTGTTGATGGTGGGCTTGGGAAAGCTATTTCTTGGACAGAGTGCGGAGACTTGGAAGGAGCTGTCGCCAGCTCCTGTGTCTCCATGTGTTCGCCGGGTGCCCAGCACTGTGGTCCTGATTAGTGGTTTTCACTGTTCCTATTGTAATAAAAGAATTATATAAAGTGAGTACACGATTTTTCAAGACCCCTGGGAATTTTCTTAACATTTTCAGAGCAGTTAGTCTATTTAAGGACTCTTTACATTGGGTTTTTTTGAACTCTGAGGCTTCGTTTAAATCTGGGATGATTTGTCAGATGGATGAATACTCTATGGATTTGATAAATACCTGCTTTTCAGATCTATTGTGCTTAATGTATCTGCCACCCGCAGGTGTAATAAATGTTATGTATTATGTACACAGTTGTAAATCTGCGTGGCACAGTGGAACCTAGTGAAGTCAATGGCAAAGTCTCATTGACCTTCAGTGGAGGCATAATTTCACCCAACACTGTCTAATCTGTTTTAGTTTTTTTTAGTAGGATTTATCACTGCAGTATCTAAGCATTGTCCCTAACAGTTTATAATCTAAAGAAAGGCCTGAATCTGCTTTCCTTTCACACTCAGAATTCGAATTGATTTTGTTTAGAGTTTTGGGTATGCAAGAAGTGGAGGAGTGGACCCTTTTGTTATCACTCATTTTATGTGAGGGAAAGTGAATATAAGTGTTAGAGCAACAACATGTGGCTGCTGGGGTCATTACAGCACACACACTGAACATTTGCAAATCTTCTGTATGTTTTCACTGAAGGAAAGATGAGGATTTTTAGCCCCTGAAAAGTGCAAGAATGCGGTATTTACTTATGTAAACAAATTGATGTTTGTGCTCCTCTCCCATCCCTAAATGCCCTAATAATAGTATCTACCTCTTACATAGTGCTTTATCATAGAGCATCATACGCACATCCAGTTGTCATAGTGCTCTCCTGTGTATGCATCTGTCTGCCTCAATTTCCTCCACCTGTAATATGGGGGATAAATGACTTGCCAAATGTGTACACTGAGAGCACGGCTACACTAGAGAGTTTATAATGACGCAGGCAGGTATAGCTGCTCTAAGCCAACAGGAAAGAGCTCTGCCCTTGGCTTAACTACTCCAGCCCTCCTGCAAGCTGCAGAAGCCATGTCGGTGGGTGTAACTTACATCGCTCAGGTTGGTGATTCATTCACACCCCTGAGCAACATAAGGCGTGCCTACATAAGCTGTAGTGTAGACGTAGCCTGAATAGGCAGCAAACCTGTATCTGGAACTTGGGAACCCTCGACTCTCTGCCCTTATCTCATTCTTCTAAACGACTGTAAATATTAGACCGATGCTAAATAAAACCCTCATGTCGAGGGAGAAGATGACCCTCCCTAAACAAAGCAGGGTGTGGAGTCACTTTGTGTGTGCGCGCGTGTGCTCGCAGAACATGTTTACTCAGAACAACAATAATCCAAGAAAGTCTGGAAATTTGAGCTACGTGTGTCAGTTCCGTTCCAGTGAGTCATTCTTTTGCAAGGCTAGTTGGGGTGGGAGTGGGGAGATAAGATGTACTTTGGTAGGAGGGGGAGGGGAAAGGTTTGCATATTGAATAACTGAATTGGTTTTTAAAAAAATCTTGCATTGGGCATATGATGAGTTTTAAGTGACCTTCATAATAAGCAGACAATATGTGGGTGGTGGTAACTTTGTTTTCTGACTTGTTCTAACAGCTAATGATCCAATTGCCTTTAGGTTGACATTGTGGACATATATGAATCTATACGTGAAAGACAGCGTCATGACAGCGAAAGGTCTACGTGTAGTACCTTAGAGCAGAATGACATAGAAGCAGTCCAGGCGCTTGTTTGTATGAGTTCGTGGGGTCAAAGATCACAGAAAGGTGACCTATTAAAGATAAGGCCACTTACGCCCATCTCAGATTCAGGTGACTTCACAATGCATGCAGAAGCTGCCTCTGAATTACCAAAGGATTATCATTTTTTGTCTACACTGGTAAGAAAAAAACTAATTAAAAATGAATATGCATGACTACAAATAAATTTATATTATTACTATTATATCACCATTATATTGAATAATTTTGCTGTATTTGGGGAGAGAGCAGTTTCTTTGTTTTTTAAATGCTGATTATTGTCAAAAGTAGTGTTTACCTCCTAACTTTTCTGTTTATGTCATTACTATTTTCATGTAAAGTATACATTTCTCGGTTTGGATGATTCTGTCATCTCTTCAGTAATAGATGTGATGACAAACAAAATGGTTTGATCTCCTGTTTAAATCCAAGTAGAAAAACTTTGATCAAGAGTTCATTTTAACTAATGTCCAGGGGAAGCTTATTTGGATAGTTTATTGTAGGTTTCTCCTTAGTACTCTGAGTAAGAGGACATGCATCTTGGGGGACTTCTGCACTAAAAATATAAAAATTCTGCACGCACTATTTTAAAATTCTGCCAATTTTGTCAAAAATAACATTACATAATCATTCCAGTTTCAATTACTTTGGTAATTTATTTCAAAATACCCGTCAGCAAGTATGTCTGTAACAATACAGTCTAGTATCAGAGGGGTAGCCATGTTAGTCTGGATCTGTAAAAGCAGCAGAGAATCCTATGGCACCTTATAGACTAACAGAAGTATTGGAGCATGAGCTTTCGTGGGTGAATATCCACTTCGTTGGATGCATGTAGTGGAAATTTCCAGGGGCTGGTGTGTGTGTGTGTGTATATGTATGTATGTGTGTGTGTGTGTATATGTATATGTGTATGTGTGTGTGTATATATATATATGTGTGTATATATATATATGTGTGTGTGTGTGTGTGTGTATATATATATATATATATATATATATATATATATATATATATATATATATATATATATGCAAGCAAGCTAGAGATAACGAGGTTAGTTCAATCAGGGAGGATGAGGCCCTATTCTAGCAGTTGAGGTGTGAACACAGACAACCTGCCAACCTGAAACATCTTCTCACCAGTAACTGCACACCGCACCATAGTAACTCTAGCTCAGGAACCAGTCCATGCAACAAACCTCGATGCCAACTCTGCCCGCATATCTACACCAGCAACACCATCACAGGACCTAACCAGATCAGCCACACCATCACCAGTTCATTCACTTGCATGTCCGCCAATATAATATACGCCATCATATGCCCGCAGTGCCCCTCTGCTATGTACATCGGCCAAACTGGAAAGTCTCTACGGAAAAGGATAAATGGACACAAATCAGATATTAGGAATGGCAATATACAAAAACCTGTAGGAGAACACTTCAACCTTCCTGGCCACACTATAGCAGATCTTAAGGTGGCCATCCTGCAGCAAAAAAACCTCATGACCAGACTTCAGAGAGAAACTGCTAAGCTTCAGTTCATCTGCAAATTTGACACCATCAGCTCAGGATTAAACAGAGACTGTGAATGGCTTGCCAACTACAAAACCAGTTTCTCCTCCCTTGGTTTTCACACCTCAACTGCTAGAACAAGGCCTCATCCTCCCTGATTGAACTAACCTCGTTATCTGTAGCTTGCTTGCATAGCTATACCTGCCCCTGGAAATTTCCACTACATGCATCCGACGAAGTGGGTATTCACTCACGAAAGCTCATACTCCAAAACGTCTGTTGGTCTATAAGGTGCCACAGGATTCTTTGATGCTATAACAATACAGACACACACACACAAAATTACCCCAGCAGTAGGGAGTTAAAGAAACCCCTATGACAACCCAGTTCCTGTTTCTCTGTCCCCTCTTCCTGCCCATCTGGGGGCCAGACACCCACCACCCCTCCTACCCAGAGCCCAGCTGCACGCCCCCCCCAGCCAGTACACTCAAATCCTCTAGCGCCCAGAGACCAGCTGCAAGGTCTCCCTTGCCCAGATACCTGCCCCCTCCCCCACCCAACCTCAGCTGAGGGCTTTCCCCAGCCCAGAGAGCACACCCTACCCATCAGACCCCAGGGATCCAGAGAGAGAAACAGCCTGATGCTCAGTCCCAGGCTTGTGTGGCTTTTCCGCTGCCTCCTTCCCTTAGGGCATGCTGGGAAATACAGCTGCCAGGAACCCTGTAGCTCCTTCTTCCCTTCCCTTGGCAGTGTTTTCTATGTGCGAGGTGGGCTCTGCCGGGTCCAGTGGCCCCTAGTGGCAGCCAGCAACACTGCAGCCCATTTCTGTGGTGGGGGGGGAAGGAAATTCTGTGTGCACAACATTAATTTCTGCAAAATTCTGCATCGCGCAATGTCGCAGAATTCTCCCAGGAGTATGCTCTGTATTGATTTACCTGCAAAGATAATACAAAAAAGAATCTTTGGAATGCAGGAGAAATGTTACTAGACACTATGATAAAGCATAAAAGCAAGTTGAAATTAAACTTGCCACTTCATGTTGATACTTCCATGCCCTGTGTGTTTGTACATGCAGCTGATTATTTCTCCAAAGTTCTGGTCCACTTCAGATGACAGTTGATTCTCAGGTGCCTGGGAATGGATCACTTGATGATTTTCTGCTCGTTCCCTCTGAAGCACCTGGCATTGGCCACAGTCAGAAGACAGGATACTGGGCTGATGGACCTTTTGGTCTGACCCAGTATAGCTGTTCTTGTGTTTCTTATGTAGGTATTGTTGCAGTTGATATTCAAGAAAAGCTAATTTGTTTTAGTCTTTCAGAATGTTAAGGAATTTGTTTTACCCAATAGACTTTTAATATGCAAATGAACTAGGAAGGAGGAGGAAGATTGAGGGGGTGATGGCTGGCTGATAGACTACTTAGGTCACATTCTCATCCCCCAACAGTGGCTGGTCTCTTCTGGAGCAGTGAAGGGAAGAGGCATAAATTCTCAGAAGCAGTATAGGGAAGAGGGAGAAGTGTCTCAAGAAGAGAGGGGAGAGCATTTCCAAACATATCTATTACAAGATGAGCTACTAGCTGACAGAATAATAATTAATAAGATATTTAGGTCTCTGCAAACCTGCAATTAAGCAGGTATAATGTCACTATGACTTACTATCCTATTTTCTAAGAACAGCGCACAGTGAACAGCATTTAAATAGACACAGCCATTATCTGAGGAGTGAAAATGGGCGTTGGAGCCTAAAGAGCTGACACATGCAGTATTGCGGCTGTGTCACTGTTTACTTGATACTAGCAGGCTTTTGAACTTTCCAGAAGAGCCACTCTATAAGAAGGTAATGTTTTAGTCATAGCTTCCTAAAATATGGCTCTTTAGACTCTTCGTTACACTCTAGATCTTCATCACATGTTCTTTATTTTTAAAGTAAGGTTGATAATCACTGTGAAAACACCTGACTGTTATGTCTATATATTTTTGTTTTATTTTTCTAGTGTATGACCCCACCCCAGAGCCCTGATTTTGTTGAGCCATCGACTACGATGCTCCTTTCTTCACAAGTCACTTATTCCAAACCAAGGACTGTCATGGCAAATACATCTGTTTGCGTAGTCACCTCTACAAACTGTGCATCTGCCATAGCCAAACCATCTGTCATAAACATGGAGAGACAGTCCAGTCGGAAGTCAGCAATATCTGAGCCACCTGCCCCTCAGCCTTGTAGGGCCATGGCAACCAGTGTGATCCGTCATACGGGCGATAGTTCTGCTTACCCCCACATTCCTGCTGTGCAAGTTAAAACAAAGGTAACTTCAGGCAATTGCAGCAGTTCTACAGACTGGTGTGAAGCACTAGACCGAAGACATTCCAGAGTTTCAGAGGACATGGATACTGCTGATGGTTTAATTAGTGATACTTCACCAGTACATCCGCCTTATTTGCACAACTCCACTTGCAACACTACCAATAAAGAACAACAGCCTATACGGCCTGTTTCACCACGGACTTGTTTACCAAAGAACTGTGACAACTACCCACAGAAAAAAGCCACCCAGCTGCTGCCTACCCCTGTTTCAAACCCCCAAGTCATCTGCCAAATGATCCCTTTTAACAGGCAAAGAGATATGATTTCTGCCTTTATAAAACCCCGTACACAGACAGTCGCAACTACTGTCCAACCTATTTTACCCCAAACAGCCCCAGTTTCTCAGCCTGTTCTCATGGGATCTTCTGTGCCTCATGGGACTGTTATGTTGGTTCTTCCACAGACTGCTGTTGCACAGACACCACAGTGCCAACAAACTGTAATGACTGTTGGAAATACCAAGTTATTGCCTCTTGCTCCTGCACCAGTTTTTATTGCTTCTGGTCAAAGCTGTGCACCTCAAATGGACTTCTCAAGAAGGAGAAATTACATTTGCAACTTCCCAGGCTGTAGGAAAACTTACTTCAAAAGCTCCCACCTCAAAGCCCATCTTCGTACTCACACTGGTGCGTATGGAGGGCAGGTCCTTTGTTACAAGAATATTCACTTGTATTGTTGGAAGAATGTTCTGCATTTTGATTCTGAGAGGGGTAAGTGGGTGGCATAGAAACCTTCCCATATATTGTGGGAGAGTAGAGGATATTCTTCAAGGACAGACGAAAAAGGGACAATTTTTTTCTGTAACTTAAACCCCAGATTAACTCCATTGACATCAGTAAAATTTCACATAGTGTAAATTAAAGCAAAACTTGGTCCAAAATGTGTGTGTTAAACTTGAGTTGTGCTATATTTAATATGATCTGAAGGAATTACATAAACCAGTTTTCTTGGGGAGAGGGTGTTGACAGATCATCCTACAGGTAGTTTTTGTGTCTCTTTTTATGGTTCATCAGGCTATACATAACAGAATCCACCCTGTACATCTGTGAATAGTAGATGTATTTTTCCCCAGTTTTTAAGCATTCTGACTTCACTAAAGGAATGAGCACCAGGTCCTGAGCTGTAATGAGTTCCACGGTGGTGGATAATAGAACTAACTATTGGTTAAATAAAACTGATCGGCTTTAGTTTGTGACCGCTATGTGCATAGAATTGTTAAACTGAAATGAAAATTAAACAGAACAAATACCTGTGGACTGTCTTTAACCAGATTTTGAGGAGCAGTGAGGGCAGAAATATATTTTTACCAAGTATATTTTAATAATTCCCCTCTCCCTTCTGAAATCCTGGTCTGCTGCAAGTCATGCATTCTGGGTATTCATTAAAAGGATGTCAAAGTGCTATATTTGTTTGTTTTGGAGGGAGGGAGCAGGGGAGATTATTTTAAGATATATTTCTTCCCTGGTTCTCTCCTCAGCCTGGTCTAACTCTGTGGACATTCAGCACATAATCTGGTTTTAATTTCCATTTAATCTGACAATTTATTTTATTAAAATTCCTCATTGGAAGAATAACTTTTTGAAAAAGACACTTTAAGGGAGTAGATATTCCCCTAAACTAGAACCTAGAGCAGTGGTCTCCAAACTTTTTACCTCACATCCTCCCCTTACCTCTGTCTGCGCCCCTGGAACTGGGGTTGGGAGTGGAGCCCCGGGTATGGGGCTGGCAGCTAGGGCCAGGCCCAAGAGTGGAGCTGGGTGGTGCTCTCTCCCTGCGCCCCTCCTCCCTGCTCCCACGTCAGGGCTGACCCTGGTCCTAGCTATGCTTCCCTGAATGTTCCTTGGTGCCCCCCAGGGGAACTTGCCCCACAGATTGGGATCTCTGACCTAGAGGTAGAATGCTGTCATTCCTTGTTGCCTTTTAGGGTGTGTGGACGAGTGGAAGAGTCGTTATGGCTGGTGTAGTGGGCTCCTGAGTTATCCTGGTGAAGTGCAGGATGCCCCAGGGACAAGGGCAGTGTACCTTACAGAACATCGTTCCTCTGATTCGAAAAGAAGCTGTATGAATCTGATCTAACATCATGACTGCAGCATGTGTACAGGGGAGCTGGAGCAGACTGGCCTAACTGTGATTCTTAACTAGCAAACAGAGCCTGCAGAAGGCCAGGGGAACAATAGCTGACCTACCCTTCCCTCTGTTACTCCTGGTTTGAGAGAGAGAGATTGTCTTGTACAGTAGGGGAAGGACGTAGCCCTTAATATGTAAGAATTCTTTTTAGTGCTTCCTTGTGGAATGGAGCACACACTTTCAGATTTATCTGTAACTATATTTTGGATATTAAATATTTATCGCTGAGTAAAAGTGGGTAGTAGATCACTTGCTATTAGACGAGCTCTAAAATTGCACAATTGTGTAAGTATTACACACATACAGTAATCAGAAACTAGCAAAGGTGAGGTTAGAGTTCTGAGCACACACTTACATTCCTTGAGCATTCAAAATGCTCATGAAACCAATGGAAATTTTAGCTTATGAAAGGAATGCAAGATCATTCCTTACATGAGTTCCATTTCATACCACATGAGTAATAAAATGTAACTTCTTTTTGGTGGAATTGATGAACTGCCCAAATCTGATGATAAACATTGCTCAGTAAATGATCCAAAATCTTAGTAATTATGGCCTTAATTGTTAGCAGTTGAGTTGCTGTGTTCTTTTGAAGAAATTAGCATTTTATTATGACATTGAGATCAAATCCAAGACTTTATTTCAGATTATAGTACTTTCTAATGACATGGCACAGCCTCTGACCTCTAATAGAGTGGTTCATTTCTCAAAGTTCACAGTCAAAAGATATTGTAGCTTTATGCAAAAATATTCTCCCCTAAACTCTGAATTGTTTGACAGTTTTTTTAAATGTTGTTGAATCAGAAAACTAACAAAAGCAATAAATGTACTATTGTCTAAGACCTCGATGCAGCAGCTACTTAAGCACATTCTTAATCTTATGGGACTCATGCATAAAGTTAAGTATGTGCTTAAGTGGCTGCAAGGCTGGAGTCTACATTATTAGTTCTTAAAGCCATTTTCTTCTTTTAGTCAGTAAAAATAACATTGTTTTGCTTTTCTCTATATCCATTCAGGAGAAAAACCTTTCAGCTGTAACTGGGAAGGCTGTGACAAAAAGTTTGCCCGCTCAGATGAACTTTCTCGACACCGAAGAACTCATACTGGAGAGAAGAAGTTTGCTTGTCCTGTATGTGACCGTCGTTTCATGCGCAGCGATCACTTGACAAAACATGCTCGTCGTCATATGACTACAAAGAAAATACCCAGTTGGCAGACACAGGTTGACAAACTGAACAGAATTGCTACAGCAGAGAAACCTAAAAGTGATGGTGCACTGAACATGCTCATACCCATACCAACCTCTGCCTAAGTGGGCTAGTTGGACAAAAAATCTGCTCTCAGAACTTTCTAAAAGTCAGGAAGAGCTACAATGGTTAAAACCGAATTGATGATGATTTCTTAATTTCTGTTCATATTTCCCTCTTTAATAGTGCGGGAAAAAGGTATGTAATTATTTTATTCAGTTTAGGCTCTGTTCTGATGATATCATATGAGAACTCAGTTGTGTCTCTCTCTTTTTTTGGTTCCTCTCTTTCTCAACATTTGGGCATCACTGGCACTTCAGGAAAGCAGAACTCTTTGGAAACAATTTGGGTACTATATTAAAAGCAAAACTCATTTGAGTAACAGTTGCTGTTCATATTTTGTTACAAAGTATAACAAGTGATTTTAATGTTTTATATACTAGTATTTTCTATACAAAATATATTTTATATTTGTTCAGCTAGGGCTTGGCCTGCTGTCATTGAAACTACTTGCGTAAGTAAAAGTGTGCAAAATCTGACCCTTTGTTTGGAAACTGCTTTTCACTAAACCTCAAGAAACTTAATTAAAACATTTTATAAGCATATACACACTTGGTTAACTCAGAATGTTTTGGAACTCTACACATTCAGACCCTGATCCAGCAATCAGTTTGCATAGTCAGACCTTCATTCAGATGAGATTGCAGGAGTGGGACTTAAAAGCCTGTTGCCATTTACAAAAAAAAAAATCTTCAGGAATAAGTGTGCTTCTTGAAATCCACAACAATTAATTGAATTAGGTTCCTTGAAGGAAAAAATTGCACTGAGCATGTTTCATAAACTTTGCTGTGGGAAGTCCTTGTGACTTCAGGTGGAAGCTTGAAAGACACACACTCCTGATTAGTTTTTGTTCTGATTGAGCAAAGTTTGGAGATCCAAGACCATTCAAGTGGATGCACAAGGATAGCTGCTTCTGAAGAATTTTGCCACCATTAAGAGATTTTTACTTAAATCCTGTTGACGCTAATCTACTGTAAACACCAAAACTGGTAGATGGGGACAAATCAGCTGTCATGTGTAGTAAACTGGATCTCTGATTTGTATTTCTCCGTTTTTAAAATTAGAGTTTTTTTTATACAGTGTTTAGGTTAGACTCTTGCACACCTAGTAATGAACTATTCAAGACTTCAGTTTGTGTATCAAAAGCACACACCCAAAGTCTAATTTAAAACACAGCCACTTTGTTAAACTGATGAGCCTCTTCTATACACCACGCTATTTTGCATGCAGAACCACTCTTCTCTGTTAGATGAAATATTCTTCCTGTTGAATGGACTTTCTTTTTCATCAAAGTAGGTTATGACTCAGATGAATTGCAAAATTGCCAGCTGCAGGACTGCTCTGTTGTAACTTTCTTTAGTAGCATAGTATGATTAACAAAATTAAATGTGTGTAGCACAACTAGATCACTCAGCTTCTGTGTCAAGAAGAGAACACACACACATATTAACAAGCAAAGATGTTTGCTGTAGTGCTGAGATCAGACTTGGTGTAGCATCTGACATTTCATTTAGTACCCAGAATCACTGGCTATAGAACAGAATAAAAATATCTTTTTGACTAGCGTGGTACCTTCCTTAAGCCAAACATCTCTGTTCTGTAGGTTGATTCCTTGTGCAACGTGTCTGCCTCTATTGCAAACATCTTTTAACATTAACATAAGGACTTTTCCTTAAGCTTATTTATTTATTTCATTTGAGTCCAAATTTCCTATTGTGAACAGCCTTCTCCTTAAAGTGTGGTTCTAATCTGAAAAGTAACAATATAAAAATGGCATTTTCATACTCCGGGTCATCTGCTTCTTGTATGTGCATTCAGTTGCATCTTCCTTTTTACTGACGAAGTATGTTTTTGCTACTCTTTGCTCTTATGAGCCTGTCACAGTCAACACAACTAATGGAGCATGAAGTGGATTCTCTTCCTTTTTGCAAAATAATGGTTTACTAAGTTTGTTCTATTACACTTTTTGAAATCCACTGAGTGTCCATATGGAACAGTATTTCAGTTATTTGGGGTAAAATGATTGGACTTTCCTACTACCAGCAAAGAATATATTGAAATTGTCAGTAATATTGAGCTTTTGAGAAGATATCTAAATTTCCAGATGAATAAAACATCAGTAATTGGAAATGTGCATGTTGCACTGCTTCATTAGTCTAAAAACTTTTTGTTGTGCAGTATGTTGGTTTGATTCTGTGCTCATATGGACTGGTGCAAACCGCTGAAATCAGTTTATAGTTCATGTGAAGTCAGTGAAGCGCATGTGTAATAGCAGAATATGCTCCTATATCTAGGTTTTCATGCCTCTGGTTACAGTTATTGGTAATTTTAAGATTATGCTAAATGAAACATTGCGCTCAGTGTACTTAATTTTTGTGCATATCCTTTGAAATGTCCAGTCCTTGTTCATTTGACATTTATTATGACACAGCTGATCATCTGTTCTCCTGGGGGAGTTCTGCCCCATTGCACATGCACAGAATTTGTGCTTTGCAGAATTTTTTTTCAGCAGAAAATACATTCTGCCGGCAAGATGCTGCAGTTACTCCTTTTGCCCACCAGGGGCCGTTGTGTCGCCAGAACAGAGGGCAGCTGCTCCTATGCGGGAGCAGCCCCAGCTATGGATAGGGAAGAAGGAGAGGCTGTCTTTCTCACAGCGCCCTGCCCATGGGGCCAGGTCAGGAGGCACAGGATAGGCGGGGACAGACAGCATGGGCTGCTGGGGAAAGGGTCACAGACTGGGGTTCAGAAAGGCAAGTGGAGGCACAGATTGGGGCGGGGACACATGGTGTAGCGGTGTGCAGGGACACATAGGGAAGTAGAGTGGCTGAGTGGGAGAGCAAGGCCACATGGGGACAGGGGCAGATGTGCCTGTCTGAGAGGGGCTAGGAGGTCAGTCAGCGTCAGCATGGTGAAGGCTCCCTAACAATCCCTCCCTGCTCAAAAAACACCCGGCGTGATATTTTGACAAAATTTGCAGAATTCCCCCAGGAGTAATGTTGTGTATTGCTGAATGTATGCAAATATTTATTTTTCAAAGAGCTACATTGTAATTCCTCTTTTTGGTAAAGTGGATACTTGGACTGTTACTCTTGTGGTGTTTGAGTACTGATGGTTAGGATGCAAGCTTAATTCCATTGCAAAAAAAGATTAGCCCTGCTCTTCATGCTCTAGGGAAGAAAAGAGCAAAAAAATCTGCCTATGGACTGTAGTGCAACTGGGTAGCTTTTTTACTTGACCCGGACATGACATATCAACTTCAAAACCTATTTTAGTAAACTTTTTTTTTTTTAAATTTGGCAGAATATTTTGATATTTCCCAGTAGCAGAACAGCCTTTGGAAACACTCTGTAAGTAATTTTGTAGGTGATCTTGTTCTTTTGCTTGTCAGAGAGATAAAAAGATGCACAAGAGAGTATGGGATAAAATTCTGCCCATAAATGTGCAAGCATAGTTGTCATTGGTCCCTGTGTCCTGTTTGCAATACCTCTACTCCTATTTACTTAGGAGTTAGGGCCACTTAGACATCAGCAGGAACTGTGTGTGAGCATTAGAACCATGATTATTTAGGACCTGAGCCTGCAAAGAGCTGAATAGAACTGAGCAAATAATAGATTTTTTGGTTTGGGTCCTGAACTGAAAAGTTTTAAAAAAAAATTGTTTTGAGGCAAACCAAGCCAATTTTTTGAAATTTTTAATCAAACCAAAAAACTTGGAAAACTTTAATTTCCAATTGACTGAAACATTTCAGGTAGAGACAAAACAGTCTTTTCATGTTTATATTCATTATGAGTGTTTTTGTTTTCATTTGGCAGTTTTGAGGTATTTTTCACCCTCTTTTGTAGTGGTCTTTTTTTTTTTTTTTTTAATTGGCCAAATTTGATAATGAAATGCCATTTTAAAGCAAAATGTCAGGAAGAAATGTTTCTAACTCATTGAAATGAAATGTTTTGACTTTTTTTCCACACACAAATTTCAAGTTATTTTGGCTGAAACTGTTGGTCAGATTTTACTCAAATTTGAGAATAATTTTTGATGCTCTGAAAAAAGGCATTTTTTGGTGAAATTCTATTAGCTGAAAATTTTCACCCAATGCTATGGCTGAACATATCCTGTGAGGTGTTTTGAGGGTGCTTATACCATTGGGCCCAAGGGAAGCAAAGTACTTTTGTAAATGTGTATGAATAACTAAGCCAAAATTTGAAACTTTTTGTCTTGCACAGTATGAGGGAGTAGAAACAGAAGAATGGAGTCTTATTAGTGCATTAAACATGACCAGGTTAGCTGTCCTAGTGCACTCTAATGCCTGAACAATTTTGTTCAGTCTTTTTACTGTGAGCCTATAAGTACATTTCAAAATAAATTTTTAAAATTTTTCACTTTTGTAACTGTTTTTAACTTATTTAATAAAACTGTAATGTGGCTTTATTTTTAAATCACATTTGGGATTTAGAAGTATTTAAAGCATTTAGCTTGTTGAAGAATGTGTAAAAGTAAAATGGTATCTGGCATATATTTAGACAAATAGACAACATGTTGGTTCATCTAGTGCATTTCTCCACAAATATAGGATTTTTTCCCCTATTCTAGATTTTTCCAGTGCTTCATCCATTTATTCACTGTTACATAACCCTTCACGTGCACTTGGTATAGTGGTGTGCAGTTCATAATCAGTCATTGTGTCTGTGTTTTGAAAGACCCTCCACAGCCATTTGATTGGAGCCCTTACATTTTTATAAAAAATTCTCCTTGTGTGGGTCATGCTGATAATCTGTAATGATACAAAAAATGTGCACCTCTATAATTCCACATGAGGTCACTGCTGTAGGTGCAAATATCCAAATTTGGTCCAAAAGATTTAGATGCAGGTTGCTCTATTTAAACCAATAGAAGGACTTTAGTGCCATTTTCTTTAGCAGTGGAAAGAAACCAGTATCCCAAGACTGTATGGAAGTGTCACTGGTTTCTCCTTCCCCTATGCAGTTATTCTGTGATATCGATGCAACTTGAATTGGGCATATCTTATTTAGTGGTTTATCAGGCAAGAGTTGTCCAATATCATGGCAGAATTTTTCTGCTATTTCTGTGCCCTTCCCACCAACGAAATTGCAGCAACACTTATTTCTATCTGAGTCACTCTTAAAAGTCTGGTTTTGTCTTGGACTAGAAAACAATTAGTGTAGAAACAAACAAGAATCCACAAAATAAGTTTAAAGCAAGAAAATAGAGGCCTTGTTCTTCCTTCAGCTCTTCACTGCAACATTCTACTATGATACCTGTCTGTACCCATTGTCTTTGCCACTGGCAGCGTACCCTGAATTTGGGAAGAGGAGCAATGCTGTACTGTTGTGTAGGTAGATAAGACAGCAAATATCATGCCCTATATAAATCCATGAAACGCCCTCACCTTGAATACTCTTGTTTTTGCTTGCCCCATCTCAGAACAAACAGACAACCTGGAAAAAGTACAGAGAACGGTGGCAAAAAACGATTTAGGGGTATGGAACATCTTTTATCTGAGGAGAGATTAAAAAGAGGGGCTGTTCATTTTAAAAAAGGAACAGGGGAGGGGAGGTGGAGTGATAGTCTATAAAGTGGAGGAAGTGAATAAGGAAGAGTTATTTTCCCCTTCACATAACAAGAAGCGGGGGTCACCCAATGAAATTAATAGGCAGTTGGTTTGAAACAAATATAAGGAAGTACTTCTTCCCACAACACACAGTCAACTTGCGGAACTTGGCAGCAGGGGCTATTGTGAATGCCAAAAGTATAACTGGGTTCAAAAAATAATTAGATAAGTTAATGGAAGATAAGTCCATCAATGGCAATTAACCAAAATAGGGATACAGTCCCATGCTCTGGGTGTCCCTAAGCCTCTGACTGCCAGAAGCTGGGACTGGACGACAGGATGGATCACTTGATAAAATGTCCTGTGCTGTTCATTCCCTCTGAAGCATTTGGCACCTCCCACTGTTAGAAGACGGGATACTGGGCTAGATGGACCATTGATCTGACCCAGTATGGCCATTCTTACATATGTGCATCACCCGACAGCAATGCCTCCTCCTCCCCTGCCCCCAGCAAAAAGCAGATTTTCCTCACAAGTCATTGGAGGAGGAAGAGTATGAAGAAGAAAAGATCTCATGGAAATAGGGCTCCCTCCCAAGAACTTGGTCCTCTTCATGAGTAATTCAGCCTCTTGTGTGTGTGAACTCTTCTGCTTTTCCTGATGCTTTTCTCAGTCTTCCTGTCACGGGGTCCACTCATTGCACATGGTGCTTCTTCCTGGCAGCTCAGGGGATTAGTTCTTGCCAGGTGCTGCCCGCCTTTTGGTGGTGTGTCTACCAGGCATCTCTTTCACTCTGACCCTTCTCTCCCAGACGTGCAGCTTCCTGTTTGTGGTTTGGCCCTCTGGCTGAGTCACTGAGATCCTTCCCTTACGGGGAAGTCAAAATCCTGGATCAGCTGTCCGGTAGGCATCTGCAGTGCCCTGCACCACATCCCAGTGGCTGGTAGGGGAACCCAGACCTGCCCTCTACGCTGGGTTCCAGCCCAGCGACCCTATAACAAGCAGCCCAAGTCTGTATGCTCTTACCCCTTGCTGATGTTTCCCTGAGCTTCCTCCTACTTGTACTGGCAGAAAGAAAGGGAAGTCAAACAAGCACTCTCCCTCCCCCCCAGGAAGTGGCTGCAGACTACTTCCTTGCAGCCTCTTGCTGCTCACAGCTCCTGGGCTTTATACAGGCCCCTCCAGTTCCTGCCCAGCTGTGTCCATTTGCAGTTTGTGGACTGTTCCCTGTCTCCTTCCTCAGGTGTAGTCTGGGCAGTTAATTGGCCTGCTTAGCCATTTTAACCACTCCATGCCTTGTAGGGGTGGGCACCCTATCACGCTCTCCTTGAGCAAATGTGCCCATGCTTTTTTCTTTCTGGATTCTCTTAATAGCAGGTTAGACCTTAAGAAACTACCTTCCCACTCTTTCCTCAGACTTTGTAACAGCTCGCCCTAAGCCTGCTCCCACTAACAAGGGGAAAGGCTTGGGTATTTCAAAATGTTGGTGTAAAATCAGACTTCATAATCTTAAATTTTCACATAAAATTGCTCTAGTTTAACTGAAGCCTGGTCTACAGTTAAAACCTATCATGATTAAGAAATGGGACTGAAGTAACTATTTTAGTGGCCAAAAGAGTTATTTTGAGAAAACGGAAATCTGCAATTCCTCCCTCATACATAGACAGGCTTAGAGAACTCTACTACTGCATTAATGGAAAAAATGACTGTCTAATAGAAATGATGGGAAAAATGTGAGGATGTCTGGTCATACATTGCAAACTTTTGCAGCTTAGTATATATTAGTCCCCAATACTTGCAGGTTGTTCTAATTTATCATTTTGGTCACTTTAATTGATGCTCTGCATGACCTCTATGGGTTGAGGGTTTTTTTGTTTGATTGTTTTTGTTTTTTCCCAGGTTTTACAAATACTGTGACCAAGGGGGTTTCAAGGGGGGCAGCTGAGGTCACTCAATTAGGTTAACTGCAAAGAATGGGGCAGACAATCCCCAAAGCTGGTGGATATTTTCAATACTTAGATTTACCAAGATAGCACAAAATAGCTTCTTTATTACCTCACTGGTTGACCAGAAGTCAACAAAACCATTACCTTAAAGTAACCCAGCCTCAGGCCTCCACCCAGATACCCAAGTCAAGAATGATGAAGATTACTGAAAATAGTTTTCATCGTATAAAGGAAAAGGTTCTACCAATCTCAAAGGATCAGACACGTTACCTCCCAGGTTAATGAATATTCCAGATCTTACCCAAATACACGCTTACAGCCAATTCTTATTAACTAAACTAAAATTGATTTAAAAAGAAAAGAGTATGGTTTAAAAGATCAATATATATACAGACATGAGTTCAATTTTTGAGGTTTAGATATATAGCAGAGATGGTGAGCTTTGTAGTTGCAATGAGTTCTTTTAGAATTTAGTCCATAGGTTATAGTCCAATGTCATATTCAGGGTGTTTCTAGTTTAACTGGGACCTCAACTTGTGACTCAAATGTCCCCTGATGAAGCTTAAGCAGATCGAGAGAAAAAGTATTGGGACCCAAGGATCTTTTATACAATTTCAAGCCTTCTTTGATAGGTTGGAGTCCCTCAGAGAACAACGGGCCCTCATTTCCTAAGCATTGTCATTAATTATTCACACAGATTAACATAAGGCAAGTGCCTATGTTTCCACCATTCACAGGTGATTTGCTATACATTTCAAAGAGATGATTACAGCAATATCCCGTGTTTATAGTTAATTTACATGCTAGGATGTTCTTTTGATCTCTGAATTAACAGCATAGACAGGGACTGTTGATTACATTGTTGACCATTACCCTATATATGTAAATACAGAGAAACGCAAACATTATCCCCTCATATGTCTTTAAGGGTTGAATCTGAGTCATACATCCTGCAGGATGTTTAACTCTTTTTGGTCACATGTCACAATGAACCTTGAATTTTATTAGTGATATGCTATTTCCTTTTTCATGTATTTATATGTTTTGGTTCATGTGTTTATATTTAATATTAAAATAATAAAAATAAAGTTTAAAAAAATAAAACCTATAGCAGCATAGCTACATGGTGTGGAGTGTGGATGAAAAAAATATACCTCAGGTGCCATAGCTGTACCAATAAACCCCCCAGTGTAAATGCAGCTGCAAAACCAGAGTGCTTTTCTGGGTATAGCACATCATTCAGGGGAGGTGGTGTTCCTATACTGACAGAACTCCTCATGGTCGTCCTCTTGATTTAATTAAACTGGTGCAAACCCCTTTGGGCCACTTACTTTGATTTAAACCAGGCTTGTTTCAGTTTTGTTTAAGTTGGCTAATGAATTAGTTTGAACTGGAATAAGTGACTTTTAAAGCAAAGAAGGTTTTCACTAGTTTAACTAAATAATATAAAATACCTTTAATTAAATCCATAACTTTCTTAATTAGACTCTTATCTAAGGGTCCAGATTTCAGACCTCAGTAACTTAGGCTCCCTGAGCTGCAACTTGAGGAATGCCCCTCAGGGGAATATGTTCCTGAAAGTGAAAATTTACTTTCTAAACTGAAGTCTTTTTTTTCCTTTACATGAGGCCTTCCATGTTTGTTGTGTGTCAGTAACTTCTCTCTATCAGATGTGCTCAATTTACAAGTAGAATGATAATTTTTTCTTAACCGCAAACTAGCCTAATTGGGCTTTTTCTATCTCATATACATAATCACCTGTTACAAAGGTTAGGTCAGCATGAGAGACCACTGTCTTTGACCTGCGCCTTCCAGAACACCTGTGCCATAAATAGATTTCCATGAGTGCAGCTGATGGGCGTTTACTCAGCAATTCCAGTGATGCCACCCAAGAAGGAATAGAATTTAGCTCCCTCTCTCCTGGTCTGTTGGTTCTATGAATAACAGCAATAAAAAGCAGTTAAAACTTACTTTTGTTACTGTAGTCAGTAGAGATGGAAAGGCTCCCAGAAAGCAGATCTGCTGAGTAAAGGTATCACTTCTTACATATGAACTCTTCAGAGTATAACTGCACTCTAAACCAGCATCCTACCCAAGCCCCTGGTTAAGACACCCATTGCTTTCTGGAGCACCCATGGAGTCGGCACCTATCGCCCACCCCTGGGTAGGGCACTCCTACTCAAGCTGGATCTACACTGGTGGCAGCGGTTTCAGTGAAAAACAAAATGTTCCTACTTTCTAATTGTCTTCTGTAACATAGCAAAACCAGTACAGAGTTCCACCCTGATGGAGACAGGCACACCTGAGGAGTCTGTGGCAGGAAGTCATCTCAAGTATTATAATCCTTATTTCTGCTTTAGAAGTTCTGAGGTGGAGAACCAGGTGAAGGGAGGACAGGGAGACTAGCTGTGAAAAGCCTTCAGGTGATTAATCTACCTGAGTGAAAGCTGCGAGTTTGTACTGTAGGCTGTATTATTAAAGCTGTGAGTCTTGGTTAACAGAGTACTGAAGACACACTGTAGTTTGCCAACACAGACTGTTTATTGCCACACCAAGCATATAGATAAATACAGAGCAAATATTGCTGCTTATAACAAGCAAGAGGGTCCTCATGGCTTGCTTTTGGCAATTTCCATGTCAAGCTTTCTATCACCTGCCCACACATTAAGGGTACATCTTCACTACCCGCTGTATCGGCGGGTAGCAATCGATTGCTCAGGGATCGATATATCGCGTCTCATCTAGATGCTATATATTGATCCCCGAACGCGCTTATATCGATTCCGTAACTCCACCAACCCGAACGGAGTTGCGGAATCGATGGGGAGCCGCGGACATCGATCCCGCGCCGTGAGGACGGTGAGTAATTCGATCTTAGATACGTATCTAAGATCGATTTTCCCCCCTAGTGTAGACCAGCCCTAAGTCACAGCTCCTCCTATTTTGAGTCTTCAATTTCTAACTCAATTTGTCCTCCTAACCAGTTTTTAAAGCCTTGTAAAAGGGTCAGCTGGCCCATAGCCAGCCTATGAGAGGGTATTGCCCTTCTTAAAACTGCTCTAGAGGCAACCACTTTTTCTAGTTGTTTTCAGGAGACAAAGCAACCAGTGGTTTCCCCTCTGAAGGTCTTGCTGTCTTTATGCTCCTTCCTGTACAGATATGTGCAAGGCTAGAATGCTACAACAGTGACTACACCCTTTTAATTTCTGTTCCTTGTTCAGTGCAAGGCATGCTGCTGTCATGGTAGTAATGTCATGGAAAACAATCAGCAGCTAAGAAAAAATACTTCTGTGCATTATATCTTCAAAGGTGCAGTTCTGCATTTGCAAAACCCCAATTTGCATCTAACTCAGGAGCTGAGTAGATGCAACTGGAGTATGCATAAAAGTGGCTTTTGTTCTGTTTTTGGAAGATTTTGGCCTAGTTAACTAACTTCTAAGAATTCTTTTCAGGCTTTTAAATTTCTTACCATTTCAGTGTTAATCTTTTTACAGGCCAACCAGTAAATCTTGTGAATTCCAAATTGCCTTCTGCTAGGTTGTCATGCTGCTGACCAGGTCTTCAGTTTTTGTGGCCTGCTGTCCTCTGCACATGACTGCTTTTCAGGAGACAGATGGTCAGTCAGAAACCAAGATATTTGCCTTTTGGTTAATATTTATATAAAAATCTCTTATGATCTAATTTTTTTCAGTTTGCATGGCATGCTCTGAAGGCTTACTTTTTTTTTTTTTTTTGAACACTACACTCAGTGAAAGCTAAGTGGCTGGAACTGGTAATCTATTTAAGTGGTAACCATGGAAAATGTGACCCTTTCCTTAACCTTCTGACCAACGGTGGTTTGGTTTGGTGTTTTTTAAGGAATGGCTTTTTGTAGAATGGCTAATAGCCAGCATGGCACTAAACATAAAGTAGTTAGTTTGTGCAAAGTACAGCACATATTGTATTTGTATAATTTTGTATTTATGTGCTGCTTCTAGATGAGGGAAGATACCATGCTAAATTGTGGAAAATACTTTGTTTGGAGAGGACTGAGAGTCTTTTGCACTAAATACTGTGCCCTGCTCCAGTACACTAGGCTGTATATATCATGTAGAAGGGTAATGACTGAAATGATGGGCCAGCTACCCAGCTGGTGTAGCTCAGTGCAGTCCCATATGTTTAGGAACAGGCTTTTCAAAAATAGGAATGAATTTTGTCATCTTATAAACAACTGGCTGTCACAGACTGGACTAAAGTATAATGTCCCCCCAAATGCTAATGGGGAGAAAATAAATCTTCTTGCCAGGCAGGTTAGATTTCAATGTTCAGTCCTTAGGCCTAGTGCCAGCCTCCAGGTACTCTTCTTAATAATCAGTCAAGGATGTCTATTTCTTTGCCTTTTATTTTAATATTTTCTCTTTCTATAAAATTGCCAAAACACAGTCTTTCCCTTAAGACAACCTGAAAAGCATTCTTAGCTGGAGCAGTTTGTCATAAACAGATAGCTAAGGGTTAATGTCTCTTTCACCTGTAAAGGGTTAACAAACAGTGACCTGAAACACCTGACCAATCAGGAGACAAGATACTTTCAAATCTGGGTGGAGGGAAGTTTGGGTGTGAGTCCCTTGTTCTTTTCTGTTCTCTCTCTGGGCTCTGAGAGTGACCACACGAATCTCCAGGCTCTCTAATCTTCTGTTTCCAATTTGTAAGTACAACGGTAGAAAGACAATATAGGCTTTTACATTGTTTTTCTGTATTTGCAAATGTGTAGTCTGCTGGAAATAGTTTAAATTTTGTATTTTTTCTGGATAAGGCTGTTTGTTTATCCATTTTCTATAAGCTAAAAGACCCTGTAACTGTTTACCATCTAAATTGCAGAGATAAACCTTTTACTTTTTTCTTTTTTTTATTAAAAGCTTTGCTTTAAGACCTGTTTGATTTTTTTCTCCTAGTTAAACACCAGGGAATTGGTGGGGAGAAGGGAAAGGGAGCAGGGAGGGAAAGGTAAATTTCCTCTTTGTGTTAGATTCACGGAACTGAATCTGTATTGCCTATGGGAAAAATGGGGGATAAACCTGATCCCTCTGTGTTGTGTTTCAAAGAGTTGAAGCAGGGTAAGCTCCTAGTGTACCCAGGGCGGGAAAGATCTGGGAGGAGGTAAAGAGGTGGGGAGGGAATGGTTTCTTTTCCTTTGTTGTGAGACTCAAGGAATCTGGGTCTTGGTGGTCCCCAGGGAAGGGTTTGGGGAGACCAGAGTCTATCAGGCGCTCTACATAAGTCCTGATTGTTGGCAGCCTATTAAATCTAAGCTGGTAATTAAGCTTAGGGAAATTCATGCTAGTACCCATATTTTGGACGCTAAGGTCCAGATTTGGGAATTATACTATTACACAGTTACTGACTAGAGCTGCAGAGAGAGAAACTGAACTCTGACCTCAGTAAGGCAGAGCCTGGAACAGGAGGAGGTCTTAGATACTGAAGGAGGCTGTGATCTCCCTGCCTACACAGTATAACAAGCGGGTTTGGCATCTCAAAGGGTCTGGAAAGTTGGTAGATTTTTTTCGAGCCGAGCAGTCCCCAACTGACAGGGGTACCACCCTTCTCCAGCCTCTCCAGTGTTACATTGGGGTGTGGCCAGAAGGGGACTTTCATCCAGCTATTCATGGCTAGTAAAATGAACCCTGGAAGCTGCAGCCAGCTGCCATAGTTTAAAGCAACTTGGTGGTGATTCTAAAGTAGGCCAGGCCCCAGAACCAGAAAGCCACAACCAGTTCCTCTGTGGCTTCCTCCCCCCATCTGTGCCTATCACATACTGGGCACCCCTTGGAATCTGCCCTGTGTGACTGTCCAAGAACAGCCTCAATCTAAAGGAAGAAACCTGGATAGCATAGAAATCTAAAAGTTGGCTAGTGTCTGAACAAAAAGGGGACACACCATGCATGCAGCATCATGGGTATGTACAGCTACTAAATTTAGAAATTTTCATACGTTTTTTGTGTTCTCTACAAAAAATGCACTATGTATTCTTACTCTGATATAATTTTGCTTGCTATCATGGCAGGTTATTGGAGATTAATTTCATTCTGGCCAATGTAATAGAATACTGACCTTGGTCATATAAATTCATGTAATTACTTTTGTGTAATTTTCACATGGTAATATTATTGAATGTGTTTCTACTCAAGCACTAGTGATTACCATATTTTCTATTTTTGTGTGTGGTTCTACACCTAATATGTTACTCTACCTCCCCCAACCCCTGCACATATATCTTTTGACTAACAGCAGGATATTTCTGGATATACCACGCTATTCAAGAACGAGTGTGCTGCCCTAGGCTTTAAACTTACATGGCTTTCTGAAAGGCTACCTTTCTTTTTTTCACTCCCCCCTTCCCTCTTACTAAGGGTGTACATACATGGGGGGGGAAGGGGTGCCCGCACCAGCTGTTCATTAACTCCCTGTGTAGGCACTCATATTGTGCACTGAGTGTCTTTGTGCTCAGGAGCATAATGCACTTTGGCTAAACTGCATGAGGGCTCTCTTAGTGTGCAGTCAGTGTCCCCACATGGCGAGCTTTAAAGTCACATTTTAGCTTATTGAGCATATTAGTACTAACATGCCCTAAGTATAACTTCCGTCTGATTGGGTACCACAGCAGACCTCCAACAGGAACCTTTCTGTCCTTCTCTATGTAAGGTTCCTACCACAATGATACCCACCATCTGAGCACATGAGCGGGACATCTTTTGGAACACTGTTTCTTATCCAAATTGGTCAGTAGGGGTTTTTGTGCTATCTGCGTGATCCTCTCCATCCTTCTAGAATTGTGCACATCCCCTTATAGATGCACTTTGGCTCTGCTATCTTCATATTCTTGGAAGATTCATTAAAAGGCTATCAGTGTGCTGAAGAAGCACTGAGCAGGGGAGGACTATGAACCAGTATGTAGACATCTGTGCTCTGCCACATTGGCTAGGAGAACATTACAACCTGGAGATAGCCACAGGTTCCTCATTATGTAATCTGGAGGAAAAACTAAAACTAGATGCCTCATTAGGAAGAAAAAATCATATGCGGTGATAACTCATTAAAAATCCAACTGGATATCTCCATGAAAAATAACAGTTAGGGGGACAGAAGATTGATCACCCTGTCTCTCTCAAACTGATACTTTTGCCTTTTATTGAGAATTACATGGAACATAGATATTTGTGAAATATACACCAAAGTACAAAAGGAAAGTAAAACCTTGACATCTTAAGGTGTATCCCACTGTTCCAATTAGCATGTGCCTCACTGATTTGCCCTTGAGATTTCATCTGACATGTGTTATGTTCCATCAGAGGACAGAAAAGTTATTTTTTCTAATTCTGATAATAAGCAGCTACTCCAAGTACATCAAGCTCCAAATAAAAAAACTACACACACCAGAAACCTTAATTTAAAAGTACAAGGCTTCACCATCAATCATGCTGAAAACCTCTGAGTCTGTGGTTTTATAAGATTTTTTTTTGTTTTGTTTTACTTTTCCATCCTTAGTGATAAATGTGGTGAATTTTAAATTAAGCACTAATGAAAATTCCTGTGTAAGCCAGAAGTGGTAAATTTATATCTAACTCCAGTGCAGGAGCGCTGATTTATGAACTACTGCTCTTCAATCATGTTAAAGCTGATCTCAAAGTGGGTGACCCAACAGGCGCATACATATGGCATTGGACCAGTAGGTGCACGTCACTCTGTCCTTGTGATTTCCCTGTTACTTCCATTTCTATAAGCTAGCAGGTAAGAAACTAGACCAGAAGCTTGCCCTTTCAGGACTCTTGACAATTTCAATCCCCTGCCTCTTTGGAAAACGGGAGCTAGAAAGAACAGAGCCATATGCACAATCAGAACAAATCCCACACCTGTTTGATAGAGAACTGGGATTTGAACTCTTAGATCCTGCAGTCTAAGTGTGGAATGATTGCTTTCTTTTTTCTGTATTGTGGAATATTTAATAATAAAAAAAAGGTGGGGCAAATTCAGACCTGGTGTATAGAGTTGTAATCTGCTTACCGTAAGTCTGAATTTGACCCATAGCTAATGTCAGGAAAGATAAATTTTGGATATATCCTATCAAGTAAGTATTTATTCAAATGATTTGCTGCACTTCTCTGACTGAAATCGCTGTCAGAATGGCACATCTCAACCTTGCAATACATTCAAGACTTCATACACAAGTATTACTTGGAAACTAGCTTTTAAATATTAATTTACAAGAGGAATGTAATATGATCTTAATTTTTCCCCACTGCTTTGCTTTTATTCACTGGTCAGTGAGGGTTCCTTCGTTAATTAGTGCTCTTGCTCAGCACTTGCCAAAGAGGTGTTCTCCGAAGTCTTACAATACTAACAGCCTCCTGAGTGGTAACATTCTCTTTCATTTCATTCTCGTCCTTTCCATTTCTTCAGAACCATCTCACTGTGTGGGGGGTTATTTTGTTGGCAGAACCCTTGCTCATATGTGCCACTGTCAGTTATGATCATATAGCACTGGCTCTCAGCGGCAGTACTCTCGTTCAATACTCGCCATGAGCTCTTCTTCAGAGTAATCGTACGATATTGGGGATTGCATCTCAGGCTTCTTGTTACTTCTGACTGGAAACCTGTAGGATGAGACAATGAAGTATCTTTACTGTAAAAGAAAATCAAGCTCTGTGAGACGTAGTAAGCCCCTTATCCCTAACAGGGAATGAGAAACATCATTATTTGTGTGTGCAAAAGTCAAAACAAACCCATCCATCTTACTGATCCATGGATTCTGTAATGGTAAGCAGGCCTTCTTTTTCTGACCCAAAAGACATGTGGTGCTCATTAGTGATCTTTGGGTAACAGTGATTTCTGACAGGTTTCAGAGTAGCAGCCGTGTTAGTCTGTATCCGCAAAAAGAACAGGAGTACTCATGGCACCTTAGAGACTGACAAATTTATTTGAGCATAAGCTTTCGTGGGCTACAGCTCACTTCATCGGATGCATGCAGTGGAAAATACAGTAGGAAGATACACACACAACATGAAACAGTGGGTGTTACCATACACACTCTAACAAGAGTGATCAGTTAAGGTGAGCTATTACCAGCAGGACAGGAGAAAACTTTTTGTAGTGGTAATCAAAATGGTCCATTTGCAGCAGTTGACAAGAAGGTGTGAGGAACAGTGGGGGGGGGCAGAGGGGGGAAGGAATAAATATGGGGGAAATAGTTTTACTGAAACAAGCACCGAGAAGAAACTGGAGTGATTTTCGATGGTATAATCGGAAGTGGAATGTTCATGTTACGTACGCTGACAATCCTAGAATTCACTCCTGCCCTTTCTTGTCTGAGCTAGGAGGGGTGGGAGAACAGAGGAGAGGTTTTGACCTTGCAAAAGTTACCACAAACAGTTAACTCTACCTGATAGGCCTGTTTTACCACTCCACAGAGCAGACAGCAGCCTGTTGGGCAGGCAGCTTGGAGCCTCTCGTGGCTGCAGATCTACATACTCTTTTGAAACTGTGTAGTGCTGGAGAGCAAAGACCCTGGGCCTCTAGCCTTGTGTTCTCTTGAGTGCTCAAAATCTTGCACTCCCTGTGTCCTCTTGCTAGCTTTGGCTCTAAAGAAGAGGTTGCATCGTGCTAATAGTGTTTAACAGCACACACATAATTAAATATGGAAGTAACTGTCTCCCCAAATATTGCATGCAGCATTACCCCAGTGATTCAGAGGCACAATTCCTGTATTCCTAGTATAGGTGTGTATGTCTGTGTGGGGCAGAGCCTAGGAGCATGTGTAGCACAGCAGAAACAATTTCTTCCCCCAGGCCCTCTTTATCCAAGTAGTGGCCTCAGCCCCCTATGAGAGCGCAGGGAGCCCCTTCCCTGCAGGCCAGAGACAGGAACCTGCTAGGGGTCTGAGGCACAGATGTACTGTGGGATGCTGTCAGGGGGCTCGTGCACATGTGGTAAAATAAAGACTTTTGAAAAAAAATTGCATAATTTTGAACTCTTGGGGTCAACTATACTGGATTAATCAAGAAATCCTGTATTCTAATCCTTGTTCTCGCATTATCTCCCTCTGTGGCATCAGGCGAGTCCATTTGCTTCTGTGCCTCACTTTCCCCATTTGTCAATGAGGGATAATATGGACCTAGCCCTCAGCAGTGCTGGGGACATTAGTTCATAAATGTTTGTACAATGCTGCATGAAGCAACTATTTCTGTGACTCTACATTACCGCTAGTGCTGTGCTGCAGAGGAATGTCACTACGAGGGTAAAATGGTTTAATCTACAAGAGACTTTGTTCTCAATAAACTAAACTAAATTTTCCAGAGCTACCAGTTCTGACAATACCTGCAGGTGAGTATTGCTGGGCCCTGTGTTTCATTCCGTGAAAAGGGTTTTTGTAGCGCTTTCCCTGAAGTGGGTTTATTTTTGGTGTTTGTGGAGAAAAAACAAACAGGAAAGAGCTGATTTCTTCATATCCTGTGTATTTGGTACTTAAGCAGAGAGGTTTTTCATACCAACTAGCCTGGCTTCAACTACATCCCAGCAAATGGGACTTGATACCTAGTGCCTATAAGTTTACACACATGGGACTGGTAAATCCAAGTCAATGGTGTGAAAGCAGGGACGAATGGCCTGCATTGCTGATAGCATCATTTGCAGAAGAAAACCAAGGGCATGTTTGCCAGATGAAACCATACAGATAGTTCATATGCTGGACAGTAAGAGGTATGGAACACACTGAATTAGAACTGCAGTGAGGATCCCTGAGAACTCTTCTCTAACAAGTTTCTATTGATTCAATGTTTTCGTACCTCAATAGCTTTCGTTGGTAGACTAGAGTTTTTCATTATGAACAAGAATTCATTCCTAGTGTCGCTGAAAGGGACATACACCTGATGGCAATCAGTCCTGCAGTAATTGCTTTGGGGCAGTTTTGCCCACAGCATTGCACTGATTGTATGTCAATCCTTAGAATATAAAAAATTCTCATCTGTCTACTTGTCCATGTGGAAAAAAACTACCCTGATCTGGCTGTGCAAATGTCAGGAGCTGCAGATATCGTCAATGGCTTTATTTTTCAAACAGGCCAACTGGCATGGCAGATATGTGAATTTCCCACCCGAGAGGCAGTTAATTTACTTTGCACAGTTTCTTCAACCACAAGTTCTACTGGCACCAACAGGTATTTAGCAAATGAGTCATCTCTTGATTCCTTCATTCAATTTCCTTCTTTTGACAGAGGAAATTATTTGGTTTTTTTTTTTCCACGTAGTAAATAGGAGATGGGAGTAACACTTAAAAGCAGTGTACAGGGCCCTAATACTTCATGATAGGAAAAGGAAATGTAGAAATATGATTTAAACCCACAACTGGCACGTGATTTATTGATTATAGCTCATCATGTGACCAGCCCTCTGCTAGTTTTATAGGAATGTTGAATGATGGATAAGAAACAGGCCCTGGCAAAATTTCCAAGACTCCATTTCAAAACCTACAAAACATTAATTGTTTCCATTAGTGTTTATGTAACTTTTTTCTAATTATTCCTGATGTCTGAGGCATGTTGACACAAGACACCTTACAGTGGCACAGCTCTATTGCTGCAGGCTGTGCCGCTGGAAGGTCTCTCACGTAGCTGCTCTATGCCAATGGGAGAGCTCTCCTGTCGACACCCAACAAGCAGCGGTAGCTGTGTCGGTGGTAGAAGCTCTCTCATCGACATAGCGCTGTGCACGCTCCCACTTATGCCGGCAAAACGTATGTTGCTCGGGGTGTGTGTTTTCACATCCATGAGCAGCATAAGTTTTGCCGCCATAAGTGATCGTGGAGACACAACTTTAGTCTTCATGGTGACCTTTAGGATGAAAGAGGCTCTCTAAATAAAAAATCCAACATACTGAAAAATACATCAGCTGTCAACTTTTTTCTTGTTAAACAATCATGAATGAACAAGGTGGAGCATAACGCTAATGGGCTAGGACAATGGCTGGAAAAAAGCAAACAGCCCCATAGCCTTTATTTTCTTCCTCCAACCCTCATGGAAATGTGCACTAGAGTTTAATAGGGATGAAACATATACTGTCCTGCAGAAATTGAACATGGCTCCCCACAAATTACTCTACTCTAAAGGTCTGAGTTCTCTGGTTTGCTAAGGCCACTTTGTGCTGCTTAAAATAGCCAGAGATGGTAGAGCATTCCCCCTGCACAGGAGATCTCTTGGGTGGAAGAAAGCTGAGCAATAGTAGCAGTCAGTCCCCGTGTTAAGCAAGAGAAGGGTGTGTCAGGGGAATTTTGGGGGTGGGGCATGGGTGGGACTGGGTCCGCTGAAGCAGAGCTCTATTATGCTGATCCTGCACTGTAACTAGTGGTGCAGAAGTTAAAGTAGGTCCTCAGCTGCTCTAATGTACCCTGGAGCTAGGTGGCTGAGGATCAGGAATTGTAACTGTCTGAGCTCAGTCTATTCCGTTGCAGTGATACCTCCTGACTTGGAACGGGAAAACCCCAGAAATTTTTCACCTGGTACACACAACCGCATTAGCCCCTCAGCAATGGTTTGAGTCATAGCACAAACTCAGGCACAGCTCACCACACCAGACATTGTGACCCGGTGAATGGGATCGCAGCGCCACTCAGCTTTGGCCTGGCAGGAGTCACTCACTGAAACGTGGCCCTGCAGCCCTCTTTCGTGGCCCTGCAGCTCTCCTTCACAACCCTGCCAGGTCACAATGCCATTTACCTTGGGGGCCCTCTCAAACAGGCACTCTGGGACAAACTACCCCTTTTTCACTCACCCCCATGGAGCTGTCTCCTCCTGCCCCCCAAATGGCACACCTGCCAATGGTATGCACTGTACATAAGGTACACACAGCTGTGGGCTCCACTTATTTGGAAAATAGCAAGTCAACACACCTGGGGGGAAAAGAATATAAAACACAGCTATTCAGTGGGAGGGAGAAAACTGGAAAGCAATAATGCAGACAGGAAAAGGGCCAATAGCGTGCAACATACAAGACAGGAGTTTGCAGTGGAGCAGATCAGCACAAAAAGGTGCAACTCCACCCGGAATACTGTGCTCATGTCTAGTCACCTCATTACTAGGAAAATATTAACAGTTTGGAGGGAGTTTATGGAACAGCAACAAAAATGCTTACAGGGCAGAGTGGCCCAATGAAGTGAGAGAAGCTGAAAAGAAGCAAATGTTTAATTTAACTGAGGAAGGGGAACAGGAGAGGAGACTACATCTATTTTAAGGGTGTTAATGACAAGGAGGAAGAGCAATTATGGAGAGGCCATAGGATACACAGTAAATAGGATACAATGTGAGACAGGACAAGTTAAACTAAATACAAAGAAAATTTCCTGTTATCAAGATGCATTAGGCTGTGGCTTAATCTCCCACAAGGAAAAATGGCAGGAGTTCCTTTGCTTGAGAAACACACTAGGCCAGGGGTCAGCAACCTTTCAGAAGTGGTGTGCTGAGTCTTCATTTATTAACTCTAATTTAAGGTTTCGTGTGCTGGTAATACATTTTAACATTTTTAGAAGCTCTCTCTAAGTCTATTATATAACTAAACTATTGTATGTAAAGTAAATAAGGTTTTAAAAATGTTTGAGCTTCATTTAAAATTGAATTAAAACGCAGATCTTATCAGTTTAGTGCAGTGGTTCTTAACCTGGGGTGCATGCATCCCCTGGGGGTGCGAGATGCCCTTTCTGGGGGTGCAAGACAGGCGAGATTTTTTTTAGCAGGTGAATCATCAAAAACACAAATCAGGCACATAAGTACAACTACTTTCATCAAACCTACGTATTTATTAACATTATACTTTTTTAACGATTACTGTAATATACAAACCAATTTTTAAAGTTGATTGTAGTGTAATTTTTGATACGGGGAAGGAGAACATATTTTGAGAACTCCAGACTGTCAGCGGGCTGAGCGGGGCCGGGTACAGTGTATTAAATTGCTCCCCATAGGAATGTGCTACTTACGGTGTACTACTTATGGCTGCCAGTCCTGGTGCTCGGGAAGTAGCACATTCCTACGGGGAGAAATTTAATACCCTACAGGCAGACAGCACCTCAGACTGGCAGCGGGCTGAGTGGCTGCCGTTCTGGGGTTCCGTCAGCTACTTCCTGCTAGTTGGGGTCCCAGCTGCTGCCCCTGCTCAGCCCACTGCCGGCCTGGGTGAACGGAACTGAGGGGGCTGAGCGGCTGGGACCTCAATGTGCCATTAAAAATCAGCTCGCGTGCTGCCTTCTGGCACACGTGCCGCAGGTTGCTGACCCCTGCGCTAGGCAATGCACAACCTGGGAAATCCTGCCCTAGCAGAGGGATGGACTAGAGGCTCCACAAGTGATTTCATACTGTCACACCCTGGTGCTAAAGATGTAACATGTGAGAGGAAGACCTGTCTTTCTGCGAAATGTCCTATTGACATGTTACTTACTCACTGGCGGAGTTGTTCTTCTCTGGGTCCTGCATGCTTCTTGTTAAGGAGGCCTAGGAAAGAATAAATGGAGCAGTGTTGTCATATTTGAAATAAAACATTTGCAAATCTATAGCTACCTTTGCATGTGACAAGTCACATTGGCCCTGTCTTAGCACTCTATGCAACCTCAATGAAGGCAATCAAGGTGCCCAAGGTGTAAGAAATAGACCTGTTTAGTTATGAAAGCCTCACTAGGTCACCTTCAGCATCTAAGGAGCCTGGGTGTCTTTGAACCGCAGATCTGAAATCATTAAATATTAACTAATTAAGCCTCCTAATTTCCCTGTGAGACAGGTGAACATTAGAATGCCCAGTTCAAAGATGGGTAAATTGAGGCTTAGAGCGGTAATGTGATTGAAGAGAAGTTAAAAGAAAGCTGCCCTGATTCTTCTTATCTGACTAGTCTGAACATGTCCCTGAGGAGAAGCATTTCCCGTCACATACAAACCAGGAATCGCTCCTACAACTGGCACTTGTAGTTAGTTGGCATCGCTATGCCCCTTGCTGGCACCAACTGTCTTGCTGAGAGCTGATTTTATCAGTGACCCTTAGAAATCTTGGCCCAGGCCCAATATTCATTTTCTGTCAAAGAATGAAACTTGACTTACACAAATGTTCACAAAAAGCAATTTAAAACGACAGTGGATACAAGTCAGGGGAAATCCTAGTTACAAATTTTTTTTCTCCTTGTTTTCCAGCTCTGATTAATGTACACTTTGGGGATGTTACTGCAAAGAGCGAGTGGAGAGCAGGGTGGAACCAAGCAATGCACGAGTCGTACAGAACACCCTCTGCAATGCTGCAGTCTTACAGGGCATTTCCATTTATTATTTTTAAATGGAAGCATGTCCTTCCATGTTACTGACTATGCAGATTTGCTTACAGAGTGTTAATTGCACAGTGATTGCAGGAAGAAAGCTGCCTTGGATGTTCATGTTTTCAGTGAGCAGGGTCGGCTCCAGGCACCAGCTCAGCAAGCAGGTGCTTGGGGCAGCAAAGGGAGAGGAGTGGCACCTCTGGCTCTTTGGCGGCAATTCGGCAGCAGGTCCGTCACTCCCTCTCGGAGCAAAGGACCCGTCGCCAAATTGCCACCAAAGACTGAGGTGGTGGCAGTAGAGCTGATCATGATCGCGGCTCTCTCCCCCCCCAACCCCGCCACACACACACACACACAACCTGCTTGGGGCGGCAAAAACCCTGGAGCTGGTCCTGTCAGCGAGACAAGAAATGAATTGGGTGTGGGAGAGTTTCCCGTTCTCAGTTCACCTTTTCTTTAATTAGAGAGGGACTAGAGACCCACCCTTCACATGGGGTTTACAAAGCGCAGAGTTAGAGGCCAGTCAAATGTGAATGCAGGCATGATCAGACCCGGGAGTTTGTTTAGGCTCAATGACGCTGATTTGTAATAAAATGAAAATTCATCAGCCTCGCCAGATGTGCTATGCTATTGAGAACAATGTCAAGGCCAGTGTTTTCGTTTTCATCTTTCTTTCCCCCAATTCCTTCTGTCTTTCTGCTCTCACAGGAGGGTGGCTTCCAATAACACTTAGGCCTGGTCCACATTACGCTGTTAAACCGATTTTAACAGCGTTAAATCAATTTAACGCTGTACCCGTCCACACTACAATGCACTTTAAATTGATTTAAAGGGCTCTTAAAATCGATTTCTGTACTCCTCCCCAACGAGAGGAGTAACGCTAAAATCAATATTAACATATCGATTTAGGGTTAGTGTGGCCGCAAATCGAAGTTATTGGCCGGATAGTTATAGTGATAGCTACCCACAGTGCAACACTCCGGAAATCAATGTTAGCCTCGGACCATGGACGCACACCGCCGAATTAATGTGCCTAGTGTGGATGCTTGCAATCGACTTTATAATATCTGTTTAATAAAACCGGTTTAAGTTAATTCGAAATTATCCTGTAGAGTAGATGTACCCTCACACCGAGCCAGACCAATTTGAATTTTTAATTTAAAATTTTTAAATGATGGTCCTGAATCGGCTAATCTTGATTCCCAGGAGTTCACCTGATTCAGGGGAAGGGTCCAGCTGATGCAAAATGGACAAACCTGCATAAGGTGAGCAGACTTTGGCCTTGGCTTTCATTTTCTTTGCAGGAAAACGAAAAAGTAGCTTTGTCTCCAGAGAGGGAAAGAGAAAAGGCTTTCCTGGGAAAAATGAGACTGCAAACAGGGGCCGGGGGGGAATAGCATAATATTAAAGCCTCCTGCCCAGCTTACAGCCTGTGATTCAGCTTTGCTTGGCTTTTTCAGGCCCAGATAGTTTGAGAGATTACTTCACTGGGAGCAGCACTGTACATTACGATATGCCTACAGTGGGTGTGACTGCAGCTCAGGAAGACACACCTGAGCTAGCTTTAGGCCTGGTCTACACCTAAAAAGTTAGCTTGACCTAGCGACATTGCTCAGGACTGTGAAAAATGTCATGCCCTGTGTAGCACAGGGCAACTCACCCCCTCTGTAGATGCAGCTAGATAGAGGAGAGCCCACCTCTCCGGGGATGGAATTACTACAGTGATGGAACAACCCTTTCTGTCGCTGTAGTACGTGTCTACACTGCAGCACTTGTACTGTCAATATACCTTTAATCTAGGTAGCATGGGTACCTGAACAGTGAAGCTACAGAAGCACAGGTAGGTTACCCACAGGACTAACCCACGCTGAAGCGGGCACTGCCACAACTGTTCCGGTGCCCAGGCTAGCTAGATTAGCTCAGCTAGCATTATCACTATTTGAGCTACACTCGCATGCCGTGTGTCATAAACAGATAGCTAAGGGTTAATGTCTCTTTCACCTGAAGCACCTGACCAGAGGACCAATCAGGAAACCGGATTTTTTCAACTTTGGGTGGAGGGAATTGTGTGTCTGAGTCTTTTGTCTGCCTGCCTGCTTTCTCTGAGCTTTGGAGAAGTAGTTCTACTTTCTAATCTTCTGTTTCTAAGTGTAAGGACAAAGAGATCAGATAGTAAGTTCTATGGTTTCTTTTCTTTGGTATTTGCATGAATATAAGTGCTGGAGTGCTTTGATTTGTATTCTTTTTGAATAAGGCTGTTTATTCAATATTCTTTTAAGCAATTGACCCTGTGTTGTATCATCTTAATACAGAGAGAACATTTGTATGTATTTTTCTTTCTTTTTATATAAAGCTTTCTTTTAAGACCTGTTGAAGTTTTTCTTTACTTCAGGGAAATTAAGTCTGTACTCACCAGGGAATTGGTGGGAGGAAGGAATCGGGGAGATCTGTGTGTTGGATTGCTAGCCTGATTTTGCATTCCCTCTGGGGGAATAGGAAAGTACTTTTTGTTTCCAGGATTGGGAACAGAGAGGGAGATTCACTCTGTTTGGATTCACAGAGCTTGTGTCTGTGTATCTCTCCAGGAGCACCTGGAGGGGGGAAGGGAAAAAGGATTATTTCCCTTTGTTGTGAGACTCAAGGGATTTGGGTCTTGGGGTCCCCAGGGAAGGTTTTTCAGGGGGACCAGAGTGCCCCAAAACACTCTAATTTTTTGGGTGGTGGCAGCAGGTACCAGGTCCAAGCAGGTAACTAAGCTTGGAGGTTTTCATGCTAACCCCCATATTTTGGACGCTAAGGTCCAAATCTGGGACTAAGGTTATGACATGGTGGCAGCGGTGGGATATAGACAGAACCCAGAAGCCAGTAGAAATATTATATTTTTCTTTTCTCTGCTAAGGGCTTTTTAGCAGAGAGAAACAGTTGGTTTTAAAAGGGAACCAGAGAGAATTTTTTTTCTGCTCTCTCTGGCAGTTTGTGGCTTGCATGTTAAGTGAGAAGCCATTAAGAGACTGTTAAGGGTCTTTTGTCATGCAATAGCCCTCCCATTAGGAGGCAAGTACCAGCACTTATATGCATGCAAATAAAGTGGTTTTTCTGGTTTCCCTTCATTGAACATTAGCTAGAGAGAGAAAGGGAAAAAAGGCACTGTTGCTAGGCAGACTCCAGGAGGCAACAGAGAACCTGCAGTTCAGAAAATAAACACCGGAGGGCACCCCAACACAAGAAAACAGGAACCATGACTTCTAAGGCAAAAATTGAGGCCGAAGAACAAATCAAAGAAGCTGAACACAGGCGAGAGATGGAAAAACACAAACAGGAACTGGAAATAAAACAAAAAGAGATGGAGATAAAAGAAAAGGAAGAAAGCATGAAACTGGCAGCCTTCCAAAGAGAACAGGCAGCCCAAGAGGCAGCACAGAAAAGAAAACTAGAAGAAGAAGAGGTAGCCTACCGAAGGAAACAAGCAGAAGAAGAGTTGGCCCACAGAAGGAAGCAAGAAGAAGAGGAGGCGGCCCACCACCGAGAAATGGAAAAACAACAAAAAGAAATGGAAAAACAACAAAAAGAGAATGAAGAGAAGGAAAAACAAAGAAAACATGAACTGGAGTTGGCAAAAGCTGGGCTGCATGTGCCAGCCAACCCTAACAACCCGGCGCCAAATATTGCTCCACAGCACAGGAAATTTCCCACCTACAAGGCAGGTAATAACACCGAGGCCTTCTTGGAAAATTTTGAAAGAGCCTGTCTTGGGTACAACATCCCCGAAGACCAGTACATGGTAGAATTGAGGTCACAGCTCAGTGGACCTTTAGCAGAGGTGGCAGCTGAAATGCCTAAGCTGCAAATGAATGACTATAAACTTTTTCAAACCAAGGCCAGATACCGAATGGGGATAACCCCAGATCATGCCCGTCGGCGCTTCAGAACCCAAAAGTGGAAACCTGAGGTGTCATTTCCCAAACACGCCTACTACATTGCAAAAAACTATGAGGCCTGGATAACAGGAAACAACATTCAAACCTTGGAAGAACTAAACCTCCTCATACAAATGGAGCAGTTCTTGGATGGTGTTCCTGAAGACATCACACGGTACATACAAGATGGAAATCCCAAAAATATCGCTGAGGCGGGGGAGATTGGAGCCAAATGGATGGAACTGGCAAAAAGCAAGAAAGCTACTGTCAAGGGGAACGATTACCCCAGGGGGCACACAGACCATAAACCCTACAACCGAGGACAGCCAAAGACCCCACATACCACCCAAGTAAAGCCACAGATACCCTACCCTTCAACCTCACCAGTCTCCAGTAACTCACCTCGGCCCAGTGATCCACCAGATGGAAGATGCTTTAAGTGTAATGAACTGGGACATATCAAGGCCAACTGTCCCAAGAACACCATGCGAGTGCAATTCATTACACCACCATCACACCAAAGATCCCCAGGCCCGGATGCCTCTCAAATACCCTTGGAGCAAAGGGAAAATTTGAGAGTGGGCGGAAAGAAGGTTACTGCGTGGAGAGACACAGGGGCACAAGTGTCAGCTATCCACCAATCCTTCGTTGACCCCAAATTCATCAACCCAAAGGCCAAAGTTACAATTTACCCCTTCATGTCACAAGCTGTAGACTTGCCTACAGCTCAACTGCCTGTCCAGTACAAAGGCTGGTCAGGAATGTGGACTTTTGCAGTCTATGACAATTATCCTATCCCCATGCTACTGGGGGAAGACTTGGCCAACCAGGTGAGGCGGGCCAAGAGAGTGGGAATGGTTACACGTAGCCAAACCAGGCAAGCTTCCAGACCCATTCCTGTTCCTGAACGGTCCACAGAGGCCCCGTCTGTGTTACCGGAGACCCAGACCGAGGTAGTGGACCCGGATTCCATGCCTACCACTGAAACAGCCACAGCATCTCCAGTCCCAGGCCCGGAACTGGAACAGCAACCAGCACCAGCCATTGCAACCCCATCTTCAAACTCAACGCCAGAGGGCGCCAGCGAGCCAAAACTGGCAGAAGCAACAGACAGCCATACCCAAAAGGCTCAGCCAGAGCCTGAAATACCCTCAGGTGCACCAGCGGAGAGCGGTTCACCAGCAACGGAAACAACCCCATCACCTACATCGCTTCCAGAGGGACCAAGCCCAAGTCCACAGTCTGAGGAAGAACTGGTGACCCCAGCCTCAAGGGAACAGTTCCAGACTCAGCAGGAAGCAGATGACAGCCTTCAGAAAGCTTGGGCGGCGGCACAGAGCACCCCACCGCCTCTCAGCTCTTCTAATCGATCCCGGTTTGTTATAGACCAAGGACTTTTGTACAAGGAAATTCTTTCTGGTGGACACCGGGAAGAATGGCAGCCGCAAAAACAGTTGGTGGTTCCAACTAAGTACCGGGGGAAGCTCTTAAGCTTAGCCCATGATCATCCCAGTGGCCATGCTGGGGTGAACAGAACCAAGGACTGGTTGGGGAAGTCCTTCCACTGGGAGGGGATGGGCAAGGACGTTGCCAAGTATGTCCGGTCTTGTGAGGTATGCCAAAGAGTGGGAAAGCCTCAAGACCAGGTCAAGGCCCCTCTCCAGCCACTCCCCATAATTGAGGTCCCATTTCAGCGAGTAGCTGTGGATATTCTGGGCCCTTTCCCAAAAAAAAAGCCCAGAGGAAAGCAGTACGTACTGACTTTAGTGAACTTTGCTACCCAATGGCCAGAAGCAGTAGCTCTAGGCAACACCAGGGCTAACACTGTGTGCCTGGCCCTAACAGACATCTTTGCCAGGGTAGGTTGGCCCTCTGACATCCTTACAGATTCAGGGTCTAATTTCCTGGCAGGGACCATGGAAAAACTGTGGGAAACTCATGGGGTGAATCACTTGGTTGCCACCCCGTACCACCATCAAACCAATGGCCTGGTGCAAAGGTTCAATGGAACTTTGGGGGCCATGATACAAAAATTCATCAACAAATTCTCCAATAATTGGGACCTAGTGTTGCAGCAGTTGCTGTTTGCCTACAGGGCTGTACCACATCCCAGTTTAGGGTTTTCACCATTTGAACTTGTGTATGGTCACGAGGTTAAGGGGCCATTACAGTTGGTAAAGCAGCAATGGGAGGGGTTTACGCCTTCTCCAGGAACTAACATTCTGGACTTTGTAAGCAACCTACAAAGCACCCTCCGACACTCTTTAGCCCTTGCTAAAGAGAACCTAAAGGATGCTCAAGAAGAGCAAAAGGCCTGGTATGACAGACATGCCAGAGATCGGTCCTTCAAGGTAGGAGACCAGGTTATGGTCTTGAAGGCACAACAGGCCCATAAGATGGAAACATCATGGGAAGGGCCATTCACGGTCCAAGAGCGCCTGGGAGCTGTAAACTACCTCATAGCATTTCCCAATTCCTCACTAAAGCCTAAAGTGTACAAAAAGTGTTCTTAAAATGTAGAAGTCTGTTAGTTATATACTTAGGAGTATATGTAAAAGTGTATGTGTTGTATTAATCTGTTTATTTTCAAGTTCTAGAAGGAAATCGCCGCCAGTGAGCTTCCCCACTGTCTGCAATTTGGGGGGCGTGTCATAAACAGATAGCTAAGGGTTAATGTCTCTTTCACCTGAAGCACCTGACCAGAGGACCAATCAGGAAACCGGATTTTTTCAACTTTGGGTGGAGGGAATTGTGTGTCTGAGTCTTTTGTCTGCTTGCCTGCTTTCTCTGAGCTTTGGAGAAGTAGTTCTACTTTCTAATCTTCTGTTTCTAAGTGTAAGGACAAAGAGATCAGATAGTAAGTTCTATGGTTTCTTTTCTTTGGTATTTGCATGAATATAAGTGCTGGAGTGCTTTGATTTGTATTCTTTTTGAATAAGGCTGTTTATTCAATATTCTTTTAAGCAATTGACCCTGTGTTGTATCATCTTAATACAGAGAGAACATTTGTATGTATTTTTCTTTCTTTTTATATAAAGCTTTCTTTTAAGACCTGTTGAAGTTCTTCTTTACTTCAGGGAAATTAAGTCTGTACTCACCAGGGAATTGGTGGGAGGAAGGAATCGGGGAGATCTGTGTGTTGGATTGCTAGCCTGATTTTGCATTCCCTCTGGGGGAATAGGAAAGTACTTTTTGTTTCCAGGATTGGGAACAGAGAGGGAGATTCACTCTGTTTGGATTCACAGAGCTTGTGTCTGTGTATCTCTCCAGGAGCACCTGGAGGGGGGAAGGGAAAAAGGATTATTTCCCTTTGTTGTGAGACTCAAGGGATTTGGGTCTTGGGGTCCCCAGGGAAGGTTTTTCAGGGGGACCAGAGTGCCCCAAAACACTCTAATTTTTTGGGTGGTGGCAGCAGGTACCAGGTCCAAGCAGGTAACTAAGCTTGGAGGTTTTCATGCTAACCCCCATATTTTGGACGCTAAGGTCCAAATCTGGGACTAAGGTTATGACACCGTGATTACAGTGTAATCATACATACCCTTAGTCACCTGTTTAATTCCAGCTCAGTAAGGGCTGCTCTACATGCTGTTTTGCACCAAGTTAACTAAATTGAGCTCAACCCCAATTCAGTTAGATCTGTGCAACCCCCTTGCCTGGAGGCAGTTCTATGTGGATAAGCTGTGCCCATGCGAGGGGGTTACGCTGACTTCACTACAGCTGTTTTTATACTGATTTAGTTACGCTGGTGAAAAAAGTGTGTGCAGACAAGTTGTGAGTAATGACTGCCTCAAGGCTGGGATGGATGTCTGGTACTTGTGACATTGCAAATCTTTGGCCTCTCTGTTAGGGGTTTACAAAGTAGGCAATTGGGTGATGGTGGCACTGGTCCATTAGCAACCGAGGACCAGATCTGTAAAGGCCTTTAGGTGCCTAAAGATGTAGTTCAGTGCCTAAAGATGTTTAACAATCTGGTCCCAGCTTCTTTCACACAGGCCACCAAAAGGTTGTTTATTTTTCTTTTGCAACGCTCTGTTTGGCCTGAGAAGACTTCTTAACTAATAGGAAGCAGTCGCATGAGTCAGTGAGAGTCCCATTGGCGGGGTTGTGTGAAGAAATTGAAAATTTGCTCTGGTACTTTGCCACTATCTACACATTTTATGGAAGAAAAGAGAAACCTGCTCCCCCCTGACTCTCCAAAGGAACAAGGTATTGGTGGGATGGTGTAAGGAGCAGTCTCAGAGTGGAGAACCCTAGTCCCCCTTCCTGTCTCTGCTGCTGTGGAACATACCATGATCTTGGCGTGCAGGAGATTCTCATTAGAGACAAAGGGCCAGAGCCACCTGCTGAACTCCTGGCGCAGGGCTGCGGGAGGAAGACACTCTGCCAAAGGGGTGCTTAACATCACATCATCCCCTCCACTACAGACGACCAGAATAGCACCCAAAGAATGGGTGGCACTGTTCCGGGATGGGGAACAGAAGGGCCCTGTGACTTGCCCCACAACAGCGCAAAGCTGGCATCACATGCAGTAACGCCTGTGAGAAGGCAGTACTGAAAACACAGCCTGCTCTCCCTCAGTGGACAGAGAGGGTGCAGCTCCTTGCACAAGCAGGTACGAATCTCGTCCCCAGTGGTAAAGTGGCAAAGAGCACTTCATTCCAACGACAGTATTAGGCCATGCCTACACTGCACTTTCGTTGGTAAAACTTTTGCCACTTGGGTGTGGGAAAAAAATAACCCCCTTTATCGATGAAAAGTGCCAGTCTGGACAGTGCTTTGTTGGCAGGAGACAAAGCTACCACCTCTTGTTGGGGGGGTGATTTGATTTTGCTGGCAAGAGAGAGCTCTCTCTTGCCGACAAAATGTGGTTACACCGAGTACCTTACAGCGGCCCTGTCGTAGTGGAAGAGCTGTGCCGCTGTAAGGTGTGCAGTGTAGGTATAGCCTTAATAATGAGCACTGAATGGGACTATACAGTTCTAGGGGCATTTGACTCTGCTCTTAGCTCCGGGAGAATGTAGCCAACATTCCCAGCTTCTAACACTTTTCTAGGCAGGAGGATGCTGGATGTTTTAAGGGTGTGTTTAAATTATACAACAGATTTTTTTTCCCACTGTGGCTAACTCCTCCACATTGTGAGCTGTACGTGTTATGTGGGTGGAAGAGAGAATTAATTAGTCATCAGGACTGTCTCTGGTTAATAAAACCTGCTTCACAATGCAAAATTAGCTCCTACCTTCCAGGGGTGCTGGAACAATTTGTATAGTGGAGGTGCTGAGAGCCATTGAACCAAACTGTAAACCCTGTATATAATGGAAAGCACTTTAAGCCAGAGGGTGCTGCAGCTCCCCCAGCACCTCTAGTTCCAGCACCTATGCTACCTTCTGTAAGGACCTCTTTCAGCAGCAACACTTATTTCTGAAGAGAAATGTGTATTAGTATATGTAGGTATCTACTACTATGTAATCTACTGCCTCAAGAAAAGCTCTGGGAAACAGAAAAGAGAGGAAGGTAAAATATGATCTACACTTTCAGGTCTCTACCCATGCTTCTGTCTGATCTCAGTTCATCCCAGATGGGCAAGATGACACGGTCAGAATGACCAGGAGAAGGAGACGATCTTAGCAGTAGTTCAGGTCACACGGCATGAGATGTCCATTGAGTATGGCATGGAATAGACATAGAATGAAATCTAACTCCACCCAGGCATGCTCATGTTAGTTGTAATTGTATGGTGCACATGCAGCAGGTAACTTACATTAATGTTTTATTTGGGTTAATGTGATGCACAAGGCTTCAATACTAGTGGGTCCCTGTCCTGCAGCTAAATGAATAATCACTGGGTTGTTTGGCACCTCTCCTATTTCAGTGAAGTGAAAAGTTAAATCATGTCAGCATCGTGTGATGCAGCTTTTAGCCTCTTTCTAATTCTCAACCAGACTGCAGAGCCTCCTCCTTGTTTTCTTTCCATCCTATTTCCAGGTTGGGAAGAAGGTTTTGGCACATTGTGCTGAGTTTGGCTGGGATACAAATCACTAGAACACAGTAGATCAGTGGAGTTTCCCTGGAGGGATGAATCTGAAGTCAGCATAGGAGTGTTACGACAGATGCTGACGGCAGCATCACTTAGGAAATGAAGAAGAATATGGGGAGCTCCCAGAGAATCCTTCCTCTAAAACGTTTGAGAGCTAGAATTTTTTCTGATAGACTTCCTCCTCCATACCCTCCATTTTTTTTGCTTTAGATCAGCAATCATTTACAGTACAGAAGCAGCAAAGTGAACCAAACACTCTGTAAAGACCAGAAAGTGATGTTGGTAGAAAAAACATCTCTGTCCTGGTGGCCATTCTGTTCAGCTGTCAGGGTGAGTGCAGCACAGCTGTGCCGTGATGACATAAGCTCTTTGAAAGCAGCATTCTTTTTAGTTAAGATTATAACACAACTACCAGTTTGCTTGTCCACTGGCCAAACTGCAAACTTGTGTTAAAATTAAGGGCTTGTGATCCACACATAAAAAAAGTGAATCATCAAGATCCAACTCTGGAAATTAACAAGGGGAGTTGCGCAGTTTGAAAAAAAATCTGTTTGTTTGGATTTTCCATCCAACCATTCCCCCAGCTGTAGCTAGGAGTTGATAGAATCACAGATGTTAGAGCTAGAAAAGCTCTATTTATTAGGTCATCTAATCCGTTTCCCTGCCAACACAGGATAGTTCCCTACAGTATGTTTTTCTAGTCTTTTGGTCATGGAATGAGGGACTTGCCTTGAGGGCACGTTGGACTACTAACAGTAATTTTTAAATGTTGAAAATGATATTTAATAGTGTTGGAAATAAACAATGTATTTTATTCACTTTAAAAAGTATTTCAACAAGAAAAGGAACACTATTTAGTGACAATGTAAAAGTAGCTATAAAAAGTGTGTGTGTGTGTGTATACGTGTGCACACACCTGTGTGCAATGAAAAATGTCTCTTTGGACTATCCATACGAAATACAGAGCGTAAATAAGATTCAGCTAACCAGCCACAAGGTGACACTGTTTCACACAATCTACTGAAAGGGCACTTATCTGGATGTAAAAAGGATACACTACCTTTCTGACCAAATCAGATTTCTAAAACTATGTTACAATCAATTGGACTGTGACTACTAAGTATTGTGTACTACCATTAACTATACCATCCCATATGCAGTGCTGTAATGTAATCACTTTATGTCTCTATTAAGTAGGTGCTACTACAACGCTGCAGAAAGCTATTTAAAAAAAGATTGCTTGCACATTTTTCCATGTTAGGAAGCCAGGAGCATGATGAATGAGGCCATGGCATCACAGTCCTTTCTGGTTTCCATAGAGAGTTGCCATCATGTACTGTACTATGGCAGCTTTTGTAAAACCACAAATATTCTTTTTGAGCTGAGCAAAGAAAAGTGAGACAGAAAAACAAGAGTGATCGCTCAAGCTCTAGATGGGTGAGTGGGTGGCTGAAATTAAATGGAAGTTTAAAAAAGTGTGGTTTCAGAGTGGTAGCCGTGTTAGTCTGTATCAGCAAAAACAGAGAAGTCCTTGTGGCACCTCAGAGACTAACAAATGTATTAGTCTCTAAGGTGCCATAAGGACTCCTTGTTTTTTTTAAAAAGGAATGGTGACTGCTGTCAGTGATCCAGGGGTCCCAAAGAATAAGAATCGGGAGATTTGGGTTCTATTCCTAACTCTGCTGCTAGCCTCAGTTTCTCTGTCTCTATAATCAGAATAATACCAGTCCATGTATGAGAACCGCTTTGAAATTTCAGATGAAAATGCTTAGTGCTCCAGATTGCAAAGGAAAAAACCCCTGACCTAACCTGAGAGTTAATTCTCTTTGCAACGCCCCTGTAATTGTTTCTCTTCAAATGACTTGGGGTGGAGGGAAAGAGGGGGGTTGAGTGCTTTTGTCAATTGTGTTAGCTCAATTGAGTTAGGTTAACATAACTGAAAACTCTTGTTTCTACCGGTGTAGATACAAGCTGACAACTTTGAAGTCACGGTAGCCAATCATGTTGTATCCTAGGCTCCTTGCTATTCTAAGCCAATGGTGCACAAGCCTCTGTCCATGGGTGCCTTCAACCACTGGGGTGTTTCTTGTGGCTCCTCACTTTCTGCAGACTGTATGCTTTAATTTAAAAGTATTCTGTTTGAACCAATACAGACCTGTCCTAGGGCCAGACGGTGCCCTCCTCTCCTACCCTGAGTACCACCTTACTCTCCAAGGCATTGTCATCATGCAGGTCTCATCATGAGTCAGAGGATCAGAATCTTGCCTATTGTGAGTCTGTAGAGAGTTCTCTCTCAAAGCACTAGTTTCAGGCTGTGAACTGACCCTGATTAATCTGTGTGATGCTAACTCTGAAACCTAATGATGATGGTGTAGATGTCAACATTCTTCACTAATATTTAAGTGAAATATCCAATTGATATGAATAGCCACTAGGGCAGGTATCAGAAATTATAGAAAAGATATGAAAAATATTAGGTGAATGACTAATACCTTTAGAGTACTTGAGCATATCTGTGAAGGAGAGGCATACTGGCAAAAGTAAGTTGGAGAGGGCAGAAAGGTACTGGGTTAGATAGATAGATCCTGCAAAGAGTTTCAGCATCATCTTGTAAAAGGCTAAAAATAGTGCATGGTATCACATATCAGTATATGCATGTATCCACTTAGACTTAATTAGATGAATTCAGACATGTCTGCTTCAGCCTTAATTCTTCATTTCTTGGACCTTTATTGATTTGTCAGTTCAGCATTTTCTACTAATACCTACTCTTATGGATTAACTTTCTCTGGTTTATTTTTATAAAAAAAAAAAGTAACCCTGTTCATTACCTGTCATGACTTACTATAGTTTGCCAATTTATGTTATAAATAAGAATATACAGAATAGTAAAAACGTAGCTACTTAAAAAGAAGCCTACGCATATTGGCCAAATTTCAGCTGAGCTGTCTTATTTTTAAAAACATCACCACCAATATTTGAGTGCACATGTTGGAACAAAAATATAGAGCCACATCCTCTAGACCTTACATGAGTAAAGATTAACTAGTGAAGTCAAGTAATTCTCACTCATGAGCAATCCCATTATGTGAGTAAAGGTTCTAGGATCAAGCCTTAATTTTAAAATTGAGTGTGTTTGAGTTATAAGAACAAAAAGGATATTAAACCTCTATTTTTCTGTGATGTCTAAATAAGACTTCACTTTGAGGTGTGGTTTTTTGTTTGTTCTTTTTAATGTGCCCATGCTTATTGTTGACAAAATAATTACTCTGTTAGGAAACTATATCAATGTTATCATTACCCCTTGCAAAAACAGAGTTTTACAATGGAAATATGAATATACTCAAAGTGAGACTGTCAGGGCTTTAGGTTAGGCTAAATGGAAGCTTAAAAGTTGTTAGGCATCTGATGGGGGGAAAGTACTCTAAAAAACAGTAACAGATTGAATTCTAAATATTTATCAGTGTGTTCCCACAATTTTTGTAGTCCCGCCTGCAGCAGCATCTAACAAACAGATCACTGTTGTTGGTGCCCTGGGTATCATACTAAGGTGATACAGAAATTGAAGTTAATGTTGTCTTTGTTGGATAGGAAGAGAGCCCTGTTAATTTCAGCTCTATTCACAAGAAAATTCAATAGCTGCTGTACAGAATAAGACTGAGGTGTTGGTGGGTTTTCTTTTTAAGATGGTACCATTGTTACTTAAATGAACTGGCAAACATTAAAAGGTACCGTATCTATATATATGTTCAGGTTCAAAACTATTGCTTACATGACTGAACAAAGTAAATAAAGCACACAGCACAGCTCACATTCTTTCATGACACTAGGATTCTTTTACAAGGAATTAATCGAAGGAGGAAAAAACCTTTTAATGGAGTACAGAAAACTGAGACTGGCATGACCCTTTCATGATTATATTTCCCCTAAAAGAGATAAGGAATTTGGAAGAGCAACAGAAATGATAAAAGGGCTGCAGGGAATGATTTGTCAGGAAAGATAAAAATAACTGACTATGTTATAGCTTGGCAAACCACTGGCTACGTCGACTGATATTACGATAGACTTTTCTAATGTACACAAGGCCTAAGTAGAGAACCAGCAATGGAAAGAGAACTATCTAAGGGCTCACCCCACAACTTTAGCTGAAAGGCATAAACACCTAAGAGAGATGGAGAAGGAGCTACAACTAAGAGTAAAAGGATTAAATGAAAAACAGGCGAATTAAGCTATGCAAATCTTCCTATAGAAAGGGGAGAGCCCTATAACTTGGGATGCTGATCTGCAGATGTTATAGCAGGGGTCGGCAACCTCTGGCATGTGGCTCGCCAGGATAAGCACGCTGGCGAGCCAGGCCAGTTTGTTTACCTGCCACGTCAGGGAGTTTGGCCAATCATGGCTCCCACTAGCCCTGGTTCGCCATCCCAGGCCAATGGGGGTGGCGGGAAGTGGCGTAGGCCAAGGGATGTACTGTCTGCAGCTTCCCGCTGCCCCCATTGGCCTGGAGCAGCGAACTGCGGCCAGTGGGAACCACGAGCAGCCGAACCTGTTGACGCGGCAGGTAAACAAACTGGCCTGGCCCGCCAGCATGCTTACCCTGGCAAGTTGTGTGCCAGAGGTTGCCGACCCCTGTGTTATAGGAACTGGTTCTGCATTGAACTCAGGGAACTGGGCTAGCTGGGACACCCCTCCCATGGAGGCAGGCTAACTAGGACTCCCAGAAGAAATTAAATAGATAGGGGACCTGCAAGGGAAATGGGTTTGCTGGGTGATAGGTTATAGGGGGACTTCCACGGGGGGCATGCTGGCTAGACTCTAGGGCATGGTGTTAGAATGGGAGTCCAAGTGAGGGATGGGGCTAGGTGGATCCTCAGGGCAATGGATCAGATAGGAGCCTGGAGGGATGCGGCTCCCTGGATCCCAAGCGCATGGGTTGATGGGGTCCTGGGGGGTGGCCTAGAGGGCACACCAAGGGCAGGATAGGCTGTCTGACACCTTCACCCTTGGGATCTGTGGGTGGGCTGGCTTTCCTCCCAGACAATGGGCCCCAGGCCAGGGGAGTAGAGTGGGTTCCTGGGGGAGTTGGGCTCCTGGGGGAGCTGGGCTGGCTGGAGCCATGAGTGATGAACCCTGGGACAATGTGTTAGGGGGGAACTGAGAGGATGGGCTGTCTGGATCCCAGGGGGACAGGTTAAAGGGGGCCCATGGGTACAGGCTGGCTGGATCCCAGGGCGATGGGCCCCAGGAGAAACTGACTCTGGCTGGCTGGGGCCCTGGATGGATGGGCTGGTGGGATCCAATGGTGCTGGAACTAGGGCTCTACTTAGGAAGAAACTATCAGTTGCAATACTGTACCTATTGGGTGTCTGGGAAGTGGGCGGGCAAAGCCCGCCCACTGCTAAAGGATCCTCCCCCAGCCTAAGGGGAGGAACCACAGGGCCACAGAACCCACTGAGTGCGGGGGACAACTAATAAAAGAACAGGGACAGGAGTGAGGTCAAAGGGTCAGAAGGAGGGAACCTAATGGGGACACCGAGCAGAGAACCCCGGACAGCGCCCACTGCTCCTCGAAGGCGTCAAGGGAGCCAGTGGACGCCGCCCAGAGGAACTCCGCCCGGATGCGTGATCGGACCATGGAGCGGAAGCAAGCCCCACAGTCACCGGAGTCTCCATCGGCCAACCTCCCCTCCCTGGTCGCGTGGATGGCCTTTTTCGCCAGGGCGAGGAGGAGGTTGACCAGGAGGTCCCGGGACTTCGTGGGGCCACGGATAGGGAGTGCATATAAAAGGAGGTGAGGGGAAAAGTGTAACCAGAAACGTAAGAGGATGGCTGTGAGGAGCCGGTGTAGGGGCTGGAACCTGGCGCACTCTAAGTAAACATGCGCCAGGGTCTCCCTCACGCCGCAGAAGGGGCAGGTGTCCGGGACAGGGGTAAACCGCGCCAAGCTGCTGGGGATGCTGCCGTACCCCCTGTCTTTGAGGTAGTATAACAAACACCAAATACATGGTTTCCATCACCAGCACCTGCACTATAAAAACTGCTCTAGCACCTCTTGCTGGATCCCAGGGTGATGGGCCCCGGGGGGGTGGGCTGGCTGGATCCCAGGCAGATGGGCCCTGGGGGGGTGGGCCGGCTGGATCCCAGGAGAACGGGTTACTAGGGCCTCAGGCTGGGCTAGCTGGATCCCAGGGCGCTGGGCCCCGGGGGGATGGGTTACTGGGCCCTGGGGCCGGGCTGGCTGGATCCCAGGGCGCTGGGCCCTGGGGGGATGGGTTACTGGGCCCTGGGGCCGGGCTGGCTGGATCCCAGGGCGCTGGGCCCCGGGGGGATGGGTTACTGGGCCCTGGGGCCAGGCTGGCTGGATCCCAGGGCGCTGGGCCCCGGGGGGATGGGTTACTGGGCCCTGGGGCCGGGCTAGCTGGATCCCAGGGCGCTGGGCCCCGGGGGGATGGGTTACTGGGCCCTGGGGCCGGGCTAGCTGGATCCCAGGGCGCTGGGCCCCGGGGGGATGGGTTACTGGGCCCTGGGGCCGGGCTAGCTGGATCCCAGGGTGCTGGGCCCTGGGGGGATGGGTTACTGGGCCCTGGGGCCGGGCTGGCTGGATCCCAGGGCGCTGGGCCCCACAGAGCTGGACTAGCTGGATCCCAGGGCGATGGGCCCCAGCGGGACGGGTTACTGGGGCCCGGGGCCAGGCTGGCTGAGCCCCGCCTCCCCTCCACCTAGCTGCCTGGGCTCCGCTCCCGCTCCCCTTTCGGGGGTGGGGTGTCACTTACCGGCTGGTCCCCTCCGGCGGCACCGCTGCCCCGGCCGCTCCCTCCTGCTGCCGCCGCTGCCCTTGGGTGCCGGTAGTGGCCGGCCCAGGAGTCCCCGGCGGGCCCCCGGTGAGCCGGGCCCGGGCTGGGGGGCAGCGCGCCCGGCTCCTCGCACTCAGCCAGCACCTCCTCCAGCAGCTCCCAGTCCGAGTCCTCCGCCGGCTGCGGCCGCCGCAGGCTGCTGCTGGGCAGCTCGGTGGGGGCGGCCGCCTGGCTGCCCCTGGCCTCCTCGCCCTGCCCGCTGGGGGCGCTGCTGCTTCTGCCCCGCCTGCCGGGACCATCCGCTCCGGGGCTGCAGCTCCGCTTCCTCCTGCTCCTGCTGCTGCCGCTGCCCATGCTGCCGCGGCTGCCCCCCGGGCGGCGGTGCTGGCGGGGCCTCCTAACGGGGTGACTCGCCTGGCCGGGATTCCAGAGGCCAGCTGCTGCCGCTGCCTCGGAGCATCCTGGCTGATCCCGGACCCCCTCTCTCCCTTCTCTGCCTCCCCCTTGTTTGCCTTGAGGGACCACAGAAAAGCACTTTCCTTAGAAGTGAAGCGACTGACTCCTCCTGGGGAAGGTCCAGTAGTGGCAGCCAGTGAGCACAGGAGCAGCAGCCAGGGAACCTGCCCTCCCAGCTGCAAGGAAAGGAAATCGACTGTTTGGAAGCTGCGAATCCCAAGAATTTACCCTCGAGAAGGAACCAACTGGGTGTAACCTCGCCGTGTGTGTGTGAACATGGAGCCAGTTCAAAAACAGCCTGGAAAAAAATCTTCAAAAAAGGAAATACCACAAAGCCGTGCTCACAACTTCAATCTGCTGTTGGGTCTAGTCGGTGGAAACTATGACAAATAAACATGGATATATATATATATATATATATATATTTTAGTGTGTGTGTGCGAGAGAGCCTGGACTGGAAAGTGAAAGGAGAGAAGAACTCAAAGCAAAAACTTTAGATTTGGATTTAGATTCAAACTTCAGCTTAGTCCAGAGAAATTCAGCCCTTTCCTCTTCACTCTTTCCCCAGCACAATGTTTTCATATTCTCTCATGCTTTCAAATTCAGTTCATTTAAGGGCAGGACAAAAAAATAAGCTATTTATACAACATATTTGGACTCTTGAACATTACCAGAGCACTGGTGGGATTAATAGCAGAATAATTATGGATTTTGGACTGTAGGAAAGGACTGTGCTCTTTCGAAATGGCCCTTTTTAAAGTGTGAATCAGATATTTTCTCAGCCTGTTCGGCTTTTTGGTAACTAAAATCCCACAGTAACTCATTAAAAAAATGTAATATAAATTACAAATCAAAATATACATTGATCCTTGGTTCACATTTCTCAAGGGGACAATAAATTGTTTCATATTATCTCCTTTTTTAATATGTGCTGTGTTTCACACCCCAGATGCATGCAATCTAGCCAAAAAACTCATACTTTGGCTTCAGATGACTGTTATAGATCTCCAGATAGTGTACAGGCTAGTCATACAAATTCTTCTTAAGCCTGATCTGCCCTAGCAAATTAACGATTACAAAAAATGGTTTTCAGTAGCAGCTTCTCTGGACTGGTATAGAAAATGGGCTTACACTACACAAAACAATGTCTAATCCTATTACAACCTCACTTTGGGATGGATGCCAGTCCATTATAAACAGACTCAAATCCTGCCCCACGTGCTTCTAAGCTCCTCTGAGTCTGGGTAGTGACTGGTATGGTTCCCAGTTATGAGTCTGTCAGGCATACTCCCAGGAGCACACCCCAAGTTTGGCACCCTTTTAGAGCAGTGGGATCCCACAGTTCAGCTACCTCTATCCTCTAGGCCAATGACCCAGCTCTCCTGAATCCCCAATTAGTTAGATATGTTCCCTCCCAGTGATCACCTGGCTCTGAGAACTCTGATTTCTAGTTAAACCCTTCAGGGCCAACATGGCAGGAAAGCAAGGGAACACAGGTGTAGCAAAGGAATTTCGTAACCACAGACACTTTACTCGGAGGCTACGTCTAGACTACCCACCGTATCGATTGCTCGGGGATCGATATATCGTGTCTCATCTAGACGCGATATATCGATCCCTGAGCGCGCTTATATCGATTCCGGAACTCCACCAACCCCAACGGAGTTGCAGAATCGACAGGGGGAGCCGCAGACATCGATCCTGCGTGGTGAGGACGGGTGAGTAATCCGATCTTAGATAGTCGACTTCAGCTACGTTATTCACGTAGCTGAAATTGCGTATCTAAGACCGATTTCCCTCCATAGTGTAAACCAGCCCTTAGGCTCAGTGGCGTAGCCAGGTTTTCAGTGTAAGGGCAGCAAACATAAAAAAGGCACCCTCCCTGGGCTTCTCCTCTGGCCATGCCCCCTGACCGGAAACCACCCCTCCACTCACCTTCCGTCCTGCTCTGCCGCCTGTCCCCGGCCTGCTCCCAGCGCTGGGTGCGCTCCATGCTGGGCTTGCCAGCCAAGTGGCCTTAAAGGCCCAGGGGCCCTTTCGCCTCCCCCTGCCAGCTGTATTAGCAAGGGGCAGGGGTGGCTGGAGCCCTGAGCTGAGGAGCTGGCCCCCTCGCTTCTCCGGCTGCATTTGCCTCCCCCACATGGCTCCTCCGGCAGTGGTGCTGGTAGCGCCGGCCAGCAGGTGCTGTTTCCGCACCGGCCAGCAGGCTCCGCCCCATGGCTCCTCTGGCCATGCTGCTGGCAGTACTGGTCAGCAGGTGCTGCTTCCGCGCCTGCCGCCCTGAGGGGAAGCGGCTGCTTCCACTGAACCCTGCTAGCTACGCTACTAGTAGCTTAGGCTATGTCCACACTGCAGACCTTACGGCGGCAGAGCTGTACCACTACAGCTGCACCACTGTAAGTTCTCCCATGCAGCTGCTCTATGCTGGCTGGAGAAAGTTCTCATGTCGGCATAGTTAAACCACCCCCAGTGAACGGTAGTCACTATGTCAGCAGGAGAGTGTCTCCCACCGACATAGCACTGTTCACACCTACGCTTCTGTTGGTGAAACTTATGTTGGTCAGGGGTGTGTGTTTTTTCACACACACCTGACCGAAAAATGTTTTACCGACAAAAGTGTTAGTGTAGACATAGCCTTAATAAAACACACGAGAGAGTTACAGAATCTTTGAAAAACAACAAAATCCAGAACTCACGCTGCTTAGACTGTTCTGACCCCTCCTGAGGCCTGGGTTGAGTCAGTGCCTTTAGTCTGGGCAGCCCTTCCTACCTTCTCTCTCCTTAGTCTGATCTTCTTGCATGTGGTAATAGTCTGATCCCTTGCTTAGAGATTCATGCACTTTTTAAAGCACTGTCCCTTTTTTGCCCATGTGCTTCAGTGAGAGGAATTTCAGGCTCCAGCTCTGCTTCCCTGCCAATTGACTTCTGCGTAGATTGTCATTCAAAGTCAGTGGGCTACCAGGAGAAAACTCATTGCTTCAGAAGTGAAGAGCCATTTAATGTTGATAGCTCTCTCATTGTTATCTCTGAGGTGTCCCACAACCCAGCGTGATCAGAACAGTGTCTGGAATAGACTGACTGTGTCAGGATCAGCCTAGTTTTCAACTCAAAATGGATGTCTGAATCTAACTTGGAGGTTACAATACGAAGTGTAACCTTCACTCTGTCCTTCAGTCAAAAATGGCATTCATAAAACCAAAGTGAAATTCACAATTTGGCCCAGACATATCAGCAATCTGTTACGAATCCAATTTAAGAAAGTCTGATAGTAGAACTGTTGTCCTGAAACAGCTTTACCCTGAGCAAAATCCTATTATCCGAAACCAGTAAGTAACATTCATTATTAAAAGAAAAAAAATTCCATGTTGTTGTTGTTATTATTCCAGTAGCACCTACCAACCCCAATCAGGCTTGGAGATCCATTGTGTTGAACAGTTTATATCCGAAGAATAAAAGCTGAGCCCTGCCCTGAGGAGTTACAGTCTAATCAGAAAACACAACCGAACATACACTTCATAACACAACCATAAGCATCCAAGCACTATCAGCAACATGTATTAATTGATGCCTCTCTGTCTTGGAAGTCTTCTATAATCAGGTAGATGTTTAGTTACTGAAAACTTCAGATTAGTTTTTGGTACTATTTTTAGTGCCCTCCTTCCCAGCAATATATACTCTAATGTGGGAGAGAACTGAATAAGGGAGCTCAGTCTAAATAGAAAGCAGTGCAATCTGGAATGTATGCTGATGTAGCAGGGAACATAAAAGGAGAAGAAAATTCAATAATGGAATAGTTAAATCTAATACTGAACCTCCTTATATTAAATGTGATTTGTTTCTACAATCTTTATGCACCTGAAGCTCCAAATGAGTTTATCCATTGCATATGAGTTCAAACATAATGAATTCTAATATAGCTAATCTCCATTGATAAGATCTCTATTTAGAATATAGATGTAGAATGAAAGATCTACCTTGTGTCAATGTGTAAATTATAAGGCTGTAGAAAGTAGCCCTCTCTTTATGTGACCAAATCCTACAGCTCTCCCTCTCTCCAAACACCTATTGACTCACATGAGAGTTTTGCTTGTAGACTTTAAGGTAAGAAGGATCAGCATGATCATCTAGTGAATCTGACCTGCACATCGCAGGCCACAGAACCTCACCCACCCACTCCCATGAGTCCATTAATGGCTATTAGCCAGGATGGGTAAGGAATGGTATCCCTAGCCTCTGTTTGTCAGAGGGTGGAGATGGACGGCAGGAGAGAGATCACTTGATCATTTCCTGTTAGGTTCACTCCCTCTGAGGCACCTGGCATTGGCCACTGTCAGTAGACAGGATACTGGGCTAGATGGACCATTGGTCTGACCCACTACGACCGTTCTTATGTTCTCCTGAAATAGACCCCTAGCCTCTGGCTGAGTTACTGAAGTCCTCAAATCATGGTTTAAAGACTTCATGTTACAGATAATACACCATTTGTATAGTTTAAACCTGCAAGTGACCCATGTCCCATGCTGCAGAGGAAGGCAAAAAGTCTGCCAATCTCACAGCGGGGAAAATTCCTTCCCAACCCCAAATATGGTGATCAGTTCAACCCTGAGCGTGTGGGCAGGACCCACCAGGCAGATACCTGGGAAAGAATTCTATGTAGTAACTCAGTCTTCCCTATCTAGTGTCCCGTCTCCAGCTGTTGGGATTTTTGCTCCTGGCAGTCACTCAAAGTAAGGATTGAAGCCCATAGCCATCCTGTGGGGGGGAAAAATGTGATTTCAATGGTAGTGGGTCCCAAGGTGTATGCAAAATGGCATGTGTGAGCAACCCAGATCAAATCTGAGTAAACATTTCTTCCTTATGTCACCTGAAGCTTGCTACTAGCTCTCAGAAACTAACAGACCCTTTATTTTCCACTGCAGTGCTATAGATAGTGTATGTGTTCAGAAACAACGTAGACGGTTCCCCATAGGAGCAAAGGTATGTGTACACTTTCTATATTGTGACCAAACATAAAGAGCAGTTTGTCTGAATGTCACAGTTCAGAGGAGAGCACAGTTGGACACGTGTTCCCAAGTAATTTGCACCAAAAGGCATATCCAGAACTTGCCATCGAGGGCTTACTGCCACCCCGTGTCCTTTACAGCCTGGTAAACACACTGGAGTTTTTCCAAGTTCTGTACTATGAAGATGGACTGGTGTGAAATGCAGATAATCCTCGACGTGGAGCTGAGTGGTGATATTCTTGCACAAAAGGAGACTGAAAATATGTTTGCATAAAGGCCATTTGACACACACCCATTTGAGAATGAGGGCCAGGAAAGACTGAAATATATATCTGTAGACCCACTAGTCATGGATTTCCTCAAGTTCTCATTTCATTCTTTGCTTCTGGGAATGGAATGTTTGTTTGATTGATCGGTTGACAAACTACTAGGTATCATTCAAATTAAAATATCTTTCAAGGGCAAGATTTTCACCCTACTGGCTTAGGGAAGTAAGAGGGCATAAGGGGCTCCCTTATTCCCCAACATGGTCTATCTGTATTGCAAGGAGCAGAGTAGGGGTGGGAGTGGGAACAGCCTCTGTGAGGCTTCTCTTTCCCTTCTGTAACAGGGTGACTGCCCCTTAAGGATAGTAAGAACTAGTGGTCAGTCAGCAGCTGTTCTGTGGTGTGTCCCTTTAAGTCCTGGTACTTTTAGAGTGTATGAAGACCTAGATAAAGCAAAGGTAGTTGTTAGGAAAAGGGAGACAGCAATAGGGAGAGGACCCTAGTGCTGAGGAAGATGGTGGTGTCACCAGCTGGGGAGAAAGGAATGCATCATTTCAAAACAAAACACAGCATAAAATGGTACAAGGATTGATCCTGAGCATTCTCATCATCATTTTGCCTTTCCCTGAAAGCCCATGGTTTGTGGAGACCTTCCTTTTGGCAAGGAGACCTGGATGCAGCTCTTGCTGGATTCTGTTATCACAGCTGGCCAGAAGGCCGTCAGTCTCTGTGTGGGCTGAGGTTGTTGTCGCCACTGCACACCCAGCTCTTACCAGTCAGGCAGATCGAGGTCAAGTTTAGAATGTTTAGTATCCTAGGTAGACTATATTTGTGCTGTGCTTTAAAGAATTGGGCTCCTAGTTAAACTATCCAAGAATATAACTTCCTGTTGATGAAAAAGATCTACAGATGATCTGAAGTCACTGAGCAGAGCAGATCTGCTTCTCCACGTCATCAGAAAATAGTAAATGCAGCTTTCTTTTATAATAGTATAAGCAGGGGTGTATGAACTCCCTGTTGACATTCATGAATTTCCATAGCACAGCTTTACAGGACCCAAATTCAGGTTCCCTTCCCTCGGTGCCCATGGGAAGATGGCTATTATGTGAGCTAGATAATAGTAGTGTGGGGCTCTGCTGAGCATTGTTGGGGCAGGGAGGAGGATTAATTTATATCATCGCTTGGTTTGATCTAAGGTAAGTGATGTGGCTGTTTGTTTACTAGTGTATTTTAAAAAGATTTTCAAGGGCACCCAGCGCAATGGATGGGCGATTTTTCATTACAGTCTAGCACAAATGTGAACGAATGAATAAATAATGCAATTGGCCTGTTCCTCTGTTTTTGTGAATTCATAGATTTATACCAGTGTGTGTGTGTTTGTAGTCACATGGGCTCTGATCCTGGGAGGTGCTGAACACCTGGCCTCCCTTTAATGTCAGTGAGCCAAATCCTGAGGTCCTTACTCAGGGGCAGATCCCCAGCTGATGTCTGATGGACATTGTCATAGCTTCACTGACTTCAGTGGAACCATGACAACTTACACTAGCTGTGGATCCATCCCTCCACTTTCACATAGTCCCTTCTCAGGGAAGACAACTATACCTGCGTTAAGAGTCATTAAAGCACCTTGGTATTTGGCCTCATGGGAGTTTTGGATGCCCTGTCCAAAGACAGGACAGGGCCCACACATACCGTAAATGACATTGCTTGTTTTTTTTACCTTCTATAAACACACTGGCAGGATCCCATGCCCTGTGTACTCGCTGAGATGTTGTGCTCAGCTGTGTTCTCTTGATCCATTTTATTGACCTGCTGTAAAGAAACATTTCTGTCCCTTTCCAAATGTAATTGTTGCTCCGGCTCCTGAGGGCTGAGGATTGAAATTCTTTTTGTGTGGTGCTAAGGGGGTGCATTCCTCCCTGAGTGGAGGGGCATCCCAGAGATCAAGGACAAAACCTGTCTTTCAATCTTTTAACAAGAAGAAGTGATCAAATTCCTCCTTTTGCTCCATCTTTTCAGCCAGGGTGAGTGCTGCGCCAAGCCGAGGCTGCTGTTGTTGACTCTCTCTCTTTCTCTCCAACTGGAATGTACACACAGGCACACAAAAAAGCAGATTGCTGCTAAACTTCCTCTTCTGAGGCTGGCAATAGCATTGTGTTCAGGCCCAGACCATTTGTAAAACTCACATTAGGCATCTTCTAACTCACAGCAGTTATTAATTTAGAGACCGTCTCAGCTTTCTGAAAGACTGAAAACTCCCAGATCATTTCCTAGCTACCCTTATGGAAACAGCCTACTCTTTACTCTAGGGCAGTGCTTTCAGATTCACATGGATGGGATGCCTATGCAGGTAAACAACCTGTAAAAAGGGATTAAAGTATGTCGCAGTTTGAATCCATTTGCTGCTTATTATGTTGCAAATGACAATACTCCAGCTAAAAAAGTATTTCAGTATTCTACAGCAATGCTTCGATGCAGTGCTGCATGCAATTGCTGAATACCACGACATTTCCTTTCCATAAAGACCCTTTATTTTCTTTCCTCCAAGACTTGAAAATTAAGGGGTAGATTTTCAAAGGCACAAAGGGCTGGTGGGCACCCAGCTGCCAGTGAAAGTCAATGAGAATTGACCATCTAAGTCAATGTTTCTCAGACAGGGAGAGATAGGGGTACGCAGAGATCTCGCAGAGGGTATATCAACTCAACTAGATATTTGCCTAGTTTTACAACAGGCTACAGAAAATTCATTAGCGAAGTCAGTGCAAACTAAAATCTCATACAGGAAATGACTTGTTTATACTGTTCTATATACTAGACACTGAAATGTAAGTACAATATTTATATTCCTATTGATTTATTTTATAACTATACAGTAAAAATGAGAACGTATGCAATTTTCAGTAATAGTGTGACACGACTGTATTTTTATGTCTGATGTTGTAAGAAAGTAGTTTTTAAATGAGGTGAAACTTGGGGTATGCAAGACAAATCAGACTCCTGAAAGGGGTACAGGAGCCTGGAAAGGTTGAGAGCCAGTGATCTAAGGGCTTGGCTACACTGGAGAGTTGCAGTGCTGGTAGTGGCTTTACAGCGCTGCAACTCACTCACCGTCCACACTTGCAAGGCACATACAGCACTGTATCTCCCTGGCTACAGCGCTGGTTGTACTCCACCTCGGCCTGGGGAATAATGACTCTAGCGCTGCTGATGCAGCGCTGCTCCGCCAGTGTGGCCACCAAAATTGCAGTTATTGGCCTCCAGAGGTATTCAGAGGTATCCCAGGATGCCTGTTCAGCCACTCTGCTCATCAGTTCGAACTCTACTGCCCAGGCCTCAGGTGACCCGCCCTTTAAATGCCCCGGGAATTTTAAAAATCCCCTTCCTGTTTGCTCAGCCAGATGTGGAGTGCAATCAGTGAATATTTCCAGGTGACCATGGCTCCATGTGGCAAACGAGCCCCAGCATGGAGCAATGGCGAGTTGCTGGACCTCATCAGTGTTTGCGGGGAGGAAGCTGTGCAGTCCCAGCTGTGCTCCAGCCATAGGAATTACGATACCTATGGGCAGATATCAAGGGCCATGCTGGAAAGGGGCCATGACCGGGACGCGCTGCAGTGCAGGGTTAAAGTGAAGGAGCTGCGGAGAGCCTATTGCAAAGCCCGCGAGGGAAACCGCTGCTCCGGTGCTGCCCGCACGACCTGCCATTTTTGCAAAGAGCTGGACGCAATACTTGGGGATGAACCCACCATCACTCCGAGGACCACGAGGGACACTTCAGAGCAGGGGGAGGAGGAGGAGGAGGAAAGCGAGAGTGAGGGTACTGGGGTGCGGGGAGACACCCCAGAGTCCCAGGAGGCATGCAGCCAGGAGTTCTTCTCAAGCCAGGAGGAAGGTAGCCAGTTGCAGCAGCCGGTACTTGGTGGAGGACAAACAGAGGAGCGGGTTCCCAGTAAGCGGCTTTTATTTTCATGATGGAAATTTTTTGGGAGAGGAGGGAGGGTTAGGGCTGCATGCATACATGCCTAGATGTGGAACAGTGCATTGATGTGGTCTATCACGTCGCGGTAATCGGCCTCGGTAATCTCTTCAAAAGTTTCAGCCAGAGCGTGGGCAATGTGCTTGCGCAAGTTTCTTGGGAGAGCCACTGTGGTCCTTGTCCCAGTCAGGCTAATGCGTCCACACCACTGTGCCGCAAGGGGTGGGGGGACCATTGCTGCACACCGGCAAGCTGCATAGGGGCCAGGGCGGAATCCGCATTGCTGTAGAAGACCCTCCCACGCTTCCCAGGTGACCCGCAGCAGCGAGATATCTTCCAGGATCAACTCATGGGGAAAATGTTGGGCTAGTGTTCAGTGTAGGTGTCGCCTGCAGCTGTTTGCTTTCCCCAACGCACAGAAACCCCGAGAACAGTAGAGCCCTGAAACAATCAGTCCCCCTTACTCAACATTTCGGGGCTCCCGTGGGTTATGTGCACTCTCTTTGGGATGGAAAAATTATGCTATTGTGAAGACTGTTACATTCCTTAACTGTGTGGAAATAACTGTCTGGTATAAACAATGCTGCCTCTGTTAAGTGTTGCATTTTTTGCCTTTACAGAAGCGACCTTGAGATCTCAGCTGCCCATGTTAGCAACGGCTGAGAGACTACAAAACCTCCGGAAGAAGCCGCGAAAAGGCAAAGAAGACATGCTGCAAGCAGTTATGCAGCACTCTGTCACAGAGAATAAAAAAGTGCAGGACTGGAGGGAAAGGGAAAGCAGGATCCGCCAGAAAAACGCAGCGGACAGGAAGAAAAGCACAAAGCAGCTGATAAGCATCCTGGCGCGCCAAGCAAACTCTATCCAGGCGCTCGCAGCCATGCAGGCAGAGCACTACCGAGCCCGGCCCCCCTGCCGCCCTTGTCCCAAAGCTCTTTCCCTTGTGCTGCAATATCAGCTCAAAACCCCCTTCCCCAGCATCCAGGTTCTTACCGCCACTAGCTGCCTCCAACACCTGTATGATCACCAACCAGCCCTGAGAACTACGACCCTTACCCTCTGCACTCAACTCCCATCACCATGCAGTATAGCCATCCTGAAGTGCAGCAGTCATTGCACAGCACTCCAGACAGGACATATTCAAACCTGTGACTGTACAGTTCCCCACCCAACCCCCCTGCCCTTTTAGGTTCCCAAAAAGTTGTGTGTCTGTCAGTAAAGTAATTTTCTTTTTAATAAATGAATTCTTGGTTTTGAAAAGAGTCTTTATTATTGCAGAAAGTCAAAGATACCTTAGCCCAGGAAAGAAACAGGCACTGCAAATCAGCTTAGGAAACACAGATTCCTACTAACATTGTAGCCACTGCACTTCACTCCCGTGCAAGGCACCAAACATTACTGTTGGTTTTCAGCCTCAAATTCCTCCCTCAAGGCATCCCTAATCTTTGCAGCCCTGTGCTGGGCCTCTCTAGTAGCCCTGCTCTCTGGCTGTGCAAATTCAGCCTCCAGGCGTTGAACCTCGGAGGTCCATTCCTAAGTGAATGTTTCACCCTTCCCTTCACAAATATTATGGAGGGTATAGCACGCGGATATAACCGCAGGGATGCTGCTTTCCCCCAAGTCTAGCATCCCTTACAGAGATCGCCAGCACCCTTTCAAACGGCCAAAAGCACACTCCACAGTCATTCTGCACCGGCTCAGCCTGTAATTGAACTAGTCCTTGCTCCTGTCAAGCTTCCCTGTATACGGTTTCATGAGCCAAGGCATTAACGGGTAAGTGGGGTCTCCAAGGATCACAATGGGCATTTCGAAGTCCCTACTGTGATCTTCCGGTTTGGGAAAAAAGTCCCGGCCTGCAGCTTCCTGAAGAGGCCAGTGTTCCGAAAGATGCGTGCATCATGCACCTTTCCAGGCCAGTCTGTGTTAATGTCAATGAAACACCCACGGTGATCCACAAGCGCCTGGAGAACCGTGGAGAAATACCCCTTCCGATTAATGTACTCGGATGCTAGGTGGGGTGGTGCCAGAATAGGAACATGCGTCCCATCTGCCACCCCTCCACAGTTAGGGAAACCCATTTGGGCAAAGCCATCCACAATGTCCTGCACGTTCCCCAGAGTCACAGTTCTTCTTAGCAGGATGTGATTAATGGCCCTGAAAACTTGCATCAACACAATTCCAGCGGTCGACTTTCCCCCTCCAAACTGGTTCCCGACCGATTGGTAGCTGTCTGGAGTTGCCAGCTTCCAGATTGCAATAGCCACCTGCTTTTCCACCGGCAGGGCAGTTCTCAATCTCGTGTCCTTGCCCCGCAGGGTGGGGGCGAGCTCCTCACACAGTCCCATGAAAGTGGCTTTTCTCATCCAAAAGTTCTGCAGCCACTGCTTGTCATCCCAGACTTCCATGATGATGTGATCCCACCACTCAGTGCTTGTTTCCCGAGCCCAAAAGCAGTGTTCCACGGTGCTGAGCATTTTCATGAATGCCACAAGCAATTTCATGTCGTACGCGACTCACTATCATCATTGGACTCCTCATCACTTTGGATCTTAAGGACTATCTCAACTTCCAAACGTGATGTGCTGGCGAGACTTGTAAGCATATTCCTCAGCAGTTTGGGCTCCATTTCCCACAGAAATCACGCTGCATGGAAACAGCTGAGAGAGTCAAGATGGCACCAAACTTGGAAGGAAAAACAGAGATTGCTGGGATGTGAAGCAATGCATCACAGGGCATTGGGACAGGAAGCAGAATGACCTGCACCCTGTGCCCCCTTCCCACAACACAAGGACGCCAGAATGGGAAGAGGTGCTCTGTGGGATAGCTACCCATAATGCACCACTCCCAGCAGTGCTGCAAATGCTGCAAATGTGGCCACACTGCAGTGCTGGTAGCTGTCAATGTAGCCACACTGCAGCGCTTTCCCTACACAGTTGTACGAAGACAGCTGTAACTCCCAGTGCTGCACACCTGCAAGTGTAGCCAAGCCCTCAATCACCTTTGTAAATCTCTCCCTATATTCCATTGCTAATATATTGACTGACCTTATAGGCCACACTTGAAATCTGATGTTTGTTTCTTCTAGTAATACAATCACTTATATCCCAATATCCATATCTGCGTGCGCTTGTGCCCAAAGCACCTAGCTAGTTTCTTTCAGTCTTGGAGTGACTGTTTTATTTTGCTGTGATTCCTCAAAACCACTAACGCCACTATATTGTCAATGTGGCACTTGCCAAACAGGCCCTTTTGGACTTGCAGGAACGAAGAGCAAGATTATGAAGGGGAATAAATGAGTGAATGGACATGGCCACTGTGCCAACTTATTGCCAGGATTGTTTTGTAAGAGGGTTTGAGGGTCAAACTAGGTGGATTTACCCCAGACACATCCTATCAGAGCAGCGGAGGACTGTGACTGCCAGCAGGACTCTTGTCTCTCTGTTATGGGAGTCTTCCATACTGGAAAACACTGACTGGGGGCTTTTCTTTTAAAATAATAGCCAGCACTCTTCAGGTTGGCTGCTCCTCCTCTCTCATCAGCATCCTGCTTCCAGTGTTTCTCTGCAGGTATGAGGAGAGCAGAAAGAAAAGGCAACTGCTTAGGCCAATGATGTCCTGACTGCATCAGATCCCCTATCCCAAGCATCAAGTGCCGTTGCAGTAAAAGGTGACTATAAAATTGATATCTGTTGGGCTTGATCCCGCTCCCCATTGAAGTCAGTGGTCAAACTCCCATTGGCTTTTATGGGGAGCAGGATCTGGCCCCACATCTCTTTCCTGTGAGACATATTCAGGAGTTCTAACTCCAACAGATCACATCCTTTGGCTCTATGCCTGGAGGGGCTCCTCTGTGCACAGATCTCCCTCTGGCCAGGCAGAAAGTAGGGATGAGGGTCAGGTGTGTCTGCAGCAGCACTGCACTTCACTCAAACCCTGCAGCTTCTCCCTGTGTATGGGTGGAGGGGGGTGTGTGGGGGAGGGGAGGAAGCCAGGTAGGAGCATGCAAGCCAGGCATGGGCTTTCAGAGGCACACATCATGAGAACACAAGAACATAAGAACGGCCATACTGGGTCAGACCAAAGGTCCATCTAGCCCAGTATCCTGTCTGCCAACAGTGGCCAATGCCAGGTGCCCCAGAGGGAGTGAACCTAACAGGTAATGATCAAGTGATCTCTCTCCTGACATCCATCCCCACCCTCTGACAAACAGAGGCTAGGGACACCATTCCTTACCCATCCTGGCTAATAGCCATTAATGGACTTAACCTCCAGGAATTTATCCAGTTCTCTTTTAAATCTTGTTATAGTTCTAGCCTTCACAACCTCCTCAGGCAAGGAGTTCCACAGGTTGACTGTGTGCTGTGTGAAGAAGAACTTCCTTTTATTTGTTTTAAACCTGCTGCCCATTAATTTCATTTGGTGACCCCTAGTTCTTGTATTATAGGAACAAGTAAATAACTTTTCCTTATCCACTTTCTCCACACCACTCCTGATTTTATCACTTGAGGAGTCCCGGACCTCCTGGCTCAGGTGCAGCTTTTGAGCTCTGCTGGCCTTTTGGCAACATGGAGAAGGAAAAAGCACAACCTGTTTGTGGCACCACAATGAGATGTCACTCAGGACCGCGCTATTATCATTCATATTATCATAGCACCTACGGGCCCCATTGTGCCAAGTGCTGCACGAACACAGAACAATGTAACAAGGGTTTGCTTGTTTAGTAGGATAATGGGGCTGTCAGTAAAGTGTGATCTCTTCTGCACAGCCAAGGTCAGAGGCTAGGAAGGAAGTTAATATTCACCATTCTGGTTTTTTTTCAGGAACTTGTTTCCACCAGAAGATTTCTAGGGTGAATGTTTTCAGTCAGGCAATCTGTGGAAGAGACTTATCTCATGACAGTGCTCAGGTAACAAGTTCAATCTGAAATGCCACCTTGTGAGTGTAAAATTCTTCTTCTGTGCTACTTACAGTATTTTCAACAGAATGCCGGTTAAGACTGCATGCCTGTTATGAGTTCTGGGTGTCCATCAGTGTACAGGAACTCTGGAATGTTAAGGGGTTTTCTTATCAACAACATTGGGAAACAATGGAAGTGTCCTTGATATTAGAGAATTCAGAAGAAATCTCTTCTTGTTGCTCACTAAGACTCTTTTCTTGAAATGCCCCTCTCTTCAAGTTTCTGAGTCATTTGACCAAGAATGTTTAGCTGTCATATGCTAAAAGATAAGTATAGAAAATAGCCAGCTGAATGGTATTAGCAGAAGGGGTGGCTCCAGGCCCCAGCACGCCAAGCACGTGCTTGGGGCGGCAAGTCGCGGAGGGCGCTCTGCCGGCGCTGCGAGGGCGGCAGGCAGGCTGGCCTCCGGCTGCTTGCCTGTGGAGGGTCCGCTGGTCCCGTGGCTTCGGTGGACCTCCCGTAGGTGTGCCATGCTTGGGGCGGCAAAATCCCTAGAGCCGCCCCTGATTAGAAGTTAAAAAGTTTACATAGTCGTTTTTAAAAAGGGGCATTTTTAGCTCAAACACCTGTCCTGTTCTTTAATAAAAGATTTGGAACCCACAGAGTAAGCAGAAAAATCTTCAGCTTTCCTATTGCCAGCTGCTTCGACTAGAGTCATCCTTCAGTGCACAAGGTTTATTTATTAATCTGCCTTTCAAGTATTAACTTGTATGTACACAAGGCAGCCCCTAACTTCACCGTCATTCAAATAAGGGAGTGATCGCATGAGAGAAGGAGGAGGTTTGGCATTTGGGCCTGGTTTTCAGATTCGCCTGATTTCAGCTGAAGTTGTGAGTGCGCAGTATTTCTGAAAATCAGATACAACTTTGCCTTTAAAGTAAGTCAGTAATGTCCAAAGCACTTCAGAATGTCGCTCTGAATGCAATGACCTCTCACTTCCTGTGACTCTGAACATTGTCCCAACCTGCTCTGTTATAAAACACAAGGCATAGGAAAAGCCGTTCCTGAGTGCACAGCAAGTATCATTCTGCTATAGAAAGGGAAAGGAGTTGGCTTCACTGCTATGAGCTAAATAAAAAAAAAAAGCAGCTGGAGAGGGGCGAGAGAGAGGTGTGAGGCCTAATGGTGTGAGCACAAGGTTGGGAGTCGGGATCTCCTGAGTTAGTGTAATTAGTAGGTTTACGGCACTTGTTTTGATATTTTCATGCTGCTATCTTAGAGTCTGATCCTGCAAGGTGCTGAGCAATCCCATCTTTTATTGACATTAATGGGAATTGAGGGCACTTGTCAGCTTGCAAGATCAGGTCTTTTTTACTGAAAAGCAATCCTACAAAAGGGTTTAGAACAGGAAGTGAAGGAAAACTACAGCTAAGATTAAGAATATAATTACTTGATCTGGAATTTGACCCAGTGCTGTGGTTTAATACTCCATCAGAAACTGCTTTATAAATTAGTACAGAGACTTTTCAGATATTCAGCTGAGGCATTGTCTTTACAGTATCTTTCAGCATGGGTTGGATATTACTGCGCCCACAATGTTATTTTAAACATTTATTTTTTCCCTGGCTCAGCTTTTTAAAAGAAGAGATTTGTTTTGTTTAAAAAGATGGGATCTAAAATCAAACCAGGTGGAGTTTTACATTTCATGCACTTCAACGCAATCTCCTTCTCCCTACTTCCTAGGGGAGGGAGAGCTGTGAAAGACCCAAAGACTCGAGTTGTGAAATTATTTCCGCCAGCAAAGCATCTGGCTCCTTGGCAAGATTTACAGTGCACTGGGCGGGCAGCTTTCAAGTAGGCAGAATATGGTATGTCTCATATGATCAGGCTGTGTGCTAACAGACTGTGCGGTTGATCTAGTCCTGCTGGACTACACTTTCCACAGAGTCTCCCTTTTAAGTCTGACAAATTATATCCAAATGGTGAATAAGGCCCTGCAGAAAGCCCTGACGCGATGCACGGTCCAGAACATAAGAACATAGGATGGGCCTTTCCTAATGTAAGATAAAGACTTTTCCCAGTGCCACTTCTAAGTGTGAGGTCTTAAGACTGCCCACTTGATGAGATACTGGACTCTCTTGCCAGCATACAGCTGTCAGCACTGCACAGTTCAGAAACAATGGGAGAAATGCAGACAAACTGTCCAGCACTCTAGGTGCCTGACTTGTATGCAGGCATATTTTACATCAACAGGACTTAGAAATGGGCTAAAGCTGCTGTTTTGAAACCAAGTGCTCCCCATTCAACTCCCACTCTAATTTGGAGTCCGAGGGGAAAGTGTTTGTTTCCCAGGTCCAGGCTGGCAGTGGTTGAAAGCTCTCAAGAACTGCTGATCTCATGAAACTTTTACTATTCAAGGGGGCCAGAATGTCATCGGATTAGGTTATCTCATCAGATCTCAGCTATTTAGGGTTCAACAGTTTAGACAGATTTCAGCACTGTCAAATCTGGATTTGACTAAACCTAGAGCTCTAAACCTAACAGGATTTGAATACAACTTCCTCATCTCTTCCCATCCAACCTTTTACTGGCTGCTACATAGCATGGCCTACTGGATCAGGCCCTGAACTATGACTTCAGAGACTTGTGTTCAGTTCCTGGCTCTACCATAGATTCATTGTGTGACCCTGAGCAAGTCACTTAATCTACTCTGTGTTGTGGTTCCTAATCTGTAAAATGGGGATAATACTTCCCTACCTCACAGAAGTGTTGTGATCTTAACATCCCTTAACAATTGGGAAGAATACAGGTATTTTTCTGAGGAAGGTAACTAGCTAGATAACTTGTAAGTAGATAGAGAGAGTTTGTTTTTTAACGGTAATTTCAGAAGGATTGATTCTGCATCCAGTAGATGTACTAATTCATTTCCCATCTCTTGAACTGGACTGAAGTTATGTATGCATTTGTTAGTTCAACCTTGCATGCCACATCCCTGTTGGTCTCCTAAGGTCCACCTGGCTCAAACAAATGAGCTCACACATTCCGCCAGTTTGATTTTAGACAGACCCTATCGATTCTGTGATGCTGTGTTTAGCAGGAGACCAAAGGTCAAGTGGTCACATGAATGATTGTTATAGGTCACAGCATAAGCAAGCTGAGCCCATTTCTCAATTGTCTCTTCATTAATAGAAATGCCTCTTGTTTCATACCTACATTTTACCTTCATCACAAACTTGGTGTTCTTATAAATTGATTCTTATAAATTATTTACCTCACTACCATGGAGTCCTGAAGCTGAGATTAGAGGGAAATGGAAATGTGTTAACAATGTAACTTCAGATAGCTTTAATCTTCCTGGGCTCTTGTCCCTTATTTTGGGCCTGCTCCAGTTAAAGTCAATGGATGTCCTGCCAGGTCTACAGAAGCAGTATCAGGTCTTGTATATATTAGGGAAATGGATCTCGTTAAACTCCTAACAGGGAGGTACTTACCCCTTGCTTAGATACGTTTAACTTGTGTTAGTACCTTCCCAATGGGCTTTTTAATCAATGTAATGAAACCAGTGCACTTCTCTGGTATAAACAAGGCCTGTGTCTTTGGTCCATAGTCAGACCATGGCAGGCTTAGAGGTATGGTCCTTGCTATAAACTGAGCTAAGCTGGTGTCATAAACAGATAGCTAAGGGTTAATGTCTCTTTCACCTGGAAAGGAGTAACCTGAAACACCTGACCAGAGGACCAATCAGGAAACAAGACTTTTTCAAATCTGGGTGGAGGGAAGTTTGTGTCTGAGTTCTTTGTTTGTGTGTTCTGCCTGTACTCTCTCTCGGCTATGAGAGGATTTCTGTCTCTTGCTTTTCTAATCTTCTGTTTCCAAGTTGTAAGTACAAAGATAGGTTTGTTTTTTTTGTATTTACATGTGTGTAGTGCTGGAGTGTTTTGAATTGTGTTCTTTTGAATAAGGCTGTTTATTCATATTTCTTTAAGCAATTGACCCTGTATTTGTCACCTTAATACAGAGAGACCATTTTTATGTATTTTTTCTTTCTTTTTACATAAAGCTTTCTTTTAAGACCTGTTGGAGTTTTTCTTTAGTGGGGAACTCCAGGGAATTGAGTCGGTAGCTCACCAGGGAATTGGTGGGAGGAAGGAGTCAGGGGGGGAAATCTGTGTGTGTTAGATTTACTAGCCCGACTTTGCATTCCCTCTGGGTGAAGAGGGAAGTACTTGTGTTTCCAGGACTGGAAATAGGGAGGGTGGCGTCCCTCTGCTTAGATTCACGGAGCTTGCTTCTGTGTATCTCTCCAGGAACCCAGGGAGGGAACACCTGGAAGGGAAAAGGGGGGTGTAATAACCTTAGTCCCAGTTTTGGACCTTAGCGTCCAAAATATGGGGGTTAGCATGAAAACCTCCAAGCTTAGCCACCAGCCTGGACCTGGTACCTGCTGCCACCACCCAAAAAATTAGAGTGTTTTGGGGCACTCTGGTCCCTCTGAAAAACCTTCCCTGGGGGCCCCAAGACCCAAATCCCTTGAGTCTCACAACAAAGGGAAATAATCCTTTTTCCCTTCCCCCCTCCAGGTGCTCCTGGAGAGATACACAGACACAAGCTCTGTGAACCCAAACAGAGTGAATCTCCCTCTCTGTTCCCAATCCTGGAAACAAAAAGTACTTTCCTATTCCCCCAGAGGGAATGCAAAATTAGGCTAGCGATCCAACACACAAATCTCCCCGATTCCTTCCTCCCACCAATTCCCTGGTGAGTACAGACTCAATTTCCCTGAAGTAAAGAAAAACTCCAACAGGTCTTAAAAGAAAGCTTTATATAAAAAGAAAGAAAAATAAGTACAAATGTTCTCTCTGTATTAAGATGATACAACACAGGGTCAATTGCTTAAAAGAATATTGAATAAACAGCCTTATTCCAAAAGAATACAAATCAAAGCACTCCAGCACTTATATTCATGCAAATACCAAAGAAAAGAAACCATATAACTTACTATCTGATCTCTTTGTCCTTACACTTAGAAACAGAAGACTAGAAAGTAGAACTACTTCTCCAAAGCTCAGAGAAAGCAGGCAGCCAGAAAACAAAGACAAAAGACACTCAATTCCCTCCACCCAAAGTTGAAAAAATCCGGTTTCCTGATTGGTCCTCTGGTCAGGTGCTTCAGGTGAAAGAGACATTAACCCTTAGCTATCTGTTTATGACAGGGGGGGAAATGGTTTATTTCCCTTTGTTATAAGACTCAAGGAATTTGGGTCTTGGAGTCCCCAGGGAAGGTTTTTGGGGGGACCAGAGTGCCCCAAAACACTCTAATTTTTTGAGTGGTGGCAGCTTTACCAGGTCCAAGCTGGTAACTAAGCTTGGAGGTTTTCATGCTAACCCCCATATTTTGGACGCTAAGGTCCAAATCTGGGAATAGGTTATGACAGCTGGCCTCAAGCACAAGTAAAGGAAGCTTCTGGGATGGAGGCAAATGCTTGGGTGGAATGGATGTGAAGGAGCTGGGTGATTGGGGGCCGTCCAATAAGCCAATAATAGCTCAAACTGGGGCAAAGGAGGAACTGCCATCATGTTGTTAACTGCAAAGGAAGAGGTGGGTGTGGGGGAAATGAACTACATATCTGTAGTAACAGGTGCAGTGGGAAGCTGTTGCATCGAATTAATCTTTTTAGCATGCAATCACCTGCTTTTCCTTGAGGGGAAATGCTTCACATTTTTCTGGCTGAATTAACTCTTGCGGTTCAGGTTAATAACAGAGAAGTGTAGAGGAAATACTTTTTTTGTAAAGTCTAATCTACACAGTGTACAAACTATAATGTAAAATGGGCCTTTCAGTTGTTCCTGAACAGTCTGAGATTTCAGATCATAGAGACCTGCACCACATTAATTTCTGTGCTGAGAGTGGCAGGGTTAAAATACCTCACTCATGTAGTGCAGCTCTCATCATAATGCTGGATCCAAAAATTGGGGGCAGATGGGTTGTTCCTCTGCTGATGTCCTAAATACGGGTCAGTTTCTGAGGTCTTTACTTAGGTTTTATTATACACGCAGATCTGACTCAGTTATCAGTAGGGTTGTAGTTTGTTTCTACCCCCCATTATCTATTATTCAGTGCAGGCTTAGACGACATAGTGGTAAAAATGCCCAAGTCCTGTCTACATGACAGTTTCCACTTTAGCTCCTGCTGGAGGAGCTGTGGCATTGGTGAATTATGGGGTTTCATTCTGGCCAGTGTAGCTAAGACTAACTGGGAGTTTGTCTGAATAACAACAGAGACAGCAGGCATCACAGGTATTGGCCCACTGGAAACATAGCTAAACATAATACTGAAGGGCACATATTTGCTTTTCTACCATTCAGGTGCTGAACACAGAGGGGATTCCCCCCCACCCCCAGAATTATTCCAAATATTTCAGTTTTAATGATCACTTATCTACTTGTATTCCCATTCTAAGGCTCCACTCAGAATTCTAACCCCATTGTGCTCGGCTCAGTACAAACTCTTTGGGTCCTTGCCCCAAAGATGTCCTTGTGGGGGAACCTGGGGCCTGCAGGATGTGCCTCTTTTAAGACAAAACAAAATAGGCAGGTGTAATAAACAAATGAAGAAGGGACAAGGGTAAGAGTGATAGGAACATGCCGTTACCTAGACTAACTGCATACACTGGGAGATGTTTCTGCAATAGTCAATGTTTCTCTTAATTGCAAGGTATTAATAAAAATATCAGTTTGTCAGCGATCCATCAATTACTCTATTTCACACATTCATTGGATTTCACCAGTTGCCGTCCAAGATGTCTTTTACACTTTAACATGTATCTATTTAAGAAGTATTACGCACTGTGTGTAAGTTTAAATAAAAATCATTTCACGTCCTTGCAGTTGCTGCCAAATTGCGGTGGCTGAATAAGCAAATGATTGTCACCATAGCAATTGGGTAATTATTCACTTTAATACCCAATGTGTTTAACTTCAGTAACAACGTTTGGGTCAGATCTCTCCCAGGAGGCTTGTCAAATTGATCACTTGCATCTTCTTGTAGGCAAACTGCAATATATTATTCGGCTCAGTAATGCACTCGAGTTATTTGATTGAAGTAATCTGTTTGGCCCTTTGGATTTGCAGTAGCATGCAATCTAGTAGTGATTTCCTCTAAATGCCAACAGACATGCTGCTGTTGTCTAGGCTGGTCTTCAGATGTGAAAAACAAATAATTGGTAAAATAGTTTTATTAGATAAAGATTTAAGTGAAAGGAACTGTCATGGTATAATTCCCCACTCTGATCCTTAGCATCCAAAAGATGGGGTACCAGCATGAATTCCTCTAAGCTCAATTACCAGCTTAGTACTTGTAGCGCTGCCACCAACCAGGAATTCCAGTGCCTGGTACACTCTGGTCCCCCCAAAACCTTGCCCGGGGACTCCCAAGACCCAGTCCCTCTGGATCTTAACACAAGGAAAGTAAACCCTTTCCCTCACCGTTGCCTCTCCCAGGCTTCCCCTCCCTGGGTTACCTTGGAAGATTACTGTGATTCAAACTCCTTGAATCTTAAAACAGAGAGGAAAATTCACCTTCCCCCTCCTTCTCTCTCCCCCTCCCAGACTCTCCCTGAGAGAGAAAGTAATCCTAACACAGAGAGAAAATTAACCTTTCTCTCAACCTTCCCTCCTTCCTCCCCACCAATTCCCTGGTGAATCCAGTCCCAGTCCCCTGGGGTCTCACCAGAATAAAAAAAAAAATCAGGTTCTTAAACAAGAAAAGCTTTTAATTAAAGAAAGAAAAAACAGTAAAAATTATCTTTGTAAATTTAAGATGGAATATGTTACATGGTCTTTCAGCTATAGACACTGGGAATACCCTCCAGCCTAAGTATACAAGTACAAATTAAAATCCTTCCAGCCAAATACACATTTGAACTCCTCCCAGCCAAATACACATTTGCAAATAAAGAAAACAAACATAAGCCTAACTCGCCTTATCTACTTGGTACTCACTATAAGAACCTGTATTGGAGAGATTGGAGAGAAACCCAAAGGTGTAGCGAGCGCCCTCCGTACCCTCCGACCGGAAGGGGCCTCGCAAGGAAGGGGGCCCCTAAAAGTGGCAAAAAAAATGTAAGGTATAACTAGGTAAGTGACAGTTATTGACGCTATTGCACAATCCATGTTGGTTTTACTGACAAAACCGTGAAGTCATTATGATACATCATAATGCTATTGGCTACATCAGTTGTCTGTCGGTCATTTTCGAATTTTAGTTGGACCCATTCAAAGAATGTGTATTTGCAGTCATAATGGCAGTTGGCGGATAAATGTTATTAATTTAGTTGTTTAGTTTTTTATCGTTTCCAAAGCAGAAGCGTGCTTTGTGATGTCTAAGAGAATGTATAAGAGCGGAGCTAGTAAACGAAAGGCAGCAAAAGATGCCGAGAAGGAACTTGAGAAAATTCCAAAGTTGTCAACGTATTTTGCGCTGCAATCCAATGTACAGGTACAGGCACATGAAATGGACAGTGCTAGCAGCGATGAATCGTATCCAAAAGTATCCAGAAGTGCTTCAAGTGAGGTCGAAGGTGAAGCCAGTTGTTCTACCAAACAAACTGTGACAGATATTCCAGCTGCTGCTGAGAAAGAAGTATCTGAATCTGAACCACTGACTGATGATCCAGGAGATTAGCCATCTATAATATCGGACTGGCAAGTATGTGACATTGTTGCACATGGCCCACCGCAGCAGAATGAAAGTTACTAATTTCCATTTAACAAGGAAAGACGGAGGTTCACAAGTACTCATTTCTATCGAACCATGGCAAATGGCGAGAAAATAAGACGTTCATGGTTAATGTACTCAGTTCAGAAAGATGCCATTTTTTGTTTTTGTTGTAAATTATTTGGCACTGGCGACATACCGCTATGTCGTGGAACATCTGCTTGGAAAGCACTGTCAAAAAGACTTCAGCAGCATGAAACAGGCAAAGGTCATCAAGACTGTATGGTGAAATGGTTTGATCTTCGGTCAGGCATAGTAAACCGTACATCTATTGACCAACTCGAATTGCAGGCTTTTCTGAAAGAAAGAGATTTCTGGAGAAATGTTGTCAAACGCATGGTTGATGTCGTTATTTTCTTGTCCGAAAGAAACTTGGCATTTCGAGGAAGTAATGAAAAGCTCGGCGATCCTTCGAATGGCAACTTTTTGGGACTGTTTGAATTGCTTGCAAAGTATGATACTGTCCTCAGCGAACTTTTACAGAGGATTAAGAAGGCAGAGACACATGTTCAGTACCTCAGTCCACAGATCCAAAACGAGCTGATTCAACTTGTTGCCAGTAACATTCAAGAGGTCAACATAGCGCAGTTTAAAAAAGCAAAATATTATTCAGTTATTTTGGGCTGTACTCCCGACCTGTCACATGAAGAACAGATGTCTGTGGTGTTACGCTTTGTTGAATGCAACGGTGAAGATGGTGTCAATATTCGTGAAGCGTTTGTTGGTTTTCTTAATGTTCATGATACAACTGGCGAGAGCTTATTGGAAGCGTTTCTTGAAAAGGCAAACAACTTAGGAATAGACATTGCTGACATGAGAGGCCAAGCTTATGATAACGGTGCAAATATGAGAGGAAAGAATAAAGGAGTTCAAGCCCGCATGCTAGAAATAAATGACTGTGCCTTGTATGTACCATGTGGAGCTCACACTTGGAATCTTGTGATCTCAGACGCGGCAAAGTCATCGAAATATGCCGTTGACTTTTTCTGTCTGATTAACAGAATATATGTTATCTTTTCTTCTTCACCTTCACTTTGGGATATACTTCAAGAACATATGCCAATATCTGTTAAAGGGTTATCGGACACTCGTTGGGAGTCGAGAATTGATGCTGTGAAGCCATTGCATTATCACCTTGAAGAATTGTGCAATGCTTTGTCATCTTTGCGAGAATATGCACTCGAAAAGAAAGATGGCAATACAGCAACAGAAGCCGATGCGCTTTTAGACCATGTTACTACGTGGCCTTTTGTTCTGACTGTGTACACGTGGTACGATATACTATTTCACGTCAATAAAACCAGCAAATTAATTCAGTCACCAGATGTGTCAATTGACGTACTGCAGGCAGAAGTCAGTGCTACAATGAAGTTTTTGGAAGACTATCGAAATACAGGATATAACTCTGTGGTCACAAATGCACTTGAAATAGCAGAGCATATGGGTATTGAGCAGGTGTTTCCAGAAACCAGGGTGCGACGTAAGAAGAGAATGTTTGATTACGAATGTGCTGATGATTCGAGTCGACTTTCTGCCGAAGAAAAATTCAAATCGCAGTTCTTTCTTGTTCTCACTGATCAGGCCATATCTTTTGTTTCGTCGCGATTTGACCAACTCGTGGAGTGGTATAAGTTGTTTGGATTTCTGTACAACGCTAACAGCCTGAAGCAGTGTCACAGAGAAAATGAACTGGAGAATCACAGCAAAAATTTTGAAAGAAAAATGGGAGACATTGATGCCAACGAACTCATAATGGAATTGAATGGTTTTATTTATGTCATCGAGAAAGAGAGAGGACTTGTCACGGCAAACAATTTTTTAACGTACATATACAAGAACAGCCTTCAGGAGATATATCCGAATCTTTGCATTTGCATCAGAATTCTTCTGACCACACCAGTTACTGTCGCTGGTGCTGAAAGGAGCTGAAAGGAGCTTCAGCAGAATGAAACTGATCAAGAATATCCTGTGCTCAACCATGACATGTTACTATTATTTGTATTTTTAATCGCAGTGCCACTTAGCAATGCCAATCAAAGGCAAGAGTGGCAGAAGCCCTCTAAAAGTGTGTTTGGCGGGCATAGGCCCATTCCTGCCCCCTTATCCCAAGGCCCCACCCTTTCCCCCTTTGGCCCTGCCCCTGCACTGCCTCTTTCCTAAGGCCTCGCCCCCTGCTTACTCCTCTCTGCCACCATCCCACCATCAATCGCCCTTACGGCTGGTAAAAAGTGGGAGGGCCATGGCCTCCTGACCCCACCTGTTCTGGCGCCCTGATCAAAGGTCAGGTACTGTATGGAAATGTAACAGAGAAGACAGGGGAAACTAGGTGCTCCACTGGAGAGGGCACTGGACTGAGAGTCAGAAGACCTACAGTTTATTCCCAGGTCTGCCACTGACCAGCTATTTGGCTTTGGGCAATTCTGTGTCTCTGTTTCCCCACTGCCCATTCAGACTGTAAACTTTTCAAGGCAGGGACTGTCTTTCACTGTGTATGTGTACGGTGCCTAGCACAATGGGGCCTGGATTTAATAACAAAGAGCCCCTGCCCCATGTGTCAGACAGGATGCGACTTTTCTCAGGCTCATCATCTACACGCTAGATCTAAACCAGGCACAAGCTCTGGGGAAGTCCAGATGCATCTCTAAACTTCTTGGCTGAGGCCAGGTCCAGGGCAGCCTACCCAAACCTCCTCAAGCCTTGGGGGAATTCGGAACTGGATCCGAACACCTTAGACTGAGTTGCTGTCTAGTTATGCAAAGAAAAAGCCCTACCCACTCCATTCCGGGAAGCCAAGCTAGCATCAGTGGGGATTAATCTCACTCGTTGCCAGCATGGTTGCAATCAGCGTGTGGGCAGGATGGAGGATTAACAATTATAAGTTGTTTTTCTTATATGAATAACAGAGATGAGCCTTAATCTGAATTTCCTACAAGTCCAAAGTAGTTTAATTCTGTCGTCTGGTTCAGCTCCATTGCTAGTTAATAATAAAATATTACAGCAAAAATTTGCAGAACCCACTCTCCAAATCAGGTTGTAAATCCTGGAACCTGAAAGGAATGTACAAAGGAATCACAAAACATCTTACTGTAAGTAATGTTTATTTACAGGGGAGGTTGAAGTCCAGCCTTCCAGCACTCCTAGTTTACACCATACTGTTGGCCAAATTCCAGACGGGCTGCCATCCACACAACCTCCAGCACAGAACTAGCTGGGCGTGCAATCACTGGGCTGTATGTTCTGCTGCTGTTATAAATTAGGAAGGACAGATGCAAGAGGCAGTCCCAGCACAAAGAATAATCATTAAGGTGTTTCAGGTCTGGCAGGAGATCTAGACTGATTGGGCAAGTCAGGGCTGGCCGTGCTGAAAATAGCAACCTGAGTGGGGAAGAATGTGGTGCCTTCATACACATAGAATTCCAGCTGCCAGGGGGGTCAACTGCACAGAACGAACTGTCTTGGGATCAGTGGCACATAGCATCTGAAATCTGGGGGAGGAGATGCATACAAAGAATGGACTTTAATGGTGGAATTGGAGTACCCAACTACCTTCAAATAAAGATGCTGTTTCAAAGGCCTGGAAAGAAGGTATAAGGCACTACTCCTGGGATTGAATCAGAGGGAGAAAAAATCCCCCTCCTCCCACCCCTGAAAAATGTAGTGGCAAAATAAATGTGCCAGATTTCCTTCTAATTTTCTACTTTATCTTCATGCTCAGACACAGCTCCGTCTCTTCTCTCTTTCTCCTTGACCCTCATCTTTCAGGGGTCTTCACTCTCCAGAACTGTGGTGTCATCCTTGACTTTGAACCCTTTTCTCCTCCCAAAGTCCCATGTGTATAAATCTGCCTCTCACCAACCCTGCAACATTGTCCATGGACAATGCTGCCTCAACTCCAGCTCTGCAAAAATCCTCATCCATGCCCTTTCCTCTTCTCACCATGGACCCTTGTAATTCTTTAGCTGATGCTAGCATGATTTCAGCCATAGTGGGGATGGGGCTTCTGAGGATACTTGCAACCTTTTGAATTAAAGAGTTGTCTGCAGAATAAACCTTCCTAACATTTAGGAACAAATTCCAGAATTATGGGACATGAGGTTGGCACTTGAACAAACTGTCAGCTAATAGTCCACAGAAAGCAAATTTTTGTTCTAAAGATTTCTTTATCTAATGTGCCTTAAAGTCTCAGGTGGGGTTAATGCTCCACCTATAATAACGTTGGGCTATGTCACAGGGTGGACTGGACCTTTTAAAAGGAAGCTGTGGTAGAGAGTGAGAAAGGTTCGTGCAGGGAAGACCCTGAGTCAGTAGGAGTTTTGGGACAATACCTCAGGGAGGAGGGTCTCTGCCTAACTTAACGCTGAGGGGGAAGATATTTTGTGTTTACTTTTAACTTCTGCTAATAAAACCAGATCCTAAGAAGAGTTGTTACTGCACAGAGAGAAGACTTTTGCTGAGTCATTGAGGAGTCCAAAGGGGGAAACTGAGGCAGGGTGCCACAGAGCCATCCCAGGCCATGAGTCAGTGCTCAGGTGGCAGCTGGCCCTCTGATGAGCTAAAATTCATTCCTGGTGTAACCTGAAGAAAGTATACGTTGGAATCTGGGAAGAATTTGGCCCTTTCAAACACAATCTATGTCCTTGCCCTTCCATCCATCATAAAACAGCTTAGATTAAAATCAATTTTGATGAGGCTTTAAAATGGTGGAGAAGTCTTTATATCAGGAAGCCATTCAGGAGATGCTAGGTCGGGTCTGACATTTTGACTTATTTACCACGACCTGGTGAAGATAGAAGGCCTGGTCTAAAACCCTCTGAAGTTAAGGGAAGTCTTTCCCTTGACTTCAGTGGGCTTTTGTTCAGGCCCTGAAAGAATCACAGAAGTAATTTAAAATGACATGGTAGAAACATTGACCATGTTGATCGATCCTTGTAAAAACACTGACTTCAGCTTCAGAAGGCAGCTAATCATTTATCCTCAAACACAAGTAGTAGTTCCTGGCGCCCAATCAGGGCTGGTGCAACCATTTAGGTGGACTAGGCGGTTGCCTAGGGCGCCAATATTTGGGGGCGCCAAAAAGCTCCCCCAATTTTTTTTTTAAATCGTTGAGCAGCCGCTGCTGCTGGGACAGAGAGGGAGTTTGAGCTGCCCCCAGTATCCGGCAGCCCAGGGTGTCCCCCGGGTCAGGGCGCCGCCGCGGCAGATGGCAGCCCAGGGGGTCCCCTGGGTCAGCGCGCTGTTGCCGGCAGCCCAGGGCTTCCTCTGGGTCAGCGCCCCATCAGGGCCGCCCAGAGAGGGGGGCGAGAGGGGCAATTTGCCCCAGGCCCCGCAGGGGCCCCCACGAGAGTTTTTCGAGGCCCCTGGAGCGGGGTCCTTCACTTGCTCCGGGAGCCCTAGAAAACTCTAGCGGGGCCCGGGCCCCTAGAGCTGCTTCTGCTCCTAGTCCTCGCAGCCGGGAGTCCTTCCTCTCCGGGGCGGAAGGACCCCCCGCTGGTGAATTACTGCCGAAGCGGGACCCACTGCTGACATGCAGCCCGGTCTTCAGCGGTAATTCGGCGGCGGGGACCCTTCCGCTCTGGGACCAGTCTCCAAAGTGCTCTGGAGACCCGCGGCGGGGACCCTCCACCACAGAATTACCGCTGAAGACCCGGCTGCACTTTGGCAGCTGGTCCCGCTTCGGTGGCAATTCGGCAGTGGGGGGGCCCTGCAGCGGGTCTCCGGGGCACTTCGGCTGCAGGTCCCAGAGCGGAAGGGCCCCCCACCGCCGAATTACCACCAAAGTGGGAGCCCCCCACAACCGAAGACCACAGGCCCCCAGAATCCTCTGGGTTGCCCTGGTGCACCGCTGGCAACCCAGGGAGGTCCCCTGGGTCAGCACGCCTCTGCCGGCAGCCGCCAGCCCAGGGGTTCCACTGCGCAGTCCTGTTTGGAGAGGACGTGGAGCAGAGGTGAGCTGGGGTGTGGAGGTACCGCAGGGCTCCTCAGGCCAGGGGGTGGGGAGCTGCCACCGGGGGCGGGCGGCACACTTCAGGGATGGGGGGGCAGGGAGCTGCTGCAGGGCTGTGAGGGGCGCAAGGTGGAAGTTTTGCCTAGGGCGTGAAACTTCCTTGCACCGGTCCTGCGCCCAATCCTGTATTCAGACTGGTGAGCTCTTGAATTACAGTAGTTCATTTATTTGGCAAACAGCAAGATACCTGCTGATCAGTGTGTGTGTGTTCAAATGGTTATTTCACAGCAACGTTTTCTAAGAGGTGTATACACACACTTATATGTAGGAACATAGTGTGCAAGTATTAGGTTGGCATAACATCCTCATTGTTTCATCTGATGAGCTCTGGGATGTGCCATTTACAGCTTACATATTATCAAATTGAGACAACAGCATTTTGTAGTTTGGTATGTGACATTCTGATCAATTACAAAAATAAACCATAAACATTAAAAGCACTTTACTCATTAACAGCATTGTTTAAACATTAGCTAATTAATCCACACTATACCCCATGAGGTGAGTTGTTCTCTCTATTTTACAGGTGGCGAGAGACAGCGTTTAGGGGTAGATCATCAGGTGGTGTAAATTGTGATGGCTCCACTGATGTCACCCCATGCACATGATTGCGCAATTGACTAGGTGTAATATAGGACACTGACTTGCAATGTGACCTGGGGCAGATCCTCAGTTGATGCAAATTATCATAGCTCCATTGTGTGGAAGAATTCCTTTGCAACCCTGTCAGGTGATCAACATGTGGTCTGAACTATGTAACAGTAATCAGACTGCCTGCATACTGTGGCTGCAATTGTGAAAATGGGCCTAAAACAATCATGTCCTTTCTAAATTCCATACACAGTATTTGATATGAAATCCTGTGGTTGTAAATACCATAGACTGAATATACAGGGTGAGAGGCAATATTTCCACTTCTTTGTAACAAGCGTATCATTTTATCTGAAAAAATTTGGCTTTGGCCCAAAATTCATTTTTGCTCATTCATGGTGCTTATATTATTAAACTTCTGGTCACATCCGCAAGCTACTAGGTGCTTTGTAAGCACAGTTTCTGTCCCCAAGAGCTTACAGTAACTGAAATCCTGTAGCTTGTTCTAATCAAACAAGCCTACACTTCACAGAAGTGGCTTTGTCTTACCTCCCATAGCCACAAAGGCAGTGTGGGAGAAACTGTCGCTCCTCATGATGGGCATAGCAATGTGTAGTGTTACTGGGTGGCTCCTGGTAGGTAGGCCAATAGGAATAAAGAGAACTCAGCTTCTTGTCTTACCACTTCATAGGGGTCATGTGAGGCCTTCATTAGTGATTGCAAAGCACTTTGAGATCCTTAGATGAAAGACCCTATAGAAATGCCAAGTATTATTATTGTCCTAGTATTACTGTCTCCTTCTAGATGGTTTGCTTCATAGATATTGCGGTAACATCTCAATACCCACATGTAACACTTTAATGCTAATGGAAGATGTGCACGTGTCTACAATATAGAACAAGGAACGGTTTCACAGAATGTTGATCCTCAACAACCAAGTGTGTGGAGTAAAATTAATAAAGAGGGACAGGATGGAAATGTGTGCAAAAAATGCAGCACCTCCTTAGTTCCAGCAAAGTAAATGCAGAGGACCAAGCAAGAGACAAAAAGGTCAGTGATTTAATCAATAAGTGCTAAAACTGGGACAGAAATCTAGTTCTTTCAGGTGAGATGAGTGATTAGACTTTTGCAGATTTGGATGTGGAGCTGAAGACTAGTCAAGATAATAGTATAATTGTTGTTAAATCTTTATCATCTTGTTTATGATACCTAATTATAATAACTGAGGCAAAAAGTTGTTATTTAGTACTCCTGTACACATGAAGTTATCAGTATAAATCAATTTAATGCCCAGGCAGCTTTAAACTGAATAGAATAGTTAGATAGGTTAAAAGAAAATTTTTCTGAATAGTTATTGGTATTTGAGAAGAAATATGGTCTAATGGATAAGCCAGTGGAGTGGAAGTTAGAGGACCTGGATTCTATGCCACTGACCTGGTGTGTGACCTTGGGCAAATCCTTTACCTCTATTTCTTTTCCCCATCTCTTATCTGTTTTGTTTGCAAGTTCTTTGGAGCAGGAATATTTATGTACAGCACCTAGCATGGTGAGGCCCCAGTCTCATCTGGGCCTTCTGGGTGCTACCTTCATACAAATAAAAATGCTAATAATCTTAATTATGTAAGAGTCAAGCACAACAGTTTTGTGATACCAGTTTCATGCACTGACTTTGAGGAATGTTCATATGCTGAAGAATGTTCATACTGTTCAGAATGTTCAATATTTGAAGAATGTGCATTCAAGAATGTTCATACTTTACTATAAATTAAAATGATGCTGCTAAAAGTCTAATGGGCGTGTACCTGAGTGAAAAGGTTTTGATCTGAGTTCATTTTCTCACATGGATAGCTGGGTGCTGAATGTGATATAAATATCCGGGGGACAGAACTACAGCTGATGTAAACTGGCATAGCTCCACTGAAGTCAATGAACCCACACCATTTTATACCTGCTGAAGATCCGGCTCTAGACAGACAAGAAACAAGTAGCTGTATGAATTCTGTGTTTAACAATATCTTTAACTGTCTGCTGCTCCCCCCCACCCAGTTTCAGTAATAGCAATTGCTGTTACTTAGTACTTACTATAGTGTATACACAGCACTCTTCTCAATTTGAGGCCTAAGCACATAGAATATATACAATGACCAAGCAGGTCCATGGAGCTACCTCCATTGCAATGGAGTGATACACACAAAAACAGGAAATGGACGCCCCCCTCCTAAAAAGTTTCACTTGAGCAGGTGTAAGTCTTCAAGAAGGGCTTCACTGGACGTGGCTACAATATGTGTCTGCATTACAGCACAACAAACTCTGCTAACTTGTCTTCTTTTGTGAGGTGTTTGTTTCATGTAAATTAAAGGGTGATCAATTTTGCTGATGTGGCTGGAGTTAGAAGAGAAGTAAGCACACTGGAAAACAGAACCAAACTGCAAAGTGATTTAGGTAGATAAAAATAATTATTCTCCAGAAGACATCAAAGAGCATGCCACTTGAGGTCTGAGGGGTGTGTATACTCTAAGTGCATAACCTTATCCACTGATCTGAATTAAAACTGGCATCTAGCCTTCTTCACATGATGCGTAATAAATAATATATTTTTAAAAAACATTACTTGTCATTATTAATGACTTTTTAATAGGTCATTTAAGTCCTTATTTTAGGTGAAAGAATAATGTAATAATTTTTGCTCAGTGTGCTTTTATTAGGTATGCATGCTGCCATTTACATAAAAAGGAATTGAAATTTTTGTAAGTAAAAGAATAATACATTTTAACAGCTACAGGGAAGCTACGTTTACTCCACATAAAGGACCAAAATACCTCTTGTACATAGACATCAATTTCTTACATGTAAACAGCAAAACAATCTCACTGGGTAGCTCTCTTATTCCATAGTTCATTTATTATTAACAGAAGTATTGAGGTAATGCCCAGAGTCCTCAGTCAGGATGGGGAGCCCACTGGGTATACAGCCATGTTGGAAGACAGAGGGTATAGCTACATTTTGAGCTGGGAGTGTGTAACAGAGACAATTGCCACCTTCTACCTCTAGAGTGCCCCCTCAGGGCTTCTTAATCAAATTCCACATAATCCAAAGGAAATTAAACCTTCTCCACCTAGGATCCAATTGATTCAGTTCTCAGGCCTACCGGTCCTCCAGCCCTCAACCCCATCTTACTCTTGCCAGGCATTGCCACAGTTTCCTGGATTCCCCCACCCTGCAGATTTCTGCTGCTTTTATACCAGAAACACCTGATTCCTCTGCAGTGGGACTCATTCAGTAATCAGGGTAGGGGGGTCTGTGGCTTTCCTTGGGTTGTAGGAGGGGTCTTTGGCTGCCCTCGGTTGTAGGGTTTATTGTCGGTGTGTCCCCTGGGGTATTCATTCCCTTTGACAGTAGCTTTCTTGCTTTCTGCCACTTCCATCCATTTGGCTCCATTCTCCCCTGCCTCGGTGAGATTTTTGGGTTTTCCATCTTCTATGTACCGTGTTATGTCCTCAGGAACACCATCCAAGAACTGCTCCATTTGTATGAGGAGGTGCAGTTCGTCCAAGGATTTAACATTGTTTCCTGATATCCAGGCCTCATAATTTTTCCCAACGTAGTAGGCATGTCTGGGAAATGACACAACTGGTTTCCACTTTTGCGTTCTGAAACGCCGATGGCCATGATCCGGGGTTATCCCCATTCTGAATCTGGCCTTGGTTTGAAACAGAATGAAACAAATAATCGTTCATTCTGTCCTTTGGCATTTCAGCCGCCACCTCTGCTAAGGGTCCACTGAGCTGTGACCTCAGCTCTACCATGTACTGGTCTTCAGGGATGCTGTACCCAAGACAGGCTCTTTCAAAATTTTCTAAGAAGGCCTCAGGGTCATCACCTGCCTTGTAGGTGGGAAATTTCTTGTGATGTGGAACAATCATTGGCGCAGGGTTGTTAGTATTGGCTGTGTTCTGTTGCCTAGCCTGTTCTAATTCCATGGCCTGTCTGTGGGTCTCCCTCTGGAGTTCTATCTGTCTTCTCTAGGGTGCATCTTCTTCTTCTTGTTTTCTTTTGTGGGCTGCCTCTTTGGCTGCTTGTTCTCTTTTGTAGGCTGCCAGTTTGATGTTTTCTTCCCTTTCTTTCAGCTCCACCTCTTTTTTCCATTTGTCGCCTGTGGTCTGCTTCTTTGATTTGTTCCTCTGCCTCCATTTTTGCCTTGGAAGTCATGGTTCCTGTTTTCTTGTGTTGGGGTGCCCTCGGGTGTTTATTGTCTGAACTGCTGGCTCTCTCTTGTGTCCTGGGGTTTGCCTAGCAACAGTGCCTTTTTTTTTCTCTAGCTAATCTTTTAAATGTAAAGTAAACCAGAACAACCACTTTATTTGCATGTGTGTTGTGCTGGGTACTTAACTCTCAATCGGAGTGCTATAGTTTAACAAAAGACCCTTTGTCCTCCTTAATAGTTCCTTGCTTAATATGCAAGCCAAACTGCAACTGAGAGAACAGAAAAAAATTCTCTCTGGTTCCTTTTTAAAACCAAACTCTTTCTCTCTCTGCTTAAAAGCCCTAGCAGAGAAAAAGAAAATAATATTCCTACTAGCTTCTGGATTCTTGTCTATCCCACCTCTGCCACCATGTCATAACTTTCCTACTCAGATCTGAACCTTAGAGTTCAGAACATGAGAAGCTAGCATGAAACCTCCAAACTTAATTACCAGCTTGGATCTGATATCACTGCCACCAGCCAGAATTCCAGTGTCTGGCTCACTCTGGTCTCCCCAAAACCTTCCCTGGGGAACCCCCCAGACTCAGATGCCCTGAGTCTCACCATAAAGGGAAATAACCCACTTCCCTTCTCCCTCCTCCCCTCCAGGTGTTCCCTCCCTGGGTTCCTGGAGAGATATGCAAATTCAAGCTCCAGTCTAAACAAAGGGATTCCACCCTCTTTACCTCCTCCCAGATTTCCCTGCCAGGGGTATTCTAGGATATTCCCTGCTTCAAGTCCTTGAAACACAAGTACCGAGAGATCAAATCTCTCTCTTCCCTCACCCAAAGGATATGCAAAGTCAGGCTTAGTAAATCTAACACAAAGAGATTTTCCCCCTCCCTTCGTTTCTTAGCCTTAACCAGTGAGAAACACTCAAACAGGTCTTAAAAAGAAAGCTTTATATAAAAAGAAAGAAAAAGACATAAAATGGTCTCTGTATCAAGGTGACAATATACAGGGTCAATTGCTTAAAAGAAAAAATGAATAAACAGCCTTATCCAAAAAGAATACAATTGAACACATTCCAGCAACTACACACATGTAAATACAAAAAAAAACAATATAAACCTATTGTCTTACTATCCTTGTACTTACAACTTGGAAACAGAAGATTAGAAAGTCTGGAGATAGAAAGATCACTCTCAGAGCCGAGAGGGTCTGAATCAAGACAAAGAACAAAGAACTCACACCCAAAACTTCCTTCCACCCAGATTTGAAAAAGTCTTGTTTCCTGATTGGTCCTCTGGTCAGGTGTTTGGTTCCCTTTGTTAACCCTTTACAGGTAAAAGAACATTAGCCCTTAGCTATCTGTTTATGACAGAGCTACCCTGTAACAGGGTGTAGTTCCCATCTTGAGGAGATATATCTGGGCTTGTGCACAAAAAATAGAGTATAGCTTTGGCAGCAGGAGAGGCTAGCTGCCCGGATCACATCCCCAACTCAGACACTAGACATGTAAGTGGGTGGCCAGCCCCTTGTGCGGCCACGGCTACGCTCTGTTTTTAGAACTCTAGCTCGATGAGCATTAGTGTGGGTATGTTTCCCTGAACTGGAAATTATCCCTTAACCTCGAAGCGTAGACATACCCACGGTCTCTATCCTGAAGAGTAATGACCTGCCAATACAATGGACTACTGCTGGTAGATCCACTACTACCATCTCTTGCAATGTTATCACAAGTCTCATGATAGTTGATGCTTTTTTAAAAGCCTCAGCTCCTTGAGTCATGTGCTTATGTGAGAATCTCAGTTTTCATTTAAAAATAAAAGTGTCTAGCCTCGATGGTTATAGAGAAAGGTTCGAAACAGCGCACCCTAAGGGCTCAAATACCAGAAGCCAAATAAAAAATAACCAACACATTAAAAAAAATCTCATGATTTTGAAGCTTCTCTCATGATTTTGGGGCCTCATTCATGAGTTCTGAATGCTTGGAGTCGGCAACACTGTGAAACTCATTGCTCTGTTGGGGTCTAATTCTGGTTAGTTTTGGTTATATTATTAATGAATTAGCCTTTTAACCCTTGCCAGTGAAGCTTGATCCTTTGAAATTCACATACTAATAAATGTATTCAAGCCTATGATTTGCACACGTCCAAAGCAGGAGAGAGCCCAAGGGCCCTTTGTAGCAACTCAGAATGTCGACATAGCAACAACAGCATTACTTCTGAAAGAAGGAAATAGATTTTTGTTTTGTTTTTGTTCTGCATCTGTTCCAGCAAGACTTCCCTCAAAAAGTTGTTTAAATTTAAAATGAGAATCCAATTAGCTCATCAGACAAGATGCACATGGAAATTAAATTTCTTGCCAGTAAGCCTTATATTCATGCTATCTGCTGCTGGGCAAGTGAGAAATTGTGCTTGTGAAGAGTGCAGTGGTGGCTCAATGTCCTGAATATATAGAATAAAAATGAATCACTTGGAGTTGTCATTTACACTTCTATGGTACCTGGAGGTACTAGCACACAGCTGGCATTTCAGCTCCTGCACCTGTGTTCCATATTCTGTTGTGAAAGGTCATAATTTAGACATAGGGATTAGCAGCTATACAGTATAAGAGCCAGGTGTGAAGAGAAACAATGCCACATATATCGTGGAATCTTGACGTTGAAACAAATGCCAATTTTTTTTATCTGTAGTAGTAACTATAGCTGGGCACAATTTTTTTGAATGAAAAAATGTTTCACCAAAAACTAGCTTTTTTTCCAAACTCAAAATGTTATGAATGAATTGTTTGTAAAGCCCTTGAGATTCTTGAATGGAAAGTGTCATTGTTATACCTGGTGCTTAAACGGCATGCAAATGTAAATCAGTAGGCTCTTATGAGATATTTACTTTCTTGTTATGGAATTATATAATACTTAGCTTTGCTCTTGAACCGTTTGTCCTGGGAGGAGCAGTGAGTGTGGAATTACTGTAATAGTGTAAAAGGATTTGTGCAGTCTACAGATTTCCTGAGTCTGATTTTATTGGAAGTGAGATTTTTTCCAGCTTCAGTCAAGGGAAATGTTTCAGAAATGTATATTGCTGTTGATCCAGGGAGAAAAGTTCACTTTTGAATTACAAGCAGTCCACTCTCTAAAACATTATACTGTAAAAGCACGCAAAGAATTGTTAAGTGCTGTGATGAGTAATCATATAAAATATTACATCTTCCTAATAAGTTATATTACCTGATTTAAAGTGACTCACAAAGGATTTATTAAAGAATGGGCTTTTATCTTTTTGTATGCTTTATGAAGTGTCTCTTTTTTTTAAAGGAGGGAGAGAGTCTCTCATTTTTTACTATAGAAAAGCCAGGAATGTTAAGTCTTGTCTTCTTTGGTTTTGCTGTAGGAATCCTTCAAGTTTTTGGATACATGGCCTCCAGGAGCAGCGCCAGGGTTTCTGGCACCCTAGGCAGAATTTGGGGGGAGCTGCATTTTGTGCACTCTCGACAGGGCACGCGGGAGCTTCTGGTTCTGCTCCCATTGCGCCGTCGAAGAAGGACTCTCTGCCAAAATGCTGCAGGTGACAGTGGCAGTCATTGAGCTGCTCAGTTGCCTGTCGCTGTTTTCCACAGCACATCGGCAGAAGGTCCTTCTTCGACGGTGCGACTGGAGCCGAACCGGAAGCTCCCGTGTGCGCCGTGGGGAGCGCACAAAATGCCGCCTCCCGAATCCTGGCGCCCTAGGCGACTGCCTGGGGTCGCCTAATGGAAGTGCCAGCCCTGATGGCCTCACTTCAACAAAGCAGATACTTACCTTTGTGGTCTGCCTTAGTGGTTACAACTGTCAATAATTGTTCATATATTGAAATTTGGGCACTAATATAGCTGGGGCTTGATTCATTAAATGCTCAGAAAATTAGGACCAAAGCCTCAATCTAGCATTGGAAGCTGACTGGTAGATAGTGGAGGGATTCGATCATGAGCCTGATGTGCTCATGGCAGCCTAAGCCATGGAGAAGGTGGGCAGCTGAATTCTGTATCAGATATCATGTGTAAGTTGTTATTCTGCATGTCATCATAATTGTACGTCACTGTCTGGACTGTTAGAGTGACTTTACTTTTGTTCTATCTCTTTAGAACCTACACATGAGCTGTTATTTTGTACTCACAGTAAATATGGGAATACAAATCCTATGTGTTTCCAGACAAAAATGAAAACAGAGTGAAGGAATCAACAGAGAACACTGCACTTCTGAGCAGTTGCTCCCCCTTGCTGCAGCCAATTGTTTGAGTGAAATAAACTGTTTTTCTGGCAGAAAAAATTATCTGCACAATCCAGAGGAGTGATCAGCCGGGCACCAGTTGATTGACTTGAAAAACTAAGCTGTTTGAGTCACTTTCAGGCTATGGACCTAATATATTCCTAATGTTCATTTACGTACCTGGAATTTATTCACAATGAGGAATTTGGCCCTGTACATTTTTGATTGTTGTACATTCAACATCTTTTATACTGAGCCAATGGACAAGTACACAGTGAAAGTGAGGAATTTTACTATAAGGAACCATAATTATATTTCCGTATTGTGAAAGGATCAGGAAACATGTTATGCCTGATCAGTAACTGACAGTGAGGTTAAAAACTTAGTAATAGACTCATGCTGATTCCATGCTCCTTAGCAAACTTCTGAAGCCCATTTGTGGAATTCTGTAATGCAGATGTAAGTCATTTATTGAACTGCTGCTGCAGGCTAAACACCAGAGCAGAAATTAATTCATCTTGGCTTTTAGGGACACAGTGAAGACGCAGACTAGACAAACTGATTCTCTGTAATATTTTGAAAATGTTGTTAGTGCAATAAAGTATTTGTTGGATTTAAATCTTTTTTATTAGCACTTCCATATGATAGCAGCACAAACGCATTACTAAAAGGCATCTTCTCCTCCCAACCTGGTGGTTGGTTGGTGGTGGCAACAGGAAATATTGTTCAGCCATAAGACACTTCTTCATTTTCCCAATCACTAAGCGCATATCTACACTACAAAGTTAAGTCGATGTAAGCCAGCTTATATCAACCTAACTATGGGTTTGTCTACACCACACAGCTTTTAGCAACAAGGTTGTGTCGACACAGCCGTGTCGCTAAAAGCATGTGTAAAAAATGCTCTTTTTCAGTACTTTGTCAGCAAATATTTCCAGCCCCGTAAGCGGCATTAGCTTTGTCGCACTCCTGCCAGCAAAGCCGCATTCACACTGCCACTTGCATCGGCAAAACTTATGTCTTTTGCGGGGGGGATTTTTTAAGTACCTGGGAAAGACAAAAGTTTTGTTGATAACTTCGCAGTGTAGACAGGCCCTATGTAAGCATATACGCTACAGTGTTCCTCCCGCCATTGTAACTTGCCTGCTATGTCGACCTAGTAAATTCACCTTGACGAGAGGCATAAGGCTTAGATTGACATAGCTCTGGTGATGCAGTATCTGTATAGACACTGCATTACTTATGTCACCTGTTAGCTGTCAGGGTGGCTGACAGACGGAGTCATGAAATTGACAAGAATGTCAGTGCTATTGCTGGTAGGGTCCCTGTTTTGAAATTGAGCGGGGGGTGTTTGTATGTTCTAGCTCTGAGCCCCAGCAGTGCTGAGAGCTGGAACTTCGCTGCCTGGTGCTGAGATCCCAGGCTGAAGTCGGTGCAAGCCAGGAGCGGCAGAAGCTCCCTAAAAGTGTGTGGGGTGGGAGGCAGCAGTGCTTGAATTGTGACCCTGCCCCTACATTGCTCCTTGCCCCCAAGGCTCTGCCCTCATGCCACCCCTTCTCCTTGAGCTCCTGTCCTCACTCTGCCCATTCCCCTTGAGTCCCTGTTCCAGGGCCACCCCTTCTCTTTGAGTCCCCGCCCTTGCGGCTCCCATTCCCTCCGAGTCCCACCCTCACACTCCCGTGAGGCCCCACCCTCACAGCTCCCATTCCTCCAAAGCCACCACCCTCACAACATCCCATCCCGCGAGTCCCACCCTCACACCGCCCATTCCTCCAAAGCCCCTGCCTTCACAAAGCCCTATCCCCTGAGTTTCCACCCTCACACCGCCCCTTCCACTGAGACCCCACTCTAACACCTCCCATTCCTCCAAAGCCCCTGCCCTCACAACATCCCATCCCCCGAGGCTCCACCCTCACACTGCCCCTTCCCATAAAGCCCCACCCTCATGCCGCCCATTCCTCCAAAGCCCCCGCCCTCACAACATCCCATCCCCCAAGTCCCACCCTCACATCGCCCCTTCCCCTGAGGCCCCACCCTCACACTGCCCATTCCTCCAAAGCCTCCACCCTCAGAACATCTCTTCCCCCCGAGACCCACCCTCACACCACCCCTTCCACCGAGGCCCCACCCTTGCGCCTCCTATTCCTCTGAATCAGGGGCAGCTCTAGGTATTTTGCCGCCCCAAGCATGGTAGGCAGGCTGCCTTCGGCGGCTTGCCTGCGGGAGGTCCCTGGTCCTGCAGATTCGGCAGCACACCTGCGGGAAGTCTGCTGAAGCCACAGGACCAGCGAACCCTCTGCAGGCATGCTGCCGAAGGCAACCTGCTTGCCGCCCTCGCGATGACCGGCAGAGCAACCCCCGCAGCTTGCTGACCCAGGCACACGCTTGGCATGCTGGGGCCTGGAGCCGCCCCTGCTCCAAGTCCCATCCTTGTACCACCCCTTCCCCCGAGGCCCCACTCTCGCAGTGCCCATTCCTCCAAAGACTTCACCCTCACAACATCCTATTTCCCGAGGCTCCACCCCAATGTCACCTCTTCCCCCAGGACTCCCCCCTGCTCCCTCCTCTCTGCCCCTTTCACCCCATCTCTCACCCTGCCTTATGGCCAGTAAAAAGTGGGAGGGCCATGGCCCCCTATCCCACCTGTGCCAGTGCCCCTGGTGCAAGTGCTCCTGGTGAGGACATGCACCACCAGCAGGAGGGTTCTATGGTCATGAAAAGCCACAGTAATTACTGCCATGGCTGTAAGTTAACCTAACATAAGTTGACTTATTTGTGTAATGTAAACATGGCCTAAAACATTCAGGAAGAGGAACATGAGATTGAAGCTATCTTGCCTCCTCCCAAACACTAGGGATCTCTGCAGTGTAGGTAACTCCTCTTAACACTAATGAGAATGCTCATCAAGGGGAGAATTCACCCCTAAGGCTGTATCAGTATTTCCATTGCAAATAAACTCCTCCCTTCTCAGATGCTTAGAGCCCATCACTATGATTCAGCTATTAGTACTCCAGGTCTCTAGGCCAAAAGAATATAGAAGAAGTCTTGGCTCTCTTGAAGTCAGTGGGAATCTTGCCATTAACATCAGTCTAGCCAGGATTTCACCAGTGGGTTTAAGTACCATAGGAGTTGTTGATCAGAGATGGGCAGGGAATTTCACTAAATTATTGTGTAAGGTGCTAATGACTGCCATCAAATGGGTCTTTGACAGTCACAGACCTGGTTAAATCCCATGGGTGTGCTAACTCCTCTTTTTCAGGCTGGTGGAAGGGGACCAGTTAAGCACCATTTACATAGTGAGATATGTGGAAACAATGGAGGCCACTACCCAAGGCAATGGGCTGCATGGTGAGGTCTGATCAGAGTAAGCCACGTGGGCGGAGGGCTTTGAATGCAAACACAAGGCCTAACAGTTTGGGTTGGCAGCCTAGTAGAGGCAGAATGAATGTGACCCTGATAACTTTTTGAGTACAGAACTTGCTGGTGAGGCAGACTTGGGGATTCCTGAGCAAGGAAACTACTGCTGTTTGTTTCTAATGCGTTCAGGAAAGCAGCACTTTGAGCACATTCTTTGTTTATAAACAAGATTGCACCAAAGAATGAACCTGATTTGTATAATCAGTTTCTCCTCTGACCAACCCTGTAAGGCCCTGAATATTGGCTAATTTCTCAGGCCAAAGAGGCAAGAAGTGGATAGTCATCAGCAGCATGCGCTCCTCCTCTAAGTCATCATTGCAGAAAATGATAGTATAGTAGTAGACGCTGGTAACGTCAAAGGTTTTGTGCAAGCTTGCTTAGCACATCAAGAGCATTCCAACACTTACAACACAACTGTCCCCCTCCTAATTTAGACTGTTACCAGCCTGGCAGATGAAAACCCACCTGCCCTTCAATCGTTGACAAGTAAAATAATTCCCACTTTTGTGCATCCTTTCATGCTGCCCAATACACTAACATTTTAACCTCACCCCTCACAGTTTTCAAAAATACCCATTTTTAGTTGTTTCTAAGTTAAAGAACTGTAATAACCAAAACCCATTCTGCAAAAGTTACCAAGATTCACAAAATTATAAAAAACGATGAGGATATGTTAGGATCACTCAAAGCAAGGGTTTGCTGGCACTAAACACTTGATGAGGCTTTTGAAGATGAGAAATAAGGTCCCCAAAACATAATCTAAGAAACCAATTCTGCAAGGACTTCCTGAAAGATAGTGGACTGCCCTCAAATTTCATTGACTTCAATGGGATTTGTGAGTCATCAGTGTGTTGTCTGTCTTGTCTATGATTAGGCTTGTAAGGTTAGATTTCTATCAGTAAATGTTGGTAAACGTCAATTTCATCCTATACACACAACCCAAAGAAATTTTTTTTCCATTGATAACAATCGAAATGTACATGTAGGCAAAGTAAGAAAACTGTTGCTTGAGAACTTGGTAGAGTTTGATTTGAGGATATTTACACTCTATATTTTGACATGTGATGTTGAAAATTTGTTTAATGGTTACAAAGCTCTAACTTTTTGAATAGCTAGGTCTATTGTAATCAAATAATTATTGTCTCACCCACAACTGTCAAATGTAAATAGATAAAAATAGAAAAATATGCTTAAAAATAAACATGGATAATATCCATCAAAATTATGAAAAAATAACAGTTGAATTCTGCCAAGCCCATCTATGATACATCTGCTGCCTCTCAGGATCAGGCTGCAAACGTACTTGACCCAAACCCAGCAGGAAACAAAGTTCACAAACAGAACCGCATTCCGAGCCCCGCCAGGAAGATGTGATTTTTGTGCCTGTTCAAAGCTGTACATTTCTTCAGTCTCTAGTCAAATTAGAGACACTTAATGGCAGTGATAATGTTGCCACTGGGAGGTGACACTGGGTTGAACTTCCTGACTCTGACAGAGTACACATGCAATGGACTTGGAGAACACTGGTTAATGATTGCGGATGAAGATCACTGAGGCTGAAATACTACACGTCTGGTTTTGTTTTCTGTTCCTTTCTACCTACCGGAGTTTCTTCTAATATTATTTTATTGTTACTGTAGCTCCTAGAAGCCCAATCAATGGCCTACAGCCTCACTGCATAGAATATGAAGAGATTTACAACTTGCAACTCGTACAAGAATCTTTTATTACTGACTGGGAATCATCATGTGGCTCTGTATTTGGGAACACTAGTTTATAAACTGAAATTTTGTAGCCTTCCCCTCTATAACCTGGCCTAAATCCTCTTTGGCAAGACTAAAACCCTACACAAACAATATAGCAAATTTAATTAATGTACACACACAGAGACTTTTTAGGTTCCAATTCAGCACAGCATTTAAGCATATTCACAAATCCAACCCTATTCAGCAAAGCACTTAAGCACATTCTTAATTTTAAGCATGTGCTTAAATCCCAATTAAATCAATTGAAGTCAATGAGATTTAAACATGTGCGTACATGTCCTGCTGAAACCGGACCTCAAAGAGTAAGTACAGAGACAGAAGATGGCATAATATATAAAAATATAAAGATAACAGCAGTAAAGCAACTACTAGCCTATAGGGCTAACATTACCATTTTACTACTGCTGTCCTTTGGGGGCCATCACTGTAGTACAAGTGTATTACCAGGCCTAACTTGAGGCATTCAAGATCTCGATAGGAGAGAACAAATACCATGGTCCCTTGCTGCCTGCAGCTTTACCTGTCAGCTAGGAAACCAGGATTCAAGCAGTTTGGAAGGCCTGGGAAAAGTAGTGTTTGTCTTGCAGTCATTTCTAAATGTGGCTACGTTTGTGCTCTATCATATTCCCCCAGAGCATGGACTGGGAAGGTGCAAGCCAACTATTGAGAGTGCTTTCCCATTGCCCTCGACAGGATTCATACATGGGAACTCAAAGGCCAGATCGTCAGCTGGTATAATTTGGTGAGTTACCATTATTAGTGTAATACAGACTTACATCAGCTGCAGAGCTGGCTCTCATTCTAGAATTCTGAATGAGTATAGATTGCAGGGTGGGTCAGAGCTGGGGGTTCTTAATGTCATCTGGATCTGGGATCCAGGAATTTATGTAAGGTATCAAGTAATTCAAATCATATCCAGCCAGTCAGTGCAGTGAGCAGAGAACAGGTGTGATGTGTTCACTTTGCCCTACCAATCTGTGGAACTCCTTGCCAGAAGATGTTGTGAAGGCCAAGACTATAACAGGGTTCAAAAAAGAACTAGATAAAATTCATGGAGGATAGGTCCATCAATGGCTATTAGCCAGGATGGGCAGGGATGGTGTCCCTAGCCTCTATTTGCCAGAAGATGAGAATGGGCGTCAGGGGGTGGATCACTTCATGATTACCTGTTCTGTTCATTCCCTCTGGGGCACCTGGCAATGGACACTGTCAGAAGACAGTATACTGGGCTAGATGGACCTTTGGTCTGACCCAGTATGGCCGATCTTATGCTCTTATGTAGGTGGCTCCATTTTGGGTCAGTCAGAACTTCAGGGTGGCTTTTGGTAGGCGCCCAGGTAGAGCCTGCTCTAACAGTCTAGCTGAGAGGTTACAAAGGTGTGGAGGATCAAAGATAGATCCAAATCAGTGGGGGGGGAGCACATTTTCTTTTGGAAGGGGAAAGAACTCTGATCTGGTGACTGATGTGCCCTGTGGACTTTGTAATTGTGCGGCTTCTCATAAGACTCTCTAGATAATAGGGGTTAACAAAAAAAATCATGATTACCTTGCATGGCTGAGACAGCTTGTCAGAATTAGAAACTTTAAATTGATCTGTTGTTCTTACCCTTGTCCAGGCAGGGTGCAGGGACATGCTACCAGGAGTCAGCAACCTTTCAGAAGTGGTGTGCTGAGCCTTCATTTATTCACTCTAATTTAAGGTTTCGCGTGCCAGTAATACATTTTAACATTTTTAGAAGGTCTCTTTCTATAAGTCTATAATATATAACTAAACTATTGTGGTATGTAAAGTAAATAAGGTTTTTTAAATGTTTAAGAAGCTTCATTTAAAATTAAATTAAAATGCAGAGCCCCCCGGACCAGTCGCAAGGACCCAGGCAGTGTGAGTGCCGCTGAAAATCAGCTCGCGTGCCGCCTTCGGCACACGTGCTATAGGTTGCCTATCCCTGCGCTACACCAATGTACACTAATGAGAAGGGGAGTGAAGGGAGCTACTGTGATAACACAGCACTTTATTTTTACACCATTTATGATGCAAGCACAAGCCTCTAGCCATTTTAGTTCAACTGTTTCTTCTCCACTAGGTGGCAGTATTACCAAACACACCATTAAGTTCTAGAGTTCGTTGCACTCCTTGCATGTAATGACTTACTAGAGTTGCCAGTTAAAATATTGCTGTTTCTTTGACAGCGTGTCCATATTTTACACAACTGCACACTGAGCTGTTTTGTTCTACTGGAGTAGCCAGAGATGTCTCTCACTGTGCTCCCCCAATGCCCAAGAAGTACTCTACCAGGACACATCAAATGAACACTGCACCAGACCCGCCAGAACAACAGATGCAAAACCTGCAGACATATCTCCACTGCTACAATTATCAATACCCCCACAACACACTTTTCAAGATCCCTGGGTCCTAGATGTAAGCAGGGTCTGAATGAGCTCTCTCCTGACATCTGGTGATGAGCTGGGGGAAAAGACTTCAGGAATAGACATGTTTACACAGACACACCCACTCTGCCTAGATATGCAGCATGATGAAGCTGCTTTGCCAAAATGATCACTTTAGGCTGGTGTTGGGTTACAGATCACTGTAGTTATTGAGTGCAGGGGTAATGACGTTGTTATCCTTATTGTATGAGTAAAGGGCAGCAGAACTGTATTTAGTTGGATCTGATTGAGGAGGTCACCCTAACTGGACCCTCACTTGCTAAGCAGGGGGAAGGGATGCCAAAGCCTAGTGAGTGTGTGATGCCTTTAGCTAGGGGTGGGTATGCTGTCAATGAAGGCTCTAGATAGTATTTTACTTTTCTAGTGTGCTTAGGCAGAGGTAATTAGACTTAGCTGAAAGTTATTGTTTCTGTTTAGTGATGGTCAGAGCTGAATCACTGATAAAGAGGTGAGGGGTTATACTTTTAATCTGGTATTGTTGTGAAAGGAAAATCAATGTAGAAGCTTTGTTCGTGGTACAGTTCTCTGCTACCCAGCAAACTTGCTAAGATCTGAAATCAATGAAGACCAGGGTGAAGGGGTGGAAACTTAAAACATGGCATTGCAGAAGTGGCAGTGAGCATTCACTGGCAGCAGCATGCAACCAGTGGTGGCACAGAAAAGCAGCAGCAAGTGACCAGTGGTAGCAGAGAAAAGCAGCAGTGGCAGCAGCAAACATTCAATTGCTGAGGTGCACAGCAAGCACAGAGATATTGCTTGACCCTCCCTTCCCCTTTTCTGAGGTGGGCGGTGAACCGCTGCAAACACACCTCTGAACTTCACTACCCAAGGACTGCCAACTGTGAGTGGGGTGCAGCAGAGGGAGAGGGGAGCCATGTGCTAGAGGGACATTCATTTGTTGAACTTTCCCACTGCAAGGTAGGAAACTGAGGCAAAGAACACTGCCTAACATACGGTGGGGTTAGTGTTTTGCTAATGGTTGTGTGCTTTTGAATGTGGTTGTGATGTTTTCCCAAACTAATGCTTGGTTCCCTTTCACTTTTATTAAACCTTCTCTTTTGTTACACACAGACTCAGTGCTTGCAAGAGGGGAAGTATTGCCTCTTAGCCATGCCCAGGGCTGGTGTTTAGTTTTCCCAGATTACTGAGTTGGGGCTTGAGCTGGGTCTGTTTTGTATTGTTATTGAACCTGCCCCTTGTTGCTGCTGACTCCATCTGGCAGAAGGGTTACATACACATGCCTCTCACAATGTGTGGTGTACCTCATCCAGTGCACTGAATGCCCCCATAACAACTATGTGGGTGAAACCAGACAATCTCTATGCTCTTGAATGAACTCACACAGAAAAATGATAAAAGACAAAAACACCACAACACCTGTGGGTGAGCTCTTTTCACAGAGCAAAGATCGTTCCATATCTGACCGATCGGTCTCCATCCTTGAAACCTGCACAACACCTCCAAAAGACGAGTCTGCGAGCTTAAATTCATAACTCTGCTAGACACTAAAACTCATGACTTAATAAAGACCCTGCATTTATGGCTTGTTACAACAATCTGTTACCCACTAACTTCCCCTTTTTGTCCTATATGACTGCAAAGATGTTTTTGTCCGATGACTGCAGAGATCCTATGACTGCAGTGGTGGCCACTTTCACCTTAAATGGTTCCTTACAATATGTGTTAACTACCTATGCTAAACAATCAGTTCCATCTTGTATTAGCTGTGACACTCTGTGGACTACACTTGAAATGCTACAGCTGTACCGCTGCGAAAGCATTTCTGTGTAGACACTATCTATGCCAATGGAAGGGGTCCCCATAGCGCTGTAGGTAATCCACCTCCCTGAGAGGTGGTAGGTAGGTTAACAGAAGAATTATTTTGTTGACCTAGCACGGTCTACACTGGGGGTAAGGTTGGCTTAACTATGCTGCTCAGGGTTGTGGATTTTACACACCCCTGAGTGACATAGTTAAATTGACTTCATTTTCAAGTGTAAACCAGGCCTCAGTACCTTTCCTGGACCTGAAGAAGAGCTCTGTGTACCTAGAGAGCTTGTCCTTCTCATCAACAGAAGTCGGCCCAATTAAAAAAATATGACCTTGTCTCTCTAATAAAAGGAAAAACAGGGACACTTATGGCTATGAATACAAAGAATAGCTGGGAAATACCAATGACTGATAGAGAAGCTAAAGGTATCAGTGAAAAAAATCTATGGCTAGTAGGGTTAAGGACAATAAGAAGGAATTCTTTACATACATCAGGAACAAACAAACAAATCCTAGCAATGGTACTGGGCCGGTACTAAGAAAGGTTGGTAAAATAGTCAGTCATGATGCAGAAAAGGCAAAAGTATTCAATAAGCATTTCTTTGTTCGGTATTTGGAAAGACATAGTATAATGTATTCAGATCTTACAGTGAAATAGCTCCCATTCCATCAGAAACTAGGGAGGATGTTAAATAGCAACTACCTGTATTAAAACAAACCTTTTAAAATAAGCAGAAGCAGATACCTTGCACCCAGGAGTGTTAAAAGAATTAGCTGAGAAGCTCTGAAGCATGGACCCTGGAGAAGTTCCAGAGGAATGGAACAAAGCTAATGTCTATAAAGGATGAATGTCAGCAGTTAATATGGCTTCAAATGCAGTTTAGTCTATGCCTTAAATCTTTCATTCATGTTACGCTAACTTGATTCAGCTAACACAACTGAAACTCAGGCCATGTCTACATCTAAAATTTTGCAGCGCTGGTTGTTACAGCTGTATTAGTACAGCTGTATAGGGCCAGCGCTGCAGAGTGGCCACACTTACAGCAACCAGCGCTGCAAGTGGTGTTAGATGTGGCCACACTGCAGCGCTGTTGAGCGGCTTCAAGGGGGGTTCGGGGAACGCGAGAGCAAACCGGGAAAGGAGACCAGCTTCGCCGCGGTTTGCTCTCGCGTTCCCCGAACCACCCTGCAAACCGCAGGGAAGGAGACCTACTTGCTCGGGGGTTCGGGGAACGAGAGAGCAAACCGGGAAAGGAGACCAGCTTCGCCGCGGTTTGCTCTCGCGTTCCCCGAACCACCCTGCAAACCGCAGGGAAGGAGACCTGCTTGTTCGGGGAACGCGAGAGCAAACCGCGGCGAAGCTGGTCTCCTTTCCCGGTTTGCTCTCGCGTTCCCCGAACCACCCTGCAAACCGCAGGGAAGGAGACCTGCTTGCTCGGGGTTTGGGGAACGCGAGAGCAAGCCGGGGAAGGAGACCAGCTTGATTACCAGAGGCTTCCTCAGGTATGCTGGGATACCTGCTTATTCCACGGAGGTCAAGAAAAGCGCTGGTAAGTGTCTACACTTGATTACCAGCGCTGGATCACCAGCGCTGGATCCTCTACACCCGAGACAAAACAGGAGTACGGCCAGCGCTGCAAACAGGGAGTTGCAGCGCTGGTGGTGCCCTGCAGATGTGTACACCTCCTAAGTTGCAGCGCTGTAACTCCCTCACCAGCGCTGCAACTTTCTGATGTAGACAAGCCCTCAGAAACTTTTTTGCCCATCCAGGCAGGACTGTAGGGAAATGGCGTGGGACTTAGGAGACCTGGTTTCTGTTCCTAACTCTGAGCTGATCTGTGACCTTGGGCAAGTTATTTATCTCTGTCTCAGTTTCCCCCATGGAAATAATGGTATTTGTAAAGTGCTTTGAGATTGGTGCAAATTATTAAAATAAGATCAGGAGAGGGGGGTTCTATTCACTAGCCTTTTGCCAGTGCTGCTCTCCAGCTGTCTGAACTAGCTGGGACCATTTTAATTTTAACCTACCTCTTCTGATCCTGAAAGGTAATGGGATTCCTGAATTACTGCCCTGGTGAATCTGAGCAAAATAGCAATACTGCTTTTTCTCCTCCTAAAGAATGACAACAAGTTTGTCAGCATCAGCCTTGTCTCCTCTTTGTGCTTGATGCAAGAGCTCTGCATGACAGGGCATGGCCCTTACCAAAAACCCTACAAACCCCTACTCAGTAATTTGCACTGTGTAACAGTCAGCATGCATGGTGCCTGATCAGGATGTAAAGCCAGAGAGCCCCCTCTGGTGACTGTACGTGGTAAAACTGTTTTAAAAGAGGTTACTATCAGAGAAGTGATTGTAGAAATGACACTTCCTGGATGGTTGTTATAGCTGCTGACTTTACTGACAGAAATAAGATTTCACTGCTCTTCACTCCTCTTGGCTAATTCTCCAGGGCTCAGAGAGGAAGAGCTGGATTCTATTCCAATGTGTGCATCATCACTCAAAGGCCTGGTCCAAAGCCCACAGAAGTCAATAGGAGTCTTCCTATTGACCCCCAATTTCCAACTGCAGGGCCAAACACTGCCATCAGTTACACCCAGGCATCTCTCTTGCACACTGCTGCAACTGAGGGAAGAACCCAAAGACAGTGTGACTACATGGGCTGATCTGGCCTGTAGCATCATAATTACTGGTGTTGGTGAGCAAGCTAGAAAGGACTGAAGCAGGAATCTAAAAGCTAAATGGAAGGCTTGGTTCTAACTGCTCCTGTGTAAGAGCCCATTCCTTCTCCATCCCCCACCTGGTGCACCTGCTAAGGAAAAGGCCACAAACCTGTTTTTGCATTCCTTGTGCACATGGTGCAAGGAGTGATAGCACTGACTGGCATTATGCATTCTAGAAATACTGGGGCCAAGACCCTGCCATGCCCTCCCCCTCTCCCACTAGCTAGTGTTGTAAGGCTGTTTTGAGATGAAAAATAGGGGAAGGAGCTAAACACATTTTCCCCCAGCACCACTGAAGGTATCCTGACAATCTGCCTCTTTCCAGTGCTGCTGATGGCTAGACCTTGGCACCCTCTTCTAACCAGGCCTGTGGGGTTTAAAAACAATGATCGGAGCTTGAATATGCATTTAGAAAAGCCAGTTTTTTCCTTGGAATAATGAGCAATTTGACCTGGAAGTAACAGACACAAACGTGCAATGACATTTTTAATTTCACACACAGAACCCCAGAATACCTGTGTAGAGCCGCCCCTGGAAATTGCCAGTTGTACATAAGTAGCACTGGAGACATTTGATCAGTGTTTCTTCTCAGCTTGCTTGGTCTCCTGAGAGAGTGCACAATATGTGATCATTATGACTAGTTCCTTTCATCTGCTTACTCATATGCTGTCGAGTAGTTGTTTTGATAACGAGACTTCTGATTCCAACCCTTGACGGGAAGGAGGGGAGTGAGGGAGTGCTAGATTTGTCTGTGTTCGCGTGATGGTATCTACATGACTGGGTAAGCATGCATTCAATTACACTGGGAGGGATCAAACTGAACTATGCTAATAAGGATGCTAAGATTATAAAACCTAAACAGCAAAGATTCTCTGGTCTTCGTCTCCCCCCTGTGCTGTTTTGAACCCAAAGTTTCTGCTCATTAGCCTTGTTCTGCATTGGACTCTACTGAGCCCAGCTGAGAGCAGATGATGGAAAAGAGCGGAGTTCTGATAATTTTTTATCATAGCCTCAGGAAACGTTGAATCCTGGAAGACTTTCTTGTCAAGCAGGTTACTTATGGCATGCAAAGAGCAAATGTCGTGTACTAAGGATGATGTGGCCAATAGAGGAGGGGAAGGATACAAAGAGAAAATGCCAATTAATTGAACCAAGCTATTGTTTGCCTTCAAATTCATGTAACAACACTGCAGGGGCAGAAATAGATAGTTGGAACCATTACAGGGAAAAATCAGAAAGGAGGAACGGACAACTGAAGTGAGAGCAATTGTTGCAGAAGACCAGGTAGGTGATACACTGCATTCAAGTATTACAGCAAATTAAAGGCACCTAAAAACTTCACCCTATGACCACTGAGATCACCACAGCAACTCCACTGCTTGGCTCCACTAAATAGGTGAGTGGCCCTTCACCCTATTGTGTGAGGCCGCCCAGGCACGCACTTTAGAGGGAACTATCCATGGACCGCCTGAATGGAGCTCGCAGACCACTGGTGGTCCACAGACCACAGTTTGAGAACCTCTGCTTTAGAGGACAATTGAACATATACACACTAGCCAATTCATTATGATATATTAACAAAGAATGAATATGACTTTTACTATTAAGCCCCTGGAAAATAGATGCCTGAGGCATACTCACAATGTGCATATGAAGCTTATCATAGTTACCTTCAGCTAGAATTTTCAATTTCATGCCTTTGATATTGGTTCAAATAATCATAGAATATCAGGGTTGGAAGGGACCTCAGGAGGTCATCTAGTCCACCCCCTGCTCAAAGCAGGACCAATCCCCAATGTTGCAAAAGCCAAGGAAGCTGCATGCAGGGCATGACTGGACTAGTTTCCTGTACAGAATGTACTGTAACTTTTCAGCTTTGGGTCATCCATGCTCTGCAACTAGCTTTACACCCAGAATGTGGACTTTTTAATGAGAGAGGTTTTGCAAACTCTAATATAAATATAACTGCTTTTATATTTTTGTCAATAAATTCGGTTTAGATCTAATCTAACGTTCTGGCAGATGCAAACAGAACTCTGCCAGAAGAATACCATGACACTGACTAGAAATAGAAGTGAAAGTGAACTGCACTGACGGGAATTGGTTTTTATTATTCTTTCAGTTGCGTTATTCTAAGGTGTTAATACGGAAGTAAGAAAATAAAAACCATTAATGTTGACAGTATGAGTCAACACAGATAGCAATGTCAGGAATATGCCAATGGCACAAATCTGTATGGATCATTTTCATCCAGGGTAGACAGTTCTGTCCAATGGATATGTCTGTGCATAAAGGACCCTAAGGCTGGAAGAATATCAGCTACCTCAGTCTGGACTCAAAATACAGGCATTATTCTAAATTGGAAAAGGGAGATGATTTAAAGAATTAGTTCCCAAACTTGCAAGGAGAACCAGGCAGGCAGAAGTCAATGAGGCTCTATGGAGACTCAGGAGTCTGCCTGAGCAGTTCTTCTTGTAGTTCTCCCTACTTTATCCCCGCTTGAGAGCATTTTGGGTTCATGCTGAATTCATCACTGGCTCTTGACAATCAAATAGTAGATGATACCAGCTATCAAGGAAACTTTATCCATTCCTCTTGGACAATGACCCAGCCATAGTAATTCATGCTTTTGTAATTTAGAATACTCTCTTCCCCCACCCTCCCTGAAGAGCACAAATGAATACCTTCTGTCCTAGTTCTCCAGAGTGAGGTAGATGGCACTTAGTAGCAAATCAAAGCAGTGAAAATCCCCAAAGGAGCAAGTACATTGCGTATGTCTGCTGATTGCCTTTTATTCTTTGATTTTTCAGGTGAATCTGTGTGAGATACTAAAAATAGTTGTTTTTTTTACAAAATGTTATTAAAATATTAGTTTGCAATTTTTGTGGTGCCCTTTATTTGCTGAGGCTGTTGTGGGGCAGGAATGGCCACAGCTGGCAGAAACTGAACACCACTGCGGGAGCTCTTGGGCCTGTAGGCAACAGCTGAGTGGTTGGAAAGGGGTGAGAATGAGTCATCCATCTTTAGGTCAGAGGGGACCATTTTGGTCATCTAGCCTGGCTAACATAAAACCTTACACAGTACTTTCTGCATCAAACTCATAACATCTGCTTGATCTAGGCTAGAGCATATCTTGTAGAAAGAGATCCAGTCTTGATTTAAAGACTTCAGGTGATGGACAATCCACCATGTCGCTAAGTAAATTGTTCCAATGGTCAGTTGCTCCTGCTATTAAAAATCTGAACCTTATTTCCAGTCTGAATTTGTCTAGCTTCAATTTCCAACCATTTGATCTTTTTCTGTTACATTCAAAAGCATCTACTATCAGAAATATCTTCCCCATGTAGGGCTGGGTTGTGACTAAGTCACCTCTTAACCAGCTCTTGGATGAGCTGGAGAGCAGCAGCTGCTGGCTGGGCACCTAGCTCTGAAAGCAGCTCTGCTGCCAGCAGCAGTGCAGAAGTATGGGTGGCACTCTTGCAACCCCACTACAATAGCCAGATTTCACAGTCCGTGAATTTAATAGGGCCCGATCCATAAGACAAAAAGGAGAGAGAGAGCTGAGACTTATATTATGAAGAATTTGAAGCTGAAATGGTTTGGGGGCTGTTGAAAGGAGATGAAGCCATCAGAAAGGAGATGCTGAGGATGGAGGGGAGCAGAATACTAGGAGTGTTGTATAAGGAACGCTGAGCTGGCGGGAGTATGGAGTTAGTAAGTCAAGAGAGGGCTAGTGAAGTTTTTCAGGCAAAAAATGGCCCAATAGCGCATGAGGCCAGCAAACCATTATGGTGACAGGAGGAGGGAAGGGGGAGTGGGGATGAGACCCACACATCACCACACCAACAGGGAAAGAAGGCTGTCAACCCAATGGAGGAGAAGCTGGTACTCCAAGGCACAATCAGGCTGTGAACTACACATCCAGCAGGATGCTTAGAGTCCTTACATCGAGCTCAACTGGTGGGTTTGCAAATACCATGCAGCTTCTGATTTATTCACTGTCTCCAAAAGTAGGGAGGGAAGAGAGATCAATGAGCTCTGCCTTTTAGCTGCCTGAGTCAACTATACATCCCAGCCCCACCAGTCTCACTGACCACCAGAGGATGCAGGGTAATGGGTGCCTTTGGATTAGATCCAAAGGGCTCTATTGGATCCATTTCTTATTGTGCCCTCACTAAATAACAGTCAATCAATACAAATTATGCTATGGAGAGAAAATTCACCAGGTTTTAAAGTGCCTTCAGGCCATAATTCACTTATCATTCTGTTAACAGTCTGTATTTTAAATCAAATGACTATTTAACTTTTATTTAAGAACCTTAATTTTCTACCATAAAGGGCCTGATCCCACACCAGTAAAATTCGCATTGCCTTCAGTACGGGATCAGTCCCGAACTACCTGTTGTCCAAATTCCCGATTTACATGAGTAGCTCCACTAACTGCAGTAGAGTGAAACTGCGTTAACAGTGATGTAACAGGGATAAAAACTTGACACTATTTGCCATCACAAAGGGCTCTGCACTAACAGTTTTAGCTGGCAGTTAAGGAAGCTAAATAGGTGGAAGCCACATTTAAACAAACAAAACAACACAACAACAACAAAAAGCCCACTCCCCACCGCTCCCCACCCAGTGTTTGTAAGGGTCTGTTTGCCGACAAAAGATTATTTCAGTAGCTGTTTATTAACTACTGAGAGTATCACGCTTTGTCTTCAGGTAATCAAGTTATAGATTTGCTAATGAGAAAGGATTTGATTTCATGTATTAATGGGCCACACTTCTAAACACAATATCAACCTCAAATCTAGTTAATATAGAATGTTTTGTTCTGCCTTATATTTCTCAGCTGAGGTTTATTAAAATAAATCATTGCTAATTTAAACAACATGACTGCACACCTGCCAAAACAGTCACTACAGAGGCCCTGTAATTTATTTTGTACGGAGTTCTGTTTTAGGTAAGAAACATTGGAGTGAAAATCAGACAGATTTCCATCTCTCAGCAATTACTAATGAAAATGGGGATCCAAATCCTGGAGTTTCTACACAGGCAAACTTCTCATTAAAATCAGTGAAAGTTTTGCCTGCATAAGGCCTGAAGGTGTGGAATGAGTCCCGTGTGGTGTGAAGCACTCTCAGCTACAACAGAAGTTGATAGGAATTGAGGATGCTCAGCACCTTTAGGGTCCATTTCTAAGTAAGATTTGCAGGATTTGGCTTGTGATGGATTGGGTCACAGAAACCCCCTTGGGACTGACACCTGATGTGCTGAGACTACCTCTTAGCCCGTTTTTCCTGGCAGCTTGGGACTTCAGAACCCTGTCTTGGTGAGCCAGACACACTAGCCTGCTGCAAACACAGACCCGAGTCTGAACCATGTCCCCCAAAGCTGCAGGCTTTAGCCGAAAACCACTTAGCAGGTACTCCTGTCTCCAGCACCCAGACACCCAGTTTCCAATGGGGTCCAAGCCTCAAATAAATCTGTTTTACTTGGTTTAAAGCTTATGCAGGCTAAACTCATAAATTGTCTGCCCTCTATAACACTGAAAGAGAGATATGCACAGCTGTTTGCTCCCCCAGGTATTAATTACTTACTCTGGGTCAACTAATAAGCAAAAGTGATTTTATTAAGTATAAAAAGTAGGATTTAAGTGGTTCCAAGTAGTAACAGACAGAACAAAGTAAGTTACCAAGCAAAATAAAACAAAACTTGCAAGTCTAAGCCTAATACAGTAGGAAACTGAATACAGATGAAATCTCACCCCCGGAGATGTTCCAATAAGCTTCTTTCACAGACTGGACTCCTCCTAGTCTGGGTGCAGCAATCACTCACACCCCTGTAGTTACTGTCCTTTGTTCCAGTTTCTTTCAGGCATCTCTTGGGGGTGGAGAGGCCATCTCTTAAGCCAGCTGAAGACAAAATGGAGGGGCTTCCAGGGCCTTTTATATTCTCTTTCTTGTGAGTGGAAACCCCTTTGTTCTTCTGTGCAAAGTCACAGCAACAAGATGGAGTTTGTAGCCTCCTGGACAAGTCACATGTCTATGAATGATTCAGCTTTCTGTAGGCCAACGCCATTGTTTACACATTAGTTTGAAAGTTCCCAGGAAGGCTCAGATGTGGGTTGGCGTCTCCCAAAGTCCATCATCAGTTTAAATGTTTCTTGATTGGGCATTTACTGACAATAATCCTTTCTCAAGAAGCTGACCAAATGCTTCACTGAGGCTACTTAGAATCAAACACATTGAGATACAAGAACATAGCCAATATTCGTAATTTCAAATACAAAAATGATACACACATACAGACAGATTAATCATAACCAGCAAACTACAACCTTTCCATAGACACCCCACTTGACATTCTCTGTACAAGACTTGGTGCAGCCATAGGACCCTGGTTGCAACAATGGTCTATACGGTCACGGTTCATGTCAATAATGTCACATGGCCTATGGTGAATAACATATACATCAGCTTCAGTACATGAATGACATTTGTGTCATAAATGCCAGGAGCTGGGACTCTGGTGCCACAGGTGAAGAATACAGATCATACTATCATCACTCTGAGAGCTAGAACCATGCTGGAGAGGACCCTGAAGGATGCCATCCGCTGCCAATACATGGAAAACCTGAAATGGAAGCTGGACCAGGGCAAGGCATTAAAGGTGACGTGCAAGTGGGATGCCAGCAACCACTTCCTCCCCGTGGGCAGCTTCACCCAATTTGCCAACTGGAGGTTCGTCCACAGGGCCTGACTCAACTGCGTCCCACTGAATGGAGCCGTCTGCTACAGGAACTGGGACAAGCGGTACAGGAAGTGCGGCTATGCCAACAAGACATTACACCATGTCTTGTGTAGCTGCAAGTCCCGAGAGCTTGGCAGCTGCGACATAACACCATCCAAGATAGCCTGGCCAGTGCCATCCTGCCACCCATGGGAAAGGTTGCCGTAAATTCCCATCCCCGGAACTGACAGCCAACTGAGACAGGACATTGTTATCACCGACAAGGACTGGAAGAAGATCATTATGGTGAACATCACAGTGCCGTTTGAGAACAGGATCCCAGCCTTCCACGATGCCTGAGTTCGAAAGGTAGAGAAATATGCCCCTCTGGTCGAAACCTTGAGAGCTAAGGGTTACCAGGTCCAAACACAAGCACTGATCATTGGAGCCTTAGGCGCATGGGACCCCAGTAACGAGCGAGTGCTGAGAGAATGCAGAACCAGTCAATGCTACGCTCGGCTGATGCGGCAACTCATGATGTCTGATGCCATCAGGTGGTTGAGGGACATCTACATAGAACACTTCACCAGACATCGGCAATACCAGGAGGGATGAGCTGGAGTTCTGATGAGCAGCAGAGTCAGGAAAGTAACTGAAATACTTTCCTCATGGATTGTATTTTCTAAATGGACAATCTACCTAATTCTCAATTACTGAGGGACAATCTCCACTCATTGATATATTTTACTTTCCAAAACCAAATCTCTGTACAACTTTTCATGAGTGATGTACCCGAGTATTCAGATTCTAATATCTAAACTGTATTGTTAAATCTATTCACCTAAATTTGGGTTATGGCTGATTATGTACTCTATGTAACATGTGACTTTTAAAAACTAACTTTATATTTGTGGATAATCTTAATACTATACCCAGATGTACAGACACTCTTTTCCCAACCTATGTATTATAAATTTTTTCACATTAGCTTTAATAAAATGTTTAATTATGTTGAGGCGCTGATCGGTTTATGCTAGCTAGGGGTATGTATGCAAATCTCCTTTCCTGAATCAAGCAAAAGAGAAACTGAAACAAATGCCAATCATCAGCTAGTGATAAATCATATGAGGATCAGACTGAAAAACTGCAGCCACACCTAATTTAACTATTTGGCTCGTTAACTGTAAATATACATATGAAACCAATGACCCCATACACTTAGCAGTGAATTTGCAGTAAAACAGAGGAAAAAACAAATCTGTCAGATTTGCTCTCATCTATGTCTCCCACCCAGCAAGAACTGCTGTCTCAAAGAAGGCCTTGCCCTCTGACTGAGCCATTGCCCAATAGCTCAACATAGTTAGGTTCAGAACAAAACTGACACCTGCTATTAACGAAAACACAATAGATGGATTGTAAGTAAAAGTTCATTTGCCAGGTCATAAATTAAGAATGTGCCTTTTTTCCCTAGTGAATATAAGGCCTCTTAGATGAGTAGCAGAAGGAAGAGAGACTTTGAAGCTCAAAAAGTCCAGGGTTACTGAGTCACCTTTGTCTTAGGGAAGATCTACACTGGGGGCTTGTTTACACTTACATTTTATAGCTGGCTCAGGGGGGTGAAAAATCACCCCCCTGAGCGCAGCATGTTTGAGCATTTTAAAGCGCTAGTGTGGATAGGCTGCGAGTGCTGGGAGCCATGCTCCCAGCACGGCTCCCAGCAGTCGGAGCTATTTCCTTTGTGGAGGTGGATTATCAAGAGCGCTGGGAGAACGCACATGACTACACTCACACTTCAAAGCGCTGCTGTGGGAGAGCTCCCGCGGCAGCGCTTTGAAATTTCCTGTGTAGATGTAGCCTAAAAACTAGCATCGGTGCAGCAGCAGCTGTTAGTGCTTCTGGTAAAGATGCTCTGTGCCGACGGGAAAGCGCTCTCCCGTTGGCTTAATAACTCCATCTCTGCAAGAGGCACTATCTACAGGGGGGTTAAGGTCAGTATAACTACGTCATGCAGGGGTGTGGATTTTTCACACCCCCAGGGTGATGTAGTTATATCGAAGTAAGCGTGTAGTGTAGACCTGGCCTTAGAGACCTAGAGAAATAATGGAGAATTTCAGCCTTTTCTTTCTTAAGTAAGGGCTTGTCTACATGAGAAAATGTGCTAGAGCAGCACTATATAACTCCTCTAGTTATATTGGTATAACTCCCTGTGTAGATATTCTTATTTTACAAGAAGTGGTTTTTTTTTTCTGGTTTAGTTTATAACAAGCTGCATAAACTAAACTGGAAAAAGAAATTCTTCTTGCAGAAAGTGTGTCCACATGGGGAGTTCTAACAGTATAACCACAGCAGTTTAACTATATTGATAAAATTCCCTTTGTAGAGCAACCCTACATTTCTTAGACCCTTTTTCTTGCAGAGATACTTTAGACACAATGTGGGGCCTGATCACATGCCATTGACTTTAAAGCATTGAAAAGCAATTGCTGAACTGCTATCACTACAATTAAACCATTTATTATCCTCCTCACAGCTGCCAGGGCTGGCCTCCAAGACTTGTTAAAACCCCTGGGCTTAAGCCCCTGGATGTTTGGGAGGAGCGCAGACCACTTTGATTGCAGCAGAGAACGATGATTCCTGGGCTAGTATTAGTGGTGCTAGGTCTACTGCAAGCTCCTTCCTAGAAGATGGTGGGGAGGATTGGAGCTTCTGTGCATTACAGAGGTGGCAGTAGATGGTATTATGGGGAGGGGCTGTATATGTTCTGCTATTTCCTAGTGTGATAACGTTACTTGTTTGGAGATTTCCGGAATCACTGGTGTTGGGGACAGGGAAGAGCTAAAAACACGGAAATATCTGATGTCAGTTAAAACTCAAATAATGCAGTTGGGGAGGGAGGAGTGGAAAGGGAGGATTCTTCTGTTTCTCTCCTGCTTACTGACTAGTGACACCATTAATCTCTTTTAGAGTTGTGACAAGCAAGTCATCAGCCCCAACTTTCTCAGTCTCCAGACCATTATGTAAGGGAGAGCCCTCCCACCCCCCAATGGATCCACCTGTCTGGGTAGTCCCCTTTGCTTGTTTCCTAAAACATCTGTCTCATTTACTAAGGTGTTCTCTGGCCTACAACAGACCTTAGTCTGAGACTCACTCTCTTTAAAGCAGTGCTACATCCCATATTAGCAGAGAAATGTGTTCAAAGGTCTGTGATCATGGGCCCAATCCTGCTAGGTACTGAGCGCTCTAAGTTCCCACCAACTTCCCTGGGTGTTTAAGATCCTGAACACCACACAGTAGTCACATAGCACCCCACAGGAGTGGTCCCTTAGACCTGTGGCCCCCATTCAGGCAAGCACTTAAGCCTGTGCTTATTTGCCAGTGATGTTAACAGCATTTAAGAGCACGCTGTGTCTCCCAGAACTGGGTCCACAACTACAGACACTTTAAACACAATCTCATTACATTTAAAGTTTAATTAAAGTTGACCCTGTGCTTAAGAGCTTTGCTAAATTGTATAAGCCAGATTCATCGCTACTGTAACTCCATTGACACTGATAGGATAAATCTGATGTTTGAGTGCTATAGACTATGGACTTTCTGTAAAACAATAATCATCATAATACAGCATATACTGTTTTGCTTAGTGTAATGTAGCGACCCAATATTCTTTACTATAGTGACAAAAACACACCTAAATGATTTTATTGTTATAGAGAAAAACATACGTTTTTGTAATAACTCTAAATCTCAAAGTATACGCACATATTCTAACTCTTCTTGGAATCTAGCTGCATTTACATTAATTCGGAACTCTTAAAGGACATACACATCCCTTCCTTCACATGTGGAAACCACAACAAGCCACATCCTGTCTATGCTTATACATTTTTAATTTTCTGCAAGTCACAGTGAGCTAAGCACATTCTAGTTTGGGGGACAGGGGAGAAGGAGAAGAAAGTGATGCCGCTGTTTAAATAATCAGAGCACCCTGCATTTAATGTAAAACAATGCTGCATACACTTCTGTTCATTTTTTAAACAGCTGATCGTGATCATATACAGTATTGTGTTACAAAAAGAAGGGAAAAAGATCAGCAGCAGCTCAAGTTTTAGAAGCTTTGGGCTAGGCTGTTTTACACAGTTGTGTAACTGACTGAAAAACTTGCTTTAATTTCTCCTAGGGGGAGAAAAACAATGTGTATGAAAAAATACACTTCCCTATGCCAAGCAACATAGCAGCTGCAGCAGGTGTCTTATTATCTAGTCTATTCCCAGGAGGCAGCAAGTGAGAGTCACTGCTCTGAGAGCTCATCCCGTGCACACTTATCCAACAGGGTATATGTAATCACCTCCTCCCTTGTTATTATTGCATGAGTTGACTCTGTACTAAATATCACATAACACTCAACGAGTCCTGTGGCACCTTATAGACTAACAGGCGTATTGGAGCATGAGCTTTCGTGGGTGAATACCCACTTGTGTCTGATGAAGTGGGTATTCATCCACGAAAGCTTATGCTCCAATACATCTGTTAGTCTATAAGGTGCCACAGGACTCTTTGCTGCTTTTACAGAACCAGACTAACTCGGCTACCCCTCTGATACTGACACTCGGGGGCTCAAAAGTAGCAATCAGAGAGCGAGCGAGAGAGAGAGTGTGATACTCTCCCAAGCTCCACCCTAAACCCGCATTTTGGCCACGTGATACCAAAATCTGAGATGAAACTCACAATAGACGTACAGATTTTCCTCATATGCCCCTGAGCCTGCAAATATTTAAGAAGATTTAAGCACATATATAGCACATACACCTCTACCCCGATATAACACGACCCGATATAACATGAATTTGGATATCACCCGGTAAAGCAGTGCTCTGGGGGTGCAGGACTGCACACTCCGGCAGATCAAAACAAGTTCGATATAACGCGATTTCACCTCTAACGTGGTAAGATTTTTCAGCTCCCGAGGACAGCGTTATATTGGGGTAGAGGTGTATTAAGACTTGTCCTATGCATGAAGTTATGTACACTAAATCTTTGCAGGATCTGGGCTTTTGACCTGGTCTACACCAGAAGAGGAGGTGTAGATGAGAGAGGACGTGATAGAGGGATACAAAATAATATATAGCACAGAGAAGGTCAATAGGACTCGCCTACTTTACTTTTTGAATTATATCTGAACAAGAGGATATTCAATGGGAAGGTAAGAGCTATAGCATTTATAAAAGGAAATACTTTACACCGTGCATAACTAATTGGTGGAACTCAGTGCCACAAGATATATTTGAGGTATACAATTTAGGAGGATTCAAGAAATATATTTATATAGAAAACATGAACATCCAACATTATATTAGATGGGTTACATTTTTACAGAGAGTAAAATGCCCTGCTGGGGCATTTGAACCAATGGGCGCACAGCAGAAAGGTTTAATCTTCACTGGTTCCTAAACTGCTGCCACTTGAGATGCTGGGACTCCCCACTAAGGGAGCAGAATTGCTTCTTCCCTGGCTGTTATACTGCCTGGTGGTGGTAAAGGCACGGTCTGTGATATGGCCCTGATTTTCAGCTTATGGTTCATGGACCCTTGGGTGTCCACAGACGATGTCTAAGATTTCCAAAGGGGACTGTACTGCTATTCCAAATCTTTAGGGGTCTGCAAATGAAAAAAAGGTTAAAAAGCACTGGCGTATGGGGATCAGTAGCTCTGGGGAGCCAGCACTCCAAGGCAGCCCCTCTGCCACCCGTCCCACCCCTTCTCGGTTTTTTCTTTTTCCGGAGTCTGCCAACACCCCGTGCGGTCACCCGCCCTCCCTCTAAAGGGGGTGCGGGGTGAGGAGAGACAGTCCCGATCCCGGTGGGGGCCGGGCAATGTAACAAAGGGTACGAAGAGGAGGAGATCCAGGCGCAGGGGATGGAATCGCGTGAGGCAATACAGGCGCGTGTCCAGTGGGGGCTCTGGCCAATGGAAGCATCCAGGCGGCGTGCCGGGAATTTAGGCTGATTCCAACTTGTGTAAGGCTGAGGGGCGTGGTGGCGAGGCTCTGGCCAATGGAAGCGCCGAGCGGTCGGAATTTTCCGCGGCTCCCGCGTTTGTGACAATGGGGAGCTTGGCGCGGCCGGGTCCCTGGCCAATGGGAGCGCAGCGGGGGCGGCGCCGTTCGGGATTGGCGTGGTGCCCGGTGCTGTGATTGGGCAGCCTGGCGTTCTGGCGCCAAGTTCGAAGGGAATATAAAGTGTCCCCTGGAGCGCCGCAGCTCGACCATCGCCCCTGCCTGTCAGAGCCGGAGCCTCCGTCGCCGCATCGCCGCCATGATCCCCGCCCGGGCCCCGTTCTCCGTCCGCAACGAGCAGCCCCGCCTGTCGCCCATGAAGAACCTGGTCCTGACCGACAAGGAGAACACGGTGAGTGTCCCCGCCACCCCCACCCTCAGCTCCGGGCGCGGCGCCCGGCCCCTGCCGGCTCCTGTCACCCGCCGCCGTCTGTGTCTCCACAGCCCCCCGCCACCAGCGCCACGCGGGTCCTGGCCACCAAGACCGCCCGGAAGATCTTCCAGGAGGCGGACGCGAAGCCGGTGAGTCTGGGGCGGTGGGGGTGGAAGGAGAGTGGGCTGCCAGCCGGGCTGGGTATGGCGGGGGGGATGGGGCCGCAGGGGCCGGTGACACGGCTGAGTGCGCGGGCTGAGCTGGGCGGCTGCAGGTGGCGCGTCCTGCCGCTTTTTGTCTTGGCGCCAAATGCTCCTGTCCGCCGGCGCGCGGGCGGCTCCATCCATCCTCGCCCTCTTTGGCCTCGTCATCCTCCCCCCCTTGGGGGCGGGGGGGGCCTCGTCATCCTTCCCCCTTCCCTTAGGTTCGGGGGTTGGGGGGGCTCGTCATCCTTGGGCTCGCCATCCCTTAGGTTCGGGGGGGGCTCGCCATCCTCTCCCCCTTCCCCCCTGGGGGGACTCGCCTCACCCTCTTTGGGCTTGTCATCTTCCTCTCCTAGGTTGAAGGGACCCCCTTGCTCTCCTCCCCCTGGGGGGATCCCCATGCCCTCTTTGGGCTCGCCATCCTTCCCCCCATGCCCTCTCTGGGCTCGCCATCCTCAGGAATTCTGTGGCTTTTTTTTTTTTCCTGCTCCTCCTCGGGCACTTCCTTCCTTTTTTCTTCCTCCCTCCTCTCTTTCCCACCCTCATCCCATCCTTGGGATGAGATATCTCCAGTACTGGGGATGTTGAATTCAAGTTTTCCATTGTGCCTCCTTTAGCTGAAACCCAAAGCAGCGATACAAGCTCCTAGCAATCTGGAAGATGAGCCACTCCTACGGGAGAATCCACACCGGTTTGTCATATTCCCCATCCAGTACCATGATATCTGGCAGATGTACAAGAAAGCAGAGGCCTCCTTCTGGACAGCTGAAGAGGTGAGGGGCTCCCATGAGTCTATCCCTGTTCTGGTTGCTTCAGTGGACACATCTGCCTGACATTAGCAGCTCAGTCAAGCTCATAAGGGAGCATGTTTTCCCAGTAGTGTTAACTTCTTTACGTTGCAATAAAGCCTAGGGACCTCAGTCATGAATCAGGACCCTGTTGTACTAGGTGCTGTACAAACACAATAAAGATGGTCCATGTACCCTTTGACTATAAGCTCTTTGGGACATCGCTTGAAACTGTGCTGTTGTAGTGCTCTGGTGTAGAACTACCTGCACCTGGGGGGTGGGGGGGGTGGTTCTTGTTAGTTTAGATAAACCGCCTCCCAGAGGGGCATTAGCTAGGTCCATGGAAGAATTCTTCCTTGACATAGTGCTGTCATGGGGGCTTAGGTTGGCTTATGCTGGGCAGGGTTGTGGATTTTTTTGCAATTCTGGCCAATGTAGTTAAACCACCCTAACTTTCTAGTGTTGACATGGCTTAAGTTTGGCAAGAGCCAGCAGTGACTGCTTGTGTATTAATTGTACTGTTGCCTTAAAAAGATTAACTTATATCTAATGTATTATTAAATAGCATTGAAAAAAGTGATATAAACCACACACAGCTTTCCGTGGTTCTAGGAACCTATTAAACTTCATAACTTCATTTATTGCTGTGGTACTTTAGTTTACAGAGCACTGAGAAGAGGGGATGTTTAATACACATTATAACATTGCTCTAAATATCTTATCTAGAAATGCATTCTTTAGTACCACAATAAAATTGTAAGTGTCTGCTTTTGTTGTTCAGGTTGATCTTTCCAAAGACATTCAACACTGGGAGTCCCTTAAGCCTGAGGAGAAATACTTCATTTCACATGTCTTGGCCTTCTTTGCAGCAAGTGACGGCATTGTAAATGAGAATTTGGTAAGCGCACAGAAGAGCAATCCTAAAGTGGAAAGCATTCAGCTAACAAAGCTGCCCAAATAAAACTCACATTAATGAGATATTCACCTGCTGAGCTACTTCTGCTCTAAAACCTATTAAATCTGTAATCCATTTTTTGGTGAGGCAAAGGGTGGGGAAGTTGCACTTAGTAAAACAGGGATTGCTCTGTAAAATAGGACTCTTGTGGACTTTTTCAGAAACTCAGCTTTCCTTGTTGGGAGGAAAGAGGGGGGTTTGTAGTAAGAATACCTGATTTGGGAGTCTGGTGACCTGGCTCTGATGTGACTGCACTTTTCTGGGGTAGGGGGTGAGAGTGGGATGAATCAATTCCACAGTCTTGTTTGCTGCTTCATCTATAAAATGGTGGAGGTATTTGCATATCTTATAGGGCAGTTGAGACTGAAGTAACATTTGTACTGTGCTTTAAAATCCTTTGAGCTGCTGGAGTGCAAAATATTACTATAGTTCTGTCAATGTTTCACTTTCCTGCCCTGGATAAAGCAGGGGTGGGGAAGTGCAGTGTTACCTTATGCTCAAATACTTAAGGAGTTAAGATGAGATCAAGCCAGAACCTACGATTCCTGGCACTAAGGAGGAGGCTGTTATTCTAATGCACTACACCAGACATAGCTTTTGAACAGGAAAACATTTGTCAGACCATAGGGGTGTAGAGCAAAACTGGAGATACTTGTGGGTTTAATAGCAAAAAAACTGCAACATATTAAGTGGGTAATGCTATCTGCAACAATCATCTGGTTTCTCCTCTAGGTGGAGCGATTCAGCCAAGAAGTACAAGTAACAGAAGCGCGCTGTTTCTATGGCTTCCAGATTGCTATGGAAAACATACATTCAGAAATGTACAGTCTGCTCATAGATACTTACATTAAAGATCCAAAACAGAGGTTTGTATCACATAATGAAATGTTCAAGTTGCTGTAAAGAAAGTCATGGTGGAATCTAATAGTGCTACTTCTGTCTTAATTTGAAAACAATACAGAAACGACTTGAGAATTTAAATTAGACTGCGGAGAACAACTCTGCAGGCATAGTGCCCTACCAATTTCATGTCTGTGAAAAACATGTCACAGACCATGAAATCAGCCTTCTGTGAAATTTGATCTCCCCTCCTGCTGGGAGCTTGGGGCTCCTAGCTGCTAGTCCAGCCATGCTGGGGAGGGACAGGACAGTAGTTGTCCTTCCCCTGCATGGTGAGATGAGACCCATCTCCAGAGGCAGTGCAGAAATCAGGGTGGTACACCCTCACTTCTGCGCTTGCAGCAGCCCAGAAGCTGGGCTTTGGGCTTTGCACCGCCGGCTTCTGCTGCAACTCTAGGTTCAGGTGCTGAGCTTGGATCTTTCTCCCACAGCGGCTTCTGCCGGGCTGGGGGCTTTTGTTCCTGGCCGCTGCAGCTGGGGCATTCTTGGCATCTGTGCTCCATGGCTCCTGCCATGGTTCCAATGCCCAGCCTAGGGGTTCTTCCTCCCATGGGGCTTCCACTCCTGGTGGCTGCAGCTGGGGCAGGGGCAGCCTGGGCTTGTGGCTTTTGCCCCCTGCAGCTAGGGATTGGGGGGCCTCCTCCACTGTTCCAGCTGGAGCAACATGGACTCCCACTTGTCCTGGAGGGGCCCCTGCGTTAATCTGTTCCTGGTATGGACTAGCAGGTAGGAGCCCCTGGCTGGGGTGCTCCCAGCAGCATGGGGAAGATCCTACCCACTTCCATCTCCAAGAACATCCTCTAACTACAGGAAGGTGGGAGGGTGCTGCCTTCAGAGCCCAAAGTGAGGGTGGCAATCTTGGGACCCCACTACAACAACTTTGCAAACCTCCCCATGATCCCATTTTGGAGCTGGACCCCCCAGGGTTACAACACTGAAATCTCAGATATGAACAACTGAAATTGTGAAATTGACCAATTTTAAAACCCTCTGGCCAAGAAATTGACCAGAATGGACCACGAATTTGGTAGGGCCCTATATATTAGAGCAGTAAGGTGCAACAAAAACTATAGCAGAGGCTGGACTTTGAGATTAAAAGCAAAGCAGATTTAACTTCAATAAGTGATAAATGAGGGGATGAAATCAATATATATGAAGGGTGGCATAGTCAATCTACATAGATACTTAAAACTAGATTACACTGTAATACAAGAGGCCCTTGTGTTGGCTAGTTGATGAGTTAAGTGACCTAGAACAGTTTCTATGGGAACCATTACAGCTTGTATCTTTTTGACTTGCACTGAATTTTATACCTGAGATTTCAGGGTACATCTTCCCATTTAATGGTAGTCTACACTTGCTGTGTGGTTAAACTGAAAAATTATGCATTACCATTGTCAGCAAGTCACAACCATTTCTTAACTAGTCTTTTGTAATGTAGTAAACATGCTCATTTCTGACAGCTACATGTACACAAAGCTAGATGCTTTAAAACTTTGCCTTTGAGTTATTAAAACACTAGTGCTAAAACTGCCAACTTTAAAAACCAAAACTAAAGCCTACCCTTGGGTTGAAGTAAACATCAGTGAGTCTGAAAGATGATTTCAGAATTAGGTATGTGAAAATGGGTTTATGAATTAGTTCTACAGTTTCTTAGCACGCTTATCATAAGAAGACTTTGATGCATGCTGTTTGTGAACCAAAATATTTGAAAGGCTGAGTACACTTGAGACTACAACAGGGGTTGATGCACTGGAATCCTAGAACAGCAGTGGAGGGCTGACATGGGGATAAATTGCACAGATGCAGCATGTCTATGCTGGGATTTTGGCACCTGTGTAGCAGGTGCCAAAATCCCTAATGTAACCAAGTTTGTAAGTACTGGTTTCAAAATCCGCTGGGTAATTGCAGATAATTCAGGTTAATCAATGAGACAAACCTGTTTTGACAGCTAGTTGCAAATACCTACTGTACTGGTTGCTGTATTGACTTCTTCTGCCTATAATGTACTATACGCTTTCCAGGGAATTTCTTTTCAATGCCATTGAAACACTGCCATGTGTTAAAAAGAAGGCTGACTGGGCCATGCAGTGGATTGGGGACAAACAAGCAACATTTGGTGAGTGCATTTCTGAACTGTGCACTTACTGGATACTAAATGTGTTTCTTTCCTAGCAAGGGTGAAGGGTGATTATTCACCTTATTTCTGGAAGAAGATTGTAGTCTCAGATAAAGCAAATTATTATTCTCTCTTTTGAAGAGGTTCCCCTTTGCTCTGCTGGCATTTTTAATTCCAACTGGTCCCTTGTGACAAATGTCTCTAGTTGGCAATATATTTTTTCCTGTAGCTGCTTTGAAGCATATATAGCTTTTTCTTCCTAAGGAGCTATGCTCCTGTTGAAGGATAAATATTTCATCTGCTTTATGGACTCTTGATTGCCTCACTTGGCAGGTGGAAGGCAATTGAAATTCCCATTATCCCTTGAGTATTAAATCTTTGCTCAAGGTCTTGTCATATGTTCTCAGACCAATCTGGGTTCTGACTTGCAGGATGTCAAAACAGGCTAAAATAATTGATCAGAGTTTTAGTGTAACATGATAACATTTTGGGCCATGGCTACACCAGAAAAGAGGTGTCAGAAATCCTGGCCTATTTTCTTACAGCCTTGCACATGGGTTATTTAACACTTGCTTTTTGTAGTGACAAGGCTGTAGTTTCAGTCCCAGAGAGACTAATTCACTTAAGTAGCAATATTTCCTAGTCACGAATCTCATGAATGGAAAACTCTCAGTATGCTTTGAATTTTAAGGTTAGGTAAACATTCGCTTCAGTGCAAAACTTACACTAAACTTTCCTGACAGGAGAACGTGTAGTGGCTTTTGCAGCAGTGGAAGGAATCTTCTTCTCTGGCTCCTTTGCATCCATCTTTTGGTTGAAGAAGAGAGGGTTAATGCCTGGACTCACTTTTTCTAATGAACTCATCAGCAGAGATGAGGTAAGAACCTTGTAACACTCCTATTACAGTGCACCACAAGGTACAAGTGACCTTGTGTTTCAAGACAACTACTTAGAATTCCTATGAATTATCTGGTGCTAAATTAAATGGGTAAACAATATCTTGGGAATAAATAAGACTTGAACTGAGGCAGTGAGTGAATAAACCATTATGGTGGTGACTGGAGGGGAAAGTCTAGTAAGAAGGCTGCCTGTTGAATTGTGCATTTTGCCTCTCTATTCAAAAGCCAAGGCAGAAACTACAAAGTGATCCATTTTTCTCCAGGGAAAATCATCCTGGGCTTTGAGTACTAAGATGGTATCTGGTTCATGGGCTTTTCAAATGTGCCTCTGATTTTAAGAGGTGGCACTTCTAATCAATGTTCCTGAAATAATATCTACACATTCACCTTTTCAGGGTTTGCACTGCGACTTTGCCTGCCTAATGTTCAAGCACTTGATTCACAAACCATCTGAGGAAAGAGTAAGAGAAGTCATTACCAATGCTGTCAGGATAGAGCAGGTAATCAGGTGTTCCTTGTTTTGGGTTGTAAATGCTCACATTTTAGCTTAAAAAGCAGAGAACTATCAGGCCATGAAACTGTTCTAGATCAGTGGTTCTCAAACTTCAGGTGGTCCATGGGGGGGGGGGGGGGAAATTGAGGGTCTCAGTGGACCACTTAATGAGCTTTCCAAATGTTTGTACTGTTAGCTAACTATTGCAAAGTGCTTTGGCTAAAAGTGCTATATTTAAAAAAAACTAACTTGATTAACCATTTTTTTGTTCTACAAATTAAAAGCACAACTCTGATTTTAATAGCCATAGTTTTTACCTTTCTAATCCAATGGATGTGCCCTCTTTCCCCTGCTGTGGAAGATCTGAGGTTGGGAAGGAGGGCTGTCTCTCCCCAGCAGCTGCAGCCCTGGAACTGGGGAAAGTTGCCTCTAGCCACCGCAGTCCTGCATGTCCCAAATTCCCCCCAACCCCTCTTCTCACCCCACTGCCCTCTCCCACCTACTCCCTATCAACACTCCCCCCCCGCACCCTTCCAAGGCAACCACCTCACTTTACATGTGTGCCTTCTCCAGGGTCCAGGCACCTAATTAGCAGAGCCATGCATGCATGGCACCACTAATTAGGTGGGTGGCCCTTCATTCTCTTGTGTGTGGCTGCCCAGGCACACACCTTTTAGAGGAACTATCTGCAGACCATGTGAATCAGTGGTCCGCAGATGACAGTTTGGGAACCACTCCCCGTTATAACAAAATGTTTGTATGCTGAGGCCTTCTGTACTAACCTCCCTTCACATGTGCAGGAATTCTTGACAGAGGCGCTACCTGTAAAGCTGATTGGCATGAATTGCACTTTAATGAAACAGTACATTGAGTTTGTAGCAGACCGACTTATGCTGGAGCTGGGATTTAGCAAGGTAAGATTTCTAAGCAGTGCCTTTCCTAGGAAAAGGGTTGTATTCATTTGATATTTCCTATGAACCTTGAATATGTAAAATGGCTGCCACCATTTTATTTAATGTGACAGTCTTCAGCTCCTGACCAATAGCCAAGATCCCTCTAGCCAGTTGGTCATTTCCACTAATCTTAATGTACTCTGTCCTGGATGGAGACCTATACGATTCATATTGACAGTCAAATAAGCAGTGTGATGGAAAGAGGGCATTGCAAGAACCACTGTGCTTCTGCCTCTAGAAGAACAGCAGATGAAAAGGCATACAGAAGTGAAGCATCTAAGACATGGGAGTGGGAGGAGTTTCACATGCCAGATAGCAAACTGAATTACTTTGCATTTAGTAAACTTAAACTGGCTTTCCCATTCCTAGTCCTCACTTCCCAGTTGATTCTTTTTCATTGCACTCCCAGATGTGAAAACCCATTTGTGATTAGAAGTCTTGTTTTTCAGATATTCAAAGCAGAGAATCCGTTTGACTTTATGGAGAATATCTCACTGGAAGGCAAGACTAACTTCTTTGAGAAGCGAGTAGGAGAATACCAGAAGATGGGAGTAATGTCAAAACCCACAGATAACTCTTTCACTTTGGATGCAGACTTTTAAATGAACTGAGACCACTTAAGATATGAGGCACATGCTGTTCGAATGAAACATTGCTTTCAATATTAATCCACATTGTGACTTGATTATACTAAAATCTCACTCTTGAACAGTGTGGGGTATGGTACTGTTTTGAGGAGGCTAGTATAGCTACAGCAGTAAAATTCTTTCATTAGATATTGCCAATGGTGTTAATTCATAGAATACTTAGATGGAGTAACTTATATTATAAATCATTTCCTGGAAAATCCTCAATTCTTGAAGTGATCTGATGCCATCTCTTGCAACAGGGAGGTTGTACACAGATCCCTAGCTTCTGGAATTTCTATAACAAAGCTGGAAGTGCTTGAGAAATGATGTTTGAAATGAGATTTGACAGATTTGGCTCTTGGATACTGGAGGGAAAGCTACATGACCTCACTGCTTCTAAGCAGGTTTTAAGTTTACTTTTTACTATTTGTGATAGTTTGTACATAAACCTGGCACTTTAATATTAAAATAAAGAACTCTGACTTGTAGTATTCTTGGCAACACGAATATTGAAGCTTGAGTTAAATCTAAATTTTTAGACACAGCATTGCATGTTATTCTTTTTTGTTTTTATGCTTATTTACTTGTATGTAACTTAAAATGATAACTCTTTGAGTCAGACCTGCTGGTGATCCTGACAGATCTGTAAAACTTCTGGCAAAGTGTAGAAATACAAACTATGGAAGCTGAGAAGCTTATTAAAAGCTCAGTGTTCTAGATACTGTGGAAAAACATTGTTATGCTGTTGGCCTCTGTATGAAATCAAAGCTTTCTTTATTTTAGGAAATAGTATTTCATAGAGTTTGTCTGGTTTTAGTAGCTCAAATTTCAGAGTTCATCACAGGCAACACTCTTCACTAGATGCACCCCTTTGAGGAGCAAAACTGTGAACAGGTCCCTTGAGATAGGGCATTAATCCATAAAAACATCTTTGTTCAAGGTAGCCTGCAAAACAAAAGGACTATGGCAGGGGTAGGCAACCTATGGCACATATGCCCAAGGCAGCACGCAAGCTGATTTTCTGTGTCACTCAGTGCCAGACTCATGGCCACGGGTCTAGGGGGCTCTGCATTTTAAATGAAGCTTCTTAAGCATTTTTAAAAACCTTATTTTACTTTACATACAACAATAGTTTTAGTTATATATTATAGACTTTTAGAAAGAGATCTTCTAAAAACACTAATGTATGATGGGCATGTGAAACCTTAAATTAGAGTGAATAAAGGAAGACTCAGCACACCAGTTATGATAGGTTGCTGACCCATGGACTATGGTCATAAATGGCTGGCCATCCAGGTGCTAAAAGCCAAACCCACTGCTTATGTCTAAGGTTTGGTGTCTGGCAACTAATGGATGCAGTGATGCTTTAAATTTAAACTAAGATTAGTCTGAATCTTCTATTTGCTACTACTTATCTAAATTGGAGCTCACTGAGTAGTCAAAGCTGCAGTTGGACACATGCACTTAAATAAACCACTAAAACACACATGGTTGCTAGAGGGCATAAGGCTTTGGTCTGTATCTTGGTATTTGGTCAATTGTCCAGATGAGACATGACTTACCTGTAACAGTCATTACTTTAAGGTTCCAGCTATTCACTGGCTTAGAGTAGGGTGTAGTGCTCTGTTGTAAGAGTCATTAAAAATGACTAGCTGGAGATGAGTACCTGTCAAAGCTGATTCCTCACTCTGTCACTTTGAGTGCAGAATGTGGGGACCTGCAAAGATTCTAAAAATTAATATTTGCCACTCCAGGCTTGTCTTTCCAAGGTTACAACTTTTCTCTGGCCTTGGATTGGTAGATACTACAGAACCCCTTTGAGAGCCCAGGAAGGAGCACATGGAAATTCCTTCCTGTAGAGTATCCTTAAGCCCTTTCATTCTTTCCCCGCCCCCCCAATCTGGGGTGGAGGGAGGAAATCTGTTGCCACCAGCTAATTAAACATACACAAACCTCTTAAGACACAGAAATCCAATCCTGTTCTTAAACGGTAAATTAAAAAAACTGCCACCATACAGCTGGAAATTCAGGCTATTGCTAGTTTTTAAAAGAGTAGCTGCAAGAATTAAGCATGAACTCAGTGGTTTTGAGTATTGGCCTGCTAAACCCAGAGTTGTGAGTTCAATCCTTGAGGGGGCTACTTAGGGATCTGGGGCAAAAATCAGCACTTGGTCCTGCTAGTGAAGGCAGGGGCCTGGACTTGACCTTTTGAGGTTCCTTCCAGTTCTAGGAGATAGCTATATCTCCAATTAACATTTACAAGCACAACAAAAGCACCTGGGATTAGCACAGAAGACCACACGCCAAAAAAAATCAAAACCTAATCATGTCTAGATCAGGAATTGTCTAGGAACTTCCATATCTGGGATTTCAAATGAGTAATTTCTAGGTATGGTACTGAGGATTTTTCATACCTGACCCAAAGCTTCTTGCCACGTAACTTGCTCTGTCTACCTCTCCCCCAGAGTACAAAGACAGACAAAAGGGGATTCTTGTTTCAATTTTAAAAAGTTCTAGCCTTCCCATTGGCTCTTTGGCCAGGTGCCCACTCACTTCCTTTTACCTATGCATAGCAGTGAGACTTTTTAACCGTTTACATGTAGAGCAATTAGAGAACAGCTACTAAGAGGGATTTATAGCTAGTGACTGGCTAGATGTCCATAAAAGAGAGCTTCTCTCCCCACTCCCATCCCCCTTTTCATCTATCACAGTACTAATGAGGAAGTGGGCAGTCTGAAGTATACCAGTGGGTTAGTCAGTTAATAGAAACTTTGGTTCCTGTACTGTACACCTAAAAAGCCTCCATGGGAAAGTGAGATGTGAGAACTTCATTAAGAAGGGTTGTCTTGCAAGAGGCTTCTCACATCCTGCTTTTAGTAGGAAATCTGGCTGATAATACCTCTTTGCAGCTAAAGAATCTGTAGTACTTTTTTTTTTTTCTTGGAAGAGAACTCCCCATGTTGAAACTTTAGAGCCCAAGAACAACTGGTAGAGGTATCTAGCTCTAAGCCAAGAGCCCCCTATGGGTCTACAGACTTGCAAATTTAAATAAGGTAATAATTGGAATATACCAATCTCCTAGAACTGAAGGAAATCTTGAAAGATTATTGAGTCCAGCCCCCTGCCTTCACTAGCAGGACCAAGTACTGATTTTACCCCAGATCCCTAAGTGGCCCCCTCAAGGATTGAACTCACAACCCTGGGTTTAGCAGACTAATGCTCAAACTACTGAGCTATCCCTCCCTTCCCAAACGGAGTGAATCATTACAATGATGTTTGCTCCTTCACTGCTGATTGCACTGAAGTGAGTATGTGACTGCTCTCCCTTTGGGACCCTGAAGCCAGCAAAATGGGCACTTTGAGGCTATCCTGGTGAGCAAAATCATGAATAAATAACTAGAGGAGGGGCTGGGATTCAAAACCCCAAGGCAGCAAGGCTTTTAATAGATGGCTTCAGCCTGAGCTTCTGCCACAGCATTATTGATAACAGGTATGACAATGATTGGATATAGGAATAAGGAGATGTTGGGTGAGTAATCAGTTGCAGTATCTTGAGTGGTTACTTGCAATGGTTATTCCACTCTGTGCTCATTTGCGTAGCTGTGGTTCTTTTAGGCAGAAGCAAATGTCCTTGCTGAACACTGACAGCAAATTTCCTTTGAATTCAGGGTGGACTTAAACTTAGGGCTTGGCTACACTAGAGAGTTGCAACGCTTGGCTACACTAGAGAGTTGCAGCGCTGGTGAGAGGGGGTTACAGCGCTGCAACTTAGGATGTGGCCACACTTGCAAAGCGCGGCCAGCGCTGCAACCTCCCTGGTTGCAGCGCGGGCTGTACACCCGGTCGAGCCTCGGGTGTAGGGATTCCAGCACTGGTGATCAGCGCTGGTCAGCAAGTGTGGACGCCCCACAGCGCTTTTATGACCTCCCGGGGTAATAAGGGGTATCCCAGCATACGGCTTAGAAGCCTCTCTGGTAATCTGCACACTCCACTGCCCTGGGCTCAGCTGACCCCCCTTTAAATACCCCTGGAATTTTAAAAATCCCCTTCCTGTTTGCTCCGGCCCAGGTGTGGAGTGCAAATCAATCATTCAATCATCAGCGACCATGCCTCCACGCCCCAACGAGCCCCAGCATGGACAATTCCGAGCTGCAGGGACCTCATCAGTGTTTGGTGTGAGGAAGCTGTGCAAGCACAGCTGGTGCTCCAGAAGTGAGAAATTTGATACCTATGGGCAGATTCGCAGTCCTTGCTGAGAAGGGGCTGAACGTGACGTGTTGCAGTGCCGGTACCCAAATAAAAGAGCTGAGGAATGCTTACTGCAAAGCCCGTGAGGGAAATCGCGCTGCTCAGGGGCTGCCCCCACAACCTGCCGTTTTTACAAGGAGCTGGATGCCATAGCTTGGGTGTGACCCCACTGCCCATCCGAGACCACGATGGAGAGTTCAGAGGCAGGGAGAAGTGGGGGAGGTGTAGAGGAAGCCGACCAGTGCGGCTACTGGCCGTGGAGGGAGACACCACCGTAGTACCCAGGAGGCCATGCAGCCGGAGGCCTCTTCTCAAGCCAGGAGGAGGCTAGGCCATCGCAGCAAGCTGGAAGTTTGCTGTGAGGTAAAAACTGAGAGCGTGCTTGGGGTAAGCGATTTTTATGTTTTGGGAGAGGAGGGTTTTGGGTTATGGCTGAATGCATGCATGCCTAAACGTGGAATTAGCCCATTGATTTGCTCTATCACGTCTCTGTAATCTGCCTCGGTTAATCTCTTGAAAAGTTGAGCCAGGAGAGAGCAAATGTGCTTTTCAAGTTTATCGGGGAGAGAGCACCGTGGTCCTTGTCCGACCGGTCAGGCTAACTCGTCCGATCCACTGTGCAGCGAGGGGTGGGGGGACCATGGCTGCACACAGGCAAGCTGCATAGGGGCCAGGGAGGAATCCACATTGCTGTAGAAGACCCTCCCTCTCTTCCCAGGTAACACGCAGCAGGATATATATGCAGAGGAAACCCTGTTGAGAATTTAGGGATACTTGAGATGCAGGGCGCCCAGTTCGCATTCCACCACCAGCCCCGCAGGCGTTCCGGTCTCCACACCCCTTTCCCAGCAGGCAGCCAGCCCCGCGGTGCGCTCAGTCTTCCCCTCCACCCCCTTCCAGCAGGCAGCCAGCCCGCGGTGCCCTCCGGTCTCCCCCCCCCCTTCCCAGCAGGCATCCAGCCCCGCGGTGCGCTCCAGTCTCCCCACCCCCTTCCCAGCAGGCAGCCAGCCCCGCAGTGCGCTCTGGTCTTCCCCCCCACCCCCTTCCCAGCAGGCAGCCAGCCCCGTGGTGCCCTCCGGTTTTTCCCCACCCTTCCCAGCAGGCAGCCAGCACAGCTGTGCGTTTCCCCCCCCACCCTCACCAGCAGGCCAGCAGTTACGCGGACCGCCCCCCCCGCCGCCAGCATCTCGCCACCTTCCTGTTCACTACTGTCCCCTGTGCAGGACACCAGCTACCTCCTGTACCCAGTGCAGATAAACCCCAGTGACCCATCGGTCAATTCCCCCTCCCAGGTGCACTCGGGGCAGAAACACTCACCCCATTGCTCGCCATGCCTTAGCTTCCCTGGCCTCTCTGTGTTATGTGAGGTATGTGGGAAGGATGCTACAAAAAGTCTAAAAACTCCTTCACCGTGTGATAATAAACAATGTAGCCTCTGTGTATTACATGTTTCTATCTATGTTTTTTTTTAGTGACCTTGACTAATGCAGCCGGATCACCGGCCTCACGTCAGTTGCAGAACTTGAGAAAAAATCCCCGAAAATCAAAAGAAGAATTGATCAAAGCAGTTATGATTCACTACAACAGAGAAAGTAGGAAGACGCAGGAATGGAGAGAGAAAATGTATGAATGGAGAGAGAAAATGTATGACTGGAGGCAAACAGAAAGCAGGAGAAAGGAATTGGCTATCAAAAAAACCTCAAAGCAGATGATAAGCCTCCTGGCTCGCCAAACTGAGTCTTTCGAGTCTCTCGTAGCCATGCAGGCAGATCTGTACCGTGGTAACCCACACCCCACCCAAAGCTCTCTTTCTTGTTCCCCAGTATTTGCACAAAACACCTTTCTCCAGCAGCCAGTTTCTTATTACCCCCAGCTGCCCCCAACACCTGTACGATCACCTACCAGCCCTGATAACTATAATTCTTACCCTGTGCACTCCCACCCCCATTACCCTGCAGCATAGTAATCCTGAAGTGCAGCAGACACTTGAACAGTAATCAAAACAGGACATATTCAAACCTCTGAATGTACAGTCCACCACCCTAACCCCCCTGGCCTTTTATGTACTGTACTTTGAATAAAGGATTTTTATGGCTTTTACAATACATTTTTATTATTGCAGGAAGTGGTAAATATTGTACCCCAAAGTAGAACAAAGCACAGCAAAGGCACCAAACATTACGTGTTGCTCTCAGCATCAAATTGCTCCCTTAAAGCATCCCTAATCCTTGAAGCCCTTTCCTGGGCCTCCCTAGTAGCCCTGCTCTCTGGCTGTGCAAATTCATCCTCTAGGCGTCGAACCTCGGAGGTCCATTCCTCACTGAATCTTTCACCCTTCCCTTCACAAATATTATGGAGGGTACAGCACGCGGATATAACAGCGGAGATGCTGCTTTCCCCCAAATCTAGCTTCCCATAAAGACACCTCCAGCGGGCTTTCAAACGGCCAAAGCACACTCCACAGTCATTCTGCACCGGCTCAGCCTGTAGTTGAACCGGTCCTTGCTCCTGTCAAGCTTCCCTGTATACGGTTTCATGAGCCATGGCATTAAGGGGTAAGCGGGGTCTCCAAGGATCACAGTGGGCATTTTGACGTCACCTACTGTGATCTTGCGGTCTGGGAAAAAAGTGCCGGCCCTCAGCCTCCTGAACAGGGAACTGTTCCGAAAGATGCGTGCATCGTGCACCTTTCCAGGCCATCCTGAGTAAATGTCAGTGAAACGCCCACGGTGATCCACAAGCGCTTGCAGAACCACGGAGGGTAGGGGCGAGCTCAGCACACAGTGCCATGAAAGTGGCTTTTCTCATCCGAAAGTTCTGCAGCCACTGCTTGTCATCCCAGGCTTGCAGGACGATGTGATCCCACCACTCAGTGCTGGTTTCCCGAGCCCAAAGGTGCCGTTCCACGGTGCTGAGCACGTCTGTTACTGCCACAAGCAATTGAGTGTCTTGAGCGTTAGGCGTTTCAATATCATCGTCTGACTCCTCACTGTCACTTTGCAGCTGAAGGAATAGCTCCACTGCCATGCGTGATGTGCTGGCAACATTCATCAGCAAGGTCCTCAGCAGCTCAGGCTCCATTTGTAACAGAAATCTCAGAAATCGCGCTGCAGACTCACAATGCCGCCAACTGCTCGGAATGTGTAGCAAAGCACCACGGGGCGTTGGAACAGGAAGCGGAAAGACCCGCACACTTCCTTCCCCTTCCCACAAGCCACAGCGCCAAAATGGGACGAGGTGCTCTGTGGGATAGCTGCCCACAAAGCACCACTCCCAACAGTGCTGCAAGTGCTGTAAATGTGGCCACACTGCAGCGCTAGTAGCTGTCAGTGTGGCCACGCTGCAGCACTCGCCCTACACAGCTGTACGAACACAGCTGTAACTACCAGCGCTGCAAAACTGTAAGTGTAGCCATACCCTTAGTAGCCAATAATACATTGGTTAGTCTGGTTCAGGATAAGGCTTCTACAGGACCATGTTGGGGTCTAAATTCAAAACGTGGTTCTAATAAGGCTTCCCCTAGAAATGCTATGTTACCAACTCCACAATTGGGAGAATAAAGAAATACTTGCATGAGAATAAAGGCAAGAAAAGCTCCCTTTTCTTGCTTTCGGTAGGTCTGGTAAAAGGAAGTGAGTGGGCACCTGGCCAAAGAGCCAATGGGAAGGCTAGAACTTTCTAAAATTGAAACAAGAATTCCCAATGACTTTTAAGCCCACTTTCTTGTATAACAGAAAGCATTATTTTTTGGTAATATTTCCTATTTTTAATTTATAAATTATGCTTTAAGGGTGCATGTAAGAAAATTTCAAAATTTTTAAATGAGCACATCTTTCTCAAGTAAGATACTGAACCTTACATGATGTGGAGGAGTAATACTAGAAATCGGTCAGCTTTGTCCTCAGGAAACACAATTGTAACATTAAAATGTAATGATAGGGAAAAAAAACCCAGATTCCCCAAATTTCCTGGTGAGCTTGTGGCAATTTGTGCACAGTAGAGGTCAAAGAACAGTAGCTGCTGTTTCATACTTGCTGCATGGCGCAGCAAGCCCTGAAAATCTAAGGGCATATCAGGAAACTGATGCACTCCCTAATGGTAACCACTTCCTTTTCACCAATGAATGTTCTGAAATTTTTGCCTGTATGAAGGAGCTGAATGAATGAGGTTCACATTCAAAAACTGCTTTTCACTATCAGCAATGGCTTTTTACATTTTAATTCATTGAATTATCTTGTAATTTTTTTTTTTATCCTAGTGGGTTAGAGAGGAAAATGCTTCTGTTAGAAGTGGTTTTAGACTTGGTGAATATCAAGTATGTCCTGAATCTGTTTAGAGGAAACTGATTTTTTTATAGTATTTTACATACATCACTTTGGTGTGTCATATTATAGAAAAAAGGCTTCCAGTATTGATGAGAAAGAGGCCTATAATCTCACTGATGCCATTCCCATTGCAGGACAGAATGTCTCCACCTGAAGGTTAAATGGACATGGATTCTCTTCCCCAGTCTGGAGAGGAACAGAAACAATAACTCTAAGAGGTGTTAACTGCCTTTATTCATTTCAATGGGGATAATAGCCAGAATCCTGATGAGGAGAACTTGTCAATATTAACTATTTCATTCTGTAGCAGAAATGTGGCAACACTGAAATAAGGTTTTTAGGCAGAGCATCGCTTCTCCCTCCCCTCTGCCCATTCCCTCTCTTAATCTGATCATTGTTGGTATTAAACTGGGTTGTGATTTGGAACTATGTGAAATTCTAGTTCTAATGCATTGGCAGACTGATGGAGTTGTGGTTATGATAGCTCCTGATAATAAGGTGACTGACTTTCATAGTGTGCCTTTAAATCTGATGGAATAACATCTGATTTTAATGGGAATATTTTGTACTCAATGGGGGAGAAAATATGTGATCACAGATAAATGTACTATAATATGCTAAACAACCATTGCAGGGAATGTTTTGATCCACTTTCTGCTAATGAAAATCCTCTGAGATGCATCAAAGTACACATCAATGCTGATGTTTGGTGTGTGAGTGTTATCCATTCCTTTATGAAGCTTCTTCAAATATTAAAAGAGAAAATATTTCTTCTAAAAAAATGCCTTGGGTTAAATAGCCTTGTAATTCTCTTTATAACAATCTTTCCTCCTGCTTTTTCTCTGGCTATACTACAGTATGTAACTTATGCCATAGGCAAGATTGCTTTGTTCATTAAGTGTTTTTTAGCAAATTTCAACAGAGAGAGAGACTCCCTTAGGGAATTACTGATTTAGGGATGCTTATACTTTGGAGCTCTTTGGTAAAATAAGGTATTTCTGTCAGCTTAATACAAAAGCTGCTTCACTAATGATGTGAAATCACTGCCTGCCTAATGGGGATGGGCTCATGCTCTCTGCCTTTATTGTAGAACACATACTGGTATTTATTAGAGGCAGACTGGGGACTGAGCACCCGGAGAGAAATTCTCGCAGTAACGTGTGTGTAAAGCATTTGCCCTTGTGGGGTTGTGGGCACATAGCAGAGAACAGAGGTAAGTCTAGTGCTGGGAACCTGATTAGTTCTTTGCAGAAAGGTGGGTGAGCTTGGCCTTGCCAAACCTCCTAGAAATGGTCTTCTGCCAGGTGATAGTGGGCTGTCTGCTTGCTACGCCCCCCCCCCCCCCCACATTGGTTGGCAATGTTACATGTTGCACTTGGTGAGTCTCATAAATTGCTGGTACGCTTGGGTGATCTCACTTGGCCAAAGTCAGATTTGTTTGTATACCCTTCCCAGTTAGGTGCCTGAATTCTGTGTTGGAACATGCTCATATTTGTGGATCCTTTACCCTGGGGAAGCAATCTAAAGTAGTTGTAGGTAGCACATGAATTCAGCTGTCCAGAGGAGCGGGAATGGAAGTGTGAGCAAAAGGTGACTGATGCCAGTTTGCCAAATCCTAGTTACATAAGCAGCACTGGCCCCTGGTATGGCTGGGACAGAGGGACAGAGCTGGCACTGGGAAAGGCTGGTAGGCTGAGTAAGAAACACAGTCCATTAAATGTCCCATATTCACTGCCAAAACAGCTCTCTTACTGTAAATGTGTACTCTGTAGGGACTGAACCCTGGGACTTCTGGATCTAAAAGCATGATCTGCTACAATTTCAGCTAAAGGACCAAGCTGAAAACTTTAAACTGTGCCTTAAAGTTTCAATGGGATTTAGGCTTCAAAGTCACTTGGGGATAGATTTTCAAAAGCACCTAGGTGCCTAACTCCCATTATATGCTGGGAGCCTGTTTACATCTTTCGGTGCCCATGCCTATTTAAGAATCTGGCCCTTAGGCACTTTTGAAAATTTTACCCCGATCCATTAACTCAAAAGCAGCAGTAACTCAGGCCTTTGTGCCTCAGTCACTGGAGTGGGGGGAAGAGCCACACTTTAAGCATGAACTTACAGTACAATCTACTTACAGCCCTGCTACAACCACCAGCCACCCACTGCCTGTATTGTCCATGCAGGTTAACTGTCTGAAGTCAACTAGATTATAACTAGAGCTGGATGACTAATTTTCAATGGCACCATTTTCTGCGGGAGAATACTGTCTTCTTGAAATAGAAATGTTTTGTGGGAACATGTCTATTTTGATGGAAACATTTAGAAAACTATTTGAAAATGAGATGGAATTTATTGTTTAGACTCATTCATTTGGTCTATTATAAAATATTTAATATTCTACATAGTCAACATGTGTAATTAATATTTTATATTAGGTTTGACATTATCAAAACATAACTTTTTGATAAGGTTATCTTAATGTTTTTGTATCAAAATTTTTCAGAATATCTGGTTCCTGGAAAATTTTAAGTTTTGGCTTTTATCCCGATTCTGGCCAAAAACAAACTTTGAAATGTTTTCCAGCCAGCTCCAACAATGACCTGGTTCTGCAGATGATACAGTGTTGAATTTTACAATGGACCTGTGTGTAGCAAGAAAGATCTTTTGGGAAAAAACTGAGGTGGGTAAAAAATCTAATTTGTATGTGTTTGCAAAGATCACATTCAGAAGGGGCAGCAAGAAATGGTTATTAATAGTGATCCTGTGGAATAGATCATCAGCTGAGCTTTTGTAAGCAGTGTTTTAAATAAAAAGTTTATTAAAAATGAACATTTCACAACGGACAAATGTTAGCAGTGCTAAGTGTCCTTGTTCTATACGTCTTTTCTAGTCATCAGTTCCTATTACACTATTGAAATGCACCCTCTGCTAGATGTAATTCACTTCTGAAGGGAGTAGAAATAGTGTATATTGGATCTGGTAGTTGCTTTAAGCAAAATAGTCTGCAGATTTATTTAAGGCTTAATTACTTTCCTGTTTTTCAATTACTGCTTTTGGAAATTGTATCTCCAGTTCTGTTGATGTTATAGCTATCACATTCATTCTTTATAGCACTGTAAATAGCCATATACTTTGTGAAAGCGTGGGTTGATTTTAAAAATTGTAATCTATAATGCTTAGAGCAGTTTTATTTCCATGTATGAGCTCAGACTGGCAAACAGCCAAGAATCTGCCTAACAGAATTACATTTTGGTTCAGATTGCATAAAAGGGTTATCCCTCATCAAATTTAAAAGCTATTTTTTGCATTCTAAATAGGCTAACTTTATAAGTTTTTAAATCTTTCCACCGTTGGTCATATTTTTTGATGGAAGGTACGCTATTCAAGGATTATGTGCAAAATAATAGAGTGAGTGGATTGGAAATAAATACATATGTAACCCTTCTGCCAAGTGAAGCCAGCAGCAGCCAGGATCAGGTTCAATATCTAGGGGTTCCTTTTCAACAATACAACTCAAAACCAGCTCAAGCCCCTACTCAGTAACCTGGGAAAATCACACACCACCCCTGGGCACCTCTGAGAGGCAATACTTCCCCACTCGCAGGCACAGAGTCCGAGTGTAGAAAAGAAACTTTTAATAAAAGGAGGGAAGTCACCTGACATTAATTAGGGAAATGCCATAGGCAGGATTCATAATCATGAAACTGAGCAGGACACCCACCCCAGAGTGCATGGGGCAGTGCCTTCTGCCTCATGTTCTTGAGTTCTACAACCAAAAGTTCCTTTTCTGTGCCCCTCTCTGCTCCCTCCACTGCACCCATTCACAGTGGTTGTCCTTGATCAAGTGAGGACCCAGGGTTCAGAGGTTCATCTGTCTAAGTTCAGCTCCCACTGGGGGAAGAAGGCACCTCACTTTCTGTGCCATCTGAGCACTCGTTCTGGCTGCCCACCCCACCAGCCATGGTTCCTCTCTGCTAGCCACGCTGCCAGCAGCTTGTTCTACTCCTGCTGGCTGCTTGTTTGCTGCTCCTGCCAGCTGACTGCTCACGGCTCCCACAGACTGACTGTCAGTTACCTTCTGCTGCCACCTGCCTCTCTGCTGTGACCTCTGCAGGTCAGTCTCTTAGGCTTTGTCTATAGTGGGAAGTGAATGACAAAACTTTTATTATTCAGAGGTGTTAAAAAAACACCTCCCCAACAGACATGCTTTGTCAGCAGGAGTGCTGTCCTGCCAAAAAAGCTACTGCTGCTCATTGGGAGTGGAAGTTTTTTGTTGCTGGCAGAGCTGTCTCCTGCTGACAAACAGCAGTTATGCTATGTGCCTTTTAGTAGCATGGCCGGTGGTACAGCCATTTTGCTAAAAGCTGTGAAGTGTAGATGTAGCCTTAGTGATTGTCAGCTTTTAGCAGGCTGAGCAGAAATGCTGTCCCCCCACAAGTGATTTCAGCTCTCCTTTAAGCTCTTAAATGGAACCTAGTTAACTGTGTCTTTGAACAGTGAAGAGAAATAGGTTAAACCAGACCAGGGATCCTATCTCTTAGCTGGATACCTATCCCCCACACTCTTACTTTCATGAGGGTTTGGCATTTGAGCCCCTGGCTTAATGAGGTCCTTTCAGCTGAGGGTGACCCCCACATTTGGGACAGTTTAAGCACAGTTCTGTTCTCCTTTATTCATACAATAAAGACAAAAACATTGATAACAGCATTTCACTACCCCTGCATTGAGTACTAAAGTGATTTGTAACCCAAGTGATCGCTTTGAGCAACACTGCTCAATCTGCTGGATATCTAAGCAGAGTAGGTGTGTTCATGTAAATACAGGTTTCAGAGTGCTAGCCGTGTTAGTCTGTATCAGCAAAAAGAATGAGGAATATTTGTGGCACCTTAGAGACTAACACATTTATTTTGGCATAAGCTTTCATAGGCTAAAACCCGCTTAATCAGATGCATGCGGTGGAAAATACAGTTTGAAGATATATTTCCACAGAGAACGTGAAAAAATGGGTGTTGCCATACCAGCTATAATGACACTAATCAATTAAGGTGGGCTATTATCAGCAGGAGGAAAAAAAAACTTTTGTAGTGATAATCAGGATGGCTCATTTCCAATAGTTGACAAGAAGGTGTGAGTAACAGTAGGGAGAAAAATTAGCATGGGGAAATAGTATTACTTTGTGTAATGAGCCATTCACTCCCAGTCTTTATTCAAGACTAATTTAATAGTATCCAGTTTGCAAATTAATTTCAATCCAGCAGTTTCTCGTTGGAGTCTGTTTCTGAAGTTTTTTTGTTGGAGTATTGTGACTTTGAGATCTGTAATTCAGTGACCAGAGAGGTTGAAGTGTTCTCCATCTGGTTTTTGAATGTTATAATTCTTGATATCTGATTTGTGTCTATTCATTCTTTTGCGTAGAGACTGTCTGGTTTGGCCAATGTACATGGCAGAGGGGCATTGCTGGCACATGATGGCATATATCCCATTGGTAGATGTGCAGGTGAATGAGCCTCTGATGGTGTGGCTGATGTGATTAGGTCCTGTGATGGTGTCTCTTGAATAGATTTGTGGACAGAGTTGACAACGGGCTTTGTTGCAAGGATAGGTTCCTGGGTTAGTGTTTTTTGTTGTGTGGTGTGTGATTGCTGGTGAGTATTTGCTTCAGGTTCGGGGGCTGTCGGTAAGCAAGGACTGGCCTGTCTCCCAAGATCTGTGAGAATGAGGTATTGTCCTTCAGGATAGGTTGTAGATCTCCTCCACTGGAGAGGTTTTAGTTGGGGGCTGAAGGTGACGGCTAGTGGTGTTCTGTTACTTTCTTTGTTGGGTCTGTCCTGGAGTAGGTGACTTCTGGGTATTCTTCTGGCTCTGTCAATCTGTTTCTTCACTTCTCCAGGTGGGTATTGTAGTTTTAAGAATGCTTGATAGAGATCTTGTAGGTGTTTGTCTCTGTCTGAGGGATTGGAGCAAATACAGTTGTATCTTAGAGCTTGGCTGTAGACAATGGATCATGTGATGTGTTCTGGATGAAAGCTGGAGGCATGTAGGTAAGTACAGAAGTTAGTAGGTTCCCGGTATAGGGTTGTGTTTATGTGCTAATAAGTGATGGTCACTGTAGGGTCTAGGAAGTGGATCTCTTGTGTTTACTGGTCCAGGCTGAGATTGATGGTGGGATGGAAACTGTTGAAATCATGGAAACTGTTGAAACTGTGGAATTCCTCAAGGGCCTCCTTCCCATGGGTCCAGATGATGAAGAAGTCATCAATGTAGCACGAGTAGGGGACGAGAGCTGAGGAAGCGTTGTTCTAAGTCAGCCATAAAAATGTTGGCATACATGTAAATACAGTTTGCTCCTGAAGTCTCTCCCCCTCCTAGCTAGCTGTCAGGGGAGAGTTCATTCAGACCCTGCTTACACATTAAAGAATATTTAAAATAAAACATTAAATACAGTTATGCAAATATTCTAAGAGATGAGAGTTCACCATTTATATCCTCAAATAGCAGATTGAGACATGTTCAATGCTCATAGTAACTATTATGATTAGCCTGGCTGTTGTGAATTCAGCAGATAGTTTGTGGAGGGGTAGGGGTGAATTCTGTATGCCTTACTGAGGTAAATATTGATGTCAACATCTTTTCCTAAGGGACACATACAGGAATGGTCCCGTGGAAACCTATTTGAGGAACTAATCTTTCATCCTGTCTACATTAGAGAACAATTAGCTCCAAGTTATTTGGATAGATCTCTTTCAGACCAATTTCATTTAGAATGATTCTGGGGCTGCTACTCAGCTCTAGGCTTGTTACATCTGTTTCCGGTAGGTGTGTGGGGGGAGTGGCCATATCTGTAATCTCCTCATACATAGGATACATCTAATTTCAATTCAATACCTTGTGCTGGCTTGTGCTCACTGACTTGGGCTTATGGGGCTCATGCTAGGGGGCTGTTTAATTGCAGAGTAGATGGTTTGGGCTGCAGCCCAAACTCTGGAACCCTCCTACCACACAGGGTCCTAGAGGCTGGGCTCCAGCCCAAGCCCAAACATTTATGCCACAATTAAACAGCCCCTTAGCCTTAGCCCCACGAGCCCGAGTCAGCTGGCATGTGCCAGCCGTGGGTTTTTACTTGCAGTGTAGTTTTCTCATGTGGTCTTGGTTCAAAGTGCCTTAGTGCAGCTTGCAAAATGAAACCACATTTTAATTCCCACTTAGCTGAATGTACCCAGAATGTCATCTCAGTCAGTCTAACCTTATCTCCAGCACTCCAGAAAGCAGCAGGGTCTGCAGCAGTTCATAACTGTGACATAAGAATGTAAATGTAAGAGGGTCATCCATGCCTTGAGCACCCCTCATGGCCAGAGGTCCCTCAGCAGTGCCCTGCCTCTGTTTCCCCCTCTTCCAGGCCCCTTAAGAACTGCACAGTCCACAGAATTTAAAACAAAACTATTCCTCCTGGATGGGATCTAGTTTATTTAATCTTCACCAGTTCCATTCAGGCTGGCAATAAAGTCTGTCATAAGCAGAACTCTCTGGTATTTCTCCCCTGTAAGTCCAAAACAGTCTTTACATCAGTTTTAAACTAGGCTCATCCCCTTCTTCCTAGGGGTCTGTCTCCCCTCCTTTGAGTCAACCACCTTTCCCAGACTTTACTTGGGTGGAGGGAGCTTAGCCTTCTGGGTCTGGCTCCTAAACAACCCTGGGGTCAAGATCTCCCTTGCAAGAGCCTTTCTTGCTTTCCACAGCTGCCTTAGCTTTCCTTACTTCTCCCTGGTGCTCTTTATAGTAAAATCACCTGATCTCTCTCAGGTGTGGCTCATTCACTAGTCAGGGCTGGCTAGCCTCAGGGCTAGGTCTTAAAGGGCAAGCCATCCTGTTACAGTCACATACCTGCTGAACCATACTACAAATTGCCATCCAGACTGAACCATACTACAAATTACCTGTGCCACTGTGAAGGGAATACCTAGGTTGCATGGGACAGGCAAACACCTGGTTGGTCACATTCCTTTCTCTTCACTGAAGTGCATGGCATGAGCTAAGCACGGTTATGAGCTGGGTTAAAATTTGTTGTTATTCAGTCATTAATTCTTCTGCTCATGGATCACCCGTTTCCAGAGAGCACGGCCACCTGCTAGTGTTGTGATCTGCTCTATTTTCAGGCAGGGCAGGTGTGGATGGAAATCACAACATCCCTCTAGCATGTTTGAGGCCATCTGTTAGATCTTTTCCATCCATGCAACATCCCTCCATGTGCTGTTGGAATAAATAGATAAAGCTGGTGGGCTAGTATAAACTGTGGCATATGGAACAGATGGACAGGCCAACTGAGCTGACACTGAGTCACTAAGAAAGCCATTGAAGGCTGTTTGGCCAGACACCTGACATCCTCATTCATAATGTGAGGAAGCCACCATATACTTCAATATTTGTTGCTGTTTCATGTTGAAAGTGTTCAGCTGAAGTATCTTTGTGGCCCAAGTTTCACTGCCATACAAAAGGTAGACACCAGTTCCGCTTGATAGGTAGGCATCTTAGTCTGAGTTGATATGTGGTGTTGACACCACAGAGGCTTCTAAAAAGTGTGCATAACAAATGTAGTCTTGCTGTTTCATGTCATTAAGGCAACCTCCCTCATTGTTGACAACAGAGACAAGGTACTCAAATAAGCTGATGAATTCAACTTCTTGTCCATTGAGTATGATGGTTAGGTGAGGTCCATCAGTCTGGTCATCTTCCAATTGACTTGAAGACTAAGCTTACTTGCCTGTTCCATAAATATATTCAGGGCATTCATAAGATTAGTTCATGAGGAAGTGACTGTTGCGGTGTCATCAACATATTCATAGATTCATAGATTCTAGGACTGGAATGGACCTCGAGAGGTCAGAGTTCAGTCCCCTGCCCTAATGGCAGGACCAAATACTGTCTAGACCATCCCAGATAGACATTTATCTAACCTACTCTTAAATACCTCCAGAGATGGAGATTCCACAACCTTCCTAGGCAATTTATTCTAGTGTTTCATCACCCTGACAGAAACTTTTTTCTAATGTCCAATCTAATCCTCCCTTGCTGCAATTGAAGCCCATTGCTTCTTGTTCTATCCTTAGAGGCTAAGGTGAACAAGTTTTCTCCCTCCTCTTTATGACTCCCTTTTAGATATCTGAAAACTGCTATCATGTCCCCTCTCAGTCTTCTCTTTTCCAAACTAAACAAACCCAATTCTTTCAGCCTTCCTTCATAGGTCATGTTCTCAAGACCTTTAATCATTCTTGTTGGTCTTCTCTGGACCCTCTCCTATTTCTCCACATTTTTCTTGAAATGTGGTGCCCAGAACTGGACACACTACTCCAGTTGAGGCCTAACCAGTGCAGAGTAGAGTGGAAGAATGACTTCTTGTGTCTTGCTCACAACACACCTGTTAATGCATCCCAGAATCATGTTTGCTTTTTTTGCAACAGCATCACACCGTTGACTCATATTTAGCTTGTGGTCCACTATGACCCCTAGATCCCTTTCTGCCGTACTCCTTCCTAGACAGTCTCTTCCCACTCTGTATGTGTGAAACTGATTGTTCCTTCCTAAGTGGAGCACTTTGCATTTGTCTTTGTTAAACTTCATCCTGTTTACCTCAGACCATTTCTCCAATTTGTCCAGATCATTTTGAATTATGACCCTATCCTCCAAAGCAGTTGCTATCCCTCCCAGTTTGGTATCATCTGAAAACTGAAGTGTACTTTCTATGCCAATATCTAAGTCATTGATGAAAATATTTGAACAGAGCCGGTCCCAAAACAGACCCCTGCAGAACCCCACTTGTTATACCTCTCCAGTGGGATTGGGAACCATTAATAACTACTCTCTGAGTACGGTTATCCAGCCAGTTATGCACCCACCTTATAGTAGCCTGAACTAAGTTGCATTTGCCTAGTTTATTGATAAGAATATCATGTGAGACTGTATCAAATGCCTTATTAAAGTCTAGGTATACCACATCCACTGCTTCTCTCTTATCCACAGACTCATTATCCTATTAAAGAAAGCTATCAGATTTGTTTGACATGATTTGTTCTTTACAAATCAATGCTGGCTATTCCCTATCACCTATCACCTTCCAAGTGTTTGCAGATGATTTCCTTAATTACTTGCTCCATTATCTTCCCTGGCACAGAAATTAAACTAACTGGTCTGTAGTTTCCTGGGTTGTTTTTATTTCCCTTTTTATAGATGGGCACTATATTTGCCCTTTTCCAGTCTTCTGAAATCTCTTCTGTCTCCCATGATTTTCCAAAGATATTAGCTAGAGGCTCAAATACCTCCTCTATTAGCTCCTTGAGTATTCTAGGATACATTTCATCAGGCCCTCGTGACTTGCAGGCATCTAACTTTTCTAAGTGATTTTTAACTTGTTCTTTTTTTATTTTATCTTCTAAACCTACCCCCTTCCCATTAGCATTCACTATGTTAGGCATTCATTAAGCATCTCTGCCATTTCCAAGTTTCTTGTTACTTTTTCTCCCTCCTCACTGAGCAGTGGGCCTACCCTGTCCTTGGTCTTCCTCTTGCTTCTAATGTATTGATAAAAAGCCTTCTTGTTTCCCTTTATTCCTGTAGCTAGTTTGAGCTCATTTTGTGCCTTTGCCTTTCTAATCTTGACCCTGCATTCCTGTGTTGTTTGCCTATATTCATCCTTTGTAATCTGTCCTAGTTTCCATTTTTTATATGACTCCTTTTTATTTTTCAATCATGCAAGATCTTGTAGTTAAGCCAAGCTGGTCTTTTGCCACATTTTCTATCTTTCCTACCCAGGAGAATAGCTTGCTTTTGGGGCCTTAGTAGTGTCCCTTTGAAAAACTGCCAACTCTCCTCAGTTGTTTTTCCCCTCAGTTTTGATTCCCATGGAATCTTAATATCCGCTCTCTGAGCTCACCAAAATCCGCCTTCCTGAAATCCATTGTCTCTATTTTGCTGTACTCCCTTCTACTCTTCCTTAGAATTGTGTACTCTATGATTTCATGATCACTTTCACGCAAGCTGCCTTCTACTTTCAAATTCACAGTGAGTTCCTCCCTATTTGTTAAAAACACATCTAGAACAGTTCCGGTTCTGTGACGCCAAAGTCATGTAGTACCACCCCTAGCAGGCTAATGATAGCTTCCATCATTCAGTCAGTAATAGACATGAGGCAGCCATGCACCCTTTATGGACGTCACTGTCATACTCAAACCAGTTGGACAGTCTAGTATCTAAGCAGCTTTCGCTTTGACGGTGCATTTCTATGATACAGTTGAGGAGCTTGTCAGACACACATCAGCAGCTTGCCGGCAGAGCCAAAGGGATCTTTTAAATCAATAACGGCTGTAAGCACCTCATCCTTCCTGTGCCAAAACTCTCAAGCATTTTCAATAACTTGTCTAATGGTAAATATCTGCTCTGTGGTTGATCGGTTGGGCATAAACCTGGCTAGTTGTAGATGGCACAGATTCCTTATGGTGGGCTTTTCATGCTCAAGAAGAATTAGGGTGACCAGACAGCAAGTGTGAAAAATCAGGACAGGTGGTGGGGGGTAATAGGCACCTATATAAGAAAAAGCCCCAAATATTGGGACTGTCCCTTCTGGTCACCCTAAGAAGAATCAGCATGAACGTCTTGCTTGAAATAGAAAGCAAAGTGGTGCCGCAGTGGTTGGAACACACCACAGCATTGCCTTTCCCTTTCCAAAATCATTCCACAGGGCTAGTTGTCAGATAGTTCTTCTCAGTATAGGCCAGCCATTCCAAGATGGAATCCCTGCTGGCTTGATCAGCTTGCAGCTATACCGCAAATACTGGTAGCATGGTCATTCTTGAGCTCACATGCTGCTTGATAGTCACATTCTGGTCACTGGCCTCTTCACATCCTCCTGGAGCTGCAGCTCTGATGGGGTGGGTAAGAAGTTCCTGAAAATGTTCTTTCAGTCTATTCAGACATTCTGCCTCAATGTTCAGAATGTTACCCTGTCTGTCTTTGACAAGCTAGGATTTGTTCTGTGGGCTGGCTTTTAAGGAAACCTTATTTTGGGTAAAGCTAAACCTTGTTGAAATGGATGTGATGTGTGAATGCACCCTTCGCTTCAGATAGTTGCACGAGACAGCTAAAGAGCCACACCTAAAACAAGGACTAATAGTGTCTGTCCAGAAACTAGCACCATATGGGCAGACAGTTCCACTGGTGTGTGTGTGGGGGGGGAGGGGGGGTGAATGAGAGAGAGAGGGAGCCAAGCAGCAACTTGTAGGCTTGGTGTGGTCTTGGAAGAAGCCTAGGGAGCTTCTAGGTCTGGTGCTGACTAAAGAGCCTGGAGGCTATAAACAAAAGTTATCCCGTGGCTTTTGGTCCCTCTCGCATTTAGAGAGGGAGGACTTTATACATTCCACATAAATAATGAAGATTGCATCAAAGAAAATACCAGACTCCATCATCAATTTCTACTCCCAACTGGAACAACCTATTATACTCCAATTTTTTTGCTAGATGCTCAGGTCAAAAGGAGTAACAGCATTATTATTTAGGAAAGAGTATTGTGCAATTGTCTCATTCTGAAATGTGACTTTCCTTCATGGATGGTATTCAACAATAGTTTATTATAGTGCTCTCCATATTCAGTTGCTGATTTCCGGTGGGTTTGGAGAACATGCATGCAATTTCTTATGATTTTACACAAGATGTGGAAGCAGAATTTCATCTTTTGAACAATGCCCATTGACTATGAGTTCCTGGGAAACAAGTGTCCATGAACAACTGCCTATTTTGTGTTGTGAGCACTTGCTTTGTGACTTTATTACCAGGTACAGGTGAGAGAGAGATACATGTGTCTATCATAGCTGCTTAATTTCTCCACATCAGAGGTAGAGTTCTCTACATCATCACTGACTCCAACTAAAGGTTGATATATTATTTTTTCTACCTAAGGTGTCCTCCGAGGCATGCCTTTGGGAGGTCCACCGAAGCCGCGGGACCAGCGGACCCTCTGCAGGCAAACTGCAGGAGGCAGCCTGCCTGCCGCCCCCGCGGTGCCGGCAGAGTGCCTCCCACAGCTTGGCGTGCTGGGGCCTGGAACCGCCCTTGCTTTTGGGCCATCCTACATTCCTTCTGTAGATAGAGGTGAGGGTCAGAGCAAATGTGCTAATTAGCTTGTGTACCTATAGATGCACCTGGAAAAGGCACGTTTCTACTTTGTAGGAAAGAGAGGTCATAATCTCTGCTGTTGATCTCAGATTTGCCCTGTAGCTCATGATCACTTCTCCACATCTTTCACTCTTTTGCACTTTGCAGATTTTCAGAAGAAAGGCTTAGTGACAGAATTTAAGTGCACCTCAACAGAAGAGAGCTTTGGAGGAAAATGGTTCTTTATTCTATATTATAGGGGCATGTAGAAAGGGTGCAGGTTTGGAGGGGCTTAGTCTGCTCTCAGGTACACTGCTGTAAATCCAAGAGTAATGCAGTGGCTTCAGTGAAATTATATTAGATCTGTTCACTTAAAAAGTGAATTTGGAATTAAATGGGTCCCATTGGCCAGACCCACTTCATGAGCACACATGCTTATATATATAACATCTCACATATTTGTCACAAGCATGGTGCACTACTTGTTTTCTATAGCTTTATCTGAAGGGTGCCTTTGATTTTTACAGAAATAAACAGGTTTCCTAGAGTGACTGGTAACCATTTGATGCAAGAAAGGCTGTAATGTAAACTCTAAAGCTGTCATATACTAAGAGGAACTTGAATTTATTGACAACAGAAGTTTTAGCTGAGATGATGAGTAGCTTTGAAGATCTAGTCTTAATGATCAAGAAGTGTCAGCAGCAGTAACCACTAGAGGGCAGATGAAGCTGAAAATAATATTCCTCTTCTTTTAGCTCTCAGGGTGGTGTGTGGATTTATTCCTAGGCCTTTCTTGTCTTTATGATGCTATTCTTCATTCTTTGACCTTGTACATGCTGGGATCAGAGCTACATTAGTTATATCCATATTTTGAACACAGTTGTTGCAAGCAGGGTTCTGCTCCTATTTCCCTGATACTTGTCTTCTGAAAATTATTCTAGCAGTGTTATAATCCACGCTGTACACGGTCTGTAACATTGGGTCCCCTGGTGTTAAAACAGTTTTAGGTGATAGTTTTGCCTGCTCTACACTGTTTTGCAGAATCAGTTCAGACACACATGATTCAGACCTGCTGGAAGTAAATCTGGCTGTAACAGCTTCGAATCAGTTTAGTCTGGTTTAAACTGGAATTTAAACTGATTCTTTTTCTCCTTGGTCAGGAGCCCTTCATGTTAAAAAACACATGGAACACTTTTTGGTGTTGACAAGGCCTGAAAATGTGTGTTTGACAGGTGGAACCCTAATAAAAGTACTATTGGAGCAATCCCAAACCATTCAACTTGCAATAGTACCAGTGCAGTAGTTCGGTCTGTTGCTGTTGTCGTGTTTTTTTTAACAAATGAAATGGATCCAGGACATATTTGCACATAATTGTGGAAAATGTGTGTGCAAACAGTTATGAAATTCAGACTGGTCATTTCTTTTCACCCTTTGCTTTAAAACCCTTTGAGTTTGACTTTCAGAAGCACTGAATGTTCACATTTCCTCTCAAAGTCAATGGTAGCTGTGTGTTCTTAGCACCTTTTAAGAGTCTGATTTAATTCTTTCTTAATAAAGTTTTAAAATAAAATAAGTCATTGATATGAAGAAAAGAATCTGTAATTACACTACCAAGGATAAAATTACAAGGACTATAGAGCCTCTTGCTTCAGTTTATGAGCAGCTCCCCAAGTGGAGACAGGAGTATTTCTCACCATTGTATGTTACTCAAGATCTAGGTTCACTGTGGAGGATATTTTTGCAGCATATAGAGACAAGCTGGACAAATGGTGTGTTGTGAAACAGCAATGGTCTGCTCCTGCTCCTATTGAAGTCAGTGGCCCAACTCCAGTTGCCTGCAATGAGGGAAAGATCAGACACTTAAGGCATGGCTTCACTTGCGAGTTAGAGTGCATTAAAGCAGCCCCGGGCACTCTAACTCACGACGCGTCCACACTGGTAAGGTACGTAGAGCGCCCGGACTCTGTGGCTGGAGCACTCCCGGTAATCCACCTCGACGAGTGGAATCACGTTTGATGTGCCCCCGCTAGAGTGCTGCGGCGCCAGTGTGGATGCCCTGATCTGTTAATGTGCTCTGATCGGCCTCCAGAAGTGTCCCACAATGCCTGTTCTAGCCATTCTGGTCTTCACTTTGAACTCTACTGCCTTGCCCTCAGGTGACCAACCATAAGACCCACCCTTTCCATTCTCTGGGAATATTGAAAATCCTCTTCCTGGTTGCTCAGCCAGGCATGGAGTGCTCTCAGCAAATCTTTCCAGGTGACCATGCGTCCACATGCCAGACAATCCCCAGTATGGAGCAATGGCAAGGTGCTGGACCTTATCAGTGTTTAGGGAGAGGAAGCTGTCCAGTCCCAGCTGCGCTCCAGCCATAGGAATTACGATACCTTTGGGCAGATGTCAAGGGACATGAAGGAAAGGGGCCATGACCAGGACACAGTGCAATGCAGGGTTAAAGTGAAGGAGCTGCAGAATGCCTACTGCAAAGCGCATGAGGCAACATCCCTCCATGTGTTGTTGGATCAAACAGATAAAGCTTGTGCGCTAGTATAAACTGTGGCATAAGGAACAGATGGCCAAGCCAACTGAGCCGACCTGCCATTTCTACAAAGAGCTGGACACGATACTTGGGGGCGACTCCACCTCCACTCCGAGGACCATCATGGACACTTCAGAAGCCAGTTCAATAAGGCAGTAAGAGGAAAGTGGGAGAGAGGGTGCTGAGGAGGAGGAAGACGCTGCATGCATCTAGGGATGCCAGGGTCAGGAGCTGTTGTCAAGCCAGGAGGAAGGTAGCCAATTGCAGCGGCCGGTGCTTGGGGAAGGACAAGCACCAGAGGAGGTGCCTGGTAAGTGGCTTTAATTTTGGGAAGGAAGTTATTCGGTGCGGGATCTTGGGGTGAGGAGGGTTAGAGCTGCATGCATGCCTAGATGTGGAATAGGGCATTAATGTGCTCGCTCACATTGCGGTAATCGGCCTCAGTGATCTCCTCAAAGGTCTCATCCAGAACTTGGGCAGTGCACTTGTGCAGGTTTCTTGGGAGAGCCACTGTGGTCCTTGTCCCAGTCAGACTAACATGTCCACGCCACTGTGCCGTGAGGGGAAGGGGGACCATCGCTGCACACAGGCAAGCTGCATATGGGCCAGAGTGGAAACATTGTAGTAGAAGGACCCTCCCTTGCTTCCTAGTTCGCCCTGAGCAGTGAGACATCTTCCAGGACAAACTCATCCTGTGGAAAATGTGGAGACAGTGTTCAGTATAGGGCCCTCCTGGAGCTGTTGGCTCTCCCCAAGGCACAGAAACCCAGAGGACAGTACAGCTGTGAAACAATCAGTCCCCCTTGACCCTGTGCTTACTCACCGTTTTGGGGCTCCCGTGGGTTATGTGTGCTTGCTTTGGGATGGGCAAATTATGTTTAGACTGTGTAGACTGTGCTTGCCCTTACGTACGGGGGAATCATTGCTCTGTCTGGTATAAACTATGCTGCTCTGTTAAGTGTTGCATTTTGCCTTTACAGATGCAACCTTGAGATCTCAGTCATCTGTGTTATCAGCAGCTGAAAGACTCCAAAGAATTAGGAAGAGGCCACGCAGAAGCAAAGAAGACATTCTGCATGCAGTAACGCAGCAGTCCCTTGATGAGACTCTAAAAGCGCAGGAGTGGAGGGAGAGTGAAAGGAGGATCCCCCAGCAGAATGAGGAGCACCAGCACAAAAGCATGGAGCTCTGGCAGCAAAGCATGGATTGGCTGATAAGCATCATGGAGTGTCAATCAGACTTGATCCAGGCAGTTGTAGCCATGCAGGTGGAGCACTACCATGCTGTCCCTCTCCCCCTGCAGCCCTTGTCCCAGAACTCTTTACCTTGTGCCCCCACGTCACCTCCAACCCACTTTCCCCAACATCTGGGTTCTTATCGCCACCAGTAGCTTCACCTGTAGCTTCACCACCCAACCATGAAAACTATGACTCTTACCCACTGCACTCAACCCCCATCACCATGCAGTATAGCCATCCTGAAGTGCAGCAGTCATTGCATAGCACTCCAGACAGGAAGGCTGAGTATAAAAGGACATATGCAAATCTGTGATTGTATCATTCCATACCCCACCCCCTTGCCCTTTCTGTTTCCCAACAAGTTGTGTTTCTCTTCAATACATGAATTTTCTTTTCAATAAATGGATTTTTTGGCTTTGAAAACATTCTTTATTAGTGCATAAAGTAAAAAATACCTTCGCTCAGGAGAACAACAGGCACTGCAAATCAGCGTAGTAAATACAGATTCCTGCTAACATTGGAACCACTGCTCTTCACTCCCATGCAGGGCACCTGACATTAGTTACTGGTGGCTTTCAACCTCAAACTGCTTCCTCAAGGCATCCCTAATCCTTGCAGCCTCGCGCTGGGCCCCTCTAATAGCTCTGCTCTCTGGCTGTTCAAATTCAGCCTCCAGGTGTTGAACCTCCAAGTTCCATGCCTGAGTGAATCTTTCACCCTTCCCTTCACAAATGTTATGGAGGGTACAGCACACAGATATAACTGTGGGGATGCTGTCATCAGCCATGTCCAGCTTCCCACACAGAGAGCAACAGTGGCCCTTTAAATGGCCAAAAGCACACTCCACAGTCATTCTGCACTGGCTCAGCCTGTTGTTGAGCTGCTCCTTGCTGCTGTCAAGGCTCCCTGTGTAGGGTTTCATGAGCCACGGCATTAATGGGTAAGTGGGGTCTCCAAGGATCACAATGGGCAATTTGACTTCCCCTACAGTGATCTTCTGGTTTGAGGAAAAAAGGCCTGGCTTGCAGCTTCCTAATCAGGCCAGTGTTCTGAAAGATGTGTGCATCATGCACCTTTCTGGGCCAGCCTGTATTAATGTCAATGAAATGCCCACGGTGATCCACAAGCGCTTGGAGAACCATAGAGAAATACCCCTTCCGATTAACGTACTCAGAGGCTAGGTGCTCTGGTGCCAGAATTGAAATATGCGTCCCATCTATAGCCCCTTCACAGTTAGGAAAACCTATTTGTGCAAAGTCAGCCACAATGTCATGCACGTTACCCAGAATCACGGTTCTTCTAGCAGGATGCAATGAATGGCCCTGAAAACTTGCATCAACTTGATTGCAACTATTGACTTTCCCACTCCAAACTGGTTAGTGCCTGATCAATAGCTGTCTGGAGTTGCCAGCTTGCAGATTGCAATAGCCACCCGCTTCTCCACTGCCAGGGCAGCTCTCAGTCCTGTGTCCTTGTGCTTCAGGGTGGGGGCGAGCTCATCACACAGTCCTATGAAAATGGCTTTTCTCATCCAAAAGTTCTGCAGCCACTGCTCGTCATCCCAGACTTGAATGACGATGAGATCCCACCACTCAGTGCTTGTTTACCGAGCCCCAAAGTGGCGTTCTATGGTGTTGAATATGTCCCTGAGTGCCACGAGCAATCTCGTGTTGTATGTGTTACTCGAGTCAATATCATCATTGGTGTCCTCACTGTCAGTTTGGATCTTAAGTAGAAACTCGATTGCCAAACGTGACGTGTTGGCAAGACTTGTCAGCATATTCCTTAGCAGTGCGGGATCCATTCCCGCAGACTGAAAGGGAAGACAGAGTGCACAGTCCAAAAAATGTTGAAAGATGGTCCCAGATGTAGATGGAAGCACAGGGATTGCTGGGATGTAAATGAATGCATCATGGGGCATTGGGACACGATCCAGAATGCCCCGCCTGCTTCCCACAAGCCACAGAGCCAGAATAGTCATAGAGTCATAGACTTTAAGGTCAGAAGGGACCATCATGATAGTTTAGTCTGACTTCCTGCACAACACAGGCCACAGAATCTCACCCACCCACTCCTGTAATAAACCCCTAATCTATGTCTGAGCTACTGAAATCCTCAAATCGTGGTTTAAAGACTTCAAGGTGCAGAGAATCCTCCAGTAACTGGGAAGAGGTGCTCTGTGGGATAGGTGCCCATAAAGCACCGCTCCCAATGCTGCTGCAAGTGCCGTAAATGTGGCCATGCCAGTGTTCTTGCAGCTCTCAGTGTGGACAGACTGGAGCGCTTTCCCTGCTGTCATAAACAGATAGTCAAGGGTTAATAGAACAGAAGTACTTCATGTCTCTTTTGCCTATAAAGGGTTAAGTTCAGTGAGCCTGGCTGTCACCTGACCAGAGGACCAATCAAGGGACAGGATACTTTCAAATCTTGAGGGAGGGAAGTTTTTCTGTGTGCTGTTAGATTTTGGTTGTTGTTCACTCTGGGGCTCAGAGGGACCAGACGTGCAACCAGGTTTCTCTCCAATCTCTCCAATACAGGCTCTTATAAGTTCAGAATAGTGAGTACTAGGTAGATAAAGCGAGTTAGGCTTATGGTTGTTTTCTTTATTTGCAAATGTGTATTTGCTGAAAGGATTTTAATTTGTACTTGTATACTTAGGCTGGGAGGGTATTCCCAGTGTCTATAGCTGAAAGACCCTGTACCTATTCCATTTTAAATGTACAAAGATAATTTTTACTGTTTTTTCTTTCTTTAATTAAAAGCTTTTCTTGTTTAAGAACCTGATTGTTTTTTTATTCTGGTGAGACCCCAGGGGACGGGGTCTGGATTCACCAGGGAATTGGTGGGGAGAAAGGAGGGAAGGAGGGGAGAGAGACTAATTTCTCTCTGTGTTAGGATTACTGTCTCTCTCAGGGAAAATCTGGGAGGGGGAGAGAGAAGGAGGGGGGAAGGTGCATTTTCCTCTCTGTTTTAAGATTCAAGGAGTTTGAATCACAGTGATCTTCCAGGGTAACCCAGGGAGGGGAAGCCTGGGAGAGGCAACGGTGAGGGAAAGGGTTTACTTTCCTTGTGTTAAGATCCAGAGAGTCTGGGTCTTGGGGGTCCCCGGGCAAGATTTTGGGGGGACCAGAGTGTACCAGGCACTGGAATTCCTGGTTGGTGGCAGCGCTACAAGTACTAAGCTGGTAATTGAGCTTAGAGGAATTCGTGCTGGTACCCCATCTTTTGGACGCTAAGGTTCAGAGTGGGGAATTATACCATGACACCTGCTGTGCTCTCTGAAGGCTGGTTTAACGCAAAGCACTCTACATTTGCAAGTGTAGCCATGCCTCTAGTTATTTAAGGTGAGTTTGTCAATAGAGCTCAGTGTTGGCCTTACTTCACTCCCCTATTGAATCTCCTATTGAATTTAATCGGACCACCATTAGGTCAATAGCGAGTGCTTTGAAAATCCCTCTGTACAGCTATTGATAGTTGAAATGAATACAATGGCACAGCGAAAAATGCTTCCATGATCTAATTCTTTTAGTCATCTCTGAAGCACTGAGAATCTCATGGATTGACAAGATTTCCCTGTGACTTAGCCAGGTCAAGCTTAAGAGGTATGTGCTTCTGCAGCATTATAGTACAGCAACTTGTCTTGAAAGCCCCACAGCTAGCTACACAGTGGGGTCTATCTTATTGTCCATCCATGTATCACTAGTGTATGTGGCTTTTTAAAAAAAAGCATTGGGATGTGTGATCTTACTCTAATATCAGAGGGGTAGCTGTGTTAGTCTGGATCTGTAAGAGCAGCAAAGAGTCCTGTGGCACCTTATAGACAGACAGATGTATTGGAGCATGAGCTTTCGTGGGTGAATACCGACAAAGTGGGTATTCAGCCACGAAAGCTCATGCTCCAATACATCTGTCTGTCTATAAGTTGCCACAGGACTCTTTGCTGTTCTTACTCTAATAGAAGTCAATGGCAAATCTTCCATTAACTTCATCAGGAGCAAGCTCAGTTCCCTTAAACTGCCTTTATTGAGGTGGCAAAATAAAAATTAAACAAAGAAATATGGTCAGACAAAAATATCACATTCCTCTTGAATATACAGGCTTTTGTTACCAAATATGTTTCCTGAAAGGCCAGTAATCAAGTGCTCATGTTTAATCAAGAGTTTCTATTTTGGATTTGTCAAAGTAACTTTGAAATGCCAAGCACTTTAAAATACATTGTTTCTTTAATTATTTATAACTTGGCTTATAAGGAGTAGGAAATAGATGTTGTGTGTGTGTGAATTATAATTAGAGTTAAGATGAGTCAGAAGAGCAATTGCTGGTCTCACCAGAAGTACCTTGATATCTCCAAGAGGAAGTTTAATTATAAAATTGAATCACCCTTATATCACTTGTATTACCTAAAAAAGAGAAGTATTATTAAGCTTGTCATACTTTGTGGGGACGTGGCTGCCTTCACAAAAAAATGTTGCTGTAGTGTTCAGTCTTGCTGGTGGCTCCTGTGGCTGTGCCTGCACCAGAGAACTGAACTGCTGATAATTGAACCTGTAGACTAGCACTAATATAAGTACCAATGTTGCAGTGTGTCTGTGCTAACCATGCTGTTGTAGGTGTGGTTTTTGCCCCCTGTGCACACCACATTCTTCGGTTCCAGTTACACTGCTTTCTAGGTAATTATCCTACAGTTCTTGGCACTGCTTCCTGAAGCAATAGGTTCTGGGAAATTTCAAAAGGCTTATTGAGATCCCATGGGAAGAGTAGAAGAAGAGGTCAAACTCCTCTAAGTCTCCAGGACCCGACACTGTTTCCTAGGCCATTTTTCAAAATTTGTGCTTAGGATAGCAAGAGAGGGTTCTGCTATTGCTTCTGAAGAGTACATATGAGGCATTTGTTGTGAGGCAGTTGAAGATGTTTTACAGTCCTTGCAGGCAACTAGATGATGGAGTTTCTGTAGCAGCAGTTGTACCCTTACAGACCTTGGAGAAGTCCGCTCCACATGATAATTGAGCATTATATTCAATGAATGGTGTGCTGCTTTCAGGTCTGGGCCATGCTTACGGACTGTCGAACTGAGTTGTTTTGAGACCTGGGGTGGGTCTCTTAATTCCACAATGAAGGAAATCTATCTGTACCTCTGGGCTGAGCTAGTTCCCATCATTTCACTGCTAGATGATGGATGTAATGTTGCAGGTGTGTTAAAAGCACCATGTGGTTGGTTGCCAAATTTCTTTGTCAACAAGGGTTCTGTCAGATATATAATGGTTATTGTTGATCTTAAGAGTTCATCACTCACTGTAAAAATCAGGAAAAATCATTGTATTGAACATTACATAGAATGAAGAAGGACAACTCATTGGTTTGAGTGCCACAAATATAAAATAACTGTTTTTGATATTTGGTCACCAGAGGAACTATTAACTTAGCTCTTAATATTCTAATAACCTGTCAAGAGCACAGGTATCTCTCTTCTAATGTCTCTCTGTTCTTGTTCTTGCCTCTCCTTCTCTTCGCTTCTATTTTTGTTTCTTTTTTTTTCATTTCCTTGTACCCTACCCTGGCTCTGCTCTGTCCTTCCCCCTGCTCTGACTTTCCAGAACTAGCCCCATTGCTCTGTGCCACTTGGAATAAGAGCAGATAAAAAATTATAAACTCAATTTTTAGTTTAACTTTTCTGTCCTGCTCCTACATGGATATAGCAGCAGAAGAGGTGGGGAGAAGACTTTCTAAGCACCTCCGGTCAGAAGGTTATTCAGGCTACATTCTGGAATGCACTGCAGAGGTCCTCAGCTCCATAGAAAACAGACACATAATCTTTAGGAAACATGCTCTATAAACATAATATTCCTATTAAGAAATATAAAAAGAACCGGAGAGATTTAAACCAAAATTTAGTCACTTTATATTTAGGTTCCATTTATAAAGGGTTAATAAATGATTACTAGATATTATAGACATGAGTAGTACATGTTGCAGATGGTTAGAAGCCCTTGAGTAATAGGTATTATAAATAGCTATAAGCAACCGATTTAGCTGTTGGACTCTAACAATTGATGAACCATTTATTAAAACATCTAGTAATCATTTATTAACCCTTTATTAAGGATCCATGTGTAGTTTATGAAGTGTGAGACAGCATTATATCCTGAAATGGCTTCCTTTGTGCTCTCCTACAACCATGTACTGGATCATTATTGTATCAGTCTCCCATTTTGGTGTTTACATCTGATTCCTCTCTCATGTCTATGTGAAAGGATGAAAAAATCAGTGGTTAGTGTATTTCTCAGATCCTTGGAGGAAAGAAACTTAAAAAAATATGTGACTTTAACTTCATGTGGTCAAGACTGTCTCTTCTAATTGTACTGACTGCTCAGAAAATGTACTGCCTTCTGTCCTTTGGGGATTACCTTTATGGTATTTTCCACATGGGATTTAAATCCAAGACGATTAGGGGCCATTCATTAGCAAATTCAGTGTTGTGTAACTACATAGACTTGTGCTGAGAGATGTAGGGGGACTTCTGCCACTTAACATGACAGGCATGTTCTGAGAAAGAAATTTATTATCCTGAGTAATTTAACTTGGAGATGTGAGTTGAGAGAAGTGAGTATAGAATTGTAGGCAGTATTGTGGCTTTGAAATTGGAAGCTTAGCAAACTTATCAAATTATTTTTGCAACAACTTTTTCCAGCCTAAAGAGATTTATCCTGATTATTTTAAGCAGTGGAAAATCAACTAAAAATGGAATGCTGATAGAAGGAGCAGGCATGTTTCACTCTGAGTGTAGTCGAGGGAAAAAAGCTTAATAAAATTAACACATTCATAGTAAAGCAAAAACCAATTCCCTTTCCTCTTACAGAATTAGCATACTACTCTGACTGGTGTCTTAACCCCTTTCTGAAACATAAAGCCAAACTCCTAAGCACTTGTAATCATAAAGAATCCCACAACCCTTCTTCTAAAGGTAGGGATAATAATCTCTGTCTCCCGGGCCCATTCTATTAGGTTATTACAATCTGTAATTATCGGGGTTCCTCTGTACTCCAAATGCTTAAAGAGCATGCCTGGTGTACTGCATCTTGGAAGCAGGCATGGCAGGTGCTTCAGCAGCTGGGCCCTTGTAGGTGCTAGCTCTGGGGGGTCCCAGGATCCACTCAGACACATGGCTAAGGGGAAGGTTTTGATTATAGCTGGCAGGAAAGGGGACAGTTGCAAATACCCTAGGTACAGTGGCTAAAACAGTGACTGTTCAAAGTGAGCAACGTCAGTTCCTGTCTGGGTCCATGGGTCCGACCACTCAAGAGTCAGGTCTCTTCAGGCCTGGGACATCCCCCACCACTCCTTGTCCAGTCTCTAATCGAGCAAATAAGCATTTTGGGGTTTCCAAGCCAGGCTCAGTTAGTGTCTCTCATTAGGCCCATTTTCACTGGGTCTTTGTTTAGCTGCTCCTGTTCCCCTGTAAATCTCACACAGACAGACAGCACCCAATTGTGATGTCCAACAGTCACAGTCTGTTCAACAGATAGTTTTGTCCATTGCTCCCTGCTGCCATGCGTCTCCCACTCCCCAAAGAGAGCCCGTCCACTTCCTGGTTCAGGGCCTTTCCCCTTCCCAAGCAGTGGAAGGAGAAGGGGATGTACAAGAGGGAGGGAGCAGATCCATCACAATTCTACTTATGTTCCAACTGGAGTTTCTAATGGACATGTCATTTCTCTCATGCAGCTTCCCCTACTGACAGTAGAAATGTATAGTGTGGACAGGATGTGCATTGAAGCAGAAAAGTTCTTACAAATGTTTCCAATGGAGACAAAGCCTTCAGGATGCAGACAGGAGAGGCAGTGAAACTGAAATACAGTGTGTATTCTTCAAGTAACTTTTGGTCTCCTTTTCTAATTAGAGCTATGTGCTTTGCTTTAACAACCTTGCTTGGTCACTTGGCGAACAATTAATTTTGATATCAAATGCAGAGTCTGAGAGTCCTCAGAGCTAATCAGCAGCAAAATCCACACAAAAAGCTTTGTGGACCAAGAAATAGACAGCAAGACAGAGCCTTCTCAACAAACACCCTCTCCACCTCCTTCCCCATTGACCTTCAGCGGCCACCACAACATTAGTCAAACTCAATCCCATCCAAAAACGATGTGATGTTTTCAGCTGCTTCTGTTGTTTCAGTCAATTTATTTTTTTCTTACATTAAAGACACAATCAAGATAGGAGGATATGGACCGCAAGTGCAGAGCTATGGTTTTATATATGGAAAGAATAAGGGCTTATCCCTTTGTATGTCACCTACAGGCCTTTCAGAAATTTAGGCCTTCTCTACATTGCCACTTTTGTTGGTATAACTTATGTCACTCAGGGTGTGGAAACCACCCCCCTCTGAGCGACATAAGTTACAGAAGCACCAGTGTGGACACACTATGTCAGCGGGAGAGCTTCTCCTGCTGACAGAGCTATCGCCGCTTGTGGAGGTGGTTTTCTTACATCGATGGGAGAGCTCTCTCGCATCGGCTTAGAGCGGCTACATGAGTGATCTTACAGTGGCACAGTCACATCGGTACAGCCGTGCTGCTATAAGCTTGCTGGTGTAGACATTGTCGTAGACGTCTCCAGGGTTGCATGAAATAGTTCTCTCTATTGAATATACCTTGTAGCACAATAACCCCCCCCCCTTTACAGGTACCCAGAAAGTTAAATAACAAAACTGGATAATTAATTTGCACTTCTATAGCCCTTTCAACCAAGACTAAAGTTACTTTAGATTGTAAATTCATTAGGGCAGGGACTGTCTCTTTTTATATATATATATATATATATATATATGCACAATGGGTCCCCAGTGTAGGTCTACTCATGGGCAGTGCGTGGAGTCCCCCCATCTGGGGAGAGTAGCCTACACTTCCATCCCTTCCACTCTCCCCCTGCCCAGAGAGCTCCCCCCCCAACTGGCTGAAGCCCCAAGCCCTGCCGAACAGAGGAGCCCCAGCCAGGCTGGCTGAAGCCCCAAGTACTCCCCCGCCTGGAGGAGTCCCAGCCAGGCTGGCCAAAGTCCCAAGCTGAGCCTCCCCCCACCTGGACACTTGGACACCTGGACGCTTTTGATATGCCCCATGCAGGTTCCGAAGTGGTTGAGGAGGTGGTATGTACCTCCTTAGCTGTCCTGGAACCTGCATGGGGCATAATAAAAGCAAAAACTTCACTGCCAAACCCCGCAACTGGGGGTCTGATGGCAGTGCCTCCCCTGGTCTATTATACCCACCGCCGATGGTGCTACTGCAGTAGATATCAGTAATGATGCTAACCAGCCAGACACTAATTCTCTCACCATCCTGTGAGAGGTAGTTACTGTTAATTTACCCATATCTTAAATTTGTAAATTAAGGTTCAGAGATTAAGTCAATTTGCATTAGGTCATGGAGAATGTTGGTGGTGGAGACTTGGATTTTACTGACTCCAAGGCCATGCTCTGTAGTGATAAACACATGTCTAATGAGGATCTGGGTTAGGTACCAAAAGCTGTTCTTTCAGTGACACAGTGGTTATTTATTAGCACAAGCCAAAACATCCCGTCCTATTGAGCACCTAGCTCTAACAGATTCTCTTTATGCTTTTAGGACACTTGGTTCAGCCATTAACTGGTGCAGTGATTTGGTCTTGCCAAACACAACACCCAATAACAAGTTATTTGCAATGCAAATACACGAGAATTGGGCCATAGTTTGAATATTTACAAAGCGATAAGAGACATAATTTTTACCTACATCTGCACACATAAACAAGATGAGGGGAGAACAAATGAGCTGAAGAGATGCTTTTAAAGCTGTGACCACATGAACTTCGGTCTTATTGCAACACTTCTGATGGTTTGCTTTTTCTCTCGGGGAGGTCACCACTGAAAGTCTTTCTCTAGCTTATAGTCTTTCTTAGCTTACACATATCATCCTTCCAGGTGGGAGAGGCCTGTTGACATGACAGCTCCATCCAGAAGCTTTGAAAAAGTAATGTCCTAATATATAGAGAGAGGTTTTGGAATTATATAGAATATGGTTTATTTGCAAAGCAGATTTGCTTGTGAAATCACAGTAACTGCATAGGGAAATGCAGACATGCAATTGGACGTGCAAGAAGCCCTCCTTATTTTTAAAGAAATTATCTCTTAATGTTTTAACATTGTATGTGTTAGAAACAATAACATTCTTCAGACTGTTAGACACGCATGGAAAACAGCTTGTGTTTTTGATATTAGGTCCTCATGTAAGTCCAAAATGCAATATGTCTAGTTGCAATCTAGTGGTGCCTAAAATAGGGTAGAGAGCTAGGAACTTCTATGCACTGATCTGATCTCTCCACAGCCTTGGAAAAATCACTTAACCTCTGCCTCAGTTTCCTCATATATAATGCATACTAACTGCCTCCCCAGGATAGAGAGCCTTAATTACTGTTGTGAAGTCAAATGAAAATTAAAGTGCTATATAAATGGTAAGTATTAGGATGACATGAGTCTTCAGCAGAATGGGAACTACCAGCAGGAGGCTCAGAAATGCAAGTTTTAATTATACATTAATTTGAAAAGCAATTTGCAGTTGATACAAAGGTGCTGTTTTTTTCCAGGATGCTGTGCTGAACAAATTGATTGCAGCTTTCACTAAGCAATGCTGTTTATTTTTTCCTGCTCTAAACAATTGCTTTTGTAATTCTGTAAATTCCTGACTGCCACTCTGTGAATAAATTTGGACAGTAAAATGAACAAATACAGGAAGATAATCTGTTTTGACATTTAGGTACCTTTAATGAGGTACTGATGTAACCCACAGTGGATATTTCGGTAACCTGGAAAGTGACATTTTAAATTTAATTGTATATTTATCAATCGTTCATCTAAGGTTTCTAAAGAAACCAGCGAGCCAGACACCATAATTTAAAATAGTAAGTTGACTTGGCTTTGCAGGGTACATTGTCTGGAAATACTGTAATAGAAGAGGAGAATTTTATATCCACCTCAAAATTTCAGATTTCTAGACTCCCCAGTGAGTCACTGAATTCAAGATGAGCAGATGATCAATAAAGCCTAATCTCTTGCCTCTGAGTTCAAATCCAATTCTGGTTGCACTTGCTAGTGATGTATTTTTTTGTTTGGGCTCAGTGTTGACTATAGAATTGTCCAAATTGCAAAACTCAGGATCATGCATCATTTCTGTGGCCGTTCAGCTGAGATCAGGGACTCTCTGCAGATAGCATTAGTGGATATTGATAGGTATTTGCAAAATCCAGAAGTACTTTGCCTTCTCTGACTGTGCTATTCCACCTGGAGGGGGAAAGATGCTTTAAATGTTGCCTCATATTTGATGAGCCTCTAGCTCACTATGCTGCCCTACTAAAAGAATAAACTAGTAACAAATGTTAGAATATCAAAAACCAATTTGGCCCAACATCTATTACGTTGGAGTTAGTCGGGACAAAATGGGCCTTAGAGTTTTGTTGTTATTTGAGATTCAGAGGTAGATCTGGTTTGATATATGATACAGTTTTTCACAGAACAATTTATTCAATGAGTAACTTTATTAGTCAGAGAGATATTTTAGATGGTTTGTACTTGACTAGTTCTGTCAGAAGTGTGAGAGGCACAAGGGATCTCTTACTGGACTGGGACTTCTACGTCCTATTCACTGCTCAGCCACTGACAAGCTGTGTGATCTCAATAGGGTGGCCAGACAGCAAATGTAAAAAATCGGGATTGGGGTGGGGGGTAATAGGAGCCTAGATAAGAAAAAGAGCCCAAAATCGGGACTGTTCCTATAAAATCAGGACATCTGGTCACCCTAAATCTCAAGCAGGCTACTTTGCCTGCTCCTACCTCAGTTTCTCCTTCTATCAAAATGGAGATGACAACATTTGCCTTCCTTGTTGGGAAGATGTGAGAAGTAATGAGCATTTGAAAAGCTCTCTGATTCTCAACTGGAAGGTGTAATGTTATAAAGTATTAGTAGCTCTTGCTTTTTGGTGCCTTAGTCTGACTATTCCTCTTGCAGATGCACAAACACCACCACTTTAATATTTCCATAAGATAATTTCCATTTGCTGTCCATTGTCGGTATTGCCCAAGTAGCTGATATTGATAATCTCCTCCGGTTCATTACTCCTTTGTGCCTTACATTTTTCTCCAGGCGCTGGTCTCATTGGACATAGCTGCTGTCATTTAGCTTTGGTGTCAAAAATGAGATGAGCACATCATTCCTCCGAGTGCTAAATGCTTTTGACACAATAATGCACATTTTTCTGATGACTTTAGTCTTAATTTCTCGGCTCCTGCATGCAAATGAACCGCTGGAGCAGTGGACACAATGGTGTCACATAGCCCAGAAAAACAGAAAACCTGGAAATCTTGTCACTGTAATTCTTTGGCTTAAAGTCCTTTCCCCTCAGATTTCAGGTGAGAGTTTGTATCCATCTTCCCTTTGACCCAGGGAGCGCGTAGATAAGGGTATACAATGAATCACTTACCAGTTCAGGACAGTGTTGTTTCAGAGTCTTATTCTGACATTCTACAGCATTAGAACACTCCAGTATATTGTAAACCTTGGCATTTAGTGCCCTGAGCTATGTCAATGCTAGATTTCTTTCGAGAAGTGCACCACTGGTGCAGCTCCAACAGCAAGAGCCCTTTCTGGAGAGCTAGTGTGGATAGGGCATTGGCATTTTTCATTTGCGTTCTGTAATACTGCTTAGATCAGGTCTAGACAACATCATGGTCCAAACAGATCAGGTCAAAGCCTTTCCCGCATTAGCACTCCCACCGTGGCTACCAGTGGGGGAGCTGCGTCAGTGGCCGTGAATCTTTAGAAAATTTGTCCAAAAAGTTCAATGTAAATAAGGCCAAAGTCTAACCTTATACTCTGGTGCTTCAGCACACAAGTTGCGGTGACATTTATAGGCCAAAATATGCATATAGATCATATAGATTCTCCTTTGCTTAAGGAATTCTTCACTCTAGTCCCACCACTAGCCAGTGACAGTCACTTGAGCAGGTCTAACATTCCATAAAGTACAAAGCAGAGGTACTGTCATAAACAGATAGTTAAGGGTTAATGTCTCTTTTACCTATAAAGGGTTAACAAGCTCAGTGAACCTGGCTGACACCTGACCAAATGACCAATCGGGGGACAAGATACTTTCAAATCTTGGTGGAGGGAAGTCTTTGCTTGTGCTTTTTGGGTTGTTCTTTGTTCTCTCTTGAAGTTAAGAGGGACCAGACATTAACCAGATTTCTCCAATCTTTCTGAAACAGTCTCTCATGTTCAAAAATAGTAAGTACTAGATAGAAAGCAGATTAGTCTTTATGTTTGTTTTCTTTATTTGCAAATGTGGATTTTGCTGGAAGGATATTTTACCTCTGTTTGCTGTAACTTGTATCTTAAGCTAGGGGGGAGGGAGTCCCTCTAGTCTATGTAAAGCTTTGACCCTGTAAACATTTTCCATCTTGATTTTACAGAGATAATTTTTACTTTTTTCTTTCTTTAATTAAAACCTTTCTTTTTTAAGAATTTGATTGATTTTTTCCTTGTGTAAGACAAGGGGATTGAGTCTGAACTCACCAGGGAGTGGTGGGGGGTGAGAAGGCTGGAGGGAAAGGTTAATTCCTCTGTGTTTTAGGATCCAAGGAGTTTGGATCAGTGATCTCTCAAGGAAAGTCTGGGAGGGGGAAAGGAGGGGGAATGGTTTATTTCTCTCTATTTTAAGACCCAAGGGATTTGGGTCTTGGGTTCCCCAGGGAAGGTTTTTGGGGGACAGAAAGTGTACCAAAACACTATATTTTTGGTTGGTGGCAGTGTTATCAGATCTAAGCTAGGAATTAAGCTTAGAAGGGTACATGCAGGTCCCCACTTTCTGGACCTTAAAGTTCAAAGTGGGAATAATACCTTGACAGGTACACATACACACTTAGGGCATGGCCATAGGTCAGTGGGGGTTTTGTCATTGACTTGACTGGGTCAGGATCAGGTCTTAGCCAGTCATCATTCATTCACTGAAAACTTTTCATGGCAGAAATTCTTTAGTCAACCATAAACATTGGTGCTGAAGTTGGCATAAAATTTCTATCCCTGTACGAAAATATATTATTAAAACACTTGATAGTAGAGTTGATTTTTATTATTAGAGGCAGGCAAACAAAATGTTGTTCTGGTCATGGCTGAAAATTTTCCTATAACGATGGCAAAGTTTTGCTTAAGAACTTGAATCCTATTAATTTATAATGTGGCTCCTGTCCTTTCAGTATGTTACTTTATTTTTAAACATCCAAGTCACTGAACTCTAAAACCCACATACAGCTCATTCTGTATGCAGCAATCATTTTCAGTTGCTCAGTCAATGTATAGTAACAACATACTTGATCCATATCGGGTACTAACAAGAATAGGGTCTGATCTTGCAAGCTCTCCTAATTGAATTCCACTGGTAGCACAGCAATCAGCCATTTTTCAGGATTAGGCCCACAGAATGACTCTGACGTCTCTCTCTCTCTCTTTTTTAAAACCGTCTATGGAATAAATCCAGATTACTAAGGCTATATTATGAAATGATCCATCTCTATACTATACTATAGCATGACTCACTGGCATGAGGGGCCTATATATGAGTATGTAAATTCCAGGCTTTCCATTTTTTTTTTGACAATGTCCTAGAGGATTTAATAGAGATGAATACAATGGAGTTACTTGGAAATTTAAATAAAACTATAGAATTTAACAGAGTTTTGTCCTTTCTGTAGGTTATCTATAGAAAGTGCATAGTTCTCGCTTCAATTCTAAAGGAAGGGGAAAGTAAAAACCCTAGAGAGTGGTCATAACTTTCTATGAAATTCTATAGGACATTTTCATCAGAGATGAATGGATATTGTAACTGAACTTAATGATCTGCATGATTCAGTCTCAGTACTACATTGTCATTTTCCATAATGGCATACAGCTGAAGCGAGATTCTGCCAGTTCCTCTATACAGGCAGTTGCACCAGGCACAGGAGCATGGAGCAGATGTTGGATGCCCCAAACATGATGTCCCACAAACCATGCAGCGATGCTACTCCACAGGAGTTCCAGTATTAGAATGATAAAGGGCAGGTTCTGGGAGGGGCAAAATTTCCTGGGAGGTCTAAGGATTTGAATCCCCCTCCTTGTCCAAGACTCGTTCATGCAGCAATAGATTAAGCTCAGTCCATAAGAAATTAACCAAACTGAACATCCAAGAAACCCAGATAGCCTCCAGTGCATCCCATCTATTAGATTTTAGGCTCTGTGGGGAAGGAACTGCTTACACATTGTCTCATGCAGCACTGAGTGTGTTTTTGGCACATAACAAACAACAGTTAACATAGCACTATAGACAGTAAGTTTCTGAGAGAATGACCCAATTTTTGTGATGTTTGAAATGTACAAAATCCCAGGGTTTTGACTTAAAAAAAACAAAACAAAACAAAACTTTTTTTGCTTATTCCACTAAATACTTTATTTATTTGGAAAATTAAACTTGTGCCAACTTCTGTCAGAGACACCTATGCAAAAATTGTTTCACTTTCCTAATATAGCACAGATTAGGCTGAAAAATCTGAACGTTTTCCTGAAAGTTGATACTCTTGTGACTTTTTTAAAAAAACAAAAAAATACCCAACAGTGTTATTTCCTTTACCTCATAAAGTTCATCTGCAGGCCAGAAGCCCACTTGCATGCCACATGCAATGTAAATTTCCTTTAAGAACTTTCATTTACGCTACAACGAGGACCCAATCCACACCATTTCTAGAAAACTGGGTTCCCAGAAGCATCTAAAACTACTCTGAGGTTGTGTAAAAATCTTTAGATCATTTTGAAAAATCCTAGATGTTTTCGTGAAACACTTTTTGAAATGTAGCTTTTTTCATCAGATGTTTTGAAAAGGGAACTAATGAGAAATGGACAGGGGGAAAAGATTCTCTAAGTAAAGAAATGAGTTGATCTTGTGCCATTAAAAATAAATAGCAATGCTTCCCTCCTGCCTTGGTAGCATAGTTCTTCCAAAGGTGGTGTGTCTTATAGATGCTCTGACTTGGCTCTCCATAGTCTGGATCTGCCAGATATCGTTCTCTCTGTTCAAAAAGTTTCTGTGCTACCTTTTCTTTTCTCTGTTTCCATTGACACCAATTCTTGTTCTCTCTTTCTAAGGGTAGGTCTACACTAAGTGATATCAGCACAGATACATTGTTCAGGATGTGAAAAAAACCACACCCCTGACCGACCTAGCTATGGCAGCATAACCCCCAGTGTAGACATGGCTATGTCAACAGAAGAGTGCCTCCATTGATGTAGTTAATGTCATTCAGGGAGATGGTGTTCCTACCCTTCTGGAAAAAACCCTTCTGTTGGCATAGTCTATGTCCAAGACCTGGGACTATGCTGGTCTGGCTATGCTGGTATAGCCTCTCCAGACATATCCTAAAACCTTATCTACACACGAATTTGTACTTGTTTAATTAAACTGTTCCCTTGTGGGGCCACTTTTATTTCCATTTGCCTTTAAGCTTGTTCCTAACTGATTTAAGCTAAATCAAAACAAGCCTGGTCCAACACAACCTTTTGTGCCAGTTTAATTCCTTCACTTTAAAATCCCACTTTAAGCAAAACTGATGCAACTCTGTATGTTGACAAGCCTTAACACCCATCTTTTTGTCTCACTCTTCTCAGCTCTGCCTTCAGCATTTTTCAAATCCTCCTCCTTCATATGGCTTTATCTTTTTTCCTCTTTCTTTCTACAAGCATGTCCCTTTTCTCTTTACATTATTGTGTTTATCAAAACTTCTACCAAGCTTCAGTAGAATCAGAAATGGAATCACCGTGAGAATGTTCAAACTTGGATGTTGTCACCCAGTAACAAGAAATCTTGAGAGACCCTAACCTAGGGTGATTTCCAGACCCTTCACTTGAGTAAAGAAATCTATGTGTCTGAATGAGCAAATGAAAGCCGGATGTCCATATGAATACAGAACCTCCTTCTGAGGGTTGCACAGCACAAGTAACAGTTGTGAGATCCCTTTCTGTCATCTCTGAGGCCTTGGCTACACTGGCTGTTTACAGTGCTGCAACTTTCTCACTCAGGGGTGTGAAAAAACACACCCCATGAGTGCAGCAAGTTACAGCGCTGCAAAGCACCAGTGTAAACAGTGCCCCAACGCTGGGAGTGCAGCTCCCAGCGCTGCAAGCTAATCCCCCCGGGAAGGTGGAGTACCTGCAGCGCTGGGAGAGCTCTCTCCCAGCGCTGGTGCCACGACCACACTCGCACTTCAACGCACTGCGGCGGGAGTGCTCCCGCAGCAGTGCTTTGGAGTTTCGAGTGTAGCCAAGCCCTGAGTGTATTTCAAGTTGAAGAGTCCAGCTGCCATTTACCAATGTTTTGGTGAGTGCATATTTCATTGTCTCCAACATTAGTATCTTAGAGATTAAAGAGGCTAGAACTTTTCAGCTTGGAAAAGAGGAGACTATGAATATGATAGAGGTGTATAAAGTCATGAGTGATGCGGAGAAATTAGATAAGAAAAAGTTATTTACTTATTCCCATAATACAAGAACTAGGGGTCACCACATGAAATTAATGGGCAGCAGGTTTAAAATAAATAAACGGAAGTTCTTCTTCACACAGCGCACAGTCAACTTGTGGAACTCCTTGCCTGAGGAGGTTCTGAAGGCTAGGACTATAACAGTGTTTAAAAGAGAACTGGATAAATTAATGGAGGTTAAGTCCATTAATAGTTATTAGCCAGGATGGGTAAGAAATGGTGTCCCTAGACTCTGTTTGTCAGAGGGTGGGGATGGATGGCGGGAGAGAGATCACTGTTCGGTTCACTTCCTCTGGGGCACGTGGCATTGGCCACTGTTGGTAGACAGGATACTGAGCTAGATGGACCATTGGTCTGACCCAGTATGGCCGATCTTATGTAACATTTTTTCCATCCAAACTCCTGCTTCTTCAAGACTAAAATTCCCTTCTCTCTTTCCTCATAAAAATAAGCACATACCAAATTAATATGCATTTGTTTTTGAAACTCACTGCAATCTTTGTGTGGATTTGATTTCTCAGCGAGGATTTAAACTCAGGACAACAGAGAGCTGAATGTTTCTTCCAACATAATCAGACAATAGAATGACAGCAGATCCATGGGGGATAGCTAAGATTTTTTTCTCATAAAAGGAGAGAGCTGCAAGGTTATCTGAGCACAGCAGCCACATAATTACCTGCTATATTGATGGTTGGAATTAAAAAGAAACTTGTGTTATATATGTAGGTTTCATATTACTTGTTTAGAAAACCCTGAATTACCAAGTTGAGACAAATGCATTCATTCATGAATATCGAGGCGACATCTGTGGGGCGCAAAGTCTTTCCATAAAAAGAAAGAGCTTTCCCTCCGCACCAAGAGAGTATCACTATTTATATTGTGATAGTGCTTAGTGAGCAGATGCTGTACAGATATGTAACAAAGATGATCCCTGCCCTAAAGAGCTTGCAATCTAAGTTTAAGATAAGAAATGACAGGTGCATGTGATAAACAAATGAAGGAGCCAAGATAACAGTGATATAGTTATGAACAATTTAATAAACAGCCACCACATCTGCCACAGCACACCAGCTGTTTAACCTCTATCAAGGCTTGTCCCGTAGGAGTTACAGCAGAGGTGGGTTTCAAGGAGAGATTTAAAGATGGATAGTGTGATGGTGGCCTTGTGGAGTCTTGTGGGGAACTCCAATCATGTATAAAGGGCAGCATAATAGAAAGCACCAAGGCTATTCTCACAAAAAGGGACCAATGAGCATTCAAGGGCAGCTTTGCTGCCAGAGAGGAGGTGGGCTTCTCTGACTTTATAGTGTGAAAGAGACAATAGGTAGAGCAAGGGTTGACCGTAAAGGGCCTTCAAAGTGAAGACAAAAAGTTGATGCTTGATGTAGTAGAAAAGGGGTGATGCAGCAGAGGGATGCAGATGAGATGATGCGGTCAAAATGAGGAGTTAGGAAGATGACTATGCAGCAGCGTTTTGGGTGGATTTAATGCAAGATGGCATTTGTTCAGGCCAGACAGGAGCAGGTTGCAGTAATCAAGAGGAGGTGAAATAGTGAGGGGCTGTACAGGGTTTCAGTTGTATGGGTGGAGAGGGAAGGCTGCACGTTAGGGGGGTTGTTAAGGAAGAAGGACCAACATTTAGCGATTGCCTGGAATGTCAATAAAATTATCATAGTTTTATACAGTTTAAGGCCAGAGAGGTCAATAGATCATTTAGTCAGACCATCACAGGCCGTTACCTTTCACCTAGTTGCCCTGTACTGAGCCCAATAATTTGCATTTGGCTAAAGACTTCTTCTAAAAAACATCCAGTCTTGAGTTGAGAATCCACCACTTCCCTTGGCAATTTGTTCCAGTGGTTAATCACTCTCACTGTTAGAATGTTGTGCTTAACTTCTATTTTGAATTTGTCTGGTTTTAGCTTCCAGACATTACTTTCTCTTACGCCTTTCTCCACTAGATTAAAAAGCCTGGTATTTCCTTCCTAGGAACGTACTTCTACCCTGTAATTGAGTCACCTCTCAATCTTCTTTTTGATAAGCTAAACAGACTGTGATAAGCAAAGGGCAACCAAAGCGGCCTTTAAATGGCAGAGAAATATAACTCACAAGTGTCTCTGTGTATTATTTTGTTTCACAGCTGAAAGCCATGGTGCATCTACATACAAATACAGACCCCTTTACAAGACTGAGATGCAGAATTGCCTATTGGTAACTGCTCTATCTGTGGGATGCCAGGATGTGCTTCTGTCCAGATGGGGGGACTCTGACTATGATTTTGATATGATTGCCTGGAAATATATACATGTGCCCTTGAATGGAGGTGCCTTGTAGTCATTTTTTACCTTAAGTTATCCTTCAGCAAAAAGGGTGAGAGACAGATGAGACACCACCAGGAGAGGGTGCTTCCCATGGACTGAGCTAATTCCAGGAGTGACCAGAGGGAGTTGCCACAGGAGTGAGTCCTGCACCATCACAGAAAGGTTATTACTGCACATGAGACTTCCACAATTATGAGTTATGATCCATTAGGAGGTCCCAAGAGGACATGGCTCAGCCAAATGTCACCATGTTTGCTTCTAAATCTACACATGCTTGGGGTTCAATTCTGATTCCAGACCTGGCTTTGCATAGCACCAAAGAGCAGAATGCCACATGCTTTTGAGTGGTTAGCAGGACCACTGGCTCAAAGTTACGTCTGGGCTTAAATAAGACTCCAGTCCTCCAACAGGCACCATAGGACATCCATGCATGTCTACGGTACATGTATTTGAACATCCCCAGGAGAGATCAAAATGTTCAAGGTTTCAGCACCGCTTATCAATTATTTGTGTGTGCCTATGAAACAAAAGGAGCAGTGAGATCTGGAAGAGTGAGCAAGAGGACTGACAATTAGAAAGTCCTGAGTCTAAATCCAGACTCTGCCATTGGATCATTACCGGTCCCAGGTAAGTCTCCCCCTATCTCTGTGTTTCCATGTCTATAAAATGAGGATTTTAATATTTCCTTACCTTCCTCACAAGTGTTATAGGATTAATTAGTCTGTATTAGTACAAGTCTGGAAATATGTAAAGTGCTAAATAGTATTATTTATTATTTAAACTAGAATTATTTTGTCTATTGCAGTTACCCCAGGGGTCCCAGTCATGGTCCAGAACCCCATTGTGCTAAGTGCTGTACTAATATGGAACAACAGTATGGTTCCTACCCCCAAAAAGCTTCAAATGAAGTATAAGATTAGAGACAGGAAGTGGGTACAGGTGGAACACACTTAGCGTATATGATACATTTCATGAGCACTACATATTTCACATAGCATCTGAAATAAACACATGGCACAAGAACCTTTTCAGATATATAGCAGAGCGAGCTGTCAGCCTTCAGTTGATTTTACATCTCTTTCAGCTAATCAAATTCAAAATTCAGCAGATGATGTGGATCTCTTCCTTAAGCGTATCCTTAAACCAATAGCTTCCCTCTGTGTACATGTAAATATTTTTTCCACGTGTGACAAATCTAAGAAGGGCAGTAGCCTGGGTTTAACATGATAAAGCAGAACCTGTTAGAAACAAGACTTCATTTTCTTGTTATGACATGTCCCAGTAGTTCAGAATTGTTCAGAGCTGTGTAACCTACTAAATGTTAGAAGAAAAGACTGTGTGGAAGGTCACTAAATTCTCTGGGAACTGGAAAAAATTCTGTCTTTTGAAAGCAGAGATGGGTTTTGAGCTGTGAAATTCACCCCCAGACTGGAGTTTCCCCAGGGATCAAGAGAGGTTCAAATGTTTTAGCTCATTATGTACATGGCCTGAGTTTTTGTCACTGGATCCAATCTCCTCAGCCCATCTGTAGAAGGGAGGCACCTGGTAAGTTAGGAAGACTACAGCAGCAATGAGAGAGGTTTCTGGCAACAGGCCCAGCCTCCCTCAACATCAACTACCAATCCCACAAACCTCCAGAACAGGCACCAGAGCCACTTCCCCCATAGTAATGAAATACACAAGATGACCAAGTAGCCCCCAATCTCAGCAGTGCATTCAGGGCTTCTGATGAAAACAAATCAGCCAAAAGGGCATGTGCAGTGTTGCACAGGATGTTTTGGGGTGGGAGCTGTCTTGACCTTCATCTCTGCAGATGAGGGGGCAAGGAATAGAAGGGAGAAGTTTATCTGCTGTTGCTACCAGTCTTCTACTTTCCCCCTGACATTTACTCCGTTTCAGAGCTGGAGATTTCCCTAAAGACTTGCATTATCAAAGTTGTGAGTAACATCTTGACTGCCCTCAGGCTTCTCTTTCAGACACATCCACTTCAGACTTTCTACACTGTCTTCTAGTGAGCCAAATCAGGGCCGGCTCCAGGCACCAGCTTAGCAAGCAGGTGCTTGGGGCGGCCACCCCGGTGGCAATCCAGCGGAGGGTCGCTCACTCCTGGTCGGAGCAAAGGACCTCCCGCTGAACTGCTGCAAATCGCAATCGCGGCTTTTTTTTTTTTGGCTGCTTGGGGCGGCAAACCCCCTGGAGCCGGCCCTGAGCCAAATCATGCAAGCTACAAGGTAAATGGCTTAAAACCTACTCCTCTAACTGAGGTACAGAAGGATATTCTGGCGTAGCACTTGCTTTCTTTAGGATACTGTCTGCCGATCACAGGAAGGAATCTTTGTTACCTGATTCTAGGCTTATACCAAAATGTGTTGGAGGTCACCCATCAGAGCAGATTAAAGGGAGGGATGGACTGCAGCCACAAAATTTGAGGGTAATAAGAGCTGTGATTTTCGCCATTCTCCAATAGGTTCCCAAGCCCAAAATAAGACTTAATGCAATGCACTTGCTGTTGCCCTTACCTGTACCAGCCGGGGTGCGGGGACAGCCCTATAAGTATGATGAGATACCAACTATATTTCAGCAGGATTTATTTTCAGAGGTCCATTTTAATGAAAGTTGGTGCACTGCATTTATCTATGATTGGCTATGACTGCCTTTCCCATTTTTTAATCTGTTGCTGCCTAAAGATAAACTATTTAATTGGTCTCAAGTTACTTTCCAATGTTCCTATAGATTCAGTGATGCCTATTAGAAACACTTCTCACTGACAATCTGTTAGCAGCTGTGGCCACGTAGGGAGCTGGGGGAGTGACAGAAGGAAAGAATGAGGGAAGAGAGAATGAGAATGCTCAGGTTTCTGACAAGTCCTTTTGTTATTAAATGCTGGAAAGCTGATCTGTCTCTAGTAAAGGCTGCGTCTCAAGTGTTTCTTCACCCAGTAAGAAGAACCAGACTCATTTTGCAGTTCTCATACATACAAAGCTTGTCTTTGTACCCCCTACAGCTAATTTGTTAGAATTACTTAGTTCAAAAATAATTGTAATCAATGAAATGATGTGTAGAATAATGGGTTGATTTATTTCCTACCTTCCTCTTCTCTTGCCTATTCTAGCCTCCCTTGCATCCTGTCTTATGCTCAACTTAAATTCCCAGGGCAATAGTTGCTATATTAGGTATCTAGATTAGGGTGACCATACCTCCCATTTTGGCCAGGACAGCCCTCTTTTTAAGCCCTGTCCCAGACGTCCCAACTTTTTTGGCAAAATTGGGCATTTGTTCCGTTTGCTCTTGCCAACTAATCAGTTCAGAGGGGAGGTGAACAAGAAGGACTAAGAGAAAGGTCTGTACAACGAGTAATATACGCACAAGGTAAATTCAGTGCTCCTTTTAATCCTTCTCATAAAACCAGACCACAGGGGTGTTCAGTGAAAATGGAAGACAACAAATTTAAAAATGATAAAGGGGGATACATTTTAACCCATTGCCACAAAATCCTGCTGAGGCCAGGAGCTTAGCAGGCTTCAGAAAAATTAAACATTTATGTGGATGAGAAAATCCACTGTTATTTTAGAAAGAATAGCAACGTTTATGTAAGGTAGATCTGTGTGTCTACATTTCCCCTCGTGCTTCATGGCATAAATTGACCACTAATGGGAAAGACCTAGAAACTTCCCTCATGAGTATTCCGGACTGGTCATCCCTATTCCAGACTGCTCTTCTACAGGGCATCTTGAGCTTGTTTTTCTGAAGATTTTGGTTCTGGCTATTCTCAATGACAAGGTACTGGACCACTTGTCTGATTGAGTGGGGCAATTCCCATATGCCTCTGCATACACATGGCACTACACAGACATCAGACAATTATTTTTCAGTTTTGCCTTCGCTGCTTGTGATAGTTTATTAAAATATCCCTGCACTGTGTTATTATGTTGTACAGTGCTTCAGTGAAGAATGCCATATGGATTCAAAAGCACATTTGTTTTTTTGCAATGAGTCTTGCAAAGTTCCAATTGTGTTTAAAAAATTCTGCTGAGTTTTGCCTGTCTAAAGGCTTCTTTAGGAGGTTCAGCCTAAACTTTACATAGTTGACATCCCTGCTATGCCTCGAAACCAAACATGTTTACTACCTAGCATCATTGCAGCATACTTTGTGCCCTTACTTAACATGCAGTATTGCATTTATCCAAGGCATGGGTCAACTTGACAGCTACTGAGGGGCAACATCCAGCTCTTAAAAGGGCTACATGATTTTAAAAAAGAAAAGTAACAGAGCACTGAATTTCACTATGGACCACTGGGTTTTCATTGATCTCTTGGACTTTCCAATGCATTTTCCTACACTTGACACTTCACATGTTTGCCTGGGGTACTGGTTCTGAATTAGGCAAAGTATTTTATTAAAGCTGGTCATTTTTTTTGTTTGTTAAAAATGTTTTTGATGGGGAGGGGGAAAAACCTTTCTCTGAAAATTTTGATCACAAAATTTTCAGATTTTTGTTGAGTGCCCCCCAACCTTTTCAATTTTGTTCACCCTCTTCCCACCCCCTTTTTTATGGTGGAGGGAGGGAAGATAGAAAAAAGGGAAGAAATAAACACTCCCAAATAGTTTCTTTTTTAAAAATAGAAAAATGTTTCTTTTGTTTCATTGGGAGACTAAAATGCCCATAACATATTGTAAATGATGAAATTATTTTTGCAGAAAATATAGTGTTTTCCAACCAGAGCTAGTTTTTACTTAGCTGAGCGGGGGTTGGGGGAGCGTGGAGCATTGTTTTAGTTTCATCCCAGAAAACAAAGTCTTGATCCATAACTGTTACTATGGTTCCAAATGTTGTCCCTGCTACATAGGAAACACTGGCAGGTCACTTTCTGCCCTGAGAAGCCTCTGCCAGTACAAAGAGACCCAACCTGTTGGGATGTAGAACAGGTCATACAATGCTTGTTAAGGTCCCATCTGTATTTAGCATGTGCATAATCATCTAGCCAAACGATGTCATCTTCGGTGGTGTGATGCAGGTCCCATAAATGGCAACATCAGTGTGGTTACAATGACCTCTATCATCCAGGATACAAAAATAATCTTTAAAAGTGTAGCCTTTGTGTGTGCAGTGTGTTTTATTTATAAAGCTTTTAGAGCTGGCAGCTTGTCTTCTAATTTCTGTTGCGGGTGGCAGGAAGAGGGAGGAGGAAACCTCAATGACAAGATATAGGAAAATTGCAAACTGAATGTAGCAGAAGTGTAAAAAGGAAAATAAGAGGCTTTGGGCATGTTTGTGCAAATACTAATGCCTCCAAAATGATGATAGACTGGATGTATCAATTTGCAAAATTATAGATGTCGCTATGCTGAGTAAAAAGCGGTATGGCACATTTTGAACAGCATGGGGCCTGTGCGTGTCAGTCAATACATACAATTAAACAAGAAGAAAAATTGCTTGCCTGAAATGTGAAAATTTGCAGTATTGCACTAATGGATTTAGCCTGCATTTGCACAAAGGGAGAATTCTTTTGGACCCTATGGAAGGGCCATGACATGCCCAGTAAGGTGCTGGAGATTAGTTAATATTTGTAGAGCACTTGGAAGAGCAAAAGTGGTACAGTATTTATTATTATTTGATACTTAAGGCCACATTCTGTCACCCTTATACTGGATAGTCTCTATGGGTTTGCTCATGGGCACTGGAATTGTTGGATACTTACCCCTGTCATGGAACAAGTGTATAACTTCTTGCAACTGTCATTTGGCTTGAGGTCAGGAAACGCAAAGATCAGTCTCTTAACTGTGTGTCACCTTGATTGCAACAGGAGTCATTTCAGTGAGTTGTTTTTTTATCTTGTGGAAAGTGCCCACTATTAAGGTGATATAAGCTTGAGTGACTGGAGAGCACGAAGAATGCCATGCTGCATCTTGGTACATACTACTAGCCAGGCAGGATGTAGTCTCAAGAAACTGTAATTTGATACTAAAGGTGCTTTACCTGTGAGCCGGACTGTAGAACTCCATCAGTCTCAGCTGGACCTCATTCTGCCCTTTATCCAAGAACCCCTGTGTTTCCAATGGCTGGCATGTAACTGTATGGGCATCTCAGCTGGCACATACGCATTAATAACTAATTACGTGTGCTTATATTACAAGAACACAGACTCGTACACATTTATAGAGTCAAATGGTGCACTTACTGTGAATATTTTATTGCAGCCAACAAAAGGTGCTGAGTAACTATTTGGGAATAGCTATATTGAGTGTAGTTGCTGTGGATGGGAACATGGTTGAGGGAATAATGCTAGGATTCTGCAGCAGTGTGTCTCTCTTAAGCAGTATTTGCTGTTTCTGATCCTTGTTATCCAAGTGCTCAGCACTTTCTTTTCTCCTGTCTAGCTCTAGCTCACATATAAGTAGTATGTCATCTAACAGCTGTGGCAAGGTCCAAGGGGAAATTATGTAACAAATCTGTGGCCTCAGTTCGATTTGCAGAACTTCAGAGACAGAACTCAGGGGGACTAAGCTTCTGAAGCAGACAAATCTATCACTTGAGCTAGTGAAGAATCTCCATTACCTGTCAGCAGTGTAGACCCTATGAGACACAGCTGAGTGGTTCTTTTTAATCCAGTAGAGGGTAGTAGAACTCATACATATACTAGCCAGTTCATTACAGTATGAAGGCTAACATGCTGGCTAGGTCAGCAGTACGCCATGCAACTCTAGAGGAGACTGGAAATCAGGAGAGGCTGTATGATGTCTTGTGATGTTGAGTAATGCTCTCGGCAGCCAGGTTGGCTGGTCGAAAGGTACAATACATAGACACTGCTCCAGGTTTGAGGCTCTAGAGCAGCTGTTCAGGTTTGTGTCCATGGCAGGGAAAGGGGTCAGGGATTCTATTCCTTGCAGAACCTTCCAAACTAGTTTACTCACAGTTGGTGCAGTATAGAGGGTTAGGACCATTAGAGAGCAGCATATGCCAGACCAGTGGTTCAATTCTATCCCCAGGTACCAAAAGCGCTTTCTTGATTGCAAGCTCTTTGGGGCACTGTGTTCCTGTGTATGTGTTTGGACAGTGCCCTGCAGCACATTGTGAGAACGCATGTAGAACTGATAAATGAAATTGTTTTTAATTGTTACTTCTGTTCATCATTCACTACACTTGCCTATACTGTAACTTCTGTTCCATATTGTAATTCAAACCCCATTTTAAAACACTCACTACATTTTGTAAAAGCTTCCTCCAACCTTCATTTTTGCAAACCCTGCTGTAAGCTTATTAGTTTAGTTTAGATGTGTGAATGAGGTATGTATGAATGATGGAATCAACCTCCAGCCCCAGCCTGTCCTGATGAGATAAAGTTCAAATACCAACGGCTGAAGACCTAGACAACAGCCCTAAACAAAGTAAGAAGCATCCACCCTAAAAAGAAAAGGACAACAGAACAACAGAAGGAAGATCAAAGCCAGGTCCAAGGCTGAAAGTCACGCCTGCAATTGATGGGTGATCAATCTAAACCCAGAGGCAGCGTGACACAGCAAGACCTATAGACTTTGAATCCAAACTAAAAGCCTATAAAAAAAGAAGGGTGAGATGAGAAACTCTGGGTAACATTCTGCTGCCAACATGGAAGAATGTCGGTGCCTGCCCAACAGAGATCCAGCTCAGTCTTGTGCCCAGCTTTCCTGGCCAGTTAGCTGCCACAAGCTATGAACCCAAGCTGCAAAATTAAGCCATGAACTTAAGCTATCTTCAGGACTGGTAACTTTGCAGCAGCTGCAGAACACCTGATGAATGTGGATGTATGTGTGTATGTGTGTGTGTATAGGTATTAGGTATAATGTGTGTGTATAAGAATTAAGATATTAGTTATTAGTCATAAATTGTTATCATAATAAATGTGGCATCTTTGCCTTGTCCCCTTTAATAAGATCCTGCTGGTTTTTACTGGTCTAATATAATTGGTATAACACGCACCTATAAATAACTAACACATCCATCTGTTTAGGTCTTTGATATGGGTCCATCAGTGGAGTATCTAAGCACACCTAGTTCAGTCTCCTGCCCTGATACTTCAGGAAAAGGTATAAAGCTGTGTGAGCACCAGACCAATTACACAAGTGGATTTGCCCTCCTGATCCCCACAGGTGGTCAGAGTATACTTGGAAGTGCAAACAGTTGTTTTAGTGTTGCTGTCTTTCTTGTGTCATCACCATCTATATTGTTTACACATGTAGTGATCCAGAACCTCTTAAATGTCACTAAACAAATTGCTGAGATTACTTCTGGGATTCCACAGATTAATTAGAGGTTGTGTAAAGAAACACCCCCTTTTCTCAGTTCTGTAATTGCTACCAACTGATTTCAATGATAGTGGGAGACTGGATGAGCTAGACTCAACCATTCCAGGTTACCTAAACCTGTCACTTGCTGCAGCACCTTTCTCTGGCCTCCTCTCTCTGGCCACGTCCAGACTACCCGCCGTATCGGCGGGTTAAAATCGATTGCTCAGGGATCGATATATCGCGTCTAAACGCGATATATCGATCCCCGAGCGCGCTTATATCGATTCCGGAACTCCATCAACCCTAACGGAGTTCCGGAATTGACAGGGAGAGCCGCGAACATCGATCCCGCGCGGTGTGGACGGGTGAGTAATCCGATCTTAGATATTCGACTTCAGCTACGTTATTCACGTAGCTGAAGTTGCGTATCTTTAAGATCGATTTCCCCCCCCCCAGTGTGGACCAGCCCTCTTTCTAATGTAAAATAGTCCAACTTTCTTCAGTCTGTCTCCACACAAGCCAGCTCTGTGATTTGCTGTATTTAACATTCTAGGACAGGGATAGGCAACCTATGGCACGCGTGCTGAAGGCAGCATGAGAACTGATTTTCAGTGGCACTCACACTTCCCAGGTCCTGGCCACTGGTCCAGGTGGCTCTGCATTTTAATTTAATTTTAAATGAAGCTTCTTAAACATTTTAAAATTATTTACTTTACATACAACAATAGTTTAGTTATATATTATAGACTTATAGAAAGAGACCTTCTAAAAATGTTAAAATGTATTACTGGCACGCAAAATGTTGAATTAGAGTGAATAAATAAAGACTCAGTACACCACTTCTGAAAGGTTGCTGACCCCTGTTCTAGGGTTTTGGATAGCATGCTAAATAGTGTCACCATTTGGTCCATGGCATTTATTAGCTTTACTGGGTTAATGTTTTACTTGAAGTTTTCAGAACACATGCCCTTAAGGCATTAGGAACAATAGGGGAAATTAGCACTGGTGTAGCTACATTGCAAGAGTTACACTGCTTCCAAATCCCTAATGTAGATGCACTGCACTAAAGTGAGGTCTAAAGCTGTGTGAGTTCATCTGTAAACTGTGGTGGTGAGTCCTAGCAGCGTAAAGTTGCATTTACACCCAGGTATTAATACCAGTGCATGTTTCTCTAATGTAGATGGAGCTTTTAGTTTTAAAGGTCAAAACTGAAGCCTCTGGTGTGCAAAACACAGGTACTATAGTTGTTAGAAAGTTTCTTGTAAAAGCACGAGGAAAACATAAGCATTAACACAGTTGCAGATGGCTTTGCTGGACTGGATTCAGTAAAACTATAAATCTACGATCCCTCTCTGATCATGCCAAATAATTTGTAGCATGGAGCCATGCTGTTTTGAAATCCAGCAAGAGTGCAGATCAGACTCTTCACCAGTCTGCTCAGTATTTTCTTATCTCCATTCCCTATAGGCAGAACTTATAAATACTTGAATAAGGCTTATTTTGGGGATGTAGGTCATCAAATATCTAAGTTCTTCTTCGAGTGATTGCTCACATCCATTCCAGTTAGGTGTGCGCGCCACGCGTGCACGTTCGTCGGAAACTTTTTACCCTAGCAACTCCAGTGGGCCGGCAGGTCGCCCCCTGGAGTGGCGCCGCCATGGCGCCCAATATATATCCCTGCCGGCCCACCCGCTCCTCAGTTCCTTCTTACCGCCGTGTCGGTCGTTGGAACTGTGGAGCGCAGCATAGCTGTCCTCCACGTCCCTAGCTCTCCTTGTTATCTATCGTTTATCTCTAGCACTATTGTAGTTGTTAATTAGATTGTTAAGTGTAGATAGTAGTAGTTAAGTTAAGTAGTTTGTAAATAGTTCTTCGCCGGGGGCTTAGCCCTTCCCGGCACCCGGCACCAGGCTCATGCCTGGTTCGCCGGGCTTCAAGCAGTGTGCGGCCTGCAAGAAGCCCATGCCTACCAGCGATCCCCACGACGCGTGCCTGAAGTGCCTGGGGGAATCGCACAGATCCGACAAGTGCCGCATCTGCAAGGCTTTTAAGCCAAGGACAAAGAAGGAGAGGGATCAAAGGCTCCGGACTCTCCTTATGGAGGCGGCACTTGACCCGGCGGCTTCACAGGCCGTGATCTCGGCGCCGGCACCGGATCGCACCGGCACCGAGAAGACTCCCCGGCACCGACCTTCTCCGGCACCGGGGACAGAGCCTAGGCCGTCGAAGTCTATTACTCCGGCCAGGCAGACCCGACTGGAGCGCCCGGCCTCAACATCGGCCGCGGCGCCGCCGGCACCGTCGACTCCGGGCCCGGCGGGTCCGTCGAGTCCGGTGCCGCCAAGCTCCCCCATGACATCTGGGGTTGAGATAGTGGTGCCATCCACACCGGAGACCTTCGCCTCGGCACGGGACCTCATAGCCATGACTGAGCCCACTCAGCTGCCACCCCCGGTACCTCCGGTGCGGGTCGTGTCCAGAGGCAAGCCTATGATGTCGGCACCGTCTCGGGACTCACGTTCTCGATCCAGGTCCCGACGTCACGGTCGCTCCAGATCCCGCCGCCGCTCGCAGTCCCGGCACCGCTCCCCTCAGCGGTACCGGTCTCACTCGCGGCGCCGGTCGACATCAAGATGATCGCGGTCGGACTCCAGCTGCCGATACTGGCACCGCGATTCCAGGAGCCGATTCAGACATTACTCGCCGCACCGGTCGACCTCCCGGCACCGAGCTGGTGGCAGGTCCCGGTCCCGGTCGACCTCCCGGCACTGAGCTGGTGGCAGGTCCCGATCCCGGCACCGAAGCGGCGCCCGGTACCGGTCCAGATCCCGGCACCGTGACAGAACCCGGTCCCGGTCCCGGCGCCGATATGACTCCCGGCACCGGTCTCCGGCACCGAGAAGATCGTCCGTGCCGGCCCGCGCAGACCCTTACCATCCAGGGTCCGCCCCGCCATGGCCCTCTAGACAGCCGTCCGTATCTTCGCAAACGGACAGCGGGTATGCGCTGGGCACCGACCGGCAGGCGGCGCTGTTCAGCGATCCGCCACAGCAGGACCAAGGCCCGCAACAATGGGGATTCTGGACACCCTGGGCATACCATCAGGCCCAGGGCCCCCAACAGCTCCCTGCTAGGCCGGCGACTGCGGAGCGCAGGGCACCTGAAGCCTCGTTGTCTCGCCCCCCTCCCTCCCCGGATGGGGAGGAAGGGTCCAAGCATCAAGACTCCGCTTTGGCTCCTGAGGCAGAGGCGAGGGCCGAAGGAGACCCGCCGTTAGACACTCTCTTGCCGGGGGTCTCCTCATCCTCCTCCCCGGATGAAGCGGTGGCTGGTATCTCCTCCAACAGCCCGCCCCCGCTGGACCTCAGGGCGCACCAAGACCTCCTCAGGCGAGTAGCTCAAAATCTGAGTCTGCAAGCCGAGGAGGTCTCGGAGATAGAGGATCCAATCGTTACCATCCTCTCGGCAGACGCTCCCACCAGAGTCGCCCTACCATTCATACGAACCATCCAGGCCAACGCCAACACCATCTGGCAGTCTCCGGCCTCCATTCCTCCTACTGCGAAGGGCGTCGAGAGGAAGTACATGGCTCCTTCTAAGGGCTACGAGTACCTCCATGTGCACCCGACTCCGTGTTCCCTGGTGGTTCAATCAGTGAACGATAAGGAGCGTCACGGCCAGGAGGCTCCAGCCCCCAAATCCAGGGAGGCCAGGCGGATGGACCTCCTCGGCCGTAAGGTGTACTCGGCTGGGGCGCTGCAGCTCAGGGTCTCCAACCAGCAAGCCCTGCTGAGCAGATACGCCTTCAACTCCTGGGTGGCAGCAGACAAATTCAAGGAGCTGCTGCCACAAGATGCTCGCCAAGAGTTTACGGCCATCTTGGAGGAAGGCAAGAAAGTCGCACGCACGTCCTTGCAAGCCTCTTTGGACGCTGCAGACTCGGCTGCCCGTACCCTCGCGTCGGGTGTAACAATGCGTCGCATCTCCTGGCTGCAGGTTTCTGGCCTTCCGCCGGAGCTCCAGCACACTATACAGGACCTTCCTTTCGAAGGCCAGGGCTTGTTCTCGGAAAAGACAGACCCCAGACTCAAGAGTCTGAAAGACAACCGAGTCATCATGCGGTCACTCGGGATGCACACACCCGTGACGCAACGCAGACCCTTCCGGCCGCAGCAACAACAACAGCGCAGGCCGTATCCCCAGTTCCGCCAGCGGCAGGACCTTAACAGGCGCCGCGGCAGGAACGGAAGGCGCAGGCACTCGGGGAACCAAGGGGGGCAGAACCAAGGCTCCTCTAAGCCCCCGCCTGGACCTAAGCCTTCATTTTGAAGGTGCGCCCGAGGGCGCAGTAACAGTTTCCCCAATGGATCCTTCCCCCCCGTTTTCCAACCGCCTTTCGTTTTTCCTCCCAGCGTGGTCCCTAATAACATCAGACCGCTGGGTCTTAAGCACGGTGCAGTCGGGATACCGCCTGCAGTTTGTTTCATTTCCTCCTTCCCGCCCCCCTTCCTCGTCCCTCTTCAGGGACCCCTCTCACGAGCAATTCCTTCGACAGGAGGTGCAGACGCTCCTCGGCAAAGGAGCTATAGAGGCGGTGCCGGAGAACGAGAAGGGCAAGGGGTTTTATTCCCGCTACTTTCTGATCCCCAAGGCCAAGGGGGGCCTCAGGCCTATCCTCGACCTGCGAGAGCTCAACAAGTACCTGGTGAAGTTGAAGTTCCGCATGGTATCCCTGGGGACCATTATCCCATCCCTGGATCCGGGAGACTGGTACGCCGCCCTCGACATGCAGGACGCGTATTTTCACATTGCCATCTGGCCACGTCACAGACGTTTCCTTCGCTTCGTTGTGGGGCCTCTTCATTATCAATTTGCAGTCCTCCCATTTGGCCTGTCCACGGCCCCGAGGGTGTTTACGAAATGCATGGCAGTTGTTGTGGCGCAGCTTCGGCGCAGTCGTATCCACGTGTTTCCGTATCTGGACGATTGGTTGATTCGGGGCATGTCGGAACAACAAGTCTGCAGCCATGTCCGCGTGATCACCGACATGTTCGCCACTCTGGGCCTCTTGGTAAACACGGACAAGTCCACCCTGGTTCCCACACAAAGGGTGGAATTCATCGGGGCCGTCCTGGACGCCACTGTGGGCAGGGCCTTGCTGCCATTGCAGTGGTTCCAGGCCTTGTCGGCGATCGTGCAACGGCTGCGGACAGCCCCCTTAACGTCAGTGCGGACATGTCTAACCCTGTTAGGCCACATGGCGGCTTGTACCTTTGTGACCGATTACGCTCGGCTCCGCATGAGGCCCCTCCAGTTGTGGCTCATCAGTCATTACAGACCGACAAGACAGCCGATAGATATGTTAATCACAATCCCCCAGAGGGTATTAGATTCCCTCGGCTGGTGGCTAGACCAGTCAGTGTTATGTGCGGGTCTCCCCTTCCACCCACCTCAGCCCTCGGTGTCCCTAACAACGGATGCCTCGGATCTCGGCTGGGGGGCCCACCTAGGGACCCTGAGGACGCAGGGCCTGTGGTCCCAGGAGGAGGTGGGGCTACACATCAACATGCGGGAGTTGAGAGCGGTCCGTCTTGCTTGTCAAACGTTCTGTCATCAGCTTCAGGGTCGCTGTGTCGCGGTGTTCACCGACAACACGACGACCATGTATTATATCAACAAGCAAGGCGGCACCAGATCCTCCTCCCTGTGCCACGAGGCGATACGACTCTGGGACTTTTGTGTAGCCCACTCCATTCACCTCATGGCTTCCTTCCTCCCCGGAGTACGGAACACGCTGGCGGATCGATTGAGCAGATCCTTCCTGTCACACGAGTGGTCCCTTCGCCCAGACGTCGCCCTCTCCATCTTCCGGAGGTGGGGTTATCCCCGGGTGGACCTCTTCGCGTCCAAGGGGAACAGGAAGTGCCAAGCGTTCTGCTCCTTTCAGGGCAGGGAGCCCGGGTCGATAGCGGATGCCTTCCTCATCCAGTGGTCGACCCACCTGTACTATGCGTTTCCCCCATTCCCTCTGGTCCACAGGGTCCTTCTGAAGGTGCGCAGGGACAGGGCTCACGTGATCATGGTAGCCCCGGCAAGGCCCAGACAGCACTGGTACCCCATGCTGCTGGACCTGACCATAGCCGACCCAGTTCCCCTGCCCCTTCATCCGGACCTGATTACCCAGGAGCACGGGACCCTCTGTCACCCGGACCTGCAGTCGCTGCACCTAGCGGCGTGGCTCCTGCATGGCTGACTGGATCTGAGCTGCGCTGCTCCACGCCGGTGAGGGAGGTGCTCTTGGGCAGCAGGAAGCCATCCACAAGAGCGACATATTTGGCCAAATGGAAACGCTTCTCCTGTTGGTGCGTGGAGAGAAATCTCCGCCCTTTGGAAGTTTCGGTAGCCGACATCTTAGACTACATTTGGTCCCTCAAAGGGCAAGGTCTGGCCATATCGTCGTTGCGAGTCCACCTAGCAGCTATCTCCACCTTTCACCCGGGTGCGGATGGTCGCTCTGTTTTTTCTCACCCGACGGTGTCTAGATTCCTTAAGGGGCTGGAACGTTTATACCCTAACGTCCGTCCCCCTGCTCCAACCTGGGATCTTAACCTGGTGTTGTCCCGGCTCATGGGGCCCCCCTTTGAGCCGTTAGCTACTTGCTCCCTGCTTTACCTCTCTTGGAAGACGGCCTTTCTAGTAGCTATCACCTCAGCTAGAAGGGTGTCGGAACTCCGGGCTCTTGTGGTAGACCCCCCATATACGGTCTTCCACAAAGACAAGGTGCAGCTGAGACCACACCCTGCTTTTCTCCCCAAGGTGGTCTCAGCCTTCCACGTCAACCAAGAGATATTCCTCCCAGTTTTTTTCCCGAAACCTCACTCCTCAGGCAGGGAGCAGCAGCTCCACTCGCTTGATGTCCGTAGGGCTCTCGCGTTCTACGTGGAGAGGACCAAGCCCTTCCGCAAATCCCCCCAGCTTTTCGTGGCACTAGTGGACCGCATGAAAGGGCTTCCTATCTCCTCCCAGAGGTTATCCTCTTGGGTAACGTCCTGCATCAGGACCTGCTATGACTTGGCCCATGTCCCTACGGGCCGTGTGACTGCGCATTCTACCAGGGCGCAGGCGTCGTCGCTGGCTTTCCTCGCCCGTGTGCCCATCCAGGAAATCTGTCGGGCAGCGACCTGGTCATCGGTCCACACCTTTGCTTCCCACTACGCCCTGGTCCAGCAGTCAAGAGACGACGCGGCCTTCGGATCTGCAGTGCTCCATGCCGCGACTTCTCACTCCGACCCCACCGCCTAGGTATGGCTTGGGATTCACCTAACTGGAATGGATGTGAGCAATCACTCGAAGAAGAAAGACGGTTACTCACCTTTGTAACTGTTGTTCTTCGAGATGTGTTGCTCACATCCATTCCACACCCGCCCTCCTTCCCCACTGTCGGAGTCGCCGGCAAGAAGGAACCGCGGAGCGGGTGGGCCGGCAGGGATATATATTGGGCGCCATGGCGGCGCCACTCCAGGGGGCGACCTGCCGGCCCACTGGAGTTGCTAGGGTAAAAAGTTTCCGACGAACGTGCACGCGCGGCGCGCACACCTAACTGGAATGGATGTGAGCAACACATCTCGAAGAACAACAGTTACAAAGGTGAGTAACCGTCTTTTGTTTGTACTGCACTGGCATAGTGCATCTGATAATGTCTCACACTAGTGGCTGGCTCAGCAGCTAGAACAGCTTGATTCTGGTTCCCCATTAAGGGGATTCTCCTTTGGCTCATGTGGTTTTGGTGGTCCCCAGTTCATTTCTGCCCCAATGATGTGGTATTTGCCCCTACTGAACATAGTCACTGTCATGTTATATTTTTTCTTTTTGATTCTGCAGCCTACTCCAGGTAACATGAGAAGGGCTGTAACACTATCATGTTCATTCTACCTTAACTATTACTAGGTGTTTTACTTAAATTGCAGAGAAATCACATAATTTTTGTGGGTTGGTGTCCTGGTATAATTCCCCAACTCTGAACCTTAGCGTCCAAAAGATGGGGTACCAGCATGAATTCCTCTAAGCTTAATTACCAGCTTAGAAACTGTAGCGCTGCCACCAGCCAGGAATTCCAGTGCCTGGTACACTCTGGTCCCCCCAAAACCTTGCCCGGGGACCCCCAAGACCCAGACCCTCTGGATCTTAACACAAGGAAAGTAAACCCTTTTCCCTCACCATTGCCTCTCCCAGGCTTCCCCTCCCTGGGTTACCCTGGAAGATCACTGTGATTCAAATTCCTTGAATCTTAAAACAGAGAGGAAAATGCACCTTCCCCCCTCCTTCTCTCTCCCCCTCCCAGACTCTCCCTGAGAGAGACAGTAATCCTAACACACAGAGAGAAAATTAACTTTTCTCTCCCCCTTCCCTCCTTTCTCCCCACCAATTCCCTGGTGGATCCAGATCCCGTCCCCTGGGGTCTCACACCAGAATAAAAAAAACAATCAGGTTCTTAAACAAGAAAAACTTTTAATTAAAGAGGGAAAAAACAGTGAAAATTATTTTTGTAAATTTAAGATAGAATAGGTACAGGGTCTTTCAGCTATAGACACTGGGAATACCCTCCCAGCCTAAGTATACAAGTACAAATTAAAATCCTTTCAGCAAAATATAAATTTGAACTCCTTCCAGCCAAATAAACATTTGCAAATAAAGAAAACAAACATAAGCCTAACTCACTTTATTTACCTAGTACTCACTATTCTGGATCTATAAGAACCTGTATCAGGGAGATTGGAGAGAAACCTGGTTGCAGATCTGGTCCCTTTGAGCCCCCAGAGTGAACAACAACCAAACACTAACAGCACACACACAAAACTTCCCTCTCTCAAGATTTGAAAGTATCCTGTTCTCTGATTGGTCCTCTGGTCAGGTGACAGCCAGGCTCACTGTTCTTGTTAACCCTTTCCAGGCAAAAGAGATATGAAGCACTTTTGTTCTATTAACTCCTACTTATCTATTTATGACAGTTGGTCACAGCATAAATATCAAATTTCATGGATGTGTAACATGTCCATGAAATTTGCTGTTTATGCCATGATCAATCCATGAAAAATGTGATTTCTCTGCAGCATTTCTCATACTGGGGACCCCAACCCAAAAGGGGGTCACAAGCCTATTTGTTAGGTGGTGGTGGCTGCTGGCTGGATGCCCAGTTCCGTAGGCATCGCTGCTGCCAGAAATACCATGCCACCCTTACTTCTCCGCTGCTGCTGGTAGTGACACTCCCTTCAGACTGGGCACTCGGCTAGTAGCTGCTGGTCTGCCCTCAGAGCTGGGTGGCTGGAGACCAGCTTTCATGGTCTGTGACTTGATTTTCACATCTGTGAATTTAGTAGACTCCTAACAATTGCATTGTCACAGAGGAATCTGTATGTTACATCTACAGGCCCAGCGGTGCCTTAGATCCTTTTTAGTCCCTCTTGAGTGCACTCCTCAGGTGGCAGCCTGGCTTCCTGCATCTCAGTCTAGGTGGAATCACGTGGGCCAACTATTCTGTTTGGATCTCTGGGTGACAGCCTCTGTGTTTCCTCACTGTGTTAATGGCATGAGTCCAACTTGTTTTTGACATTTGTAAGAGTTTCCCTTTAGGATCCTGTGACAGTATATGTTTGTATAGACACAGAAACAGTATCATCAGAACAAAGCATTATTCATCCCTGAAAGGTACAAGGCCTTTGGACAGCAATAGGTAAAAATAATAAAAGGTTTACACACACTTGGGTGTTAAGCCCAGCCAATGGCGACCCATGGGAGAGGCGAAGGGTCACATGACCCTCCCCAAAACGCCGGGGGGAGGAGGTGAAGGCTGGCAGCCGGGGAGATGAAGGGGCAGGGCCAGAGCCAGAAGGGAAGAGGCGGGGCCAGAGCCTCTCCTCTTCCTGCCTTCTCTTTTGGCCACACTGCCTGGTGCATCACACAGCGGGGAAGTGCATTAGTAGCTCCGTGAGAGCCTATCCCAGCTTCCCCAAACCTCCCTTTTCTATGGTCTGGGAGGGCTCGGATTCCCTTTGACCTCCGGTTCAGCCTAGTGACCAAATAAATCTTTCTAACCTAGATGATGCCAGTTGGGAGTATTCCCTAATGCAGGGGTTCTCAACCTTTTTCTTTCTGAGGCCCCTCCAACATGCTATAAAAACTCCACGGCTCACCTGTGCCACAGCAATTGGTTTTTTGCATATAAAAGCCAGGGCCGGCGTTAAGGGGTCGCAAGCAGGGCAGTTGCCCATGGCCCTATGCCACAGGGGGCACGGAGAAGCTAAGTTGCTCAGAGCCCCAGAATTTAGCCCCATGCAGCTGGACTTGGGCTTTCTGCCTGGGCCCCAGCGAGTCTAACACTGGTCCTGCTTGGCGGACCCCCCGAAAGCTGCTCGTAGTCCCCCCAAGGGGCCCTGGACACCTTGGTTGAGAACTACCGTCCACACGTACTGAGGCAGAGTGGCCTCGCTCTGTGCTGACAGGGAGGAACCACTCCTTGCCCCCTGGTGAGCGGAGCCAAGCCAGGCATGCCCGTTGCACGGGAAGTGGAGGGGAAGTATAAGAGGAGGGGCCTCCAGCTCAGCTGAGGGAGAGCCAGGGAAGGAGTCAGATGGTGCTGCCTTGCTGCTGGCCCCAGAGCCAGGGACTGTGCTGTATCAATCCCTCCCTCTGGTGGAATACCTGTAGAAGCTGCTGGAACTGCTGGTGGGCAAAGACCCTGAGGGCCTGTAAGTCCTATGAACAGGTAGGAGTAGGAAATAGCCCAGGAAAACCAGACATTAGTTCAGCTGTGTTGCTGAAACCGTGGCCTGCAGGTTTCCGCAGGATCCCTGCTGAGCCAGTGGCAGGATTCCCTTTCACTGTTAGGGTCCTGGGCTGAGACCTGGTGGAGTAGGGTAGGCCTGGCCCCCCTGCTGCCAACCCACCTTAGGCTGGATGGCCTGTGTTTGTTTGCTGTCTGCCCCAGCCAGGGAGCTGGGCCATAGCCTGCTATTGCTCTGCCCTGCCTGGGGGGCTGAGTCTGACCATGCTTACAGCTTGCTCCAGCCAAAGAGCTGTCTACAAACCGTTATTGCTCTACCCTGCCCAGAAGGCTTGAACCTGACTGGTGGTTGTCAGCTGCAGCCAGGTGGCTGGGCTAAAGTCTGCCAATTGCCCTGTCCTGAGGGGCCAGGGACCAAGACTCTTTACTGACTTACCGTGTTAATCTCCTGTTGATTGGCTCTCCGCCGCTAGGTGGTATAGTGAGGTGGAGTGGTCTCCCTTGGACGCTGACAGGGAGGAACCCTCCAAATCACTACACCCAATAAACAGCTTTTCTGTTGCTTCTTCCAGCATTCTTGTCTGTGACATTTTCATTTCCTGTGCATTTCTCTCTTAACAGCCTCCTGTGATTTAGGTCCTAGCATCAGGCAAGTTAATATAAAACAGATAACCTCAGGGGCATAGGATAGTTATAAAAATGCAGATATTTTCCAGTTCTCCACAACATAATTTTTGGGAAAGGTCTTGTAGCAGAGGGCATGATTTTCAGTGAGGAGTGAAATACAGAAGGTTCACAAGTTCACTTCTGATAAGCCCCGCAAAGTTCAGATGCTTATCCAAAGATTATCTGAATTAATCCAACCCTCTTGTTAGTCCTAAAATTGAGTTGAAAGTTTTACAGGAGAAGCTTTTCTCATTAAATTTCTGTGGCTCTGACTAGAACTGGTAACAACAATATTTGGCACATTTCATCTTCAAGGAGTTTACAGACATTCATTTTCTGGTAATGTCTCCCCACGTAGAACTAACATGGTCACCCCCAATTCCTCTCTCCAAGACACCTGAACTTTTGAAGATTGTGACCCTAAGCACCCTTGTATTCACACGCTACACATTACTGCAATAATCTTTGTGTAAAATATGCTGTGTGAGATATCATTTAAAAACTAATCACACTGATTATTAATATTCGTGTGCAATGTGTGTATGAAATGCATATTAAAAGTTATGAACATAAGCTGAAATTATTAATAAAATCTGTTTACCAGACAAGTCTGGGGATGTTTCTCAGAGACAAAGGATAAGCTGACACCTCTAGCCAGGTGTCATCAAATTGATTAGTAATCAGCTGTCAAATGGCAAGAACAGATTGTCCTGAATTTTATCAAAGAACAGCCTGGAGCCTCTTTCACCATGAGACTCTATATCTCCTTTGTCACAGTAGGAGTGAACATTATCTAGGGGTGACCCTCAGGAAAATGCATTTCGAAGGCTGACTGAACCATAAGTGAGGAGCAAAACATCCCAATTCATATCTCTTTCTTACCCTCACCTAAGAAGACAAAGGAACCAAGCCTTTGACTTTGAGAGGGATCCTGACCTTAGAATTTGGTCAGCCCCATTGCTGGGAATATGTGGTAAGGATTTTACCTTGAACCAAGTCTAGTTTGTTAAGTTTAAGCTATTAGGAAGTGTTTTATCTTTAGGTCTCATGTAACCCTTTCTGACTTTGATACTTTATATTTGTATTCACTTAAAACCTATCTCTTTGTCATTAAATAAACTTGTTTTATTTTTAACCTAAACTTATCCAGTGCTGTGTTTAAACTGAACTGTTTGGAAATGCCAGAGAAATGAGCAAACAGTTGAATATTGATCCTTTGTAAGGGCAATGGACATCAAATATCTGAACCATCCAGAAGAGGAATGGTCAGGGCAGAACACATGTTTTGGGGAAATTTGAGACTGAGAGTGTGCTGGGGTCACCCTGCAGGTAATAACCCAGGCTGATGGAAGCTGGAGTGTGACTGGTGCACTGCAGATAGGTTGCTGGGTCAGAGCTGCTGGACCAGGGCTGCAGCTCTACACAGACACTCAGGGCGTGACCTGCATGCTGTTAGGCTGTTTGTGAGCAGCCCAGGTTGGGAGCTACAACAGCAAAACATTGTGAGACACCCAAGGTTGTGGGGCAGGCAGTGACATAACCCCTCACTGGTCTGGACTGAACTGCTGAATGTGACACGGACCAAAGGAAAAGAACAAGGAACAATCTGTTCTTCTTCGAGTGATTGCTCACATCCATTCCAGTTAGGTGTGCGCGCCGCGCGTGCACGTTCGTCGGAAACTTTTTACCCTAGCAACTCCAGTGGGCCGGCAGGTCGCCCCCTGGAGTGGCGCCGCCATGGCGCCCAATATATATCCCTGCCGGCCCACCCGCTCCTCAGTTCCTTCTTACCGCCGTGTCGGTCGTTGGAACTGTGGAGCGCGGCATAGCTGTCCTCCACGTCCCTAGCTCTCCTTGTTCTCTATCGTTATCTCTATTGTAGTTGTTAGTTAGATTGTTAAGTAGATAGTAGTAGTTAACTGATAAGTAGTTGTAAATAGTTTTTCGCCGGGGGCTTAGCCCTTCCCGGCACCCGGCACCGGGCTCATGCCTGGTTCGCCGGGCTTCAAGCAGTGTGCGGCCTGCAAGAAGCCGATGCCTACCAGCGATCCCCACGACGCGTGCCTGAAGTGTCTGGGGGAATCGCACAGATCCGACAAGTGCCGCATCTGCAAGGCTTTTAAGCCAAGGACTAAGAAGGAGAGGGATCAAAGGCTCCGGACTCTCCTTATGGAGGCGGCACTTGACCCGGCGGCTTCGCAGGCCGTGATGTCGGCGCCGGCACCGGATTGCACCGGCACCGAGAAGACTCCCCGGCACCGACCTTCTCCGGCACCGGGGGCAGAGCCTAGGCCGTTGAAGTCCATTACTCCGGCCAGGCAGACCCGAGTGGAACGCCCGGCCTCAACATCGGCCGCGGCGCCGCCGGCACCGTCGACTCCGGGCCCGGCGGGTCCGTCGAGTCCGGTGCCGCCAAGCTCCCCCATGACATCTGGGGTCGAGATAGTGGTGCCATCCACACCAGAGACCTTCGCCTCGGCACGGGACCTTATAGCCATGACCGAGCCCACTCAGCTACCACCCCCGGTACCTCCGGTGCGGGTCGTGTCCAGAGGCAAGCCTATGATGTCGGCACCGTCTCGGGACTCACGGTCTCGATCCAGGTCCCGACGGCACGGTCGCTCCAGATCCCGCCGCCGCTCGCAGTCCCGGCACCGCTCCCCTCAGCGGTACCGGTCGCACTCGCGGCACCGGTCGAAATCACGACGATCGCGGTCGGACTCCAGCCGCCGTTACCGGCACCGCGACTCCAGGAGCCGATCCAGACATTCGCCGCACCGGTCGACCTCCCGGCGCCGAGCTGGTGGCAGGTCCCGGTCCCGGTCGACCTCCCGGCACCGAACCGGTGGCAGGTCCCGGTCCCGGTCGACCTCCCGGCACCAAACCGGTGGCAGGTCCCGATCCCGGCACCGAAGCGGCGCTCGGTACCGGTCCAGATCCCGGCACCGTGACAGAACCCGGTCCCGATCCCGGCACCGATACGACTCCCGGCACCGGTCCCCGGCACCGAGACGATCGCCCGTGCCGGCCCGCGCGGACCCTTACCATCCAGGGTCCGCCCCGCCATGGCCCTCTAGACAGCCGTCCGTGTCTTCATTAACGGACAGTGGCTACGCGCTCGGCACCGACCGGCAGGCGGCGCTCTTCAGTGAGCCTCCACAGCAGGACCAAGGCCCGCAGCAATGGGGTTTCTGGACACCCTGGGCATACCATCAGGCCCAGGGCCCCCAACAGCTCCCTGCTAGGCCGGTAACTGCGGAGCGCAGGGCACCTGAAGCCTCCTTGTCTCGCCCCCCTCCCTCCCCGGATGGGGAGGAAGGGTCCAAGCATCAGGACTCCGCTTTGGCTCCTGAGGCAGAGGCGAGGGCCGAGGGAGACCCCCCATTAGAGACTCTCTTGCCGGGGGTCTCCTCATCCTCCTCCCCTGACGAAGCGGTGGCTGGGACCTCCTCCAACAGCCCCCCCCCGCTAGACCTCAGGGCGCACCAGGACCTCCTCAGGCGAGTAGCCCAAAATCTGAGTCTGCAAGCCGAGGAGGTCTCGGAGGTAGAGGACCCTATTGTGACCATCCTCTCGGCAGACGCTCCCACCAGGGTCGCCCTGCCGTTCATACGGACCATTCAGGCCAACGCCAACACCATCTGGCAGTCTCCGGCCTCCATTCCTCCCACTGCGAAGGGCGTCGAGAGGAAGTACATGGCTCCTTCTAAGGGCTACGAGTACCTCCATGTACACCCGACTCCGTGTTCCCTGGTGGTCCAGTCCGTCAACGATAAAGAGCGTCACGGCCAGGAGGCTCCGGCCCCCAAATCCAGGGAGGCCAGGCGGATGGATCTCCTCGGCCGTAAGGTGTACTCGGCTGGGGCGCTGCAGCTCAGGGTCTCCAACCAGCAGGCCCTGTTAAGCAGATACGCATTCAACTCCTGGGTGGCAGCAGATAAATTCAAGGAGCTGCTGCCACAAGATGCTCGTCAGGAGTTTACGGCCATCTTAGAGGAAGGCAAGAAGGTCGCACGCACGTCCTTGCAAGCCTCTTTGGACGCTGCGGATTCGGCTGCCCGTACCCTCGCGTCGGGTGTAACTATGCGTCGCCTCTCCTGGCTGCAGGTTTCCGGCCTTCCGCCGGAGCTCCAGCATACTATTCAGGACCTTCCTTTCGAAGGCCAAGGATTATTCTCAGACAAGACAGATCCCAGACTCAAGAGTCTGAAAGATAACCGAGTTATCATGCGGTCTCTAGGCATGCACACACCAGTGACGCAACGTAGACCCTTCCGGCCGCAGCAACAACAACAACAGCGCAGGCCGTATTCCCAGTTCCGCCAGCGGCAGGACCTTAACAGGCGCCGCGGCAGGAACGGAAGGCGCAGGCACTCGGGGAACCAAGGGGGGCAAAACCAAGGCTCCTCTAAGCCCCCGCCTGGACCCAAGCCTTCATTTTGAAGGTGCGCCCGAGGGCGCAGTAACAGTTTCCCCAATGGATCCTTTCCCCCCGTTTTCCAACCGCCTTTCGTTTTTCCTCCCGGCGTGGTCCCTAATAACATCAGACCGCTGGGTCTTACGCACGGTGCAGTCGGGATACCGCCTGCAGTTTGTTTCATTTCCTCCTCCCCGCCCCCCTTCCTCGTCCCTCTTCAGGGACCCCTCTCACGAGCAATTCCTTCGGCAGGAGGTGCAGACGCTCCTCGACAAAGGAGCTATAGAGGCGGTGCCGGAGAACGAGAAAGGCAAGGGGTTTTATTCCCGCTACTTTCTGATCCCCAAGGCCAAGGGAGGCCTCAGGCCTATCCTCGACCTGCGAGAGCTCAACAAGTACCTGGTGAAGTTGAAGTTCCGCATGGTTTCCTTGGGGACCATTATCCCATCCCTGGATCCGGGAGACTGGTACGCCGCCCTCGACATGCAGGACGCGTATTTTCACATTGCTATCTGGCCACCCCACAGGCGTTTCCTTCGCTTCCTTGTGGGGTCTCTGCACTACCAATTTGCAGTCCTCCCATTTGGCTTGTCCACGGCCCCGAGAGTGTTTACGAAATGCATGGCAGTTGTTGTGGCGCAGCTTCGGCGCAGTCGTATCCACGTGTTCCCGTATCTGGACGATTGGTTGATTCGAGGCACGTCGCACCAACAAGTCTGCAGCCATGTCCGTGTGATCACCGACATGTTCGCCGCTCTGGGCCTCTTGGTGAACACAGACAAGTCCACCCTGGCCCCCACACAAAGGGTGGAATTCATTGGGGCCGTCCTGGACGCCACTGTGGGCAGGGCCTTGCTGCCATTGCAGCGGTTCCAGGCCTTGTCGGCCATCGTGCAACGGCTACAGACAGCCCCCTTGACGTCAGTGAGGACGTGTCTAACCCTGCTAGGCCACATGGCGGCCTGTACTTTCGTGACCAATTATGCTCGGCTCCGCATGAGGCCACTCCAGCTGTGGCTCATCGGTCATTACAGGCCGACAAGACAGCCACTAGATATGTTAATCACGATCCCCCAGGGGGTCTTAGATTCTCTCGGCTGGTGGCTGGACCAGTCAGTGTTGTGTGCGGGTCTCCCCTTCCACCCATCTCAGCCCTCGGTGTCCCTAACAACGGATGCCTCAGATCTCGGCTGGGGGGCCCACGCAGGGACCCTGAGGACGCAGGGCCTGTGGTCCCAGGAGGAGGTGGGGCTACACATCAACATGCGGGAGTTGAGAGCGGTCCGTCTTGCTTGTCAAACGTTCTGTCATCAGCTCCAGGGTCGTTGTGTCGCGGTGTTCACCGACAACACGACGACCATGTATTATATCAACAAGCAGGGCGGCACCAGATCCTCCTCCCTGTGCCACGAGGCGATACGACTCTGGGACTTTTGTGTAGCCCACTCCATTCACCTCATGGCTTCCTTCCTCCCCGGAGTACGGAACACGCTGGCGGATCGATTGAGCAGATCCTTCCTGTCACACGAGTGGTCCCTCCGCCCAGACGTCGCCCTCTCCATCTTCCGGAGGTGGGGTTATCCCCGGGTGGACCTCTTCGCGTCCAAGGGGAACAGGAAGTGCCAAGCGTTCTGCTCCTTTCAGGGCAGGGAGCCCGGGTCGATAGCGGATGCCTTCCTCATCCAGTGGTCGACCCACCTGTACTATGCGTTTCCCCCATTCCCGTTGGTCCACAGGGTCCTTCTGAAGGTGCGCAGGGACAGGGCTCACGTGATCATGGTAGCCCCGGCATGGCCCAGACAGCACTGGTACCCCATGCTGCTGGACCTGACCATAGCCGACCCAGTTCCCCTGCCCCTTCATCCGGACCTGATTACCCAGGAGCACGGGACCCTCTGTCACCCGGACCTGCAGTCGCTGCACCTAGCGGCGTGGCTCCTGCGTGGCTGACTGGCTCTGAGCTGCGCTGTTCCACGCCGGTGAGGGAGGTGCTCTTGGGCAGCAGGAAGCCGTCCACAAGAGCGACATATTTGGCCAAATGGAAGCGCTTCTCCTATTGGTGCGTGGAGAGAAATCTCCGCCCTATGGAAGTTTCAGTAGCCGACATCTTAGACTACATTTGGTCCTTCAAAGGGCAAGGTCTGGCCATATCGTCGTTACGAGTCCACCTAGCAGCTATCTCCACCTTTCACCCGGGTGCGGATGGTCGCTCTGTTTTTTTCCCACCCGACGGTGTCTAGATTCCTTAAGGGGCTGGAACATTTATACCCTAACGTCCGTCCCCCTGCTCCAACCTGGGATCTTAACCTGGTGTTGTCCCGGCTCATGGGGCCCCCCTTTGAGCCGTTAGCTACTTGCTCCCTGCTTTACCTCTCTTGGAAGACGGCCTTTCTAGTAGCTATCACCTCAGCTAGACGGGTGTCGGAACTCCGGGCTCTTGTGGTAGACCCCCCATATACGGTCTTCCACAAGGACAAGGTGCAGCTGAGACCACACCCTGCTTTTCTCCCCAAGGTGGTCTCAGCCTTCCACGTCAACCAAGAGATATTCCTCCCGGTTTTTTTCCCGAAACCTCACTCCTCAGGCAGGGAGCAGCAGCTCCACTCGCTTGATGTCCGTAGGGCTCTCGCGTTTTACGTGGAGAGGACTAAGCCCTTCCGCAAATCCCCCCAGCTTTTCGTGGCAGTAGCGGACCGCATGAAAGGGCTTCCTATCTCCTCCCAGAGGTTATCCTCTTGGGTAACGTCCTGCATCAGGACCTGCTATGACTTGGCCCACGTCCCTACGGGCCGTGTGACTGCGCATTCTACCAGGGCGCAGGCGTCGTCGCTGGCTTTCCTTGCCCGTGTGCCCATCCAGGAAATCTGTCGGGCAGCGACCTGGTCATCGGTCCACACCTTTGCTTCCCACTACGCCCTGGTCCAGCAGTCTAGAGAGGATGCGGCCTTCGGATCTGCTGTGCTCCATGCCGCGACTTCTCGCTCCGACCCCACCGCCTAGGTATGGCTTGGGATTCACCTAACTGGAATGGATGTGAGCAATCACTCGAAGAAGAAAAGACGGTTACTCACCTTTGTAACTGTTGTTCTTCGAGATGTGTTGCTCACATCCATTCCACACCCGCCCTCCTTCCCCACTGTCGGAGTCGCCGGCAAGAAGGAACTGAGGAGCGGGTGGGCCGGCAGGGATATATATTGGGCGCCATGGCGGCGCCACTCCAGGGGGCGACCTGCCGGCCCACTGGAGTTGCTAGGGTAAAAAGTTTCCGACGAACGTGCACGCGCGGCGCGCACACCTAACTGGAATGGATGTGAGCAACACATCTCGAAGAACAACAGTTACAAAGGTGAGTAACCGTCTTTTCTTCTCTTCTTTTCTTTTGGGAATAAGATTAGGGAAATGACAGACAGACAAGATGAGTTATGAGACTTTCAAATAGAAGCACCTTTCCCCCCTTCCTTCCCCTTTTTTCATTTTGAGTAACATTTTCAAAAGGGCCTAAGTGACTTAAGATTCTAAGTGCTATTTTCAAAAGTGACTAAGTCACTTAGGAACCCAAGTCTCATTGAAAGTCAGTGGAATGTAGGTTCACAAGGCCCAGATTTTTAAAGGTATTTAGATGCTGCAAGCTACCCATGTCCCATTGACTTTCAGTGAGATTTAGGTTCATAAGTATCCAAGTCACTTCAGTACTTCTGAAGATTTTACCCTTGGCTATTGTGTAACTTTTGGCTGATGAGTTTAGTCACATGGTGAGATTTTATTTAAAAAAAAGTCTTTAAAAGTTGTGTAGTTCAAAATGTTAAATGCTGGATTTGGGGCCACTTAGGTGGGGGATACTTCCAGAGCTAGGCGCAGGGATGTTCACAGGGAGAGAGACCGGAATCACTGCATGGGAGAACAGAGATTGTTTCATTTCTTCCCAGATAGTGCACTTGATCAAGGAGTATTTTGTGACATCATCTCCCTATGACAAGATAATGAATACCAACACCTTTGAGATGAACTGAATCACTGGCCAGAGATTTAATAAACAGGTCTTGGGACAAGGTGCATGGTTAAAGAATGTGGACTGGAAGGGTCCTTTCCCAGAAGCTATGTCAGGCATGGGGCTGTGGTCAGAACCACATGCAGGGAAATGCCAACAGAAAAGGCAGAGATGTGATTTGGAGGGTTTGCAGACAGTGAGTTTATATGTATATCACACAGTGTGTATTGAGATATTTATCTACCCAGACAGTATTTGTGTGGCAAACACTGGAGTTTTCCTTTAATTATTCAGGGCCAGATCATCTCAGGTATGACTCCGCTGAAGTGAATGGAATTGCATGAAGGGTGGATTTGACTTGAAGTAGTTTAAAAAGACCTATTTTGGGTAAATACTTGTTTTTAATTAGGATGAGGTGTAATAGAAGGCTCTGTAAATAAATGGAAATAATTGACAAAAGCAAAGAGGCAAGTAAAAAAAAGATGAGCGACAGGGAAATTTAACCAAATGTTTCAAATTTCAGAAAGGTTTCTTTTCTGGTTTGGTGAAGGTTTGGGGCAGTTCGTATTTTGAAGTTTCTGAACTGGTTTGCCAATGACTGAGTGGTTTTCTTCAGATGTGTTCTAGATCAGGCATGTCAGAGCACATGCTGTTGATAACTTCATTCGATCACTGTTAAATTAAAGAAAAACACATTTGAAATGCTGAGAGAAGATGAAAGTTTTTAAGAATCAAAGAACCTGGATTCTGTGTGGGTCACCTTGTTACATCTCTCCAAATGATTCCATGTCAGCAGAAAAAATAAGAGCAAGGCTTTCTGACCTTGAAAAGAGCTGCCAGAGGGGAAGAGCTTTCATGCAATTTTTAATACTCTCCCTGGAGACTTTGTTTGTTTGTTTTTTGTTTTTGAATTGCCATAGCATGCTGCAGGTTTGAGCTAATGAATGTCACATTCATGTGGGGTAGCTCCAAAAATAAAAGACCTTGATTGACTGCATGCTATTATTGCACTGTATGATGACACTGCATCTCTGGTACTCAGGATCACCTACATTTTTGACTTTCAAGTGTCCTGGTATCTTATAGTTAGCTTAACAGCAAGATGTGAGATGGAGAAACTCTGTTTGAGTTTTAAATCAGTCACGTAAGCTTAATAATAAATGGACATTTGTATAAAATGGAACAGTAAGTGCTGAATGTTTAATGTATTCCTCTTCCCCGCCCCCACTATTTTTTTCAAAATACTGTTTGATAAAGGATATTTCCAGCAGGCGCCTGTAATGGTTGGGGGAAATAACTTGCGGCTTCCTGCTCAGGTCTTTAGAAGAACTGAAGGAGAGTTCTAGGCTCTACTTCAAGAGTTCTTAAGCAGTTCGGTGCAGCTAGATGAAGATTCTAGGGGGAATATAACCCACAAAAAATAGAGCTGAACATTTGAAAATCAGGTGTGTGTGAATTCAAAGACTAGGGGTAACACACACCTAAATGACTTAGGTGCCTAATTCCCATTGAAAATCAAAGGTACTTAAATGCCTATGTCACATAAACACTCTTGAAAGTGTTACCTAGAGCTAAATGAAAAAGCTGCAATGAACTATTTTATAAGTGGGCCTCTAGAGACTCCTGAACAATTAGCACCTCCCAGACATTTTACCACAGAGCTGTCACACATTGAAATGTTCAAATATGACTAACCTTTTAAGCACTTCCGGGAGCCACCAGGTGCAAATCACATCCCCACGTAGTTTAGATAGTGGTTATTATGAGACATGAAATGTTGAGAGAAAGCTAGTTTGTAAAACATGGGCTGCTGGGGCACACAGATGCCATGTCTGTGGTTCTGTGCCAAACATCCAGAGATCAACTCCCTCTTCCCTAGCATCAAGGCTGGAATTAGGGGTGAAATTCAGGCTCCACTGAAGTCAATGAAAAAACTTCCATTGACTTCTAGGGTATAGGATTTCACTCACGGTGTTTTGGGATGATGCTTTAGGGCCTTCCTCTTAAACTTAACACAGACACTTTAAATAGCACTGGACTGAAACTCAGCAGACATGGGTTCTATTCCTGACTCTGCCACTGGCCTGCCGGGTGACCTTGGTCAAGTCACTTCTTTCTCTGTGCCTCATTTTTCTCAATGGGAGTGATGATAATTGTCTCCTTTGTTAAGTGCTTTGAGATCTACTGATGGGAAACACTATATAAGAGCTAGTTATGAAATAAGTATGGGGGGAAGGGAGAGGCTAGTGGGGTAGGAAGTGATTCTTGGACCATCACAGCAGGAAGAGCTGAGCCAGATGTTTGGGCTAGGGTCCACTTATATACCTCTACCTCTATAGAATGCTGTCCTCAGGAGCCAAAAAATCTTATCACATTATAGGTGAAACCGTGTTATATCAAACTTGATTTGATCCGCTGGAGTGTGCAGGCCCCCCTCCCCCCCCCCTCCCCTCCCCACCCCACCCCTCCCCTCCCCGCCAGAGCACTGCTTTACCTTGTTATATCCGAATTTGTGTTATATCGGGTGGCATTATATCGGGATAGAGGTGTAGTTGCCAATACTCAGGCAGACAGGGGTATCCCCTTATGATAGGCTTTTGATCACAGTTTTTTTTTCCTGTTTCCTTCCTCGATGTTGCATTGTCTTTGTTCTTAATCTTTACTTTTGTGTGTCTCTGATACTTTCTGTCTTGAGATAGCTAATGTGGATCTCCCTATGCTGAAGTTCATTTATCTTCTCTTAGTATCTCTCCCCTCTGCTTCTCAGGTTAGCAACCAACACGTGTGAGAAGGGATTTTTTTATGTCCTGTCAGAAGGTGAACCAAAGATTGTGGGATAAAAGCCCATGGCAGAGCATTTGACATTCTCAACCCCAAAGCTAAAGTAGTCATAATCCTTGGCAACGCAGAAACATTTTTAGATGGGGGGAAACTGTTTAGCCTGCTTTTCTAGCTCTTTTGGTGACCTATAAGGTATCTTTCTTCTAACTGCCTTTCTTAAAGGAGGTATTATCTGGTTGAGAACATTAAAACGTGTGTCTCATAATACTGTTGTTTTGTGTGAACAAATTCAGAGCTCTTCTATTTCTGGTCTCAACAGTTGTTCAATCTTTAGTGCAACAAATGTCTGCACAAATTCTAAAACCCTCAAATGCACATTGCATAGAAACAAGATATGAACTATTTTTTGTCTCTGGATCAAACACATGCAACAAGTGAGGATAACAATGTAACATATTTCAGAGTCAGGAAGTCCCTCTAGCCTGAAGAGAAGATCTAATTTGTCTAGTACAGTGTTTGAAAGTGGACGAGATGTCAGACTGGATTGTTTATATTAACTTCTGTGCCATGGCTGATTCAAGCTTTCAACTTTTTCTGATATAACCTGACTAGCAACAAACCCATGCAATCATTTATTAGGACTCTTGTCCTTCAGTTTTGGACAAATGAGTGCTTCTTTGATTTTCTTGGGGGTGGATTTTCTTGCCCGGTTGAAATCAGTAACTCATGGGTGATGTGGTGCCACAGTCTAGGCTGCTACCTCAAAGGAAGCATCCTTTTTCTATCTGACAGTACACTCCCATTGACGCCTGGCAATGTATAGGCTTTTCAGAAGCTATAGCCTGAAGCTATATTCAGAAGCTGGAGTTAGTGAATTAAAATAATAAATCAAGATAACTATGTATGCCATCGACTTCTGCTATTGGGAAGGTGGTGTCGGGATCTGACCCCTGTTCTCTAACAGTTAAGTTTCATTTTCTTTTGGTGAAAACATTGGGTTCCTTTTGGTTTGGGGTATACCAAATCCCTCCACTTTTAGTCCAGTTCAATTTAAACTGTCCTCTAAGCTCAAATAGGTTCTTTTAAAGCAAACATAATAGGTACAAAAGTGAAGTATCTGGCTCCTAAAGAAATGTCAGTGAGATGGAAGGAATGTTTCACTTAGTCCTTGTGCCTGAGGGCCAAAGAAACAGTCTAATTCTGAGTTCTGACATAAAGCCTTTTATAGACATCTGTTCACTTCTCATTTGAAGTACACCAGAGTTTTTTGGTTTTGCTTATGTGCTCCCTGCAATCAGACCTAACAATCTGGCTAGGGGGTTGTTCTGAGGCTGAGATTCTTTTGTTATCTTCAGAAAACAAAGTGCTCTGACAAAAGTAATAGGAAACTGGTAAAAACATATTAAAGTTAGAGCTGTTTTATCTTTGTTCTCTTTTCTACTATTCCCCCCCATCAAATAACTCTGCCAAAATGTAATCTTAGGCTATACTAGCTCTAGTCTTGAGTAGATTTTATAACATAGCAAGCAGAAGCAATATCCCTAATCCTATTTAGGTGACATGGAGATCCTTGTTCAATGGTCCCCCTCCGCAATCCCCCCCAAAAGGCATAGGAGCAGATTCTCTACCCCACCTGAGGGAGCCTGACTCCCTACCCCAGAAAGCCTGGCTCAGGCTCAGACAGGGTGCTGGGAACCAGTTGCAGAAACCTAATCCTCAGCTGCCCAGGGCTGGGATAAGCTGGAGCTGCTCTAACGTTAAGGTCTGTATGAGGCATTGTGGAGTGCTGCCCTGCCATATCCCAGGAATACTCTGCCATGTCCCTTCTCTCCTTTCATGCCACTGATGGCTGAGGCAAACTTCTTGCAACCTCTCATGTGGAATAGACGGATATCGTAGAATAAAAACTACAAAGGGAGTGAATTAACAGTGGGGATTATGTGTAACCTCTCTTTTTTCCCCCTGAAGTTCATTATCTTCTCAATTCACTAGGGCATTTAATTAATATTTCCACTAGGTATAATTCATGAGGTGTACCTCAGCCTTCCTAAGCACAGGGGTCTGGACTAGATGGTCGCCTGAGGTCCTTGGTGGCCCTACTGCTCTAGGAGTCTATGATTAGCACAGAGCTATTAGTAACAGTTGTATAGTATGCAGTTTTGTGAAGCATTGAAAATTCACATGGTATCTTATCAAATGCCCTGAGAAGGCCAATGTGATCGTTTTCTCTCCTCCACCATGACAATGGTTACAGCCGTATCTATACAGCATCCCTCCCACTGCAGTATCTGACATCCAGCCCTTCAAAAGTCCCATCTGTATGACCTCACCAGCCTTTCTCATTAGTGTTTCATCTCCTTCCTTGTTTCACTTTGGCCTCTGGCTGACCCAGATGTTTTGTTCAACAATGCCCCTCTTGTGTTTAATGTGTCTCTCAGGATATGTCTCTGCTGCAATAAACAGCAGACTGGCTGACTGGCTGGTGAGGCTCAGGCTGCAGGGCTATAACATTGCAGTGTAGATTATTCGGGCTCAAGCTGGAGTCCAGGCTCTGGGACAATCTGCCCTTTTAGGGTCCCAGAACCCATGCTCTAGCCTAAGCCTGAACATCTACACTGCAATTTTAGATCTCCGCAGCCCTAGTCAGCTGACACAGGACAGGCCTGGGTGTTTTCTTGCAGTGTAGACATATTCTCAGGGGCTGGTCAAGGTCTCCATTGGAGGTGAGAGTGTGGGTGAGAAACGTGTTTTTAAACTTCTCCCCGCCCACCGCAACTTTCAAATTACTGTGTTGAAATCAAAACCAAAGTATCATTTTTGTCCAGGCTTCCTTCTTGATTCCCAGTTTTGATTTTAATCCCCGAATGTTTTAATCATTTCCTTAGCAAACCAAGCACTGAAACTGGACAGATGGTTTTAGCCTACTTCTCTTCCCTAGAGAAAGTCTTCTCAATTAAAACTGTAGCTCTCACACATTCACTTTATCCTTCTCAGTCTATCCCAATTAATCCTCTATATGAAATGTTACATAACGATGTATGCTTTCCCCCTCCATTTACTTTTCCAACTTATCATTGTTTCCTATGTGTTTGCTTACTTGCACTGTCTGCTGTTGGGAGACTCGATACAGATTCTCATATCTGCAGCAGCAACATAGGTGTGTAGCATTTCTAAGTAATTTGGAACAGAAGGAAACGGTGTGGGTCATTGAAGTCAATCACATGCAGTTTCTCTCCTTGTTGCTTTTTTTTTTTCCCTCCACAGAAAATAATTAAACGATCTTGTAAATACTTAAACCACCACAATTAACTTCTCATTATCCTGACTTCTTTATTACTGGATAATCCTACTTCTGTTTTTTGGTAGTAGACTAGCTTGCCTCACCGTATACTTACTGCTTTCAGAAGTGTGTTCTCACACACGTAGGGGGTGGCACAACACCTTTCCTTAGCTATGTGAATGATGGGATACACATTAGAAAGGGGACCAAACAGGTCAGACTAGATCAGGGGTGTGCAAACTTTTTGGCCCAAGGGCCGCATCTGGGTATGGAAATTGTATGGGGGGCTATGAATGCTCATGAAATTGGGGGCTGGGGTGCGGGAGGGCGTGAGGGCTCTGGCTGGCGATGAGTTGGGGGTGCTGGAGGGTGCTCTGGGTTGGGATCGAAGGGTTCGGTGGGCAGGAGGGAGATCAGGACTGGGGCAGGGGCATGGGGCATGGGAGAGGGTCAGGGGTGCAGGCTTTGGGCAGTGCTTACCTCAAGCAGCTCCCAGAAAAAGTGGCATGTCTCCTCTCTGGCTTCTATGCGGAGGCACAGCCAGGCAGCTCTGCGTGCCGCTGTGTGCACAGGCACCCATTCTGCAGCTCCCATTGGCTATGGTTCCCAGCCAATGGGAGCTACAAGGGCGGCTCTTGGGGTGGGGGCAGCGTGTGGAGGCCCCTGGCTGCCCCTGTGCATATGAGCCAGAGGGAGGATGTGCAGAGTGGGAAAAGACCCCGATTCTGCTCCCCGGCTGGGGCGCTGGAGTGGGCAAGCCCCAGCCCCTGCTTCCTGGCAGGATCTTGAGGGCCGGATTAAAAAGTCTGGAGGGCCGGATGTGCCCACCAGGCCGTAGTTTGCCCACCTCTGGACCAGATGGTCATAATGGTCCCTGCATAGAGTTCAAGGCCAAAAGGGACCATTAGGTCATGTAGTTAGGCCTCCTGCATAAGAGTCCATAGACTTTCACAGTTACCCCCATATTGAGCTCAATAACTTGTGTCTGACTGACCTCAAAATCTATTAATCAAAAAAGTTTGGACACGGATTTCAGCAAAGCTGGTGTGTGTGTGTGTGTGTGTGTGTGTGTGAGAGAGAGAGAGTGAGACTGGAAACAGGTTTTGTTTCAAGGAATCTCTAAAGCAAGTTAAGTGAGGACGGTCTTCTCAGATCGGTATTTGTAACATTACATCACATTACAATTTCATGGAGTTGTTAACTCAGACTAACTCAGCTGTTGAAGATTAGGACTGAGGAATATTGGCAGAGCTGTTTGGGGAAGGCTGTGTACTGCTATTTGTCAGTCACTCTTTATGAGCAATATAATTCACACATAAATTAAGGGTGAAATTCAGCCCTGTGCAGACAACCAGTATAAAGCCTGTGCCTTACTTAAATCCCATAAGGGCTGAGATGGGATGTGTTGTGGTAGCCATGTGCTGTGCAGGGATGGATTTGACACTAGAGACCATATTCCCAAAAGAGCTCAGCTCCCATATAGGCACCAAAATATGACCAGATTTTTAACAGAGCTTAGCATGTAGGATTCTGAGCTCTTTTGAAAATCTGCCTGAGTGAGTCCATGCTCTTTAACATAGCTACCATCCAAAAATGGGCATACAGTCTCTATCTTGACACTTTTCCCATTGAGACCAATGAATGTCCAGCACCATAATTTATCATTAGTGATTATCTGCTACATATACAAATATTAATCAGGGTTCTCTCTCTCTCTCTCTCTCTCTCTCTGTGTAATAGGCCCCCCACACAGGGAGTTCTGAGTTCTTCCTACTCTTTAACATTTGCATTTTTGAGGCTTTAAAATTGATGTTTGACTGTAATTTAGTCATCAAGAGATGCTAAACGAAATCCACTGGATGCTTCCTCTAAATAAATAAACCAAAGAAGACAATCTGTTTTCCACATTTGTTTAAACTCCTTCTGAGCTGATTCTTATATTCTCCCCTCTCTTTTCCCCCAAAACTCCTTTGGCTGCTAATGGCAATTGTACTAAATTAAAAGGCTTTACTATAAGGGGAAAAAACAAATCTTTACAAAAAATAAAATGTAGATTTTATTTTAATCCCAAGTAAAGTTTTGCTAATTTCCTGAGCTGAATCTTTTCTTTTTTGTAGCATTGTCATAATGTTTCATTTAAAGTCAGTGGAAAGTGAATTAGAGTACGAGGCATACAGGTAGAGGAGAAACATATCTGTTTATAACAGAACAGATTTATAGCAGCTGAGTGGGAGCAATGGGTATGTGCAAAAATATGGAGCTGTTAACTTAAGAGAGATCCTCTGCTGGGAGGGTGGCAGAAATCTAATAATCATGGAAGTTAGAGATGAAGAAGATTTATTAGAACATCCAGTCCATCTTCTTGACAGTGCAGGATTGTTCCCTACAGTGTATTTTCTAGTGCTGTGTCTCCTACAGTTATTACATTCTGGAAAGTAATGGGACAGTCCCACTTTCCATGGGGAAATTATTTCACAGCCCTGTTCAGGAAATTTTTTATTGATATTCAGGGAAAATTCAGGTTAGTCTGTTTCCATCAAACTGAATTTGCCTTTTGTGTCTAAAACGCACTGGATTTTTTTTCATTTTTTTTAAAGCGTACTCTCCTTGGACACTGTGTGCCTCTTCCCCACTGCCTGGTGCCAGACAGAAACGATGGTCTCACGATTAAACAGGGGTGCAGATCCTGGCTCTGACACACATTTCCTGTGCGACGTTGGGTAGATTTTCAAAGGCACCAATAGTATTTTGGCACCTAATGTCCATTGAGTTAGAGTGGGAATTAGTTGCCTAAGTGCCATCTGTGCCTCTGGAAATCTACCCCTTAATCTCTTTGCCTCAGTTCCCCATCTGTAAAATAGAGATACTAACATACAGGCAGGGCTGGCTCCAGCTTTTTTGCTGCCCCATGCGGCAAAGCGGAGGAGAGGGACTGAGGGACCCGCCGACAAAGACCCGGACGTGCCACCCCTTCCCACTGGCTGCCCCAAGCACCTGCTTCGTTCGCTGGTGCCTGGAGCCAGCCCTGCATACAGGCAAGCTGGTCTGGTTTCCAGCTATGAATTGGCCACTGCTCAGCTGACGCCCGCACTCTGGCAAGAGCTGGCAGCTGGTCTGCCAGTGTCACAGGGAGCATATTTAGATCTACCTAAATATTTGCCAAAGCAGAGAGCTCCTTTAAAAAAAAAAGCCTACCAATAGCCTACCAGTATATCTAGGACAAGATCTTAAACCAACATGACAATAATAAAAATAACTGATGATCCTGAAAATCCATGGCCATGTGTTAGGCTCTTTTAGGTTTTCATTTGATCACTGAGAGACAGTCACTGGTTATTGAATCCATGTCTGTACTGTGTCATCTCAGTGCTTTCCCCATGACATCCTTGAGCTCTGTTGTCAGTCTTCAAGGGCTCTTGCAGTAGGTTTATACTGATTGACAACACAGAATGAGAAAATCATAAAGGTGTCTTGTTCTTGACAGGCTCAAAAACGCAGTATCCTGTTCAGGATGGTTATCATCCTGCCTACAGGCCATTGTTTTTAAGGATGCCTAACTGTGACTCCATATGATTTTAAAGTAGTTTTTTGTAGACTCTGAAGCTGTTTTGCACAGTTTCAACTAGACCATCTGTGTATCAAAGAGCCAGCTCAGTGTTTAACAGATGAATCTGTCTGCAAAATGAATACACAGCTAAACATAAAAGCATGTATCACAAGACATCTACAAACATTCTTTTATAGACTGATGGAAAAACACTGGTGCATCAATTTCATCTCCTTTCTTGTGGATCAGCAGGAGGAGTTTTTGTAAAGCGGAGTCTACCCTGATCATAGTAAACTGTGTTTTTACTGACTGGTTAAATATTTATTCTGGTTCTTAAGACTTGACTTTAATTAAATGTCAGTTACACCCTTCTTTACATCTCCAACAAACAGGCTGAGCAGATGTAAAATTTAGTATGCTTTTAAGTTGCACAAAATTAAGGTCCAGAATTAAATCTACAAAGACTAATGGAAAACATGTTCAGAACAAACAAAACCAACTTGTTAATCAGGTTTTTTTTTAAGTGCTTGACTAACGAAGGCATATTCTGGAATTATTTGGTGTGAGCACCAACAAAGTTCAGTAGTTTATGTGTGTGTATGTGTGGTTTTTCCCCCTTGGAAGCACCTGCAGGTTCCATGGCAACCAAGCTTTTTTTTTTTGTAATGTTTTCTCACTCTCAGGTATCCCAGCTAAGGAGTTAAGCTGATAACCTTTGACGTTCTTTATTCTTAAGCAATACAATGTTTCAGATGGCATGTCAATAGCAATTCTTTTTCGCTAGCATCAAATTGAAAACCTCAGCTGACAGGTACAATGTATGATTTAAAAGTGTTGCAAATGTAAATAGATTTAACAGCACATTTCAAGTGATTTGTCAAGTCAATGACACTCTTGGGTGAATTTGAAAAGCAGAGTAGAACCACTAATATCTATTTTATGTACGACTAACATTGACACAGACTAACTTTAAATACATTTGAGAGAGGCAAGCAACTGATGGGCTTGGAAGAGGTCTACTATGACTACAGCTGGATGAATACTGCATAACCCTTTCCATGAATAGTTTTTTCAAAAATTTAAATTTCACTTAAAACGTATTTTTGATTTCTGCAAAAGTGTTACAAAAAAGCTTGAAGCTTTTAAAACTAAATTCCAAGCTCAAATCTGACAGTTGTAAAATTTTAAATTCTGTATTTAGTTACAAAAATTATCTAGTCAGTGAATACACAATACTGTGTGACTTTTGTAACTAATCAGCAGGGATCCGCCAATTGTGAACATCTGCAACAAAACATTCACAAATAATCTGCAAAAAAAAGGACTGTTTGCTGAAGAAATTAAAATGAGTAAATGAGAAAAGTGTGATCTGTTTGACTAATGTTCACAAATAGTCTGCAAAGTATTAAAAATGATTTCCTAGACTCTGATGATGCCTCTCAATGGCCAGACAAATAAATTAGGAGTCTGGTGAGCATAACCAGTTGTAAACTTTCTGGTGACACACATTAGAAGAAATCAGTAATAGTGTTGGCAGTCAGCTTTTTAATATTAATTGTAATTTTTCTGTATAAACTGTGCTACAAATTGATCCTTGGTTTAATTCCATGGGAGTCAGACCAAAAATTAGTTTGATTGCAAATATCCCTATATCTAACCATATATTTTCAACCATTTTTTAAAGTGCTACCAGCCATGAGATATAACGAATATCTTAAAACGTTAGCAGTTACAGAGCAAATTACACACCTTCCAAGTCTACCCTTAGTGGCAGCACTTTACCTCTCTTCTGCCTAACTTCACCTTCTTCCTTTCCTATAACAATTATTCCTTTTCATGGCTGCGGTCCATTACCTCCCTCGCCACAACCAGAGATTAAGTCGTCTAGACTCACTGCTGCGGGCAGTATTATAATTATTATTTCTTAATATTATTGTAACAGTATCTAGAGCAGGGGCGGCTCCAGGCACCAGCACGCCAAGCGCATGCCTGGAGGGGCAAACCACAGGCGGCGCTCTGCCGGTCACCGTGAGGGTTGCCTTCGGCGGCATGCCTGGGGAAAGTCCGCTGGTCCTGCTGCTTTGGCAGACCTCCCGCAGGTGTGCCGCTGAATCCGCAGGACCGGGGACCTCCCGCAGGCAAGCTGCCGAAGGCAGTCTGCCTGCTGTGCTTGCGGCAGCAAAATATTTAGAGTCCTCCCGTGATCTAGAGGCCTCAAGTAGGGATCAGAACCTCATTGTGCTAGGCAACATCTAATAAAAAGAGGATTCTTGCCCTAAAGAGCTTGAAATCTAAATAAAACCAGAGAAACTGTGTTAACACCTGGCTAGTGTATCTTGGTTACATGCAGCCTGAGGCTTCTGTATGCTGCCCTGCGGTTGGGAGCATGGGGTGTGTGAAGAGCAGCGTGTGCCAAAATGCTTCACTGTAACTCCTCCACGTGGACACTGCAGGCAAGAATGTCAAGATTCCTAGTTCGCACTAATATAGTCCTGTTCCGAGGACTACATTAGTGTGAACTAGAGACATTTAAGTTCATACCCACAGAATCCACATGGGGGAGTTACAGTGCAGCACTCTGGTGTGCACTGCTATTCACACCTTAGTCTGTGCACTTAAAGCCTTACCATGTGAGGCCATGAGTTCCAGTGGACAGTGTGCTGGCCTGGGACTGGGGAGGCGGTTCTGTTCCTTGCTCTGTCATTAATTTGCTGTTGCTTCAACTCTTCCCTTTCCTCTCTGCCCCTCTCCCCCTGCCTTTGTTTTTCCATCTTACTCTGTCTCTTTTGTCTATTTAGGGTGGAAGCTGTTTGAGAAAGGGAGGATCTCCTACTCTGAGCATGATGAGGCCTCTAGATGCTACTGGATTATGAAAATATGAAAACTTCACTCTGGACTATTTCTAAATGGAAAAAACAAAACCACAACCTAGTTCTGCTGTACAGGTAGCATTCAGAGATCACTCATCTATTGTAAGCGCTGAGTAAATGTGTTTTCCCACTCAGATACAAGTATCAGAGGGGTAGCCATGTTAGTCTGGATCTGTAAAAGCAGCAAAGAATCCTGTGGCACCTTATAGACCAACAGACGTTTTGGAGCATGAGCTTTCGTGGGTGAATACCCACTTAGTCGGATGCATGTAGTGGAAATTTCCAGGGGCAGGTATAGATATGCAAGCAAGCTAGAGATAACGAGGTTAGTTCAATCAGGGAAGAGGAGGCCCTGTTCTAGCAGTTGAGGTGTGAAAACCAAGGGAGGAGAAACTGGTTTTGTAGTTGGCAAGCCATTCACAGTCTTTGTTTAATCCTGAGTTGATGGTGTCAAATTTGCAGATGAACTGAAGCTCAGCAGTTTCTCTTTGAAGTCTGGTCCTGAAGTTTTTTCGCTGCAGGATGGCCACCTTAAGATCTGCTACAGTGTGGCCAGGGAGGTTGAAGTGTTCTCCTACAGGTTTTTGTATATTGCCATTCCTAATATCTGATTTGTGTCCATTTATCCTTTTCCATAGAGACTGTCCAGTCTGGCTGATGTACATAACAGAGGGGCATTGCTGGCATATGATGGTGTATATTACATTGGTGGACGTGCAGGTGAATGAACCGGTGATGGCGTGGCTGATCTGGTTAGGTCCTGTGATGGTGTCGCTGGTGTAAATATGTGGGCAGAGTTGGCATCGAGGTTTGTTGCATGGATTGGTTCCTGAGCTAGAGTTACTATGGTGTGGTGTGCAGTTACTGGTGAGAATATGCTTTAGGTTGGCAGGTTGTCTATGAGCGAGGACTGGCCTGCCACCCAAGGCCTGTGAAAGTGTGGGATCATTGTCCAGGATGGGTTGTAGATCCCTGATGATGCGTTGGAGGGGTTTTAACTGAGGACTGTATGTGATGGCCAGTGGAGTCCTGTTGGTTTCTTTCTTGGGTTTGTCTTGCAGTAGGAGGCTTCTGGGTACATGTCTGGCTCTGTTGATCTGTTTCCTTATTTCCTTGTGCGGGTATTGTAGTTTTGAGAATGCTTGGTGGAGATTTTGTAGGTGTTGGTCTCTGTCTGAGGGGTTAGAGCAGATGCGGTTGTACCTCAGTGCTTGGCTGTAGGCAATGGATCATGTGGTGTGTCCGGGATGGAAGCTGGAGGCATGAAGGTAGGCATAGCGATCGGTAGGTTTTCGGTATAAGGTGGTGTTAATGTGGCCATCACTTATTTGCACCGTGGTGTCTAGGAAGTGGACCTCCCATGTAGATTGGTCCAGGCTGAGGTTGATGGTGGGGTGGAAGCTGTTGAAATCGTGGTGGAATTTTTCCAGAGTCTCCTTCCCATGGGTCCAGATGATGAAGATGTCATCAATGTAGCTTAGGTAGAGAAGGGGCGTGAGTGGATGAGAGCTGAGGAAGCGTTGTTCCAGATCTGCCATAAAAATATTGGCATATTGTGGGGCCATGCGGGTGCCCATAGCGGTGCCACTGATCTGGAGATATATATTGTCATCAAATTTGAATTAGTTGTGTATGAGGATAAAGGCACAGAGCTCAGCAACCAGTTGTGCTGTGGCATCATCAGGGATACTGTTCCTGACCGCTTGTATTCCATCTGTGTGTGGGATGTTTGTGTAAAGAGGCTCTACATCCATGGTGGCTAGGATGGTGTTTTCTGGAAGGTCACCAATGCATTGTAGTTTCCTCAGGAAATCAGTGGTGTCACGGAGATAGCTGGGAGTGCTGGTGGCATAGGGTCTGAGTAGAGAGTCCACATATCCAGACAGTCCTTCAGTGAGAGTGCCAATGCCCGAGATGATGGGGCGTCCAGGATTTCCGGGTTTGTGGATCCTGGGTAGTAGATAGAATAACTCTGGTCGGGGCTCTAGGGGTATGTTGATTTGTTTCGGTGTTAGTGTAGGGAGTGTCCTGAGTAGATGTGCAGTTTCTTAGTGTATTCCTCAGTGGGATCTGAGGGAAGTAGCCTGTAGAATTTGGTATTGGAGAGTTGTCTGGCGGCCTCCTTTTGGTAGTCAGACCTGTTCATGATGACAGCAGCACCTCCTTTATCAGCCAACTACAAAACAAGTTTCTTCTCCCTTGGTTTTCACACCTCAACTGCTAGAAAAGGGCCTTATCCTCCCTGATTGAACTAACCTCGTTGTCTCTAGTTTGCTTGCATATATATACCTGCCCCTAGAAATTTCCACTACATGCATCTGCTGAAGTGGGTATTCACCCACGAAAGCTCATGCTCCAAAACGTCTGTTAGTCTATAAGGTGCCACAGGATTCTTTGCCACTCAAGATATGGCTACACTTACAGCTGTACAGCGCTGGGAGTTACAGCTCTCTTCGTACAGCTGTGTTGGGAAAGCTCTGCAGTGTGGCCACACTGACAGCTACCAGCGCTGCAGTGTGGCCACATTTGTAGCATTTGCAGCACTGTAGGGAGTGGTGCATTATGGGCTGCTATCCCACAGAGCACCTCTTCCCATTTTGGCGCCGTGGGTTGTGGGAAGGGGACGGAAGGGTGCGGGTCATTCCGCTTCCTGTCCCAATGCCCCGTGATGCATCGCTTCACATCTTAGCAGTCACTGTTTTTCCGTCCATGTTTGGCACCATTGTGATCTCCCAACGGTTTCTGTGCAGCGCGACTTCTGTGGGAAATGGAGCCCGAGCTGCTGAGGACGTTGCTAATGAGTGTCACCAGCACATCACGTTTAGCAGTTGAGCTATTCCTTCAGCTCCAAAGTGACAGTGAGGAGTCCGACGATGATATCGAGTCGCCTGATGTATATGACACTAAATTGCTTGTGGCATTCACGGAAGAATGCTGAGCACCGTGGAACGCCACTTTTGGGCTCGGGAAACGAGCATTGAGTGGTGGGATCACATCGTCATGGAAGTCTAGGATGACAAGCAGTGGCTGCAGAACTTTCAGATGAGAAAAGCCACTTTCATGGGACTGTGTGCTGAGCTCGCCCCCACCCTGTGGTGCAAGGACACGAGATTGAGAGCTGCCCTGCCAGTGGAGAAGTGGGTGGCTATTGCAATCTGGAAGCTGGCAACTCCAGACAGCTACCGATCAGTCGCGAACCAGTTTGGAGTGGGAAAGTCAACCGTTGGAATCATGTTGATGCAAGTTTGCAGGGCCATTAATCGCATCCTGCTAAGAAGAACCTTGACTCTGGGGAACGTGCAGGACATTCTGGATGGCTTTGCACAAATGGGTTTCCCTAACTGTGGAGGGGCGATAGATGGGACGCATATTCCTATTCTGGCACCACCCCACCTAGCATCCGAGTACATTAATCAGAAGGGATATTTCTCTATGGTTCTCCAGGCGCTTGTGGATCACCGTGGGCGTTTCATTGATATTAACACAGGCTGGCCTAGAAAGGTGCGTGATGCACACATCTTTCGGAACAGTGGCCTGTTCAGGAAGCTACAGGCTGGGACTGTTTTTCCAGACTGGAAGATCACAGTAGGGGACGTCGAAATGCCCATTGTGATCGTTGGAGACCACGCTTACCTGTTAATGCCTTGGCTCATGAAACCGTATACAGGGAAGCTTGACAGGAGCAAGGACCGGTTCAATTACAGGCTGAGCCGGTGCAGAATGACTGTGGAGTGTGCTTTTGGCCGTTTGAAAGGGTGCTGGCGATCTCTGTACGGGAAGCTAGACTTGGGGGAAAGCAGCATCCCTGCGGTTATATCCGCGTGCTATACCCTCCATAATATTTGTGAAGGGAAGGGTGAAACATTCACTTAGGAATGGACCTCCGAGGTTCAACGCCTGGAGGCTGAATTTGCACAGCCAGAGAGCAGGACTACTAGAGAGGCCCAGCACAGGGTTACAAGGATTAGGGATGCCTTGAGGGAGGAATTTGAGGCTGAAAACCAACAGTAATGTTTGGTGCCTTGCACAGGAGTGAAGTGCAGTGATTACAATGTTAGTAGGAATCTGTTTTTCCTGAAATGATTTGCTGTGCCTATTTCTTTCCTGGGCTACGGTATCTTTCACTTTCTGCAATAATAAAGACTGTTTTCAAAGCCAAGAATTCATTTATTGAAAAGAAAATAACTTTCTTGACAGACACACAACATTTTGGGAACCTAAAAGGGCAGGGGGGTGGGGTGGTGAACTGTACAGTCACAGGTTTGAATATGTCCTATCTGGAGTGCTGTGCAATGACTGCTGCACTTCAGGATGAAAATACTGCATGGTGATGGGGGTTGAGTGCAGAGGGTAATGATTGTAGTTCTCAGGGCTGGTTGGTGAACGTACGGGTGTTGGAGGCAGCTGGTGGTGGTAAGAACCTGGATGCTGGGGAATGGGGTTTGGAGCTGATATTGGGGCACAAGGGAAAGAGCTTTGGGATGGGGGTGGGGGCGGCACGGTAGTGCTCTGCCTGCATGGCTACGAGCGCCTGGATAGAGTCCGCTTGGCGCAGCAGGATGCTTATCAGCTGTTTTGTGCTTTTCTTCTTAGCCTCTGTGTTTCTCTGGCGGAGCCTGCTTTCCCTTTCCCTGCAGTCCTGCAGTTTTTTACTCTCTCTGGCAGAGTGATCCATAACTGCTTTCAGCATGTCTTCTTTGCTTTTTCGCGGCTTCTTCCTGAGGTTTTGTAGCCTCTGAGCAGTGGATGATACGGGCAGTCGAGTAGTCAGGGACACTTTTCGAAAGGCAAAAATGGCAACAGTTAACAGAGGCTGCATTGTTTATAATCTCACCCAGATAGTTATTCCCACACAGTGAATACAGTCTTCACTTTAGCATACTTTTGCCATACCAAACAGAGCGCACATAACTCACAGGACCCACGAAATGTTGAGTAAGGGGGACTGATTGTTTCAGGGATCTACTGTTCTCGGGGTTTCTGTGCATTGGGGAAAGCAAACAGCTGCAGGGGGCACCTACACTGAACACTATCCCAACATTTTCCACAGGAGTTCAACCTGGAAGCTATCATGCTGCTGCGGGTCACCTGGGAAGCGCGGGAGGGTCTTCTACAGCAATGCAGATTCCGCCCTGGCCCCTATGCAGCTTGCCTGTGTGCAGCAATGGTCCCCCCACCCCTCGCGGCTCAGTGTCGCGGACGCGTTAGCCTGATTGGGACAAGGACGACGGTGGCTCTCCCTATAAACTTGTGCAAGCACATTGCCCACGCTCTGGCTGAAACTTTTGAAGAGATTACCGAGGCCAATTACCGCGACCACATCAATGGGCTATTCCACATTTAGGCATGCATGCATGCAGCTCTAACCCTTCCTCCTCTCCTGAAACATTTCCATCCTGAAAATAAAAGCCGCTTACCGGGAACCCGCTCCTCTGCTTGTCCTTCACCAAGTACCGGCTGCTGCGACTGGCTACCTTCCTTCTGGCTTGAGAAGAGCTCCTGGCTGCATGCCTCCTGGGACTCCGGGGTGTCTCCCTCCACCCCAGTACCCTCACTCTCGGTTTCCTCCCCCCTCCTCCCCTCCCCCTCTGCCTCCGCCCCCTCCTCCTCTCCCCCCTCTCCCCACCACCACTCTGAAGTGTCCATCGTGGTTGTCGGATTGGCAGTGGGGTCACCTCCAAGTATCGCGTCCAGCTCCTTGTAAAAACGACCTGCTGTGGGGGCAGCACCGGAGCGGCGGTTTCCCTCACGGGCTTTGCAATAGGCACTCTGCGGCTCCTTCACTTTAATCCTGCACTGCACCGCGTCCCGGTCATGGCCCCTTTCCAGCATGGCCCTTGAGATCTGCCCATAGGTATCGTAATTCCTACTGCTGGAGCGCAGCTGTGACTGCACAACTTCCTCCTCCCAAACACTGATGAGGTCCAGCAACTCGCCATTGCTCCATGCTAGGGCTTGTTTGCCACATGGAGCCATGGTCACCTGGAAAGATTCACTGATTGCACTCCACATCTGGCTGAGCAAACAGGAAGGGGATTTTTAAAATTCCTGGGGTATTTAAAGGGCGGGTCACCTGAGGCCAGGGAAGTAGAGTGCGAACTGATGAGCAGAGTGGCTGAACAGGCATTCTGGGATACCTCAGAATACTCTGGAGGCCAATTACAGCGCTTTTGGTGGTCACACTGGCAGAGCAGTGCTGCATCACCAGCGCTGCAATCGTTATTCCCCAGGCAGAGCAGGAGTACAGTCGGCGCTGCAGCCAGGGAGATGCAGCGCTGTATGCGCCTTGCAAGTGTGGATGGTGAGTAAGTTGCAGCGCTGTAAACCAACCACCAGCGCTGCAATTCTCCAGTGTAGCCATACCCTCAGATACAAGTTCCTCTGCAGTATGTATAAAGATTGAGGTGGGACTTATACTTTATTTTTTTCACGCTAGAAGAACTGAAATGTATTCATCTCATTTTCTCTTTTTTTGGGTCCTACTGTGCATTTAGACAATAGCATTTGTCTATGGAATTTAAAATGCCTGCAGCCAGTTTCTCAAGAGAGAGCTATTCTAGTGTTTTGAATTATAGCATTAACCATATGGAAGTTGGAATGTTGTCTTTTTAATGAATTTCATTCAAAAAACTAATTAGTAGTCTGACAGGGTATTATTTATGTGTGTGTATCTGCCATGAAATGTTTTACTAGCATACCACAACATTCACATCTGTCAAAGATGTTAATCATTCTTCAGTGGTAGAAAATACCCCATTTGAATTGTTGTATCTTTCTGCATATTTAGGTAATCATTTATTAGGCACTGACAATGTGTTCGGGGCTATGCAGCACCCATCTGTTCAGTAAAGAGTTTGCAGTCTAAAAGATAGAAAATGGAGGCAAAGAGACTGGAAATTAAGGCTATAGCCCATCTGAAGAACATTCTGTTGTGCAATCTGTTTGGTAGGGTTTTTAGAGAGGTCTGAGTTTTTATAGGTGGCTGACTGGCTGAGTTCCTGTTGAATGGATTATTTTAGTGCTGCTGCAATGTAATTGTATTGTTAATGGTACGTTAGGGCACTTAGAGCCTTGGATAGGTATTTGTTCAGTTGTCGTTTAAACTGAAATAATAATTATAATCTTATTCTGTAAATTCCAGGGGCTCAGTTTTTGACCATGAAATGTGCCAATCTCTGCAATCCCAAATCCTGCAATTTGAGGCATGTAAGCAGATCACTGAGCCTGTGTTGAGGCCTGCTGACATCAGTGGGGCTCTGTGTGGGTGCAGTCATTCTCCTGCTTGCAACGAATTGCAGGATTGTGACCCAAAATTGCCATGTACCAACCAGGGGTGGCTCTAGGTATTTTGCCGCCCCAAGCAGGGCAGGCAGGCTGGCTTCAGTGGCTTGCCTGCGGGAGGTCCCCGGTCCCGCGGATTTGGCAGCAGCCTGCGGGAGGTCCGCCAAAGCCGCGGGACCAGCGGACCCTCTGCAGGCATGCCGCCCAAGGCAACCTGCCTCCCGCCCTCACGGCGACCAGCAGAACGCCCCCCGTGGCTTGCCGCCCCAGGCACGCGCTTGGGGTGCTGGTGCCTGGAGCCGCCCCGGTACCAACTAGTTGTACCCACAGCCTTTTATGGGAAAATGGCAAACTGCTGCCCTCTAGTGGCTGGCCTATAGACACTAGAACAGGGGTGGCCAACCCAAGCCTGAGAAGGAGACAGAATTTACCAATGTTCATTGCCAAAGAGCCACAGTAATATATCAGCAGCCCCCTCAGCTCCCTCCTCCCCCTCACTCTCAGCACCTTCCCCTCCCTCCCCGCACCTCCCAATCACCTGTTTTGTGGCATGCAGGAGGCTCTGGGGGGAGTGGGAGGAGCGAGGGTATGGCAGGCTCTGGGGAGGGGGCAGGAAGGGGTGGAATGGAGACAGGGCCTGTGGCAGAGCCAGGGGTTGAGCAGTGAGCACCCCCTGGCACACTGGAAAGTTGGGGCCTGTAGCTCCAGCCCCGGAGTCAGTGCCTATACAAGGAGCCGCATATTAACTTCTGAAGAGCTGCATGTGGCTCTGGAGCCACAGGTTGGCCACCCCTGCACTAGAAGCTCTAATTACAGAGCTAGCAGCGATTCTCCTTTAGGTAAGGAGTCAAGACCTCAATTTTTTTAAAGCTGAAGCTCCAGAGTTTTCTCACTATGTGTGACCCTGTGGCCATGACATCTGGGAATAGTTGAGGACTGATGTCTCTGTGGTCATGGAAGTGTTATAAACTGTCCAGTCCTTACTCACATTTGGTGACACTGCTTTTCTGATGAAACCTCAAACACCAGCCCCGTAAGAATGGCTAGTTCATTTGACTGCACCTATCAACATGCACAAGGCCCGCAATTCATTATTCAACCATTCAACCACCTCCTGACCTCTTGTCTCAAACTAACACTGAGATAACAGCTGGAAGTAGGAAAGGCAATGGAATTATTCTAGAAATGGCATGTTTCTTGGGAGAGTTAAAGGAATAGTGCATGGAAGTTTCCTGTTAAAGAGAAGAAAGGGTATTTATCTATAGATGAGCTTACTTGGCCTCTAGCACTGTAGTATGTGAACATGTGTCCAATTCAGGGATGAGATGCAGCATTGCCAGGTAACTCAAGGTATCATGATTGCAGAACTTTCAGTCTGCATGCGTAGCTTGCATGCTATATCACGCAGCACTAAACATCACACTGTCCTTTGAGCCTGTCCACCGTGAGCCAATAATGAAAAGCGGGTAGCTGTCTTCAAAGTGGAGGGGGCTGTGGCTGTCAGCTTGGCAGCACTATCTGAACCAGTCAATCCGGATGACCTTTCTAAGAGTCTTGAAAATGATCACTTCACAGTGGATGTGACTTCATACATCTTTTATGCATGACCAGATGTCATTTTTTTAACTCTATTGCTGCAACCATCAAAAATGAAAAGTTACTATTTCCAGTACCTATTAAATATGTTGATGGAGTCCAGAAACGTCCTCAGTAAGAAAGTTGTTTTCCTAAATTATCCTGCCCTCCTGACTGATACCTTTATTTTTACCATCAGTTTTATTTTATTTCATTTTTTTTGCTTTAATCAGTAGGTATTGGCTAGCAATCTACCGGACAGGCCAGGTGCTGGCCCTGAATTTCTCATTAGGACTTCCAGCCACTGTAGGTGTCAGAGATATTAGCTGTACAGTATTGGCTGCAAATACAAAACTTTAAAAATAGGAGGTGATCCAATTAGAGAGAGACTGGGATGTCATCTAGACTGAAGCTGCCCCTAGGCAGCAGAGGAATCATTTTACTCTCACAAAGTCGTGTTTTAATCTTGAATTCACAAGTAATAACTAGCGGTGTTATCTGGCACTGACTGTGGCGATTTTCCTTCAGAGCTGCTGTGCAGTCAGATCCTGGGCTCCATACAAAGATGATTTGAGAACTCTGTTCTTTTCAAAGTGCAGCGAACTAGCTCACTCTCTACTTCATTCTTATTAATCCACTAAGCAGACACCGTGTTGGCGGGCAGACAGCGGAAATAGTTGCTGAAATTACACCCATCTGGCTTAAGCCAGGACAATGTTTACACCTCCATGTAGCAGAGCTGTTGTATATGGCTCGCCTCGGACACATGTGGAACAACACCTGTGCTAGGAGAGGCGCTTGCTTTATACACGCGTGGGCTTGTGAAACATTCACAGGGTTGAATATTGTCTGGAAGGAACCAGCATGAGAACACAAAACTCATTATAGCCCTTGCCTTTGAGGTTTGAGCTCTGGAGTGATGAGTCAATAGGTCAGTCTGCTGGTATGCTCACTGCATTAGTAATACATTAATTCCCTGTCTGGCCTGGTTGAGACAAAGGGGAATAATATCAATCTAAGATTTCTTTCTCTTACATCCTTGCCATAATGGAAAGATAATATGTATATAAAATAGGTGTGTGTGTGTGTGTGTGTATATGGATAATTTTATAATATAATAGAGCTGGTTTTTCTTTTGGTTTCTTGGCTCCAGGAACCATTATTAACAAAAATCAACCCCCATTTTAAATCCCTCTCTAAGTTACAGAGATACAGGATGTAATTTCAGCTGTATGAATCTCCTCACATTTGAATTCTCAGGAGTCCATATGCAGTTTATCAATTCGTTTTTGCACTTCTTTACTGCCAAGATTTGGCATTTATTTTCTGCTGCAGAGCTTGCCTGAATGGTACTGTGCAGGTAGCTTGAGATATAGCATAAATATATTATGCTTTAGTAGAAGCCTCATTTATCATGTAAATATGCATTCCCCCTTATGGAGATGAAACAGCTTGATGAAAAGGCAGGGCGATATCTTGGTTATCTTTCATTTTTAAAGTGGTTAAATGTGCCCATGTAAGATGGAATTTGAAAGCATTCATGCCAACCACTGAAGTTTGGACAGTATGTGTCACATCTTGTCATTGATGCCAAGGCTCCATTTTCAACCATGGCAGCATTTTCTAGGAATGAATAAAATCCAAGTGAAAATTGTTGTTAATGCTCTGTTATTGACATGGGTATAATGGAACTCTAAGACTGGCATCTTTGGAAAGGTTATTTATGTCCTGGCTCTTCTATTGTAGGCCTACTCTTCAAATGTTAGTTGGGGCACCAATAGGATACGCAGATCCTACATTTTAGTGCCCACATCAGCACGTAGGCATTTTAAAACAGCTATCGCACCACTGTATGGAGCCTCAAGGAGCTAACTAGGGGACAGGAGATTCACAATAGCTGGCTCTAACCTCTCGAATTCACATTGAAGTTTCAAGCCAGTCACTGTCTCGAATTCACATTGAAGTTTCCAACCAGTCACTGTTATCATTCATTTATGTTAGAGGGCTGGACTGCACTGTTTCAAGGGTAAACCTTTCTGTGGATTATCATAGAGGCCTAGAGAGTGACTCCATAATTAAGTTTGTAGCAGGATTTTGCCTTGGACAGAATCTTTATACCTCTCTGGGGTTAAAACCATGGTTGATTTTTCTACCACAGATGGTTTTTCAATTATTTCTGGAAAATAATATTAAAAAATTACGTGTACAATATCCTACATGCAAGTGTAAATAACAATCTTAATTGAGGGACAAAGAGTCTTTGTGCATCTCTTCCATGTAATCTGTATGTACAACTTAAAAATCCCCAGGAACTGTGTACAGGGTGTCTTGGGGGACACCCAATGCCCTGGTATTACAACAACTGGAGGAAAGGCTATGCGTGGATGTGCTGATGTGAATTATAGAAGGTGAGGGAGGGGGTTATGAAGACAATAATTCTGCTCTGAATTCCACCAAGAAAAATAAATTGTTAAAAATCAGTCAAGGTGGCTCAAAGGCAAAACCTGCCGACTAACACCTTTAAAACCAAGGAAATTCCCAGTTATGGTACCTTTCTTTAACACATGTTTACCCTCACACATCTCATTCACCACTTTAGTGCTATTTAGGTATTTGCATTACAGTAGGCGCTAGATGCACTCAAAGAAAAAAAATGACAATTTTTGTAACAATCTACAGGAAGCAATACAAGAAGTTGCAAGACAAGATGTGTTATTGGTGAAGAGAGATTTTAATGTGAAGGTGGAATAGGACTGGAATTCCCGGGCTGGAGCAACAGGCAGATTTGGACTCCATGAAGAAAATGAAGGAGGAGACAGGTTATTGAATTTCTACCTAAGCAACAAACTGGTGATGACAAAGCTGGTATTTTCACAAAGAAAGCCTCACAGGAAGTGAACTTAGGCTATGTCTACATTATGCAGCTTTTAGTGACACAGCTGTGCCATTACAGCCATGCTGCTAAAAGCCGTGCAGTGTAGCCGCTGTTTGTTGGCAGGAGAGAGTTCTCCTGCCGGCAAACTTCCACCCCCAATGAGCAGAATTAGTGTTGTTGGCAGGAGCGCTCTCCTGCCACAAAGTGCCGTTCACACCGGTGCTTGTCGTCGACAAAACTTTTGTCTTTCAGGGGTGTGTGTGTGTTGTTTTTTTTTAACACGGCTGAACAACAAAAATTTTATCTTTCAATTGCCAGTATAGAGAAAGCCTTAGATAACGCCTGATGGGTAAGTGAAGAACATGATAGACTTTGTACCAGTGAATTGTAGATAGAAATCAAGTGAGCTGTTGTGCAGACCATTTGAGGCCAGTATCAGATTGGATCAAAAATTAGTGCTGGCATCAATGAAGCTGAGAGCAACTGAAAAAGTGCCAAGAAATAAGATCTATGACTTGGACAAATTGGAAGAGCCAGATATCAGGAAAGAATACAAAGAAGCTATGCAGAAAAATATCAGCTTTCTGGTGAAAGAAGAAATGAACGTTGAAGAGTAATTAGGACAAGTTACAACATGGCTTTACTAAAGGTAGATCGTGCCAAACCAACCTGATCTCCTTCTTTGAGAAGGTGACAGATTATTTAGACAAAGGAAATGCAGTAGATCTAATTTACCTCGATTTCAGTAAGGCATTTGACACGGTTCCACATGGGGAACTATTAGTTAAATTGGAAAAGATGGGGATCAATATGAAAATTGAAAGGTGGATAAGGAACTGGTTAAAGGGGAGACTCCAACGGGTCGTACTGAAGGGTGAACTGTCAGGCTGGAAGGAGGTTACTAGTGGAGTTCCTCAAGGATCAGTTTTGGGACCAATCTTATTTAACCTTTTTATTACTGACCTTGGCACAAAAAGCGGGAATGTGCTAATAAAGTTTGCGGATGACACAAAGCTGGGAGGTATTGCTAACACAGAGAAGGACCAGGATATCATACAGGAAGATCTGGATGACCTTGTAAATTGGAGTAATAGTAATAGGAAGAAATTTAATAGTGAAAAGTGCAAGGTCATGCACTTAGGGATTAATAATAAGAATTTTAGATATACATTGGGGACACATCAGTTGGAAGCAACAGAGGAGGAGAAGGACCTTAGAGTATTGGTTGATCACAGGATGACTATGAGCCGCCAATGTGATATGGCCATTAAAAAAGCTAATGCAGTTTTAGGATGCATCAGGCGAGGTATTTCCAGCAAAGATAAGGAGGTGTTAGTACCGTTATATAAGGCACTGGTGAGACCTCATCTGACTCATAGACTCATAGACTCTAGGACTGGAAGGGACCTCAAGAGGTCATCGAGTCCAGTCCCCTGCCCTCACGGCAGGACCAAACACTGTCTAGACCATCCCTAATAGACATTTATCTAACCTACTCTTAAATATCTCCAGAGATGGAGATTCCACAACTTCCCTAGGCAATCTATTCCAGTGTTTAACTACCCTGACAGTTAGGAACTTTTTCCTAATGTCCAATCTAAATCTCCCTTGCTGCAGTTTAAGCCCATTGCTTCTTGTTCTATCATTGGAGGCTAAGGTGAACAAGTTTTCTCCCTCCTCCTGATGACACCCTTTTAGATACCTGAAAACTGCTATCATGTCCCCTCTCAGTCTTCTCTTTTCCAAAATAAACAAACCCAATTCCTTCAGCCTTCCTTCATAGGTCATGTTATCAAGACCTTTAATCATTCTTGTTGCTCTTCTCTGGACCCTCTCCAATTTCTCCACATCTTTCTTGAAATGCGGTGCCCAGAACTGGACACAATACTCCAGTTGAGGCCTAACCAGCGCAGAGTAAAGCGGAAGAATGACTTCTCGTGTCTTGTTTCCAACACACCTGTTAATGCATCCCAGAATCATGTTTGCTTTTTTTTGCAACAGTATCACACTGTTGACTCATATTAAGCTTGTGGTCCACTATGACCCCTAGATCTCTTTCTGCCATACTCCTTCCTAGACAGTCTCTTCCCATTCTGTATGTGTGAAACTGATTGTTCCTTCCTAAGTGGAGCACTTTGCATTTATCTTTATTGAACTTCATCCTGTGTACCTCAGACCATTTCTCCAATTTGTCCAGATCATTTTGAATTTTGACCCTGTCCTCCAAAGCAGTTGCAATCCCTCCCAGTTTGGTATCGTCCGCAAACTTAATAAGCGTACTTTCTATGCCAACATCTAAATCGTTGATGAAGATATTGAACAGAACTGGTCCCAAAACAGACCCCTGCGGAACCCCACTTGTTATACCTTTCCAGCAGGATTGGGAGCCATTAAGAACTACTCTCTGAGTACGGTTATCCAGCCAGTTACGCACCCACCTTATAGTATCCCCATCTAAATTGTACTTTCCTAGCTTATCTATAAGAATATCATGCGAGACTGTATCAAATGCCTTACTAAAGTCTAGGTATATCACATCCACCGCTTCTCCCTTATCCACAAGGCTCGTTATCCTATCAAAGAACGCTATCAGATTAGTTTGACACGATTTGTTCTTTACAAATCCATGCTGGCTATTCCCTATCACCTTACCACCTTCCAAGTGTTTGCAGATGATTTCTTTGATTACCTGCTCCATTATCTTCCCTGGCACAGAAGTTAAACTAACTGGTCTGTAGTTTCCTGGGTTGTTTTTATTTCCCTTTTTATAGATGGGCACTATATTTGCCCCCTTCCAGTCTTCTGGAATCTCCCCCGTCTCCCATGATTTCCCAAAGATAATAGCTAGAGGCTCAGATACCTCTTCTATTAACTCCTTGAGTATTCTAGGATGCATTTCATCAGGCCCTGGTGACTTGCAGGCATCTAACTTTTCTAAGTGATTTTTTACTTGCTCTTTCCTTATTTTCTCTTCTAAACCTACCCTCTTCCCGTAAGCATTCACTATACTAGACATTCCTTCAGACTATCTGGAATACTGTGTGCAGTTCTGGTCTCCCATGTTTAAGAAGGATGAATTCAAACTGGAACAGGTTCAGAGACGGGCTACTAGGATGATCCGAGGAATGGAAAACCTGCCTTATGAAAGGAGATTCAAAGAGCTTGGCTTGTTTAGCCTGGCCAAAAGAAGGCTGAGGGGGGATATGCTTGCTCTTTATAAATATATCAGAGGGATTAATATTAGGGAGGGAGAGGAATTATTTAAGCTTAGTACCAATGTGGACACAAGAACAAATGGGTATAAACTGGACACTAGGAAGTTTAGACTTGAAATTAGACGAAAGTTTCTAACCATTAGAGGAGTGAAGTTCTGGAACAGCCTTCCAAGGGGAGTAGTGGGGGCAAAAGACATATCTGGCTTTAAGACTAAGCTTGATAAGTTTATGGAAGGGATGGTATGATGGGATAGCTTAATTTTGGCAATTGATCTTTGATTATCAGCAGATAAGTATGCCCGGTGGTCTGTGATGGGATGTTGGATGGGATGGGATCTGAGTTACTGCAGAGAATTCTTTCCTGAGTGCTGGCTGGTGAGTCTTGCCCACATGCTCAGGGTTTAGCTGATCGCCGTATTTGGGGTTGGGAAGGAATTTTCCTCTGGGGCAGATTGGCAGAAGCCCTGGAGGTTTTTCGCCTTCCTCTGCACCGTGGGGCATGGGTCACTTGCTGGTGGATTCTCTGCAGCTTGAGGTCTTCAAACCACAATTTGGACTCCATGGTTTGAAGTTCTGTGTAGGGTTCTGTGGCCTGCTTTGTGCAGGAGGTCAGACTAGATGATCATATTGGTCACTTCTGACTCTAAAGTCTATGAGTCTCAGAGACATGGAATGGTGTAAATAATGGGATAATGAGAACAGCTGAAAAACATTGGGCTACAAGACTGAAACCAAGTTGAAGAACGAATGAAGTGCTACTGTTGAGTCACAAGCATAGGAAGTGAAAGAGAATAAAAAGGAAGCCACAAGTCTGAGAGCTCAGTACAATAGACTGAACAGAGAGAGAAAACAGCAGAGAGGGACAGAAACAATAGTATAAGCAAACACTGTCAAGAATCAGAAGAATACACGAGAAATGGGACATGGGTTGCATTGCAAGATAAGAGAACTGAGTTGAATATATGAGTTGAAGATGTCAACAGTGAAAGACAAGTGCAGTCAAATAATTAAGAATGAACAAGCAAAGAATGAACGTTGGAAAGAATGTTTTGAAGAGTTGTACAGCATACAGAACACAGTTGATGAAATGGTTGTGGAGAAGCTTCCCATTCCCAGTATAAAAAAGGGAGGTCAGATGCTGGAACAAGTAAAGATCTCAATAGAAAATCTGAAAAAGAAAAAAGTGCTGAAAAGTGATAACTGCAGAGCTCTTGCAAGCAGGTCAGAAACACACAGTAAAGGCAATGCCCAAGACATTCATCAAGATCTACAAACAAGATCAAGTGCTGAGTGAATGGGGGAATGTGACAATAGTGCTGATCTATGAAAAAGGAGATAAGATTGAGTGCAAGAATTACAGAGGAATCAGCTTATTGACTGTTACAGGAAAAGCATTCACCAAGGTGTTCCAGAGGAGAATGAAGAGGTACGTGGAAGGGGCGCATGCACAGAAACAGGCCAGATTTAGACCAGGATGAAGTATAATATATATAGATCCACTATTTGAGATAAGGCAGAAATCAGAGAAGCACATATAACAGGTTTGGGTTCAAGTATCAGAGGGGTAGCCATGTTAGTCTGGATCTGTAAAGGCAGCAAAGAGTCCTGTGGCACCTTATAGACTAACAGACATTTTGGAGCATGAGCTTTCGTGGATGAATACCCACTTCATCGGATGCATGCAGGTTTGGGTTGTGTTCTAACTACTTTATAGATTTCAAACAGGCTTTTGATGCCATAGCCTTTGGCCGAAAGGGTTAAGTTTTGAGAATCTGTGGCACCCCAGAAACTGATGAAGCTAGTTGAAAATATCTGCAACCAGCCAATGAGTGTAGAGAGCGTAGACAAGGAGCTGATAGACTGGTTCAGACAAGGATGTGTGCTATCACCATCACCAGATTTGTTCAATTTGGCACTAGAAGCAGCAATGACTATAGCACTGAGAGATGAAATGGGAGGACAACCTTAGCATCACTGAAGATATTGAACTCATAGTATTGTCTAATGAGGATTTACAGAGAATAACTGACAGGGTAGACCAGACAGCAGAAAATTCAGACTGAAGATCAGCATGGAGCTGTCATAACTTAGTCCCAGATTTGGACCTTAGCGTCCAAAATATGGGGGTTAGCATGAAAAACCTCCAAGCTTAGTTACCAGCTTGGATCTGGTACTGCTGCCACCACCCAAAAAATTAGAGTGTTTTGGGGCACTCTGGTCCCCACAAAAACATTCCCTGGGGACCCCAAGACCCAAATCCCTTGAGTCTCACAACAAAGGGAAATAACTCTTTTCCCTTCCCCCCTCCAGGTGCTCCTGGAGAGATACACAGAAGCAACCTCCGTGAATCTAAGCACAGGGAGTCCACCCTCTCTAATTCCAGTCCTGGAACAAAAGCACTTCCCTCTTCACCCAGAGGGAATGCAAAGTCAGGCTAGTAAATCTAACACACACAGATCTCCCTCTGACTTCTTCCTCCCACCAATTCCCTGGTGAGTACAGAGTCAATTTCCCTGAAGTTCCTCACTAAAGAAAAACTCCAACAGGTCTTAAAAGAAAGCTTTATATAAAAAAGAAAGAAAAATACATACAAATGGTCTCTCTGTATTAAGGTGACAAATACAGGGTCAATTGCTTAAAAGAAATATTGAAAAAACAGCCTTATTCAAAAAGAATACAATTCAAAGCACTCCAGCAACTATAGACATGTAAATACAAAACAACAAACCATTTTGTACTCACAACTTGGAAACAGAAGATTAGAAAGCAGGAAATAGAAAAATCCTTCTCTAGCTGAGAGAGATTCAGGCAGAAGACAAAGGACTCACACCCAAACTTCCCTCCACCCAGATCTGAAAAAAGTCTGGTTTTCTGATTGGTCCTCTGGTCAGGTGTTTCAGGAACTTCTTTCCAGGTGTAAGAACATTAACCCTTAGCTATCTGTTTATGACAGGAGCAGACAAAAATTATGCTAATAGGGAGACCAGATGAAGAGGTAAAGATCAAAGTCAGAGACACAAAACTAGAACAAGGGGAAACATTTGTAAACTTTGGAGGACTAGTATTGAAGAATGGGAATTGTGAAGATGATGTAAAAAGAACTGGATGAGCCACCACTGCATTAAAAACACTCAGTGAGCTCTGGAAGGCTAAAGCCCTTTCAATAAAAACAGAAATGAACTCACTCAGGAGAATACTGAGAGTTTCAAGATTGCAGAAAATAAAAAAGGAAGTGAAACGAAAATGGCTAAAACAAGAAATAAAGATGTTGCAGAAGATTCAAGAAAGACAATGCTGAGAGTTTGGACACGTCAAAAATGGACCCGGAAAGGATACCACACATGGTGATACACCCCAGAATATATGGAGCTAGCAGTTGAGGAAGACTGAGGATGCATTGGATAGAAACAATAAAGAATGACATAGGATACAAGGGTTCATAGATTAATGAAGTTGGTACAAGACACAGTGGTGGACAGTCTTCATTTGGTCCCATCAGTGCTGCTGAGCTGATGGAAAGGAATGGAAGGAGGATGACCTAGAGGGTCCCACCAGAATTGGGGTCCCATTTTGCTGGACATTGTACAAACACATATTAAGAGACAGTTTCTGCCTGAAAGAATGTGTATTCTAAACAAGCAATAAACTCAAAAATACCAAAACAAAAAATACAAACTAATGTGGTGTAGCTGTTCTCTTCCCCCGTCCTGGATCCAGGTCAGCACAACTCTTTCTCTGTCTCTCCCTCTGAGACATCCTACTTGTCAGGCGGCTTCTGATTCCTTCTATAGGTCTTGGGTGACCTTTCTCAGTCTGTTGGCTGCTTTCTGAAGAGATAGACTCTTGTTGCTATGGCAATTGGAGCCAAAAGCAGAGTTTCAAACAGAAGACTTTGGAGACCAGATTTATTTATTTATTTATTTATTTGTATTGGATTCATTGTTGCAAAAGAGACTGTACTTTCCGGAATCCCCCATTCCCACGTTAGCACCGCAAGGAAAGACTGGCAGGACTCACAGGCAAACGTAACCCTATGGGTTTTACTATCATTGTAATGTGCTATTGTCTTTAAAAGGTAACTTTTACCACTACTCAGAAGGGTACAGTGCCTTATTTATTACTCATTTATTACAGGCAGGGAGCCTTGGGGAAGTAGTTGTTTCCTCTCTTCTCCCTGAAGGAGAGGGGAAACAAACCAGCTGACAAGGGTTTACATTTGAGCATGGGTGTGTGGAATTGGATGTGTGCAGTGACAGTTGGTTCTGTGTTAGACCTGAGACAGAGGTTGTGTGGTTGTGCATTTGGTGGGCTGGATACGTTAGCTGGTGAAAGCACCATAGGTATCAATTATATGAACGAAGGGTTTGGCCCTGTGTGTGTGTGTGATAAGTCTGAGAGTTAAAAGGTGGTCTGGATATTAATGTCATCTTAGCTAGAAGTTTCCTTGAATTTCAATGGGTGTCCCAATATGAAATGCATTGAGCCCCTTTACAGTAAGTTAGCCAACTTTCCTGGGTGTGTATGACCATGAAATGGCCACTTACATGGCTGTGGCTATTTGAGCAAACAAATACAGAATTTGGCTGTCCTATTGAGGCACCCAGAGCTTAAAATCAGTCCTCCCATTTTTTATTTTCTGCTATCGGAAACCTCTGTTTTGCATTCATACATGCTTAACAAACAGATGAGGAAAATCTGCCGCTGCTATTCACTTCCCAAAAATTTGCAAAACAGATTTAAGCCTGAGCAGTTGTTAATTGAGACTGACTGATTGAATAAAAATTAAAAACAAACAAAACTGAGAACATCATCACATCACAGGCATCCTGACAGAAGCTCAGGATAGACCGTAGGGTGTTCCTCTTTGATGTTTCCTCTTCCTTTCTCTAAAAGGCCTGTGTGTGGCCATAATATTTTCCCTATTCACACAACAACGAACTGCTGGAGGGTCAGTTTCTGCCATTCGATGCCCATGGGTCTCTGTATCTCCCATTGCAGTCGTTAGAGGCTTATCTGCGTGGAATTTGGCATCACTGTTAACTCCTGGAATTTTTCCTCCATTTGCATTTGCAAGTATCAGAGGGGTAGCCGTGTTAATCTGGATCTGTAAAAGCAGCAAAGAATCCTGTGGCACCTTATAGACCAACAGACATTTTGGAGCATGAGCTTTCGTGGGTGAATACCCACTTAGTCGGATGCATGTAGTGGAAATTTCCAGGGGCAGGTATAGATATGCAAGCAAGCTAGAGATAACGAGGTTAGTTCAATCAGGGAAGAGGAGGCCCTGTTCTAGCAGTTGAGGTGTGAAAACCAAGGGAGGAGAAACTGGTTCTGTAGCTGGCAAGCCATTCACAGTCTTTGTTTAATCCTGAGTTGATGGTGTCAAATTTGCAGATGAACTGAAGCTCAGCAGTTTCTCTTTGAAGTCTGGTCCTGAAGTTTTTTCGCTGCAGGATGGCCACCTTAGATCTGCTATAGTGTGGCCAGGGAGGTTGAAGTGTTCTCCTACAGGTTTTTGTATATTGCCATTCCTAATATCTGATTTGTGTCCATTTATCCTTTTCCGTAGAGACTGTCCAGTTTGGACAGTGAACATAGCAGAGGGGCACTGCTGGCATATGATGGCGTATATTACATTGGTGGACGTGCAGGTGAATGAACCGATGATGGTGTGGCTGATCTGGTTAGGTCCTGTGATGATGTCGCTGGTGTAAATATGTGGGCAGAGTTGGCATTGAGGTTTGTTGCATGGATTGGTTCCTGAGCTAGAGTTACTATGGTGTGGTGTGCAGTTACTGGTGAGAATATGCTTCAGGTTGGCAAGTTGTCTGTGGGCAAGGACTGGCCTGCCACCCAAGGCTTGTGAAAGTGTGGGATCATTGTCCAGGATGGGTTGTAGATCCCTGATGATGCGTTGGAGGGGTTTTAACTGGGGACTGTATGTGATGGCCAGTGGAGTCCTGTTGGTTTCTTTCTTGGGTTTGTCTTGCAGTAGGAGGCTTCTGGGTACACGTCTGGCTCTGTTGATCTGTTTCCTTATTTCCTCGTGTGGGTATTGTAGTTTTGAGAATGCTTGGTGGAGATTTTGTAGGTGTTGGTCTCTGTCTGAGGGGTTAGAGCAGATGCGGTTGTACCTCAGTGCTTGGCTGTAGGCAATGGATCGTGTGATGTGCCCAGGATGGAAGCTGAAGGCATAAAGGTAGGCATAGCGATCGGTAGGTTTTCGGTATAGGGTGGTGGTAATGTGACCATCACTTATTTGCACCGTGGTGTCTAGGAAGTGGACCTCCTGTGTAGATTGGTCCAGGCTGAGGTTGATGGTGGGGTGGAAGCTGTTGAAATCGTGGTGGAATTTTTCCAGAGTCTCCTTCCCATGGGTCCAGATGATGAAGATGTCATCAATGTAGCTTAGGTAGAGAAGGGGCATGAGTGGATGAGAGCTGAGGAAGCGTTATTCCAGGTCGGCCATAAAAATATTGGCATATTGTGGGACCATGCGGGTGCCCATAGCAGTGCCACTGATCTGGAGATATATATTGTCATCAAATTTGAAATAGTTGTGTATGAGGATAAAGGCACAGAGCTCAGCAACCAGTTGTGCTGTGGCATCATCAGGGATACTGTTCCTGACAGCTTATATTCCATCTGTGTGTAAGATGTTTGTGTAAAGAACCTCTACATCCATGGTGGCTAGGATGGTGTTTTCTGGAAGGTCACCAATGCATTGTAGTTTCCTCAGGAAATCAGTGGTGTCATGGAGATAGCTGGGAGTGCTGGTGGCATAGGGTCTGAGTAGAGCGTCCACATATCCAGACAGTCCTTCAATGAGAGTGCCAATGCCCGAGATGATGGGGTGTCCAGGATTTCCGGGTTTGTGGATCTTGGGTAGTAGATAGAATAACCCTGGTCGGGGCTCTAAGGGTATGTTGATTTGTTCCGATGTTAGTGTAGGGAGTGTCCTGAGTAGCTAAAACCCCTCCAACACATCATCAGGGATCTACAACCCATCCTAGACAATGACCCCACACTTTCACAGGCCTTGAGTGGCAGGCCAGTCCTTGCCCACAGACAACCTGCCAACCTGAAACATATTCTCGCCAGTAACTGCACACCGCACCATAGTAACTCTAGTTCAGGAACCAATCCATGCAACAAACTTCGATACCAACTCTGCCCACATATCTACACCAGCGACACCATCACAGGACCTAACCAGATCAGCCACACCATCATCGGTTCATTCACCTGCATGTCCACCAATGTAATATACACCATCATATGCCAGCAATGCCCTCTGCTATGTACATTGTCCAAACTGGACAGTCTCTACGGAAAAGGATAAATGGACACAAATCAGATATTAGGAATGGCAATATACAGAAACCAGTAGGAGAACACTTCAACCTCCCTGGCCACACTATTGCAGACCTTAAGGTGGCCAGCCTGCAGCAAAAAAACTTCAGGACCAGACTTCAAAGAGAAACTGTTGAGCTTCAGTTCATCTGCAAATTTGACACCATCAGCTCAGGATTAAACAAAGACTGTGAATGGCTTGCCAACTACAAAGAACCAGTTTCTCCTCCCTTGGTTTTCACTCCTCAACTGCTAGAACAGGGCCTCATCCTCCCTGATTGAACTAACCTCATTATCTCTAGCTTGCTTGCATATCTATACCTGCCCCTGGAAATTTCCACTACATGCATCCGACGAAGTGGGTATTCACCCACGAAAGCTCATGCTCCAAAACGTCTGTTAGTCTATAAGATGCCACAGGATTCTTTGCGGCTTTTGCATTTGCAAGTATGCTAAAGAGTTGTGTATGTGCCGAGAGCTTTAGATAATGCATTAATAAAAAAATAAAGATTGCTCTACAAAACCATCCTGTCCAAGAATCAGAAATAAATCCACAATACATTTGTGGAAGAAGCAAGAGACTTGTATCAGACGGGTAGCCGTGTTAGTCTGGATCTGTAAAAGAAGCAAAGAGTCTTGTGGCACCTTATAGACTAACAGACATATTGGAGCATGAATTTGTATTACAATGGGCTTATCTGCTTTGCTATTTTTTTTTAAACCTTCTGGTGAGCTTCTCCTCTGGTGAGCATGCCATGGAAACAGCTGCATCTGCCCAAACAAACACTTTGCAACTTAATGACCATTCTCTTGAAAATACCACTATAAAAAATTCAGCACTTGCAAGCAGTTTATGAAGTCCTGTTACATTCTGACCTACAACTTTAAATCAAAACAGTTGCTAGCTAATTACTCTGTGGAGCCTAAGAAAGAGAGCGACACACAGCTGGTGGTTCTGGTACTGGTAAATGAAGGTTGAGAGGTGAATAGTAGTGGTTCTTTGAGTTAAACCCCAGGATGCTAGGGAATAATGCAATTAGGAGGCAATTGGAACTGCATTGCCAGTGGTGATGTTGAGAGTTGCAGGGAAACAGTAATGAGGTAATTTATGGTTTTTCCTTGTTGCAATAGCTTGCTGTCATGTTCACCACCCCAAACCCACCGTTTCATTACAATAAAACTAGTCATTAAAACGGCAGGGAGAGGCTTGATTCAGATATTTCATTATGAGAAAATTTTAAACAAAAAAGACAGCTGTATACATGGGACTGAATGGAATTTGTGAGCTGAAATTCTACAGGCGCCATCCTGCAGTACTGGTGGGAATTTGGCCATTGACTCCACGAACGCCCCGAGTCATTCTCAGGCCTATCCTGAGTAAGACTGAAGGATCCTAGCAACAGAAAGTTTGACTTGTGAGATGGCTGTGTCAGTGGGAAGAAAGCTCTCCTCCCTTGTGAGGGCTCTCACTGGGCTGACAGCCCCAAATGAATCACACTGGCTGGAAACAGGCCATGGCCAGCCAGGGGATGTGTTGATTCCACGCATCTTCTTAGCGCCTCTGCCACTGAAACTCCTGTGGTGTCAACCATAAATTAAAGCTGCTCTCCCCTGGAGGAAACCCTAAGAGAGAACAGGTGGTGGAAATGCAAGCACTACTATCTGATTCAGGGAGGTGTAAATTGCACCCTGGTGAACCAAGTTCTGGGTATGCTACATGGTTTTCCACATATAACATAAAAGGCAGTTTGAAGAAAACAAAAAGAGTACCATAACAATGTAATGTCGGCAGAAAAAGTAGGTTTGAGAGAGGCCACAGGATCTAGTAATGTGAGCCTCAGACTCTGAAGCAGGAGATCTTCAATGTTAATCCTAGCTTTGCTGCTTACTCACCTTATGCCCTTGGGCAAGTCATGAACCACTCTGTGCCTCAGTTTCCCTGTGTATAATACCTGTTGTGAGGTTTAGTTAACACTTGGATGCTGCCATATGAGTGCTAAGTGTTATTAATTTACCATTTTTGTACATAGTATTGAACATCTGTCACTCTGTGAAGAACATTTTTAAAGTAAAGGTCTTAATGCAGTTGCAGCTTTCATGTTGGAATGGGTGAGTCCATTAGGGGAGAATAAGAACTATCCCCAAATTCTGTCCCTATGAACTGAACTGGTCTTGCGATCCAAAAAAGTCCCTTTAACCTTTAGACTGCCTCTTACTATCCTGTGCGCCTTGCCAGTCTCCCCCTAATCTGAAACACTCACATACAGGAAAGAGTCTGTTCTCGTGATGTTGCAAATCTGGCTTTGCATAGTCATGAGGGCTGGGTTAGCTAGGAGTAAGAATAAGCATTCCAACACTGGATTTCAATGAGAAAAGTAGCTGGTTTTGAACATGGCTTTTAAATAAATTTGCATATTTAAAAATGTGTGTGTAAATGGAGGTTTCTTTCTAAGTTAGCTTGAGTTTTTTATGTGTTATAGGCAGAAGGGAGCTTGGATTTGTGCATTAATTTAGATAATCTCTGTTCTCTCTACTGATAACCAGTGCTCTGCTGATATCCTTCCTCCAGTCACTTGCAGACTGAACATTGTAGCAGAACGTACTATTATTGTTTTCTTTTTTCCCCATTTATAATGCATATGTTAAAAGTGCTTTTTCTAGGCTTTGTATGCCTTTGCTGTACATTCAAAATGCAATCACAAAAATAATTTAAACCAGCAGCTGCTCTTCATCCCACCACCAGAAAATACCTGACTAATGGTCACCCTTCATCAGTTCCTCTATCCTGCCACTAGATCGGAGAAATCTGGCCACCAGTGCACAGAAGATTATGATGGTAGAGGTAATGGAGGAGAATCAAGTTGTCTAATGGGTTATTTAGAGGGTAAAACTTGGACCACAGTGTTGTGAACTACTTATGTCGAACTATCTATTTGATCTTGTGTTTATCTGTGACACTGAGTACCTTTCCCAGACCTGAAGAAGAGCTCTGTGTAGCTTGAAACAGACAGAAGTTGGTTCAATAAAAGATATTACCTCACCCACCATGTCTCTCTAATATCCTGGGACTGATATGGCTACAACAACCCTGTATATGCAAAGTTTAACAGATAATGGGATTTCTGTGCTTGCATCTCATGTACCATTTTGTTCCTAACACCTCATACATGTGCCAACCTGCCAAACAATTGAAATGAATTGCTAGAAGTTCCTGGAAACTTATCACTGTCAGCTTCATAGTCCTGACCCCTCTTGTTAAAGTTTCCCTGTTCAGTGCCAATGAGTGGCACTTGAATTCGTCCCTGACAAATGTTTCACTTTTTACTGCAACAGTGATCTGAATGTTGGATGTCAGTAGTTGTCACTTGTGCTTTTTTATGTATGGGATGTATATTGGAAACACATGATGATCTTATGGAAGGGGCAGAGAGGTCCTATCTTTATTAGTTATCTTTCCTCTCTCTGTTTCCATACATGGTCATCTACATTTTAAAACCTGCCTTGGATTCCCAGCAACATGACAATAATATTTCTCTCTGTATCAGCAACTACTATCAAGGAAAATGGTGAGAAGCTATTTTTTTCCTGAGTAATTTACATTGTTTTTGCTGCTAAAAATGGGTCTGGTGTTATGTACCATATATAGTAGCTGTTCAAAACACACTAGTCTCATTGTGGGAGCAGGAAGTGTCAGTCTTTTCGTCAAGGCCAGGAAGTTGCTCTTCCTACATGGTAGGAAGTTCCAACTGTGTTGTTTTGGAATTGTCTGATTCTCAAACTGCTTCTCATGCTCTGTGGGGTAAAATCTCAGCTAAGAAAACTCTGGGAAAGTAGCTATACTGTGGCAAGTGTCACTGCAAATGTACCATTTCCTGAGCCCTGACTACAATTGGGCTCACGTGATCATATAGAGCAATGTGAAGTAGTATTGAAGGCAGTTACATTCTGTGCTGGCGTAAGAGATCACCCACACTGATGTGATTACAGGAGAAGGGCCTTACAATTTAAACTCTTTAGGTCAGGGTGTGTGTATTTGTCAAGGTATTTTCCCCACTTTGAACTTTAGCACCCTAAAAGTGGGGACCTGCATGTACCCTTCTAAGCTTAATTCCTAGCTTAGATCTGATAGCGCCACCACCAGACAAAATATAGTGTTTGGCACACTTTCTGTTCCCCCAGAACCTTCCCGGGGAACCCAAGACCCAAACCCCTTGGGTCTTAAAACGAGGAGAAATAAACCATCCCCCCTCCTTTCCCCCTCCCAGACTTTCCCCTCCCTGGGTACCCTGAGAGGCTACACTGATCCAAACTCCTTGGATCTTAAAACAGAGAGGAATTAACCTTCCCCCTCCACTCCTTTCCCCCCACCAATCCATGGTGAGTTTAGACCCAATCCCCTTGGGTCTTAAACAAGGAAAAAAATTAATCAGGTTCTTCAAAAAGAAAGCTTTTAATTAAAGAAAAAAAAAATAAAAATTATCTCTGTAAAATTAGGATGGAAAATGTTTACAGGGTATTCAAATTCATATAGCCTAGAGGAACTCCCTCCCCTCTAGCCTGAAATTCAAAGTTACAGCAAACAGAGGTAAAATCCTTCCAGCAAAATACACATTCACAAGCTAAGAAAACAAACATAAGACTAATCCGCCTTTTCTAGCTAGTACTTACTATTTTGAACATAAGAGACTGTTTCAGAAAGATTGGAGAATCCTGGGGTGTACATCTGGTCCCTCTTAGCCTCAAGAGTGAACAACAAACAAAACAAACAGCACAAACAAAGACTTCCCTCCACCAAGATTTGAAAGTATCTTGTCCCCCGATTGGTCCTCTGGTCAGGTGTCAGCCAGGTTCACTGAGCTTCTTAACCCTTTACAGGTAAAAGAGACATTAACCCTTAACCATCTGTTTATGACACGCCCCCCAAATGTCAGACAGTGTGGAACCACACTGGCGGTGATTTCTTCCTAGAACTTTAGAATAAACTGATTAATAAAACACGTGTAAAACTACAAGATTTTCCACATTTCAAGGACAATTTTTAACCAGCTGATTCTGGGAAACTTTCATGGGAGAGTGCATCAGCCACTTTGTTAGAAGCTCCTGAAATGTGTTGAATTTCAAAATCAAAATCTTGGAGAGCTAAACTCCATCGAAGCAGTTTTTTGTTGTTTCCCTTGGCAGTATGAAGCCACTTTAGCGCAGCATGGTCGGTGTGTAGCTGGAACCGCCATCCCCAAACGTATGGGCGTAGCTTTTCCAGGGCGTACACAATGGCGTAGCATTCCTTTTCACTGACTGACCAGTGACTTTCCCTCTCAGACAGTTTCTTGCTGAGAAACACGACAGGATGGAAGTTGTGATCCAGTCCTTCCTGCATTAAAACTGCTCCTACACCACGCTCAGATGCATCTGTGGTTACTAGGAATGGTTTGTCGAAGTCTGGGGCCCTTAGCACAGGGTCAGACATGAGTGTCGCCTTAAGCTGGGTAAAGGCCTTTTGACACTCATCAGTCCACTTAACTGCATTGGGCTGGGTCTTTTTGGTCAGGTCTGTTAGTGGGGCAGCGATTTGGCTGTAGTGTGGTACAAATCGCCTGTAATACCCGGCTAAGCCTAAGAAGGATTGGACCTGTTTCTTTGACTTTGGGACAGGCCACTTTTGGATAGCATCCACCCTGGCCTGTAGGGGGTTATTGTTCCTTGACCCACCTGGTGTCCCAGGTAAGTCACTTTGTTTTGGCCTATTTGACACTTTTTAGCCTTAACAGTTAGTCCTGCCTGCCTGATGCACTCAAAGAAGAGCTGAGAGGCGGTGGGGTGCTCTGTGCCGCCACCCAAGCTTTCTGAAGGCTGTCATCTCCTTCCTTCTCAGTCTGGAACTGTTCCCTTGATGCTGGAGACACCAATTCCTCCTTAGATTGTGGACTTGGGCTTAGTCCCTCTGGAAGTGATGTAGGTGATGGAGTTGTTTTTGTTGCTGGTGAACCGCTCTCCGCTGGTGCACTATGCGATATTTCAGGCTCTGTTCGAGCCTCTTGGGTAGGGTTGTCTGCTGCTTCTGCCAGTTCAGGCCCACTGGCACCCTCTGGCGTTGGGGCTGGAGATGGATTTGCAAGCGCTGGTGTCAGTGCTGGCAACGGTTCTGGTGCTGGTTGTTTTTCCAGTTCCGATTCTGGGACTGGAGGCACTGTGGCTGTTGCAGTCATTGGCAGGGGATCCGGGTCCACCACCTCTGTCTGGGTCTCTGGTAACACAGACGGGGCCCTTGTGGACGGCTCAGGAACAGGGATGGGTCTGGAAGCTTGCCTGGCTTGGCTGCGTGTAACCATTCTCACCCTCTTGGCCCACTTCACCTGGTTGGCCAAGTCTTCCCCCAGTAGTATGGGGATGAGATAATTGTCATAAACTGCAAAAGTCCACATTCCTGACCAGCCTTTGTACTGGACAGGCAGTTCAGCTGTAGGCAAGTCTACAGATTTTGACATGAAGGGGTAAATTGTCACTTGGGCCTCTGGGTTGATGAACTTGGGGTCCACTAAGGATTGGTGGATAGCTGACACTTGTGCCCCTGTGTCTCTCCATGCGATAACCTTCTTTCTGCCCACTCTCAAAGTTTCCCTTCGCTCCAAGGGTATTTGAGAGGCATCTGGGCCTGGGGATCTTTGGTGTGATGGTGGTGAAATGAACTACACTCGGTTGGGGTTCTTGGGGCAGTTGGCCTTTATATGTCCCAGTTCATTACATTTAAAACAGCGCCCAGTTGACTGTTCACTGGGCCGAGGTGGGTTGCTGGAGACTGGTGAGGTGGGACAATAGGGAGTCTGGGGCTTTCCTTGGGTTGTAGTTGGGGTCTTGGGTTGCCCTCGGTGATAGGATTTATTGTCTGTTTGCCCCCTGTGATATTCACTCCCCTTGCTAGTAGCTTTTTTCTTTTCTGCCACTTCCACCCATCTGGCTCCAATCTCCCCTGCCTCGGTTACAGTTTGGGGCTTCCCATCTAGGATGTACCTTTCTATTTCCTGAGGAACACCCTCTAAGAACTGCTCCATTTGCATTAGGAGGGACAGCTCTGGCAAAGATTTAACATTTGCTCCTGATATCCAGGCATCCCAATTCTTTCCAATCTGGTAGGCATGTCGGGTAAATGACACATCTGGTTTCCACCTTAGCGCTCTGAACCGACGACGGGCATTCTCAGGTGTTAGCCCCATTCTGTTTCTGGCCTTGGTTTGAAAAAGTTCATAATTGTTCATGTGTTCCTTAGGCATTTCAGCTGCCACCTCTGCTAAGTGTCCACTGAGCTGTTGCCTCAGCTCTATCATGTATTGGTCTGCAGAGATGTTGTACCCATGGCAGGTCCTTTCAGAATTCTGTAAGAAGGCCTCAGTGTCATCACCTGCCTTGTAGGTGGGAAATTTCCTGGGGATGGGGAACAATACCTGGAGAAGGGTTGTTAGGGTTGGCTGTGTCATTCTGCTTAGCCTTTGCTAATTCCATGGCCTGCTGGTGGGGCTCCCTCTGGAGCGCCAGCTCTTTTTGTTTCATCTCTATCTCTCTCCTGTGGGCAGCCTCTTTGGCTAGTTCTTCTCTTTTGTGGGCCCCCTCTTTGGCTTTTTCTTCACTTTCTCTCATTTCTAGTTCTTTTTGATTCCTCTCCATAGCTCTCCTGTGGTCAGCGTCTTTGGCTTGTTCTTCTGCAACCAGTCTTGCCCGTTCCTATTTAACTGCGTCCTTGGTGCTCTTTTTTTTTTCTCTTGTGCTGGCCACACTACCTCTGCAGCTTACTGACTGCTTGGTTAACAGAGATTTTCTAACTAACTATGCCCAAGAGCTAGAAAGAAAAAAAAACAATTCACTTGTAAATGCCTTTTGCTGGTTGTGTGCTGGCTCACAGCTTGAGCCTCCTCTTAACAAAGACCCTTGTTAAAAAAACTTAACACCTCTGCCCTCAGGCTGTCTTCCGAACAGCCAGAAAGGAGAGAGAAAAAACTCACTGGCTTTGGTTTTTAAATCCCAAACCTGTCAGCCTGCTTTCAAGCAGCCAGAAAGGAGAAAGAAAAAAAAAAACCTACTGGCTTTTGGTCCTAGAAATCCCACCGCTGTACACCATGTCAAGGTATTTTTCCCACTTTGAACTTTAGCGTCCTAAAAGTGGGGACCTGCATGTACCCTTCTAAGCTTAATTCCTAGCTTAGATCTGATAGCGCCGCCACCAGACAAAATATAGTGTTTGGCACACTTTCTGTTCCCCCAAAACCTTCCCTGGGGAACCCAAGACCCAAACTCCTTGGGTCTTAAAACGAGGAGAAATAAACCATCCCCCCTCCTTTCCCCCTCCCAGACTTTCCCCTCCCTGGGTACCCTGAGAGGCTACACTGATCCAAACTCCTTGGATCTTAAAACAGAGAGGAATTAATCTTTCCCTCCCCTCCTTTCCCCCCACCAATCCCTGGTGAGTTCAGACCCAATCTCCTTGGGTCTTAAACAAGGAAAAAAATCAATCAGGTTCTTCAAAAAGAAAGCTTTTAATTAAAGAAAGAAAAAGTAAAAATTATCTCTGTAAAATTAGGATGGAAAATGTTTACAGGGTATTCAAATTCATATAGCCTAGAGGAACTCCCTCCCCTCTAGCCTGAAATTCAAAGTTACAGCAAACAGAAGTAAAATCGTTCCAGCAAAACACACATTCACAAGTTAAGAAAACAAACATAAGACTAATCCGCCTTTTCTAGCTAGTACTTACTATTTTGAACATAAGAGACTGTTTCAGAAAGATTGGAGAAACTTGGGGTGCACGTCTAGTCCCTCTTAGCCCCAAGAGCGAACAACGAACAAAACAAACAGCACAAACAAAGACTTCCCTCCACCAAGATTGAAAGTATCTTGTCCCCCGATTGGTCCTCTGGTCAGGTGTCAGCCAGGTTCACTGAGCTTCTTAACCCTTTACAGGTAAAGAGACATTAACCCTTAATGATTACAGGAGAAGGGCCTTACAATTTAAACTCTTTAGGTCAGGGTGTGTGTATTCATATAGGTGTAGCACTGTGGGTGCTACAGCAGTACAAATAATCCCTAAGGGAAGAATTTTCAAACATGTCTAAGACCCATTTTCAAAATGACTTAGGCAATTAGGAACCCACTGGGATTTAGGCTTCTAAGTGTTTGTCACTTTAGAAAATGGGACTTTGGCACTTCTGAAAATTTTACCTAAATATTTTTAAATCAGACCTCGTATTTGCCTACAAAACATACAAGCCAAATAAGCCAATGCACATGCAAAGCACCTATTTTGGAATGCACAAATTAATAACCGAATGCACACTGTCCATGTGCAGATGAAGCTGCCTACTTGCCTCCACTAGCATGTTGGAAGGGAAAACTTGGTTGTCTATTTTTTAAAAAAAGTTTGGCCTTTTATGCTATTGGGATAAATAATGAGATGAAATTTTGCTCAATATTTTCATTCAATTAAAGTATCTTTTTAACCAATTAACCCTTCTATCTCATGTCTAAGGAGACATAGCCAGATGACAGCTCAAATCACACATCACTATTTAATGCCTGTTTTCAGGTTTAAACATCACATTTTTGTTTTCAAGCTGTTATATAAACGTCCTTTAAAATGACTTGTAGATAAGCGTGCATGCTGTGTAATCGCAGAACCAGCTGGGACACGTCATGAACAGTATTGTTTGGTAAGAACATGTCTATACACCTACATCCATTTGATGTTATTTTGTATGTGTGTATCTATAAAAACAGACGTATCCTTACTCTTTTTGTTACTAACAATAAGACACCAGCAATTCCAAACAGTTCAGGAGAAAGAACTAATTTAAGGGTTGTAAAGCACATTACAGGGGAGACTGTAAAAAACTCAAAGGACAAGGAAAGTCAAGAGGAGTTGGGTGCCTACCATCCCTTTGTACCACCAAAAATTTCCCATTCATATTCCCCATATAGAGTCCAGTCCTGCAAATCCATATTCCTATGAATATACCTTACTTACATGAGTAGCTCCTGGACTGTTTGTGGGACTAAATGTAACCTGTGTGATGCAGGATGACGCCCACTGCACCTTCCACTTCAGTACAAACTTTAGTGACAAGTTCTGATCCCCCTGTTCATGCTGAGTTGCATCCTGCTCCTCAAATGGGCCCATTAACTCCAATGAAAGTACAAGCAGCTGGTCCATAGCATGCAGAACCTGCCTCCTTTTCATTGCTGTGCCTAGTGGGACAAAGCGGAAAGCAACAGAAGTAGAGGCCTGACCCAGAATAACCAGTAACACTGTGCTAATTGTCTAATTGTGTCCATGGGGTGACAGCCTCTAGTGAGAGGGTGAGTTTTGTTCTTTTGTGTATTCCTGGGTAGTGGCATTTCCTCACTAGTTAGAAGTGGGAGTGGATAAGAAGACATCTGGTGTCTTTCTAATTAATATCATGTTGTTTGGAAAGATTGAACCAGCCTTTTATTTTGCTATAAAGAATTTCACAATTTCAGCCTGAGCGTGCCACACTAGAATCGGAAGCTCATGGTTATTAATACTCTGCATTTAGTGCTTCCAATCCAAAGATTTCAAATTGCTTGGCAAAGTGGGGAATTACTACTATTATCTCTATAGTCCAAGTGGAGAAATCACCTCAAGGTCCAAGCAACTTGTATGAGGCCACACAGCAGCTCAGAGATAGGAACAGTTCTCCTTGACTTTGATCCCAATGAGCTAACCACATTCACCTCCTCAAAGCTATTGGGAATAGAAAGTTTGGAAAATTGTTACTCTGGAAAACCTGCATCATAGGGCTTGTCTTCACTACCAGGGAGATGGATGCTGCTGCAATTGATGCAGTCGGGATCAATTTAGCAGAACTAATGAAGACTCACTAAATCAACAGCAGAGCACCTCCGGTTGACTCCAGTACTCCAGCTCCGCTAGAAGAGTAAGAGAAATTGACTGGAGAGTATCTCGCATAGATGCAGTGCAGTGAAGACACCGGAGTAAGTGGACCTAAGCTATGTCGACCCAACTACGTTATTCACGTAGCTGGAGTAGTGTAACTTAGGTCGACTTACCGCGGTATTGAAGACAAGCCCTTAGTGACCTATTTCAGTGCTTCCCCACTCGCTGATTTACTTGCCTGTGGTCTTTGCTCTGTGCATAACTTTAAGAATAGGAGAGAACCACACACACACAATTGGGTTCCACGTAACCACATTTACAAACTACACAAACATACAATGCCTAGGTACATAATGTATACACTGCTGCTCTGTTAGGTTCTGCTGGCTTCTATGACACAAGACAAGAAGGCCCACTAGAAGCATCCCATATTATTTAAAGGGATGTTACCAAATTCCTGTACACCCCCAGTAACTGTACTTCAGCCTTTTGTGATTGATATTCTGTGCTCCCCCTTGCTATCTTAGTAATGACTCACAGAGCTGGGCCTTAACCAGCTACTGGTGCCCTCTTCAATGTCAACCAACAGTGAAGCTTGTCTGCTCCAACAAATTGGTTGTCTGGAGCAGTCAAAGCTCCATGACTGGCTAATGCAGACCCATTTAAGTGGGAGTTGGCAAGCACTGGTTGATATGACCACAGTCTTGGTCTAGTAAACTTGTACAGTTCCCTGGAAAGGTTGGGGAAATAGTGACCTGGTTGATGCACATGAGACACTTCTACAACAGAATTTGGTGCCAAAGCGATGGTTGTGAAAAATCAAATCAGGTAATGAACCTGCCCTTCCTTAATATATTACTACATGAGGTATCACTAGATAGAAGTGGAACTTTGTTTTTTAGATGCTTACCTTTCTTCTTCCATGACATACAGCGCTTCTGGGCTGCAGGCCACACCAGACAAATCTGTATTGATTTTCCTCTGTTCAGGCCTATCATTATTCTGAATTGCTCAGCCCCAGGTCACTCAATGGGATGAAATCCAGCCCTTCTTGCACGAAGTCTAAATCAGCCAGCAGAGAATCAGGCAGAGGTGGGAGAAATGGAATTCAAACACACATGATCCTGCAGCCAGACACCAGGCCAGCCCATCTGTGACGGCTATTCCAGTCTCTGGGCTGGATTTCTATCTGCACCCCTTCTCCATTCCCTTTTGGGTTGCTTTGAGTCACTGGATTTGCATAATCATGTATTCTGTGAGTCTTGCTCTAGCCTATCTTTTAACCAGCACAGCACTGCCCCAGGGGTCAGAGTATATACAGGTCATCTCTGTGACTAATCGTGTTTTCTCTCCTCCCTCATACAAAGCCCCACTACTAGGCTTTAGCGGTGCAGAAATCATGCACTCTGTACCATAGTGAATTCATTTTGTCTGAGTAAGAGCTAAAGGACTACTTGGCTCAAATTTTGTAAAGCACTTTGGTGTGAAAGACATTATAGAAATCTAGAATATTATTTGGTGGATGAAACCTGCAATGCTTACAGTACCTCCTGTAATTTAACTGCTGCTCATTTCCTTTTAAACTTGAGTCCATGTTGTCATATTTCAGAACTTTGGTGCATGATAAAATTTTAGCATAGTTTCATGGAAGGTATTGCCTGGTTCACACATTATCTGTCAGAAAATGCGTGCACTTGAGTATTTAGGAAAAGGGGTAATTTTAAAGGATCAAGCAATATTGTGCCTCAATGTTTTAATTAAGTGCATCTTTAATTTAAGTGATTTGCTGTCATATTTTCCATATGCTCTTAATTTAAACAGTTCTGCCTTCATAATAATTTAGTTCTGCGTAATAATTTAATTGCGCAGTACCATTATGGCAGGTGTTCCACAATTATCCTGAGCTATCTGTATTTTATGGAAAAGCAATGTTTAGCATTTATAACGAGCATTCCACTGCCAGTTTTGTTTTGCATTTTCAAGAGCTAAGAAACTGGTGTATTTATTCTTTATAATGCATCAGGGAGGAAGATAATCAAACTACTGCTCTGACTGTGGTGTAGTAAGTATTAGGGTTAGCTGGTTGGGCAATTATTTTCCCTGTGAAATTTTTTGACGAACATGGATATTTTTTTCACAAAAATTTCTTTTTAATCAAAATTATTTTTTTTTAAAAGTGGATGGAAAATTTTCAACTAACTCTAGTAATAAACAAATCGTGATGGCTATAAGCCATGTGTTTGTCAGGAATGGCGTAGTATCACGATGACTATGAACATCTGTGTGCATGTAAGTGCTGATCGCATTCTCAGAGCAACAAACAGCCCCAAGTAAATACAGTTCCTGCCCTGCAGTGCCTATGGTCTGACAGTTAGACACATAGGAGATATGATGGGCTAATAAAGCCAAAGGAAGGTTTAAACTGGTGTTTTATTCTCGTTCCCTTTTAACTTCAGTGTGTAGTTTTGGCTTTAAGAGAAATATATGGAAAATAGATTTTGTTTTTAAAGACTCTTAAAGGGAACTGAAATGTGTTGACATTGATATAGAAACAGCGGCAAAATGAGGACTGATGCATGCAGGGCATTAAGCAGCAGGTCACAACTTTTATTGATCCTTAACACAAGGCAGAGGTGCTCCCGCCTATCACGCATACTCTCCTGCATCAGGCATTTAATTGGTTCCAGTGTGGGGGTTACAGGGCTTCTTACCATATAACCCATAATGTGGGGTGGTTCTCCTCAGCCTATCCTGCACGACTCGGTGCTCTCTGAGTCCTAGCAACCTCCCTGCTGAGAGGTGCAGCAGGATGAGGACCTTGGCCTGTGAGGCCACAAAATCTGATCTCAGCGGGCAAAGATCACAACCTCTCACCCTATCACATTAGCTCAAAGCCCATCACCAAATGTCTGGTCTTTTACATCTGAGAACTGTTCATTTTATTCTCTTAACCACATTGGAAACCAGCCACAAGTTGCGAAGAATAAACACCACTACCCCAGTATCTAAGTTAGGTACTAAGCATGCTCCTATTTATCTCACTGTGGCTTGAAGGGGCTGCAAGGAAGGCAAACTCCCTAGTCCTCTGCCAATTGGCCCATGAGAGAGAAAATTCCTTTCTGCTCCCCTATATAGGTGATTGCCTATACTCGCAGCATCTGCCAGGCTGGATTCTCATTCCTAGTTTGGGTTGGCACGGTAGGTTGCTGGAATGGAGCCGAAAGATGCTCCACATGGCCCCTGCACGGGGCTAAATCCTGAGAGCTGGGGAATGCTGGCCAATCAGCACCCCTCACCTCCAGCTGGCCAAAGGATGCCAGAGACTCCCAAGGGGTGAACCTACCTATTGTCCTTTGACAAATGTTTCCCTCCCTTGTACTAGGACTCTCCCGCTTTCACCGCCGGTCTTATCAATTTCCCCTACTAGTTGATCAGAGAGGATGGCAATTTTATAATGTTTTAGCAAAGCTATATTTCTGGTGTGTCCATTGCTATGGAAAGGATGGGATTCATGTAGTCAACACAAACAGGATTCCTCATTGAGATGCTGGGAACCCCCAGACACACACTCTCTCTAGCTTGCAGACTAAGGTATGCAGCTTGTGCTGCACAGTATTATGCACAGGGTCTGTCAAAGACCTGGCCTGGATTGATGACTCCATTAATTTTCTTCTTAATCCCTAAATCCAAGGTGAGATTATGTTTGGACATGTAAGCGCAAAAGACATTCCAGTGACCATTGTCTCTACTGGAACTTACAACAGAGCTGTAAGAGGTGAGGGGGCCAAGAGCTCTATAAACTATGTCTGAAGAATTGGGATCTAAGGTAAAAACTGTAGTTACCTCAGAAATATAACTGAGTTAATCCAAAAATGGACGAGTCAGTGCTGGGGAGGATGCCAAGCACAGTGATGAGGACACCTAGGCATGATATTAATACAAGTAGTAATAATAATCGTACATAGCTGCTGCTGAGTATCCAGGGAAAGGAAAGCAGGCTGTCTGAAATGGTGATATTTGTATAGTCCTGTGCCTCCCTGGCGTAGTTTAGCTAAGAAAAGGTCATTTGCACTAGAGCTGCACACCATAAACAATCCCTCTGTTCATCTGTTGGGTACATAGGCAGGCAGTGTTGCATGACAAACTGACACTTCTGCCCTTGTCTAAATGTGGGTAGAGACAAATTTATAAGCCTGCAATGGTTCACTTTCCTCATTTGAGTGGGAAACAATCAGGATGAACTTTGTTCTGACATTTAATCTATAACTGGGTTTGCAGCAGTTTACTGGCTAGACTAATAAATTTGATAATGCTGATAAGATATTTTTAGCTGACATCATTGGGTTGGTGTGTATTCAGACTTCTCTGAAGAGGTGGCTGTGTGTTTTTGGTATAAAAACCCAATGAAATCATTTACATTTATGCTGCTATTAATTTACCAAATTCCTCCAAGTAGAAATAAAATACCTATTCTTGATTTAACATAAACTGTGGGGGAGGGTAGAGGAGGGTAAGTGAGAAGCAGGCCTTTAACACCACATGGTAGGATTAAAGGGAAGGCTCAGTTTTCATAAGTCTGGAAAATGCTGGCTTTAGGGGTAAAGGAGATGATTCAATGTTTCCTTCATATACATAAGGACCATGCAAAGCGTTTTCATTTTTAGAATTTTTGGCTGGAGGGAGGTGGGTAAATATGTTAGAAAATGGTTTAAAGTGTAAATATGACATTACTTGTATGTACTGTGTGATATAGGAGACCCGGCTGTTCAAATAAATTGCTGATGTCAGTATTGCACAAAAATGCTATTTACCAGTAATTCTTTTCATGTTGTTCATTTAGTTGGTACTGGAGTCTTTTCAAAATGCCTACCTTTTGGCATCACTCTTTTCTGGATATTATAATTACCCATACTGTACATGGGCCTTTGTTTATAACGGGGGAAAAGCTGAGCACCTCGTCTGATGTCGCGTCTCTGAAGGAGATCTGTTGGTCCCAGGCTCTGCTTTGGTAGCATCCCATTGTTGATTAAACTGTTTTCTTTACAAGAAGCTACATCTTGTTGTACAGTGAAGAGAATTATGGCGTTAGATGAAAGTGTTGAGTACATGGCTTGGTACTGAAACAAAGGGTCAGCCCAGAGTATGAACATAAATGAATGGAAGAGGACATTTATAAATGTGTATTAGTGTATTATCCCCAAATGCCTTTTAGCTGACTCTTTACAAAATCTAGGCAGGTGTTCTGCTTATTCATCCACACATCAGCGCTGGGGGAGTGTGGTCCAGGTAATAGGAGAGGCCAGAGCTACTTGTAATCTTAGGTATGCCCGTCAGTCAGCTTCTTCATCACTACCAAGATGTTCTTTGTCCGTGTGAATTGTCTTCTCAAATATACTTTAAAAAAAAAGTGTCTTGGGGGTTTTACCAAAGAAGATAAAAAATAGTGGCTTAGTGATTTTAAGCCTCAGATTTGAAATGTGTAAAGTCCCAAGAATCATAAGTTACATCTACTTTGCAGAAAACCTCCGCAGCAGAGAGTCTCAGAATCCAGATTAACTAATTTGTGTTTGTGCTACAGGGCTAAAAATAGCAGTGTAACCATTCCCACTTGGATTGGAGCCTGGTCTCTGAAGCCCAGTGAATGGAGAAGGTCTCAGAGCCTGGGCTCCAGCCTGAGTGGGAATGTCTAGACTGCTATTTTTAGTCCTATAGCACGAGCCACAGATGCCTGAGCTACTTGCCCCAAGCTCTGAGACTCACTGGCACAATGCGTTTTTGGCAGTGTAGATGTACCTTTAGTCTCAAAATATCCGAAGGATCAATTTAGCCCTTCAGCTTCTTGAGGGTTTACATTTTTGTCTAGTTCAAAAGGAATGATATTGGGGAAGGTCTATGGCCTGTGTTACACAGTAGGTCAGACTAGATGATCACAATGGTTCCTTCTGGCCTTAGAATTGATAAGTTCATGGAACTCAGAGCTGATCCTTCATCTGAGACCTTGGGGTCTTGATTTTTTTTATCTGTTCTGCCTGGGCATTAAATATTATTTTTGGTAAGAGAAGGAGTCAACCCCTCTCTCTTTAGCTGGAATGTTCTCCATTTCCTCTTTTACTGTTGTACAGTCTGCCATGTTGATGGCTGACTGCATTTCAAAGCTGCTGTTGGCATATAGGACCTGATTCAAAGTCTTTGGAAGTCAGTGGGAGTATTTCTATTGACCTCAATGGGCTCTAGGTCAGGGACACAGTGTGCTTCACAAAGCATTGCTTTCAGCTGATCCTGTAACTCCCCATCCCCAAGATCTTGGTAAATGTTCTGTTGCAATGCCAAGGCCAGCTCTATGCTATAGACCTATATCGTTATAACTATGTTGCTCAGTGTGAAAAATCCACACCTCTGAGTGATGTAGTTATACCAACCTAACCCCCCCATGTAGATCGTGTACCACCTCTCAGGGAGGTATATTAACTACACTGATGGGAGAAGCTCTCCCATTGGTATAGGAACATCTTTACTTAAGCACTGCAGCTTAGCTTCATTCATTACAAATCCATCACAGATCGCTGGAAGGAACACTACCAAAAGCTTCTAAATCGAGAATCAACTGTGACTGACAACACCATCAACTCCATCCCTCAGCACCCAATCAGAGAAACTCTTCCCAAGCCACCGACACCTGAGGAGATCTGTAAAGCAATTAAACAAATGAAGAACAATAAAGCATCAGGTCCTGATTGCATACCAGCTGACATACTGAAAGTGTGTGTGGGGGGGGGTGAAACACTAACAAGATTCACTTGCTGATCCTCAAAATCTGGTGCACCGAAGAAATCCCTGCTGGCTTACATAATGCTCTCATCGGCACCATTTTCAAAAAAGGAGACAGGGCTTACTGTGGCAACTAATGAGGCATTTCCCTCCTCTCCGTCACTGGGAAGATTCTTGCTAGAATCTTACTGAATTGCCTGCTCCCTCTTGGAGAGGAAGTACTTCCAGAGTCCCAGTGCGGCTTCAGACATCATGAGACACCACTGCCATGATTTTCACAGCCAAGCCGATCCAGGAAAAATGTAAAGAACAATACCAGGAGCTGTATATGACCTTTATCGATCTGACCAAAGCCTTTGACTCTGTCAATCATGAGGCTTTGTAGAAAATCATGTCAAAGTTTGGCTGTCCAAGCAAATTTATCACCATCGTAAGACTCCTCCATGACTAGATGACTGCCTCCATCCTGTGCAGTGGCTCTACTGCTCAGCCCTTTGTCATCCAAACTGGCGTAAAACAAGGTGGGTACTGGCACCCATCCTTTTCTCCATTTTCTTAGCAGCTATGAAAACATTAACCCAAGACCGTCTACCATGGGGCATTGGCATCCAATATCAGACTGACAGCAACCTCTTCAACCTTTCTCGTCTCCATCCCAGAACTAAAGCAATATCGGCAACAATAACTGAACTCCAATACACAGATGATTGTGCTATAATTGCACACTCAAAGAAGGATCTGCAAACAGCCCTTAATTGCTTCTCTGAAGCTTACAAAAGTCTAGAGCTAACTCTGAACATTGGCAAAACAAAAGTTCTCTACTGGGCTTTGTCTGGTCAATCATCAGACACAGCAAGGAAGATCTACATTGACAAAGAAGAACTGGAAAATGTAGACTACTTTGCCAATCTTGGCAACCATCTCTCACAGAGGGCAGACACAGATGTCAAGATTCAGCACAGAATCCTCTGCGCCAGCCTTGCCTTTGGCAGACTGTCTCGCCAGGTGTTCAATGATCACAACGTCAGAACACGTACTAGACTTTTAGTTTATAAAGTGGTGGTAATCCCAACTCTCTGGTATAGTTGAGAGACTTGGGTGACCTATAGAAAACACCAGAAAAACCTGGAATGCCAGCATCAGCACTTTCTTCGGAAGATCCTCAACATAAAGTGGGATGATCATCGCACTAACGTTGGACTCTGCAAGGACACTGACATCTTCAGTGTTGAGGCCCTGATTATCTAGCACCAGCTGAGGTGGAGCAGGCACTGTGTGCGCATGCCTGATACATGCTTACCAAAACAACTGCTGTATGCCCAACTCACCAAAGGAGAAAGGAAACGGGGAGGAGAAAAGAAACACTTTAAAGACACCCTCAGGATAAACATTAAGAGATGTGGCATTGACACCACACACTGGGAGACAGCAACCCAGGATATGGATAGCTGGCGAAGACTTGTCAGAGAGGGCATGTCCACTTTTGAGGAATATTGCCTTGCCCTGGTCTCAGAAAAATGCCCAAAGAAAGGACAGACAACTGTCACGCAGCAGTTGTGACCCAACCCTGTCTTCCAACACCACCTGCAATATCTGCCGACGACCTGTGGCTCAAGGATCAGACTCCTCAGTCACCAAAGGACCCATGAAAAATAAAACCTATGAAAGAGATCATCTTCGACCTCGAGGGATCACCAATGATGATGACAGTTTAGCTTGGCTTTAGTGCTGTACGTGAAGACAAGCCCCAAGGCAGGCATATGTTTTGAATCCTTAAACAAATCAGAAACAGCTTGGGCCTTTGCCTAATCCTGGATCCTGCCTTGCAAAGCCATTTAAATAAGCAGAATTGGAAGGTGCTCAGTACACTGCAGAGTGTGTGCCAACAAAATTTCCTTTTGAGTTTTTATGCTGGAATTTTTCCAGGAGTATGAGCAAAGATTTCCTTCTCCCGTGACTTTCATAAACTCTACTTTACACTCTCAAGTGTACCTTACTATAGAGTCAAGTATCAGAGGGTAGCCGTGTTAGTCTGGATCTGTAAAAGCAGCAAAGAATCCTGTGGCACCTTATAGACTAACAGACGTTTTGGAGCATGAGCTTTCGTGGGTGAATACCCACTTCCTCAGATGCATGTAATGGAAATATCCAGGGGCAGGTATATATATGTGTGCTAGCAAGCAAGCTAGAGATAACGAGGTCAGTTCAATCAGGGAGGATGAGGCCCTGTTCTAGCAGTTGAGGTGTGAAAACCAAGAGAGGAGAAACTGGTTCTGTAATTGGCAAGCCATTCACAGTCTTTGTTCAATCCTGAGCTGATGGTGTCAAATTTGCAGATGAACTGAAGCTCAGCAGTTTCTCTTTGAAGTCTGGTCCTGAAGTTTTTTTGCTGCCACCTTAAGGTCTGCTATAGTGTGGCCAGGGAGGTTGAAGTGCTCTCCTACAGGTTTTTGTATATTGCCATTCCTAATGTCTGATTTGTGTCCATTTATCCTTTTCCGTAGAGACTGTCCAGTTTGGCCGATGTACATAGCAGAGGGGCATTGCTGGCATATGATGGCGTATATTACATTGGTGGATGTGCAGGTGAATGAACCAGTGATGGTGTGGCTGATCTGGTTAGGTCCTGTGATGGTGTCGCTGGTGTAGATATGTGGGCAGAGTTGGCATCGAGGTTTGTTGCATGGATTGGTTCCTGAGCTAGAGTTATTATGGTGTGGTGTGCAGTCACTGGTGAGAATATGTTTCAGGTTGGCAGGTTGTCTGTGGGCAAGGATTGGCCTGCCACCCAAGGCCTGTGAAAGTGTGGGATCATTGTCCAGGATGGGTTGTAGATCACTGATGATGCGTTGGAGGGGTTTTAGCTGGGGGCTGTATGTGATGGCCAGTGGAGTCCTGTTGGTTTCTCTCTTGGGTTTGTCTTGCAGTAGGAGGCTTCTGGGTACACGTCTGGCTCTGTTGATCTGTTTCCTTATTTCCTCTTGCGGGTATTGTAGTTTTGAGAATGCTTGGTGGAGATTTTGTAGGTGTTGGTCTCTGTCTGAGGGGTCAGAGCAGATGCGGTTGTACCTCAGTGCTTGGCTGTAGACAATGGATCGTGTGATGTGCCCGGGATGGAAACTGGAGGCATGAAGGTAGGCATAGCGGTCGGTGGGTTTTCGATATAGGGTGGTGTTAATATGACCATCACTTATTTGCACCGTGGTGTCAAGAAAGTGGACCTCCCGTGTAGATTGGTCCAGGCTGAGGTTGATGGTGGGGTGGAAGCTGTTGAAATCATGGTGGAATTTTTCCAGAGTCTCCTTCCCATGGGTCCAGATGATGAAGATGTCATCAATGTAGCGTAGATAGAGAAGGGGTGTGAGTGGACGAGAGCTGAGGAAGCGTTGTTCCAGGTCGGCCATAAAAATATTGGCATATTGTGGGGCCATGCGGGTGCCCATAGCAGTGCCACTGATCTGGAGATATATATTGTCATCAAATTTGAAATAGTTGTGTGTAAGTATAAAGGCACAGAGTTCAGCAGCCAGTTGTGCTGTGGCATCATCAGGGATAGTGTTCCTGACAGCTTGTATTCCATCTGTGTGTGGGATGTTTGTGTAGAGAGCCTCTACATCCATGGTGGCTAGGATGGTGTTTTCTGGGAGGTCACTAATGCATTGTAGTTTCCTCAGGAAATCAGTGGTGTCGCGGAGATAGCTGGGAGTGCTGGTGGCATAGGGTCTGAGTAGAGAGTCCACATATCCAGACAGTCCTTCGGTGAGAGTGCCAATGCCCGAGATGATGGGGCGTCCAGGATTTCCGGGTTTGTGGATCTTGGGTAGTAGATAGAATAACCCTGGTCGGGGCTCTAGGGGTATGTTGATTTCTTCTGGTGTTAGTGTAGGGAGTGTCCTGAGTAGATGCTGTAGTTTCTTAGTGTATTCCTCAGTGGGATCTGAGGGAAGTGGCCTGTAGAATTTGGTATTGGAGAGTTGTCTGGCTGCCTCCTTTTGATAGTCAGACCTGTTCATGATGACAACGGCACCTCCTTTATCAGCCTCTTTGATGATAATGTCAGGGTGGTTTCTGAGGCTGTGGATGGCATTGCGTTCTGCACAACTTAGGTTGTGAGGCAAGCGATGTTGTTGTTCCACGATTTCTGCCTGTGCACGCCGGCGGAAGCATTCAATGTATAGGTCCAGGCTGTCATTTCGACCCTCAGGAGGAGTCCATGTGGAGTTCTTTTTCTTGTGCTGTTGGTGGTACTATAGAGTTTGTTCTTCTGAAGTCCTTTGACTATAGGTAAGTAATGTCCCCAGTGGCTACTTTTCATTTCCAGCCCTCAAAGTTATAAACTAGCTCCAGAATAAGAGCCAGTTAAACAGTATTATTAACTGGATAATTTGAGACTCATGACTTATTTTGCAAGATGACAAATAAAGGCCACATTTTCAAAAGAGAGTAGGGCCATATATACAAGTGTTCAGCACCCACAGTTGGGGCCCAATTGTCAAAAAAAAAATTATCATCTTTTTGTATTACTACAGTACTTAGAAGCCCCATCCTGGAGCAGGACCCCATTGTGCTAGGTGCTGTACAAACAGAACAAAAAAGTTGATCCCTGTCCCAAAGATCTTATAATCAAAATATAGGACACAAGACAACAGATGGGTACAGAGAGACTAACAAAGGAGTACAAGAAAACAAAGAGAAAATATGAGTCTGCATGATAGACAGTGGTATTAGTACACTTGTGGCCTAACTGTTGTCAAGTTTTCGTAGCCTTTGTGGCAAAGGAGAGTTTTAAGGAATGTGAAGGACACAAAAAAAGGACTCGGCACCCGGCAGCTCTCATTTACAGCCACATATTCAAAAGAGCTCAGTTTTCAAAATGATGATCTCCTTCGAAAATCCTATGGCCCCGGTCCTTCTGTGAGCTCCATACACCTGGACCCCTGCACCAGTATGGAGCCCTATTAACTTCAGGGGAGCTTCATAGGGATATTGGGTCTGGCCAGTCAGTGCTTAGGATCAGGACCTGACATAACGATTGTACTCTGCATCGCCTCTCGTTCCATGAGAAAGTTGAGATGATTTTTTCCCCAAGTATTTGAAGTGAAAGAAAAAGTGATTGGTAAAATCTAAGAGAGAATTTAGCTGGAAAGACAATATTAGATGCATAAATACTACCCCACAGGCTAAGATTTTAATAGCCTCCATCATTCAAGAGCTTTTTATTTTTTGGATAATAGGGCAGCGTTTAATCCCTAAATAGATTCCCTTTTTAATTTTCCAAGACAGCTTCCATGCTTTGAATAGCACAGGAGTACAGCTCCATGGGAAAAAAATTGTATTTCAGATTTTGCCCATTTAGATTCTTGTCTTCTCAAATCCTCATGTCCTGGAAATGCGTTATAGCCAAAATTTTGAGGTAAGACGGATATGGGCCAAATCAAGACCAGTGGTTCTGTGCTGCTTTAAAACTGAAGTCAGGTGCCTGCTAACATTGAATCTGAATTTGCTCTAGGATCGTTTACATTTGAGGATGTCTTCATATAATTAATTTACAAAAGTCTTCACTTATTCAAGCCTGAATCTGAGTTATTTTATAGGTATTAATAGCAGATCATTTTTAAACTTTTTTTATTCCTAGTCAGAAATCACCCTGTATATAGCACAGTATTTGAAATATGAGAGGAAAAATGTTTCTTTTGTACTACTCGCATGGCCCCCATCACCATCGCATTCAGTGCCTCACAGCCTCCATGAGGGGCAGGGAGAGAGTGCCACCCAGCCTGCCTTGTCCCCAGCTCTGCTCTGGCCCAGTCCCATCCCCAGCCTTGGACCGCAGGCTCCAGCCCCACTCCCAGTTGTGGCTCTGCTCCAGGCCCTGGCTCCCAACCCCGGAAGTGGCTCCACTCCTGACCTCAGCCGCAGCTCCACTCCCAGCCCCAGCTCTGGCCCTTCCTTCACGCCAGCCCAGTAACTCTATGTGAGAGAGATTATTGTTCCCATTTTTATGTATGGGGACCTGAAGCACAGAGAGACAAAGTGCTTTGCCCAAGGTCACACAGGAAGTCTGTGGCAGAGAAGAGAATTGAATCCAGGTCTCCCAAGCTGGTATTCCAAGTGCCGGATCATCTTCCATCTGATTGCTATTAATGGAAGTATTGGTGTGTTTCTCCCCCATCACCTTTTTGTTTCGAAAGCACCTTCTTTCCCCTCCCCTCCATTCTTTTACAGTGAGTAGTGGTGAGAAACGTAAATATCACTCCCCTGCAACGGAGAACTCCCAGTACATGTAACACCCATGAAATCACGCTAGCATCAATGCAGTCTTAACAGCAAAGCATTCCATGTTCCAGAATCCTGTTGGGAATGATGTCTGACTGCTCTCCACCATTGACTCCAGTGTCACCGTGTCCTATGGTCACTAGAGCACTGAAATGTCAGAGACTGTATCTCTTCAGTAGTTTTCACCAGTGATGTCACTTTGATCAGCTGATGTACAGAAACAGGCGACTCTCGGGGTTTTGGGATACGACAGAGGCGTTTTCAAAATGTCAACTGTAATTGAAACTTAATCTTCTAACAAGTTTCATCCGGCTGCTATTTGCAGGCAATGGGAGTGTTGCATCTTAGTAAATGGCATCAGAACTGAAAGGTTCTGTTGATTTCTCTTTGTTTTTCCCAAAAGGACACTGGCAAATATAGTTTTGGAATTAAATTAATTTGATTTACCTAAGATAGGGACACACTGTTCTCCAACATCGATTTTTTTTTAATATCTTTATTTTTTTCCCTTGAAAAATCCCACAGATCCTGTTCAAGCAGGATGGTGAGGGTTGCAGTGCTGCTACCATGCAAGCAAAAGGGCAGCGGGTGGAGCACAAATTAATAGATTAATCCTGATCCCCTTGTGTCTAATCAGCTGTGAGGCAGAATAGAAAGCAGGCAGTAAGCCAATCCAAACCATCATGGCTTCTGCACAGTATGAAATAAATGGGCAAAAATCAAAGTTTGCCCACTTGTGGGGCGTGCCCCCCTAGATGGGCACAGAGGACAGCTGGGCAGGTGCGGGGGAGCCTGCACCAGCCTCCATGAGGGGCAGGGAGAGAGTGCCACCCAGCCTGCTTTGTCCCCAGCTCTGCTCTGGCCCAGTCCCATCCCCAGCCTTGGACCACAGGTTCCAACCCCACTCCCAGTTGTGGCTCTGCTCCAGGCCCTGGCTCCCAACCCCGGAAGTGGCTCCACTCCTGACCTCAGCTGCAGCTCCACTCCCAGCCCCAGCTCTGGCCCCTCCTTCACGCCAGCCCAGCTCTGCCTCTAGCCCCAGCTCCTCCTCCATCTCCAGTTCTGCCCCCCAGCTCTGCCATGAGCCCAAGCTCCTCTACTGAGCCAACAGTGCAGAAATAGGCCGGGGAGAGGTGGGAAGAGACAGATCCCAGTACTGGAAATGGGGGGTGTGATGGGAAAAGTTTGGGCACCAGTGCAGTAGAGAAATGTTGTTTCCCAATGTAAAGTGTGGGTGTAGTGTGAAAAATGACGTAAAAAATGCCATTGTGGTTTTCCATGTTTAACAGGTTTCAATGGCTTCTAAACCAAATATGCTCAGTTTACAAGAAAAAAGACCTCCTTCCCGCCCCCACCACTGCGCCCAACTGCCAGCCCTGCAAACTTAACCTTGAATCATTCTGACAATCAAGGTGGTTTCCTCTGCATGCACAGTGATGATGATGATTATCCTAATAATAATAATATTCTTATAATAATAGTATATAATAGCTCTTATATTGACTATTTCACCTTTAGATCCGTGAGTGCTTTATAAAGGAGGCAAATGGTTCTGCTGATGAGATTGCACCCTCAGTTAAGAACATAGGACTGGAAGGAATCTCTTGGGTCATCTAGGCCAGTCCTCTGCTAACTGGCAACCACATCATATACTTCCATTCGTAAACTTGTCAATCTTACCAAATTGACACTGGTGCAATCTGTTCTCTTCAGTGGGTTTGTTCAGGTATCACCCATTGGGGCGTTAGTAATCTGTCAGCTGATGATTCACAAGAAGGTATAGGCCTTGATCCAAAATTTGCTGAAGCCACTAGAGTGTAGGTCCAAAAAGAGATTTAGGCACCTAAGGGCTACTTTAGGCACCGAAGGCCCTAATGTAGATCCTCAAAACCCCCATCAGTTGCCATCTAATTCTGTAAGTGCCTCAACTCCCTAAATTTCTGCCGATTAAAGTATCTTAGGTGAATAAAAATCTGCTGCTGGGCACCACCTCCTCAGTCCTGATCCCTGGGCACCCTAGTTCATGCCTAATCCCTCGCGGGGTCCTCAGACTAGAAGCAGGTCTACACTTAAAACACTGCAGCAACATAGTTATACTGATGCGGGTCTCTAGCGTAGACCAGACCTAGGCATTCCTCTGCCTATTTTACCTGCAGGACCTGATCTGGTGAGTCTTCTCATAGTCCGCCTAACAGACTGGTCCATTCATCTAGGATGGGGAAGGCCCTGGCTCAATTTCCCTCCCCTGTGCCTGATGTAGAGCAGAGAGTTGACCCGCCGTCTCTCACCTCACTGGGCTAAAGAGTGAGTGATCGTGTCTCTATAGCCCGGGGGTTAGGGCACTCCTGTGGAGCTTTGGAATTCAAGTCCCTATTCCAATGAATATTTAATTCCTTATACAGAGTGGGACGGTTTCAACAGATGAGACTGAGAGCCCCTAGCCTCAGAATATCCCATAGGCTAGTGGTTAGGGCACTCACCTGACAGGTAGGAGATGTAGGGTTTGGATCACTGCTCCAAATCAGGCAGAAGGGGAATGAATGTGGGTCTCCTGCATCCTGGGTGTGAGAATGTAATGATTGGCTAAAATTTATAATGGGGTTGCAACTACCTGCTCTTCCTCAGTTTTTTGTGACAAAGGGCAAAGCCATCCAAGTTCAGGAGAGGGTTCATCACAGCTATGACTCTCAAGTAGTGACCGGCACCTCCTTCTGATTGTCTGGACTTAGAGGCAGGGCTTAAATCATACCCTTCTCCTCAGCATTTTCTATTGGATAGCTTAGGCATCTCCTTACTCAGCTTGTTGGCTTTTGTGAATACCATTCCTAGGCTCTTAGCTCTCCCCATGCATTGTCTAGGGAACCTGGGCAACTAACTAAAGGCCGTAGATTCCACTAAGTGGCAGCCTAAATGGTAAGCATTGCAAAGCTGAGTCTACTAGTCTCACTTGTGGGTTTAGCCCTAAGAGTCTTTCCTTTGAGTTCAGTGGGCTTTGGGTCAAGCCTCTTTCTCTCTGTGACCAGGGCCTGAAGAATTAACAGGAATTAAAAAAAACAGTTATCATTTAGTTTTGGCACTGAAGTCAGCAGCTCTGTCTCTGTACACACCTGGGAAAGAGATCTGTGCAGGAACAAAATACCATTTTTAAAGAGTAGAACTGCACTTTAGCAAATTGAGATTTTTAAAAGGAGACATGGCTATTATTCAGTAAATTACATTGGGAATGCTCAGTTAATGCTATGTTGTTCTGTGCTATGTTAATCGCATAGCAGAACCTGATTTGGGCCAGATTTTCAAAACGCAGTCCTTAAACTGCAGCTGTAGAAAATGTATGTGCGTACAATGGTGCTCCTGTTTATCTGGCAGTGTGGGTTTTGCCTGTATAATTACATCACCCAAAATTCTCAGACTCAAGAATTTAGTCCTGTATTATTTTCCCTCTGAATTATGTCTCTTAAAGCTCAGATATTTCATTATTATTTGCATTTAATAATATGTATTATTTATAGTTTGGTTAATATTCAAAACTGTAGCTCCTCTAGTTTTCTGTTGTCTTGAGTTATTGTGTCTGTTATGGATGATTTTGTTAATTTTGCTGAATCATTTTGGAATTTGCTTTGTTTACAGTGATTGACAATGCCTTCATTAAAAGTAGCCTGACTCAAAGGAAATTAGAGTTAAATCTCCTAACTGCCAATAAAAATAAGATTTTTATATTTCCCACTGAACATAAATATCAAAAACTTCTTTTTATTATTTGTAGGGATATTGGTGATGGCCATGAACAGATTATACAAAGTGATCGCTCCCCTGAAATAATTGTCAATGTAGTATGCATGGGAAGTCTACCATTTCTCTTTTCAACTTTAAAAGTTGTTTAACAGTACAATTTGATTTTATATAGCACCCTTCAGAGGGACAACAAAATGCTTTACAAATAAGATTATTCAGCTTTGGTATCAAAGCTAAAGGACAAAATACTCACAGGTGCCACTGGAAAAAGTGAACGTTTTGACCTCATTGATGGTAGATAGGGGGCCAGATGTTCAAGAAAGCTCAGCATGCTGAGTACATGTTAGGGAGCGGGTCAGATCATCAGTTGATGTAACTTATGATAGCTTCTTTGACATTAATGGAGCTGTGACGACTTACAGCAGCTGAGGATCTGGTTCTTATTGATGGGTAAAATTCTCAAACATGCCTAAGTGACTTAGAAGCCTAAATAGCATTTTAAAAAAATAATTGGGCTCCTAAGTCACCTTGGCATCTTTGGAAATTTTATGCTATGTGCCTGAATGTGAGTAGACTTATTGGGAAAATCTGGCCCCATTTCTAGGTGCTGAGCACTTGAAAAACTGGTCCCATCTGTGTACATATGCAACACAGAGTGTGGTTATGTTGGGCTATCCTGTCTGCTGACAGCACATTTGTGTACACACTCATTTTGCAGCATGGTTTGTTCTTTTTCTTTGTCGATGTAACTAACCCATATGAAGAGAACTGTGCTTCAACCCTGAAACGTTGCAGGCTACAATCAATTTTTAAAATGTCTTTTTCATTAAAATGTAATGAAGATAAAAACAACGAGCTCAGAAAAACTCAGCCAACTGTGACAAAACACATAAAACCCAAGAGGAGCAGTGTCTGCTGACAGAAATGCCACCATGCCTGAGTGTACGGAAAACATGAGAGAAAGGGAAAGAGTTGTACCCTGCCAATCGGGCATACAGACAAACAATTCATGTTTTAACTCCTTTACAACAGATGCTGGGATCTGAGTAAGAAGGATCAGTTCAAAGTGGCACTTCCCCACTGGCAGAGCTGGAGGGTGAATTACTTGGAGTTCATTAACTTTCTGCAAAAAGACAAGTTCCCTCTAGGTGTAGTAATGCTCTTACAGGACCATCACTGTGGATCTGGCATGTGAGTGGAAAGTGGACCCTGAGAAAGGCCAGCTCTGTTCCTCCTTGATGACAGAAGGGCTTTAGCTCACAAAGTGTTAGGAGCCAGATGGCTTGTTTAAGTACCCTTCCCCCGGATGGTATTTACAGGTGTGGATGGAGAAGTTAGTGCATGTTCAACCAGCAATTTCTGGGTGGCTTTCCAAGGGGAAAGCTGGCCAGCCCCAAAGGGAACATTCTTCATATAGAGCTTGAATCCTGGCTCCTCACTCAACTCTTCATGCCTTGTTTCATCCTGCTCCAGGCCATGGAATCCAGGCCACATACAAATAGGGTGACCAGACGTCCCGATCTTTGGTCGCGATGCAATTTGTCCTGCTATTTCACTCCACCGGCAGCACTCGCCCTCCCCCCCTCCCCCCCCGCTGGCAGGCCCCCCTCCCCCCACGTGTCCCAATATTTTCTCCCTCTCATCTGGTCACCCTACATACAAAGGAGTACTGGGGAAACATACAGGGCAGCTGCTACTATCTCACTCCCACCTGTGTTCTGCTCTGCATTGCACAGTGCAAGGTATAATGCAGACTCTTATTTCCAAAGTAACCACACTGGCCCCAACATTTGGGGAGGCTGGCCCTGAGTGCTGGAAGCTCCGTAAAAGTGTGTGGGGGGGGGACACTGGTGCCTGGACCATGGCCCTGCCCCCTGCTCCACCCTGAGGCCTGTTCCCACTTAGCCTCCTCCCCATGAATCCCCAGCCATGCTCCACCACCTTTCCACTCCAGACCCCGCTCTTCTCTGCTCCCTCCCCCAAGGACCCCCCCTCAACCAACTACCCAATGCCTCTCTGCTTAAACACATGCTTAAGTACTTTGCTCGATGGCAGCCAGAGTTCTCAGCACCTTGCAAGATCAAGCCCTTTTTCGATTCCTGGAGGCTGGAATCTACATTCATATTTAGGCACATAAATCCTTATTTAGATGCCTAAATTAGGATATATGTGTTGCAAATGGGCATTTCGGTGCCTGGGTTTGAAAATTTGGGCCATAATTGCAACTGTGCCCTTCTGTGCACCTCAGCTATTATTTGAAAAGATTTCTATAAAGAAATATAGGTTTTCCTCTAACACTTTTTGCATTCCTCACTGACTAAAACAATTGTCCATATATAATACACACCATTTCTCACAATAATCATATCAAGTCACATGCGTTAGGGGAAAGGAGCCAGCTGGAGGCAACATAATAGTGGCACTTGAACAAAATAATCTAATTTTGAAAAAGCTGTGAAATATCATGAGTCTCAGTAGGATTTTGAATATATCTGCACCAGGATAAGGTGAACAGTAGGGAATTCTTCTCCTTGGGCATTTTGGAGACTTCTAAACAGAAACTAACTTCCAATGCATCTGTGGCCTTTTTGTTTGCTTTTCCTGAACATTGTGTGTGGTTTTGCTTGTACAAACATTCCAGAAAAATGAATTTTTGGGCCCATATCAGAATTTTTTTTAAATCATGAAACTTAATTATTTTAGGCTGAAATGGAAGTAGTTCTGGGTATCCAATAGTGAACTCAAACAGTACTACGTGACTTAGTCAAACAGTTCAAGTATTGAATCATAAACAATGGAACACTCTAACATTTTGTGAATGATCTAGGAGCTAAACTTTGTTTGAAGAAAATATTTGAACAACTTTGAACATCAAAGTCCATGCAAACGAACAAACAACAAAGCTAGTGAGAGAGAGAAGAGGTGAGGGGCGAATGGAAAGCTTAAACCTTTTTTTGTTTCCATGAACTAAATTGAAACAATATTTTAAGTCAAAACAAAATTTCATTTTATTCCATAGTGTCAGTTTGAAACTATATAATATATATTATAGAATTTTCCTTTTGGAAGATGATTTTTTGTCAAAATCAATATTTTCCCCACAGAAAATTTCAATTTTGACAAAACTACATTAGGTGGTAGAAAAATTTTGAGCCGCTCTAATTCTGGCTAGTACCTTTACTACAGAGAAACAATACTCTCTATAATCTGTGAGCATTAATTCTGTTACTTTGATTATACTGCAAGTGTGTGTGTAGTCTCAATTACTTATTACTTTTAATACTGTAGATCATCATTTTTACAATCTCATGGCCCTGTTTGATTTACCATACCAAAGCACTGTTGCTGCTTCTTTTGCAAGTGTCTCAAACCCTTGTCTTTTCAGAGGACCTGTGTTGCTTTTGCATCTTATATGTAGAACTCTTTTTTTCCCTTTTCATTATTACCTTAGGGCAACTAATCAGAATACATTTTACTGGGCATGTTAGCTGCTAGTAGACTGTTTCTGAGAGACAAATGCCCAGACTTGCTCAGAGTCAGTTGAAAATACAATATCTCTCTGAGAAGCAACATATTCTACTACATAGATTGGAGAGAACTGTCTTTTTTCTGTGTTCGTACAGCCCCTAGCACAATGGGGTCCTTCTCCATAAGTAAGGCTCCTAGATACTACTTCAATACAAATAATAAACTGGAACCTAATTTTTGCTGGTTTTTTGTTAGCAGGGCGCTAAGAGTCTATGTACCACCCATAGGTAAGGAATTAAATTAAAGGAATAATAAATATGCAGTTTTGATATGTTTGCATCATTATAATATAGAAAATAATTATAATCACAGTAGCGCTGTGCTAGCAGCTGTCCTTGCTAATAACATAGAACCTTTGTGGGTATGTCTACACTGATAAAAATCCCATGGCTCTGAATCTCAGAGCCTGGGTCAGCTGACTCAGGCTTGTGGGGCTCAAGCTATGGGGCTAAAAATTCAGGCTCAGGCTGGAGCCCAGGCTCTGAGCTCTTCCCCTCTCTTGGGGTCTCCGAGCCCAGGCTCCAGCCTAGCCTGAGCTTGAACATCTACACTGCAATTTTATAGCCCCCTAGTCTGAGCCCCGGGAGCCCAAGTCAGCTAACCCAGGCCAACTGCAGTCATGCCACAGATCTGTTATTTCAGTGTGGACGTACCCCGTGTGTGTAATGCTAAACTGCCTGTGAGAAAAGCACTGCAGATGCTATCAGAGATATCCTGAATGCTTCTGCTTCCGTTCCCTATCTTGCCATTGAGGACTTGCAGGACAAGCAGTATTAGCAACAGAAATCTACCCAGGGTTGTGGTAGATCCTCTGTCACTGAGCATTTTAAAATCAGGATGGGCTGTGTTTCTAAAAGATATGCTCTACTTCAAACAGAAATTAATTCAAGGAAGTCCGGAGTTCAGACTAGATGATTACAATGGTCCCTTTTTGTCTTGTAATATATTAGAAGTGCTGTGGCGCTGGAGGTTCAGAATCTCATGAGGCTGATGAGTTGCAGTTGAATGTGGGTTGAAGATTCAGCTACTGCTTTGCTTGGTTTATTTTGATTCCTTTAGGAAAGGGTGGGGTATCATTTCCTCACCCTCTACATCAGTACACAAGAAGGTGCGGGGTCTCATTGCCCAACTAGAGACAGAAGTGGGGGTTGACAAGACACTTGGGATGTCAAGGGTAGGTGAAGTTGTGTAGCAGCCATTCTTCCTGCTGCTAGCAGCAGGTATCTGTGATTGTAGAAGGAGCTTGTTAAAATGTACTACATATAAAATTCTACAGTAACTGTTCAGATCAATGAGGAAACAATATTATAAACTTCAGGGGTTTAGATGCAATGATGGCTGAATATTGTTGAGCCAATGAAGGAGGAACTGAACTACAAATGGAAATCAAATATTTTCTGCGTTGTAGTTGCAGAATATTGTAGCTTTTGGATCATCATCATCTGATAAGGGAACTTGTGTAGTTATAATAAACTACAGAGCTAATTTTAATTACTGACAAATGCCACCTGAGTTGCTATGGAAACATAAAAGTGCCACTTATACACAGCTGAAACTTGTAGATCTTACTGAAAATCTCATATGGGACCCAATTTTTCTTTTGTTTACACCAGTACAAATCAGGAATGACACTAATGTTGATGGAGTTTAAATGGTGTAAAACCAGTAGAAAAGGAGAATCAGGATCACTTTCTTTTTATCGATCCCAGTTTCTTTGTGATTCTCAAAGAAAATCTTTAAGCACTCCATTTTCTAATGACTTTACAAATAGTCACCTGTCAGTTGACAGAAAACTAAAGTACAGCATCACAGAATTGAGAGATAAAAAAGAGCTGTTAGATCATCCAGTTCCCATGCAGGATTGTTCCTAGCTAAGCTATTTTTTTCTACTTTATCCTGTGTAGTTATAAATGCAGCTGCATTTGTAATAAAACTTCTTTTCTGCTTTAGGCTCAGTGCAGAATATTATACCTGGAGCAATTGTGACAGCAATGATTAAAGTTGGCTGAGAGTTTCCATTCTAAACTCCTTTTTCAGCTGCTAATAGCTTTCTGGCATTTTCTGGGCTAAAATTTCCAAGACCTGGTTTCTGCCGCAGGGAGAATAATTTTGGAAAGATGGCTCAAAAGTGGTTAATTTCCCTCATATACTGCATGTTTAAGACCTAGTTCATTAAAAAGACACTCCAACAGAAAATATGACACACATTTGTATAGCTTGACAGGGGCCAAGTTCAGACCTGGAGTACAGCAGGTGCAATTCCACCAATGTCTTAATGCCAGATTTTCATTAGCCTTTCCATGGTGATTTACAGATAAAAAAGTATGTGGAAGTATACTGAGTCTGGGACTCAATGAGCCAGGACTTCATCACACTATTGTCAGATATTCTTATTGATCCATTTGTACAGAGCTAGGTGACATTTTTTTTGGCTAAAGCTGCTGCTGCTTCTTCTTTAAAGGCAGATTTGGAGAATCTGAAACATTTTCACAAATTTGAACCAGTATTGCTGTATTGTTTTGGTCTTTAAAAAATTCTAAGAAAATCAAAATATTTCATTTTGACATGTTTGAAACAAATATTTTGATTTTTTGGGTTCAAAATGATGTTTCATTTGAGAATTCCCTTTAATTTATTATTTTTTTAAAATAAAAAATGGTAAAACGGAAATGAAAAGTTTCGTTAGACCTCTAATGTGTTTGTTTCAATGTTTCAACTGAAAAATTTTGGTTTTGGTTCAACTCAAAACAGTTATTTCCCCTGATTTTTTCAATATTGTCAGTTAATCCAAAAATCTATTATTCAGACTGCTTGATTTGTATATCGGGTTTTCAAAAATAAATGCTGATGCAATTTTTATAAACATAGTTAAATAACATTAGTGTTCTGTTTTCAACTCACAAAAGCAAATAGACTTCCACCCTACCCACAATTTGTTATTACTGCACTGAAATACTGTATGTGAGTGCAACTCCCATGGATGCCAACTGCCCATTTGTCTCCATTATGCTGTTTTCATAAGAACATAAGAACCAAAGGTCAATCTAGCCCAGTATCCTGTCTACCGACAGTGGCCAATGCCAGGTGCCCCAGAGGGAGTGAACCTAACTGGTAATGATCAAGTTATCTCTCTCCTGCCATCCATCCCCACCCTCTGACAAACAGGCTAGGGACACCATTCCTTACACATCCTGGCTAATAGCCATTAATGGACTTAACCTCCATGAATTTGTCCAGTTCTTTTAAATGCTGTTATAGTTCTAGCCTCCACAACCTCCTCAGGTAAGGCGTTCCACAAGTTGACTGTGCACTGTGTGAAGAAGACCTTCCCTTTATTTGTTTTAAACCTGCTGCCTATTAATTTCATTTGGTGACCCCTAGTTCTTATATTATGGGAACAAGTAAATAACTATTCGTTATCTACTTTCTCCATATCACTCATGATTTTATATACCTCTATCATATCCCCCCCAGTCTCCTCTTTTCCAAACTGAAAAGTCCTAGCCTCTTTAATCTCTCCTCATATGGGACCTGTTCCAAACTCCTAATCATTTTAATTGCCCTTCTCGGAACCTTTTCTAGTGCCAGTATATCTTTTTTGAGATGAGAAGACCACATCTGTACACAGTATTCAAGATTTCTATAAGGGCAATAAGATATTCACCTTCTTATTCTCTATCCCCTTTTTATAGTCCAGGGAAAATTCTGCTCTCAACTACACAAGTGGGACTCCATAGCTATATTGGTAATTCTGAGTAGAATTTCGCCTTAGGTCCCTATTTAAGCTGAAACTTGGTTCTGGGAACCATTTTATAATGCATTTAGGTTCTGTTTATGTTGGGATTTAAATCCATTTTAGCCCTCTCCCAGCAAGAATGATGTTTAACATGGTTTAAGGATATTAAGATAGTTTGGAAACTCAGGGTAGAAAGTACATTAGCTTTTGGTAATGTGATCATTTCACACAGGGGCTTGTTCAGTCTGACTAAAACAGTATGGAACTGACCTGAAGCAAAGGTTTAATAAAGCAGAATTTCTCTGAATCCCAGCCAATGGCAGAATGATCAACACTATGTGTTGCTGGTGTGGAAGATAGGATGTTTGTTCTGTGATGCTTTATTTTATTTAGTACTACATTTTATTGTTCATTATTTGAATGATTATCTTATTAGTCAAATCCTGCTTTGTCCTTGCTGTGTCACAATTCTTGTTGAGCACAAAGGAATTTCTTCAATGAGAGTTTTGCATGAGTAAGAACTGTGCAAGGAAAGCAGAATTTGGCCCATACTGTACTTCTGTTATTGGACCAGATACCGTTAACTCATGATGAACTGCACCTAACTGCAAAGAGCTCTGTTGATTTCAATGGAACTGTCAAGGCTTTTCCCCCACTTTGAACTTTAGGGTACAAAAAGTGGGGACCTGCATGAACACTTTTAAGCTTAATTACTAGTTTAAATCTGGTACGATGCCACCAGCCAGAATTTAGTGTCTGGCACACTTTCTGTTCCCCAAAAACCTTCCCTGGGGAACACAGATCCAAAACCCCTTGGATCTTAAAACAAGAAATTAACCACCCCCTCCTTTTCCCCCCTGACTTTCCCCTCCCTGGGTTGCCTTGAGAGGCTTCACACCGATCCAATCTTCTTGGATCTTAAAACAAGGAGGAATTAACCATCCCCCTCTTCCTTCCCCCCACCAATCCCTGGTGAGTTTAGACTCAATCCCTTGGATTTTAAAACAAGGAAAAATCAATCAGGTTCTTAAAAAGAAAGCTTTTAATTAAATAAAGAAAAGGTAAAAATTATCTCTGTAAAATCAGGATGGAAAATGCTTTACAGGGTATTCAGATTCATATAGACTAGAAGGACTCCCCCCATAGCCTTAGATTCAAAGTTACAGCAAACAGACGTAAAAATCCTCCCAGCAAAAAGACACATTTACAAGTTAAGAAAACAAACATAAGACTAATCCACCTTGCCTGGCTATTACTTACAATTTTGAAACATGAAAGACTGATTCAGAAAGATTGGGAAAGTCTGGGTGTACATCTGGTCCCTCTTAGCCCCAAGAGCGAACAACGAACAACACAAAAAGCACAAACAAAGACTTCCCTCCACCAAGATTTGAAAGTATCTTGTCCCCCTATTGGTCCTCTGGTCAGGAGTCAGCCAGGTTTACTGAGCTTCTTAACCCTTTACAGGTAAAAGAAACATTAACCCTTAACCATCTGTTTATGACAGGGACTATTTGTGGAGTAGGACACTAATCAGCATGAGTAAAGGGAGTAGAATTGTGCCCTTAGTACATACTACTTCACTACTTGTAGCTAGTGAAGAATGTAGCAGCTTGCATGCTTATTGGGATGGCATCTACAATCATCTCACCGTAAGTTCATCCTGGGCCCTGTATGCTGGCTATCCATAAAGTTCCTGATTTAAAAGGCTTTGGTGGTTCTTAGGATGATCTTGTGTGTAAAGCTCAGGCCTGGAATACAGGAGATCTATGCCTGACTAACATGGGTGTCCTGGGCCTGATTTTTTTACTACCTTGCATCTTATTTAATCATTTTTCATCTGTGCAAGGTGGATGTAAAATGCTACTGTTCGGGTCTGGAACCATGTCTTTCCATGTGTTTACACAGTGTCAAAATAGACTTTTCTCCTGTGCTCATCACAAACATTAATCAACTTAACCTTACAACACGCCTGTGAAGAGAGTTAGATATTAGGTTCATTTAAGAGCAGAGGAAACTGAGACACAAAGGGAGTAAGTGGTTTGCTCAAAGGCACACAAGAAGTCTGTGTCAGAACCATGTATATGATCTAAAACTACTCAGGCCACTGCCTTAACCACAAGACTCTTCATTGATGAAATGGCTCTCCAGTTCTTCCAGGTGCTTAGTGGTTTAGATCATTATTAAATCTTTAACTTAATGTAGAAAGCAGTTAAATATTTTAGGGTTCTAATCTATTTGTAGAAGATTGGTTTAGTTTTCCTTGCTTTATTGTGTTGTAATTTTTCTTTCTTACTCTGAGAAAGAATAATGTATTTTTGCACTAAAATGCTAACATCATATGAAGAAAACATATATATTCATTCATCAGCCTGGATGTTACATGATAAGCTAGAACCAACGTGCAGTATGTCTCTACAGCAACAGATGTATAGAGTGACTAGAATACCTGTTAACATGTAAGTAGGTTTAGCTTTAGGGTGTCTGTCATGCCTTGAAGGACAAGCAGGTCATTAGGAAAGTTTCAGGAAACCCATATGGATACTTGGAAGAGATGTGAAGGGGATTTTCTAATTTCAATGTGAAAACCCCATTTTTATCTGAAAATCGTGTACCTGATATTGTTACAAGTAACCCCTCTGATAAACTGTAGCTGAAAGAGATTAAAGGAACAAGTATTTTTCTCTCCCCTTCAGGGGGTTAGCTGGTGCATTTGATACACCTTATAGGTAGTCACTCTTCCTGTTTTGTTGAAGGCTCATGTTCTTCCCCAGGCCCTTCAAGAGGATACTTGACAGTGGCTGCCCCAGCAAAGCTGAGACTGAAAAGCCAGCAAGACCAGGAAGGGGAGGGTTGTGTGTGGGTGCATGAAGATGGGAGAGCTGAGCCAGATTACTGTTGGTGAAGTTGCTGTCAAATATGCCCAGAAGAGATTCTAAATAACAATAGGGGATGCCAGTTAGAGGTTGCTTATCCCATGCTGTCAGATCATGGCTGTTCCCTCCATTGATTTACTGAAAATGGCTTCTTATGCACTGGATGGGAGATTTGGCCCTCTGGCCTAACCAAAAAGTCCATCTGTTTTATAGGAAATAAAAGTCTAAAGAACATAGATAGATGGCTCAAAGAGACAAGTCTTATACCTACCCTAGACCCCCTACGCCTAGCATCTTCTCTAAGTCCTTTCTCTTGGCTGCAGGGGTTTTCAAACTACAATGCCTGTTGGCATGTCATGTGGTGTCATGGAGAGGCCCAGCCCCTCCCCTTTTCACTGACTTCATCCACAGGGTTAACCACTCCAATCAAAACCAACCTTCCTTCATTTGCCTGCTCCCTTTTAGGTCTTCTCTACAGCCTTTTCCCAGGTATCTTGAGCCCCTCCTGCACCCTTTCCCTGTATCCCTCTGAGCAGGGCACCTCTGCTAGTATCTAGGAAACCAGACACAGGTGATAGCTGGGAACAGAGCCCTCTTAAAAACTCAGCTTCCCCAGTGACAATGTTCAATGTTCTATCACATTGCTTGGCTGTTAAATCAGTTAGTATATAAAAAGTCACAAAGACTGTGTTTCTTTCAGTCACTGCATAGACACACTGTAGGTCTCTGACACACTAGAAAATCAAAGACTTGGGAAGAAGCCTGGATTTAGGTAAGGGCTGAGCTGGAAACAGAAGCAGCATCTGAGTGGCTATCTTCAAGGCGAGTGAATGATTCATCTTTATTGTTTTTAAATGACTAACACAGAGACTTTGAACTGGAGGCAAAGACTTTTAGAAAAATGCAAGCACATTGAGTAAGTGTGCAATTTAATATCTAGAGCTCTCCCCACCCCCACACACTTTGTCAGGAGGTTTTACTAAATGAAAGAGAAAGCCTGAAGCTGACACATCTCTTGTGCTCTAACCAGAGAATTAGTTCAGAGGACATACTCTGTGTAGTGACTTTTTGTCAAAATCTTCCAATGGCTCTTGTCTAGCATCTGAGATGATGAATGACTCAAAAGGAGCTTAACTTTCAATGTGGCTTTTTGCACCCACAATGGTGCCAGGGCTGGATTTAGGGGCAGGCGACCCAGGCAACTGCCTGCGGTGCCAGGCCTGAGGGGTGCTGGTCTCAAGGTGCTGTTTTTATTATATAGATCCTACTGTGCAAATTTATTGTCTTATATGATGGATAAATCATGGATGCAAATTGTGCATCAAAGTCATGAAATGGGCTATGAATGCAATGAAAAATAAGGTATTCAGAAGATTAACTTGGAGGAGGGGCGCTGTAGACACTTCTTGTCTGGAGTGCCATTTGGTCTAGAGCCGGCCCAGAACGGTGTTTTGTGACTAGGAAATCTAGGAGAGGTTAACAAAATGCCCTCCTCTACTCTGCGGGATGAGAGTGCAACATTTTGTCGAGAACTCAAGGGAAGCACTGGTTAGAAGGGAATGGCTGGGTGGCAAAATGTGGCTTGCCAATTTGTGTACATAGCCCCCTGTCATAAACAGATAGCTAAGGGTTAATGTTCTTTTACCTGTAAAGGGTTAACACAGGGAACCAAACACCTGACCAGAGGATCAATCAGGAAACAAGACTTTTTCAAATCTGGGTGGAGGGAAGTTTTGGGTGTGAGTTCTTTGTTCTTGGTCTGTTCCTTCTCTCGGCTCTGAGAGTGATCTTTCTATCTCCTGGCTTTCTAATCTTCTGTTTCCAAGTTGTAAGTACAAGGATAGTAAGACAATAGGTTTATATTGTTTTCTTTTGTATTTACATGTGTGTAGTTGCTGGAATGTTTTAAATTGTATTCTTTTTGGATAAGGCTGTTTATTCATTTTTTCTTTTAAGCAATTGACCCTGTATATTGTCACCTTAATACAGAGACTATTTTTAATGTCCTTTTTCTTTCTTTTATATAAAGCTTTCTTTTTAAGGCCTGTTGGAGTTTTTCTTTAGTGGGGACTCCAGGGAATTGAGTCTGCATCTCACCAGGAAATTGGTGGGAGGAAGAAGTCAGGGGGAAAATCTCTTTGTGTTAGATTTACTAAACCTGACTTTGCATACCCTCTGGGTGAGGGGGAAGAGAGATTAGATCTCTCAGTACTTGTGTTTCAAGGACTGGAAGCAGGGAATCTCCTAGGGTCATCCAGGGAGGGGAGCCTGGGAGGAAGTAACAAGGAAACAAGGGGAGGGGGTTATTTCCCTTTGTTGTAAGACTCAAGGCATCTGAGTCTGGGGGTCCCCCAGGGAAGGTTTTGGGGAGACCACAGTGAGCTAGGCACTGTATAATTCCTAGCTGGTGGCAGCAATTACCAGGTCCAAGCTGGTAACTAAGCTTGGAGGTTTTCATGCTAACACCCATATTTTGGACGCTAAGGTCCAGATCTGGGAAGAAATGTTATGACACGGTGTGCAGCATTGTGGGAAAGATAGAATCCAGAAGCCAGTAGGAATATTATATGTTTCTTTTCTCTGCTAGGGACTTTTAAGCAGAGATGCATGGGGGCAGATTTTCAAAAGTGTCCAGAGACAGATTAGAAACTCCCTGGCTTGAGACATTTAAAGTTGACTCATTTGCTACATTCAATAAGGAAGAGTTCTGTCCCGGCAGGGAAATAGACTTGGTGACTTAATTTATCTTTCTCATCTCTATTTATTAGGGCAGCCAAACGATTAAAAAATTAATCACACTGTTAATAATAGAATACCTTCTTCTTCGAGTGATTGCTCATATCCATTCCAGGTAGGTGTGCGTGCCGCGCGTGCACGTTTGCCGGAAACTTTTTACCCTAGCAACTCCAGTGGGCCGGCAGGTCGCCCCCTAGAGTGGCGCCACTATGGCACTTGATATATACCCCTGCCGGCCCGCCCGCTCCTCAGTTCCTTCTTACCGCCGTGTCGGTTGCTGGAACTGTGGAGTGCGGCTTGCTGTCCTCCACGTCCCTAGCTCTCCCTTGTACACTGTTAGTAGTTGTAGTTGTAAATAGTTTCAAAAACAGTTTAAGGTAGTATAGTAGTTAGTTGTTTATTGTATATAGTTGTAGAACTTATTCGTGGGGTGGGCCATTGCCCTTCCCGGCGCCCGGCACCGGGCTCATGCCTGGTTCGCCGGGCTTCAAGCAGTGCTCAGCATGCAAGAAGCCGATGCCGACTAGCGATCCCCACGACGCGTGCCTCAAGTGCCTGAGGGAATCGCACATCACTGAGAAGTGTCGTATCTGCAAGGCCTTTAAGCCTCGTACAAAGAAGGAGAGGGATCAAAGACTCCGCGCTCTCCTAATGGAAGCGGCACTGACTCCGGTACCAGCATCACAACCGGCCACCTCTACTCCATCACCGGACTGCGCCGGCACCGGCAAGACTCCCCGGCACCGTCCATCCCCGGCACCGGGAACCGATCCAAGACCCTCAACGTCTGTAACACCATCTAGGCAGGCTCGAGTGGAACGCCAGGCACCTACCTTGGCCGCGGCACCGCCTGCAGGGCTGCTGTCGACTCCGGGCCCGGAAGGTCCATCGAGTCCGGCTCCTCCTAGCTCCCCCTTGAGATCGGGGGTCGAGCTGTTAGTCCCATCTACGCCGGAGACCTTCGCCTCGGCACGGGACTTGATAGTGCTTACTGAGCCATCGCAGCCTCAAACCATGGTACCCCCGGGGCGGGTAACCTCCAGAGGCAAGCCAATGCTGAGAGCGCCGTCTCCGGAGTCCAGGCACCGATCGCCCCGGAGACATGAACGCTCGCGCTCTTGGCGCCGCTCGCAGTCCCGGCACCGTTCTCCTCGGCGGTACCGGTCGCACTCGCGGCACCGGTCAGAATCTGCACGGTCCCGGTCTGGCTCCTCTTACCACCGGCACCGAGACTCTAGGAGCCGTTCACCTCAGCATTCAGCTCCTCGGTCGACCTCCTGGCACCGAGCCGGTGGTAGGTCCTAGTCCCGGTCGACCTCCCGGCACCGTGTCGGTGGCAGGTCCCGGTCCCCAGTGCCATCCCGGCACCGCGCTGAACGCAGATCGCGGTCCCGCTCTCGGCATCGACCTCGAGGCAGATCCCGATCCGGATCCCGGCACCGACTACCACCCCGTTCCCGTTCCCGATCCCAGCACCAGTACGACTCACGGTACCGACCCTCGGCACCGAGGAGATCGTCGGCATATAGAGAGGTCTATCAAACTGGCTCGGCGCCTCCATGGCCTTCAAGGGAACCATCCGTGTCCTCTCAGGCGGAGAGCGCCTATACGCTGGGGCAGGACAGACACGTGGCCCTGTTTCAGGACCCTCGGCCTCAAGAACGAGGGCCTCAGCAGTGGGAGTTTTGGACCCCCTGGGCGTACCGCCAAGCCCAGGGTCCACAACATATCACTCCCCGCCCTGCTGCGGAACGCAGGCCACCAGAGGCAACGGTGGCCCTCTCCCTCTCCGGAAGCCGAGGACAGGTCCAGCCACCAGGACCCAGAGCTCCCTCCAGAGACGGAGGTGCAGCCCCAGACAGAACCCCCCGTGGACGCTCTGCTGCCAGGGGTCTCCTTGTCATCTTCCCCTGATGAGGCGGTGGCAGGTACCTTGTCCTCCAGCCCTCCCCCTCTAGATCTTAGGGCACATCAGGACCTCCTCAGGCGCGTGGCGCAAAACCTGGACATTCAAGCAGAGGAGGTCTCTGAAATCGAGGACCCGGTGGTGAGCATCCTCTCCGCCGATGCGCCCACCAGAGTGGCCCTGCCCTTCATCAAGACTATTCAGGCCAACACCACCACTATCTGGCAGTCACCGGCCTCCATCCCTCCAACCGCTCGAGGAGTGGAAAGAAAGTACATGGCCCCCTCTAAGGGCTATGAATACTTACAAGTTCACCCGACACCCTGCTCCCTTGTGGTCCAGTCGGTGAATGACTGGGAGCGCCATGGTCAAGAGGCACCGGCGCCCAAGTCTAAGGAGGTGAGGCGGATGGACCTCCTGGGCCATAAGGTCTATTCAGCGGAGGCGCTACAGCTCAAGGTCTTGAACCAGCAGGCCCTCCTTAGCCGCTACTCTTTTAACTCCTGGGTAGCGGCAGGCAAATTTACAGAGCTGTTACCACAGGATGCGCGTCAGGAATTTACCACCATTCTTGACGAGGGCAAAAAGGTAGCGAGGACCTCGCTGCAAGCCTCCTTAGATGCTGTGGACTCGGCCGCTCGGACCCTTGCCTCAGGGCTTACGATGCGCCACATTTCCTGGCTCCAGGTCTCTGGCCTTCCGCCAGAGCTCCAGCATACTATCCAGGACCTCCCCTTCGAAGGCCAGGGCCTGTTTTCTGATAAGACAGACCCCAGACTAAAGGACCTTAAGGACAATAGGGCCATCATACAGTCTTTGGGGATGCATACGCCTGCGACACAGCGCAGGCCCTTCTGACAGCAGAACCAACAGCAGCAGCGTCGGCCGTATCCTCAGTTCCGCCCGCGGCAGGACCTTAATAGGCGCCACGGCAGGAACAGTAGGCGCAGACAGTCGGGTGGCCAAACGGGGCAAAACCAAGGCTCCGCCAAGGCCCCACCCGGACCCAAGCCTTCATTTTGAAGGTGCGCCCGAGGGCGCAGTACCAGTTTCCCCTTCGGATCCTTCCCCGCAGTTTTCCAACCGTCTTTCGTTTTTCCTCCAGGCGTGGACCCAAATAACATCGGACCGTTGGGTCTTGCGCACTGTACAGGCCGGTTACCGCCTGCAGTTTTCATCGCCCCTCCCTCCCACCCCCCACCCTCGTCCCTCTTCAGGGACCCCTCTCACGAGCAATTCCTCCGTCAGGAGGTGCAGACGGTCCTCGACAAGGGAGCCATAGAGGAGGTTCCAGAGAGCGAGAAGGGCAAGGGGTTTTATTCCCGCTACTTTCTAATCCCCAAGTCCAAGGGGGGCCTCAGGCCTATCCTCGACCTGCAGGAACTCAACAAGTATATGGTGAAGTTGAAGTTCCGTATGGTATCCCTTGGGACCATCATCCCATCCCTGGATCCTGGAGACTGGTACGCCGCCCTCAACATGCAGGACGCTTACTTCCATATCGCCATATCTCCCCAGCACAGGCGTTTCCTTCGCTTTGTGGTCGACCGCCAGCATTATCAATTTGCGGTCCTCCCGTTTGGCCTCTCTACGGCCCCGAGGGTGTTCACGAAATGCATGGCAGTCGTCGTCGCATATCTTCGGTGCGGCCGCATTCACGTGTTCCCCTACCTCGACGACTGGCTGGTCCGGGGCACATCGGAGCTGCAGGTCCGCGACCACGTCCGCAGGATCAGCAGCCTCTTTGCTGCCCTAGGCCTCGTGATCAACGTGGACAAGTCTACTCTGCTCCCCACGCAGAGGATATAGTTCATCGGGGCCGTTCTGGACTCTACCCTGGCCAGGGCCTTGCTATCCTTGCACAGGTTCCAATCGCTATTGGCTATCATTCTGCGCTTGCAGGCGGCCCTGCTGACCTCTGTAAGAACATGTCTGGCCCTCCTGGGACATATAGCGGCCTGTACGTTCGTGACAGCATATGCCCGACTCCGCATGAGGCCTCGTCAATCTTGGCTCATCGCGCAGTACCGGCCAGCCAGACATTCAGACTGGACTCCCTTCGGTGGTGGCTGGATCAGTCCATAGTCTGTGCAGGGCTCCCGTTCCATCCGCCCCAACCGTCGGCATCCCTGACGACGGATGCCTCAGATCTTTGCTGGGGGGCGCACAGCGGCGCTCGGAGAACTCAGGGCCTGTGGACCCCTCAGGAGCTGGACCTCCACAGCAACATACGGGAGTTGAGAGCGGTCCGTCTTGCTTGTCAAGCGTTCGTCCATCACCTTCAGGGTCTCTGTATCGCGGTGTTCACTGATAACATGACGACCATGTTCTACATCAACAAGCAGGGCGGCACCAGGTCCTCTCTCCTATGTCAGGAGGCCATGTGACTCTGGGAATTTTGTATAGCCCATGCCATCCACCTTTCCGCCTCCTATCTCCCGGGAGTATGAAACACTCTAGTGGATCGACTGAGCAGGTCCTTCTGCTCACACGAGTGGTCCCTCCGCCTGGACGTCGCCCTCTCACTCTTCCAGAGGTGGGTCATCCCCGGATGGACCTCTTCGCGTCCAGGGAGAACAGGAAATGTCAGACATTTTGCTCCTTTCAGGGTCGGGAGCCCGGGTCAATAGCGGATGCCTTCCTTATCCCATGGGCGACCCATCTGTTTTACGCGTTCCCTCCCATTCCGCTGGTACACAGGGTCCTCCTCAAGGTGCGCAGGGACAGAGCTTGCGTGATTCTGATAGCTCCAGCGTGGGCCAGGCAACATTGGTACCCCATGTTGCTGGACCTCTCAGTAGCCAACCCAGTTGCCCTGCCCCTTCATCCGGACCTGATCACCCAGGACCATGGCAGGCTCTGTCACCCGAACCTTCGGTCTCTGCACCTTACGGCATGGCTCCTGCGTGGTTGACCGGCTCCGAGTTACGCTGCTCTACCCCGGTTCGGGAGGTTTTCCTCTGCAGTAGGAAGCCTTCCACCAGGGCTACTTACTCGGCTAAGTGGAAGCGTTTCTCCTGTTGGTGTTCGGAGAAAGGTTTTCTCCCTACGGAGGTTCCCATCACCACTATTCTGGACTACATCTGGTCCCTCAAGGCCCAGGATCTGGCGTTATTGTCCCTTCGTGTTCACCTAGCGGCTATCTCCACGTTTCATCCCGGAGGGGACGGACGTTCCGTCTTCTCCCACCCTATGGTGGCGAGATTCCTGAAGGGGCTGGAACGTCTCTATCCACAGATCCGCCCTCCTGCCCATTCATGGGATCTCAGCCTGGTCCTAACTCGGCTCATGGGCCCTCCATTTGAGCCGTTAGCGACTTGCTCCCTGCTCTACCTCTCATGGAAGACCGCCTTCCTAGTGGCCATCACCTTAGCTAGACGGGCGTCGGAACTACGGGCCCTCATAGTAGATCCCCTGTATACGGGCTTCCATAAAGACAAGGTGCAGCTGAGACCACACCCTGCCTTTCTATCCAAGGTGGTCTCAGCTTTTCACATTAAGCAGGAGATCTTCCTCCCCGTCTTTTTCCCAAAGCTCCATTCGTCCCGCAGGGAGCAACAACTCCACTCGCTAGATGTCCATCGGGCTCTAGCGTTTTATGTGGACAGGACCAAACCGTTCCGCAAGTCCCCCCAGCTATTCGTGGCAGTAGCGGACCGGGTCAAGGGACTACCGATTTCCTCACAGAGGATATCTTCCTGGGTTACCTCCTGTATCAGGACCTGTTATGACCTGGCCCACGTTCCTGCGGGCCGTGTGACTGCACACTCCACCAGAGCACAGGCGTCATCGCTGGCTTTCCTTGCCCGCGTGCCGATCCAAGACATTTGTAGGGCGGCGACTTGGTCATCGGTCCACACATTTGCTTCCCATTACGCCCTGGTCCAGCAGTCCAGAGATGATGCGGCCTTTGGCTCTGCAGTGCTCCATGTCGTGACTTCTCACTCCGACCCCACCGCCTAGGTAAGGCTTGGGATTCACCTACCTGGAATGGATATGAGCAATCACTCGAAGAAGAAAAGACAGTTACTCACCTTTGTAACTGGTATTCTTCGAGATGTGTTGCTCATATCCATTCCACACCCGCCCTCCTTCCCCACTGTCGGAGTAGCCGGCAAGAAGGAACTGAGGAGCGGGCGGGCTGGCAGGGGTATATATCAAGTGCCGTAGTGGCGCCACTCTAGGGGGCGACCTGCTGGTCCACTGGAGTTGCTAGGGTAAAAAGTTTCCGGCAAACGTGCACACACGGAGCGCACACCTACCTGGAATGGATATGAGCAACACATCTCGAAGAACACCAGTTACAAAGGTGAGTAACCATCTTATTTAACACTTTTTGGATGTTTTCTACATTTTCAAATATATTGATTTCAATTACAACACAATATACAAAGTGTATAGTGCTTACTTTATTTTTGATTACAAATATTTGCACTGTTAAAAAAACAAAAGAAATAGTATTTTTCAATTCACCTAATACAAATACTGTAGTGCAATCTCGTTATCATGAAAGTTGAACTTACAAATGTAGAATTATGTACCAAAAAACCCTGCATTCAAAAATAAAACAATGTAAAATTTTAGATCCTGCAAGTCCACTCAGTCCTACTTCTTGTTCAGCCAATCACTCAGACAAACAAGTTTGTTTACATTTTCAGGAGATAATGATGCCCGCTTCTTCTTTACAATGTCATTGGAAAGTGAGAACGGGCGTTCTCATGGCACTGTTGTAGCTGGCATCACAAGATATTTTTTTACGTGCCAGATGCACTAAAGATTCATATGTCCCTTCATGCTTCAACCAGCATTCTAGAGGACAAATGTCCATGCTGATGATGGGTTCTGCTCGATAACAATCCAAAGCAGTGTGGACCGATGCATGTTCACTTTCATTATCTGAGTCAGATGCCACCAGCAGCATATCTGGCATGTAATACCTTGCAATGCTGGCTACAAAAGTGCCATGTGAACCTCTGTTCTCACTTTCAGGTGACATTGTAAATAAGAAGTGGGCAACATTATCTCCTGTAAGTGTAAACAATCTTGTTTGTCTTAGCAGTTTGCTGCACAAGAAGTAGGACTCAGTGGACTTGTAGGCTCTGAAATTTTACAATGTTTTGTTTTTGAGTGCAGTTATGTAACAAAAAAATCTATATTTGTAAGTTGCACTTTCATGACAGAGATTGCACTATAGTACTTGTATGAGGTGAATTGAAAAATACTATTTCTTTTGTTTATCATTTTTGCAGTGCAAATATTTGTAATAAAAATAATATAGAATTTGATTTCAATTACAACACAGAATACAATAGATACGAAAATGTAGGAAAACATCCAAAATATTTAATAAATTTCAAGTGGTATTCTATTGTTTAACAGTGCAATTAAAACTGATTAATCATGATTAATTTTTAAATCATGATTATTTTTGTTAATCGTGTGAGTTAACTGTGATTAATTGACAGCCCTACTATTTATTATAGTATTTTTTATTAATTTATATGACCTGTCTAGAGATCTCAGCCAGGTGTGGGGCCCCATTGTGCTAGTCACTTGCAAACACATATAATAGATGGTCACTGCCCCAAAGGTCTTCCAGTGTAAAGGGCAGATTAGGAACACAGGATATTGGATTGGAAGGACCCTCCTCGGTCATCAAGCTCAGTCCCCTGCTATAGCAGATAACCCTTCTGGAGCCCAGGCTTGCTCTCGTGAGCATTTACTCATGTGAGCAGTCCCTTTGATTTCACTGAGGAAATGCTCATCAGAATGAGTCAGGCCTCCATAGTCTGAGCCTAAATAGACAAACAAGGTGGTTGAGATAATATCTTTCATTGGACCAACTCCTGCTCATGACAGAGACAAGCTTTCGAGCGTATATAGCCTGGAAGACTTACTCAGGGCTTGTCTACTTTTAAAACGCCTAGTGAAAATGCTACCTACACCGATGGGAGAGCTTCTCCCATCAGCATAAGGACTCCACTCTCTGAGAGGCAGTAGCTAGGTCGATGGGAGAAGCCCATTAACGTAGCATTGTCTACACCGGGAGTTTGGTTGGTATAACTGCGTCACTCAGGGGTGTGGATTTTCCATACCCCAGAGCGACATAGTTTATACCAACATAAATTCATAGTGTAAATCAGGGCCCAGAGTATCACAGCTAAATTCAAGGGGGAACAGATTGTTCAGCATAAATGCTTAACACAAATTTCAAGGGACCATTCCAGGCAAAGTGGCCTGTTAACACCCCCTCCAGTCATAGGGAGGAAAGGAATGTGGGGGAAACAGTTGGAAGGTTTGGGGGGCGGGGGGCATGGGGGGCTGTTAGTGGATTACGGAGGTTTGGGGAGTGGGGGGTACGGGGGGCTGTTAGTGGATTACGGATTGTTGTAACAAGCCATAAATCCAGTGTTTCTATTCAGTCCATGATTTTTAGTGTCTAGCAAAGTTATGAATTTAAGCTTCCAGGCTTGTCTTTTGAAAATGTTGTGCAGGTTTCCTTTGAGGATGAGGACTGATAGGTCATATATAGAGTTATTGCTTTGTGAACAGTAAATTCGTAACTTTGCTGGGCTCTAAAAATCATGAATTGAATAGAGGTGCTGGATTTATGGCTTTACAACAGTCTGTAACCAATGAAGAACCTCCTCCCCTCCCCAGCCGCTTCCCCCTTCTTCTTTCCTCCCTGTAACTGGAGAGGTATTCATGTGCCACTGCACCTTGAATGGGCCCTCGAAATACATGCTAACTATTGCTTAGGCTAAACAATCTGTTCCATCTTGCAGTTTAGCTGTGACACTCTGAGTAAGTTTCCCAAACCTAAAGAAGAGCTTTGTGTTAGCTTGAAAGCATGTCTCTCTCACCAACAGAAGTTGGTCCAATAAAAGATATTACCTCACCCACTTGTCTCTCTAATATCCTGGGATTGACATGGCTACAACATCCCTAGCTAGACAAGACAGATAAAGAGTGGGAGAAATGGAGGCAGTTTACAAGAAGAATTAACAGAATGATGATTTGCTGCACATTAGTCGTTCCACAGGGGTTTTGTTGAGGGGATGGTTTTGCAATTTCTTTTTAAAAGAAGCAATCAGATTCTGCATTTTCCCAATGCCCCCGGCAGGTCTAGCCATCTTTTCTTCCTTATTGCTATTTATTGTTTGTGTCGCAGTAACACCTGGAAGACCCATATGAGATTATTAATATTATTAATAGTATTACCAGAGCAACGAGGAGCCCTGGCCCCTAGTTCTAGCAATCAGGGCCCCATTGTGCTAGAGATCAGAGTCCCAATGTGCTAGGCACTGTGCATTCACACAGTAATAGACACTTTCTGCTTCAAAGAGCTTACAATCTAAATAGACAAGACAAGACTGACAAAAGGCAGGAAGGAACCAGAGGCACAGAGAGATGACATTACTTGCCTAAGGTCACACAACAGGTCAGTGGCAGAGCCAGGAATAGATCAAGTCAGTGAGATTTACGCTGTGTCTACACTTACAAGCTGTGCTGCTGCAAAAGTGTTTGTGTAGCTATGTTATACCAACAGCAGAGAGCTCTTCCATCGACACAATAAAACCAGCTCAACATAGCACTGGGCACACTACCACTTACACCAACAAAACTTATGTCGCTCGGGGTGTGTTTTTTTTCCACACCCCTGAATGACAAAGTTTTGCTAACAAAAGTGCCAGTGTAGACATGACCTTAAATGGTTAAGTGCCTAAGTCATTTCTGAAAATGGGAGTTAGGCTCCCAAGGCACTTTTGAAAATTTCACCCCAGCTCATTTCTTCAGGTGCCTGAATTCTGATTCTGGAGCTGAACTTTAGGCACTTACTTTTGAAATCTTGTCTACTTCCCTAGCTGTAAAAATAGCAATAATAATTACACCACCTTCCTACACCATAGGGGTGTTGGGAAGTTACTTGTAAAGTGCTTTGAAGATATGTGATAAGAATTATTATTAATGACAAAAAGGTTAAACCACAATAACTTTAATTAAATGTCTTAAATGTAATTAAAACAGGATTAAGTATATGCCATTTTGATAGCCTGATTATGTAGATTGTGGCATAGCAAATGTTGCTCCCTTTTGAATGAATATCTGACAAAAACAGGACACATTCCTACTTGTTTTAAGGCAAGTGCCGTTAAATTAACCACTTCTAAATATATCTGTTATTGAGGGTAATGGTTGCTGCCCCCAGATGAAAGATACATCTGCTGGCAGTCACAAACCTCACTGAAGCTGATGGGCATGTTAGATACCTTTCATTCAGGTTAAACGCTGCAACATTAAATTCCCTGTTGCTTAGTGCTTGCTGAAAAAATAGACATCACCATCCAAGGTACTGCACCACATGAGAAGGCCTGAAGAACTACTAACTCAGGAAAATTAAGAAGGGTTTCCCTACGGCTGATTGTAAATGCAGAGGCTGGGGCACTGCTTGGTGGAGCTCTATGTGTGTCAGAAGCAGACAGGGTCAGAAATCCAGGAGAAAGCCAGAGAAGCACTACATGGCTCTGGGGGGAAGCCAAGAGAGATGGCTTCTTTTACCTTGACTGCAATGTTGAGAGTTCAGTTCACTTTTGCGCCCCCCCCTTGTGCAGCCACTAACGCCAGTTGTAAGGAAGTGTAGAATGCCACCAAGTCAGACTGGTAGTGCTCTTCAGCAGTGTAAACGAGCACGTGAGGTGCAGCACAGTGGTGAATTGGGCCCTGAAAATCTCCTGCTTTTGTCATGTAACCAAATGTTGTTGTGTTGTAGTCCCTGGGCCCCATACAGTGCAGGGACCAAGCAGGGTCAGCTTGGTGCCTCTCCTGTTTGGCAGCTGCAAGGGCCAGTGCAGCCTGAGGAACAGGCTAGGACAGCCCTGTGGTCCTTCCTAAATTGTGCCTTTGCTGTAACAGCCATTACGGATCACTACAGTGGTGCAGAATGGCCACTGTGCAGGTTTGGGGCAGACATGTCCCCTCAGACTCCTGATTTGGCACTGGAATGCCACCTCTATGAAGAGGCAGCACAGAGCTGGTAGAGCATTGACTTTCTGCCAGGGGCGGCTCTCGGAATTTTGCCGCCCCAAGCACGGCAGGCAGGCTTGGTCCGCTGGCCCTGCGGCTTCAGCAGACCTGCGGGAGGTCCGCTGAAGCTGCGGGACCAGCGGACCATCCCCAGGCAAACCACGGAGGCAGCCTGCCTGCCACCCTTGCGGCGCCGGCAGAGCACCCTCCGCGGCTTGCCCCCCCAAGCACACGCTTGGCGTGCTGGGGCCCGGAGCTGCCCTTGCTCTCTGCTCAGGGGCCATTCTTCAGGGGCATTGTTCAAAAGAGCCATCAAGCTTTGATAAATTGGCCCTCTGTTTCCTAATCTTCATAACTGGAGTGAACATAAGAACAGCTATACTGGGTTAGACCAAAGGTCCATCTAGCCCAGTATCCTGTCTTCCAACAGTGGCCAATGCCAGGTGCCCCAGAGGGAATGAACTGAACAGGTAATCATCAAGTGATCCATCCCCTGTCACCCATTCCCAGCTTCTGGCAAACAGAGACTAGGGACACCATCCCTGCCCATCCTGGCTAATAGCTATTGATGGATGTATCCTCTATGAACCATGTTATAGTCTTGGCCATCACAACATTCTCTGGCAAGGAGTTCCACAGGTTGACTCTGCGTTGTGTAAAAAAACTCTTCCTTTTGTGTGTTTTAAACCTGCTGCCTATTAATTTCATTTGGTGATCCTTAGTTCTTGTGTTATGAAAAGGAGTAAATAACACTTCCTTATTTACTTTCTCCACACTTTCTCCACACCAGTCATGATTTTATAGACCTCTACCATATCCCTCCTTAGTTGTCTTTTTTCCAAGCTGAAAAGTCCCGGTCTTATTAATCTGTTCTCATATAACAGCCATTCCATATCCCTAATCATTTTTGTTTCCCTTTTCTGAACCTTTTCCAATTCCGATATATCTTTTTTGAGATGGGGTGACCACATCTGCACTCATTATTCAAGATGTGGGCATACTTTGGATTTATACAGTGGCAATATATTTTCTGTCTGGTTATCTATCCCTTTCTTAATGATTCCCAACATTCTGTTCAAGTTTTGATTGCTGCTGAACATTAAGTGGATGTTTTCAGAGAACTATCCACAATGACTCCAAGATCTCTTTCTTGAGTGGTAACAGCTAATTTAGACACCATCATTGTATATGTATAGTTGGGATTATGTTTTCCAATGTGCATTACTTTGAATTTATCAATATTAAATTTCATCTGCCATTTTGTTGCCCAGTCACCCAGTTTTGAGAGATTCTTTGTAACTCTTCGCAGTCCGCCTGGGACTTCACTATCTTGAGTAGTTTTGTATCATCTGCAAATTTTGCCACCTCACTGTTTACTCCTTTTTCCAGATCATTTATGAATATGTTGCATAGGACTGGGCCCAGTGTAGACCTCTGAAGGACATCACTATTTACCTCTCTCTATTCTGAAGACTGATCATTTATTCCTACCCTTTGTTTCCTATTTTTTAATCAGTTACCAATGCATGAGAGGATCTTTCCTCATCCAATGACAGCTTATTTTGCTTAAGAGCCTTTGGTGAGGGACCATGTCAAAGGCATTTTTGGAAAGCTAAAAACACTGTATCCATGGGATTCCCCCTTGTGACCCCCTCAAAGAATTCTAGTAGATTGGTGAGGCATGATTTGCCTTTACAAAAACAATGTTGACTTTTCTAAAAAAAATTGTTTATTTATGTGTTTGACAGTTCTGTCCTTTACTATAGTTTCAACCAGTTTGCCCAGTATTGAAGTCAGGCTGACTGGCCTGTAATTGCTGGTATCACCTCTGGAACCCTTTTTAAAAATTGACGTCACGTTAGCTATCCTCCAATCATTAAAACCAATTTAAATAATAGGTTACAGACTACAGTAAGTAGCACTGCAATTTCACACTTGAGTTCCTTCAGAACTCTTAGGTGAATATCATCTGGTTCTGGTGACTTATTACTGTTTATCAGCTTGTTCCGAAACCTCCTCTAATGTCACCTCAATATGAGACAGTTCCTCAGATTTGTCACCTAAAAAGAATGCCTTGGGTTTGGGAATCTCCCTCACATCCTCAACTATGAATATTGATATAAAGAATCCATTTAGTTTCTCTGCAATGGCCTTATCATCCTTGAATGCTCCTTTAGCATCTCGATCATTCATTGGTCTCACTGGTTGTTTAGTAGGCTTCCTGCTTCTGATGTACTTACATTTTTTTTGCTATTACTTTTTCAGTCTTTGGCTAGCTGTTCTTCAAATTCTTTTTTGGCCTTTCTAATTATATTTTTATACTTCATTTGCCAGAGTTTATGCACCTTTCTATTTTCCTCACTAGGATTTAACTTTTAGTTTTTAAAGGATGCCTTTTTCCTTCTCACTGCTCCTCTTTGTTTAGCCATGGTGGCTTTTTTTTGGTTCTCTTAGTATGTTTTTTAATTTGGGGTATACATTTAAGTTGAGCCTCTACCATGGTGTCTTTAAAAACTTTCCATGCAGCTTGCAGGGATTTTACTTTTGGTGCAGTACCTTTTAATTTCTGTTTAACTAACCTCCTCATTTTTGTGTAGTTCCCCTTTCTGAAATTAAATGTTACAGTATTGGCCGCTGTGGTGTTTTCCCTGCCACAGAGATGTTAAATTTAATTATATTATGGACCTCCTCTTGGGACGTATCAATAAAATGGCAGCACTCCCTCACATCAGACCAGCATCGCTGAAACAGTGACAAATATCACGTTCCTCAAAAGTGTTTAGAAAACTGTCCCTCTACAGCAGAGATCAGATTGTGATTCTTTTTCTGTCCCCGTCCCTACCAACCCTCAATTTTCATGTACAGTAGCTAGGGCTTGATCTACATTTAAAAGTTAGGTCAACATAACTATATTGGTCAGGGAGTGTGAAAAATCCATACCTGTGTGACCGACATACCTATGTTAACCTAATCCCCAGTGTAAATGCAGCTATGTCAACAGAAGAATGCCTCCTTTGATGTAACTACCATCATTCAAGGAGCTGACGTTCCTAAATTGATGAAAATACCCCTTCTGTTGGTGTAGACTGTGTCTACCATGTTATGTCAGCATTACTATGGCAACCTAGCTATGCCAATATAGCCTTCATAGGGTAGACAACCTTTAAGTGTGCTGTCATTGTGCATATTAGCCAGTGTCTAACTGTTATCATGCATAGGCAATTATCCTTTTCTTTCTGGATCTAATATTTTCAGTTTTTCATTGAGCTTCATTGTACATTTTATGTCCCTTGCATTTCTAAGATGAGTCATAAAATGCATGAGGCATCCAAATAGACAAGTTTTGTGAGTAAATAGACAAGTACTTGTGAGTCTTAATTTGTGATACAAATCTTTAATCCAGACTCCCTCAAAAGGGTAAAAATGTGATATAAAAGTCTTGAAAATTCAACTGGTGTTGATGATTTTCTTGGTAGCAGTTTTTCATCCGGATCCAGAAGTTGCTGTCAGAGTTAATACGATTTCAGATATGTTTGAGTGATAATTTCTTTATTAACAATTCCCTTTTTATTTTATTCTACAGTACAGAATGTACATGCTTTTGGTAGATATTTCTTGCTATAAAACATTCTTAAAAACTGACACACTTTAAAATGACTTTTGATTGGTAATTGATATCATTACTTCTTTTGCTCTTGTAGCTACTGATCAAATTTATAGGAGTACTTTGATATTTAATACACTTTGCTGCTCTTTGTGTTGTGTAAGTCGCTAAATAACACACACAAACCTCCCTATTTCATAAGATTTTAGCTTTTAACCCTGCCTCTCAATATATGATACTGTAAAATCAGATGAGCTATAACATGACTGATGCTACAAGATGGAAGATGCCTCCAGATTACAGAGTGAGGCCTAAACATTTATTTTCAAAGTTGTGCTCATGTTTTTGAACTTTTTGATGCATAATTTCACTCATCTGAAATTGGACAGAAAAGATTTCTGTCAGTACATTCAATTCATAAAAAATAAATCCATTGTGTTAGTAGGTTAAATATACCCCACAAGTAACAGCAAATGTTTTCAATAGCCAATTGATATTGCTGGTGATCAGGCCACCAGCCAGCTTCTTGTTCCACTACAAACAGCATTTCCTGGTGCTGCCAGGAACAACTCTAGTCACCAAAAAGCTGTAGTGTCAGAGGGAGTGTGCACCAAGGGGCTATGCTCAACTGAAAATGGCTGTTTGCCAGACGGTTTTCCCCCTTCTGCTCAGTCCTAAAGCACATGTGTTGGCCCGACAGCAGGAGATAAAGCATGAGGTAGATTAAACTCGCTCTCCTAGGTGTGCTCTGTAGTCAGGTGCAGTAAAAGATCTGGCCATCAGCAAGCCCTCCAATAGCAGCACAGGTAGCTGCAAAAGGACTAGCTTCCAACTGGAGCTACAACTAAATGTGCCCAGGGCAGACCAAGAGCCATCTCTGAGAAGTGCCATAAATCAGCTTGCGTTCAGATGTTGTTGACATGCGTGTGGGTGGGAGTGCGCAAGGGAGAGTGCCACAATACTGTTCCACACAGTTTGCCAGAAACATTGGACCTGGACAGTCACATACCTCCTTCCTTCCTTCCTTCATGTTTTAATCAATCAATCAATCATCCATTCTGTCCTGTTCTTCCTGCCCCCCCTTTGTGTTTTTACTTTAATCTGATGATAATTATGGATCAGCACCAAAAAAACACGTGAGATCTAGCAACTGGCTCCTCACATGAGATTTAAAAATTGTTGAAATAACTTGAAAAAATATGCTCATTTAAATCCCCCACCCCACGTCTCTATTTTATATATATTGTTGCTTCCCCAGTACCTGCAGTCTCTGCCTGTCAAGATGTTGTGAAATTTTGACCTAACCAACTGAGGAGAAGATGTGAAAAGGAAAACAAATAAATAACAAGCATTTCTAAATACCAATGCTATAAATCTTGTTTCATTTCTGTTCTGCTTACAAAAGTGACAAGTTATTTATTTATTTGATATTGCACCAATAACAAGGGAGTTGGCTCCATGCAGTCCAATTATTAAAAGATACCTGAGTCAAAAGGACTCACAGTGGTCCCATCCTTCATGGCTCTAGTTCAAGAAAGTACTTAGCCACTTGAAGTTAATGGAAGCGCTTTTCTGAATTAGGACTGCTGTCCTGCATAAGCTTATGGCAGCTGATTTAGCCAACAACATCCAATCGAAAAAAGAAAAGGAATATCCATTGTTGTTTATACAGTTCTGTAGATGTGAAAACAATGCTCACTCAGAAAAGCCTGACTGAACACAAAAGCTTTACAGTATAATTGGAAGCTTGCTAAGCTTGGGATCTGATGGACAATGTGTTTGTCTAAATCACAAAATATTTTTGTGTCTGAATGTGGTTGTGAAAGGTTGTATTGACTCAGCCAATCTGATGACACAATGCTAAATGTGATTTGTTTTGGTCTTCATTGACTAGCAAGTTATGCTCAAAGTTGTGTCATATATCGGGGCTGTTTCTGAGTCATACCCAGATCAGAAACCTGACTGATCAGGATCAAAGACGTTTATGGACACGACATGTGATAGCTGCCATCCTCTAACTTTTCGTAAATAGAGAAGGTCTAAATCTGGATAATTTGTGACTGCTAATGCCAAGAGATGGCTTTCGAAGCATCACCTATTTAAAGGCAGCTGATATCCTACCTTTCCAAAGGGAAATGTTAATAATTCCATCTCAATAACGGCTTTGGTGCCTCCTGAGAGGGGCAAATGTCTATTTCACTGGTGGTCAGATGCAGTAATCTCATTTCCTAATCACCTCACAGAGCAACATGGCTTAACTTCATCAAAGAAAGACTAGGCCCTATTTCCATGGATTTTTAAGCCATGTGATGGAGTATTATATCTCCATTATATCATCAGCAGAAGTGACTGAATAATGCAGCCTCTCTAAGATGTTTGGAAATCCTCTGGGTCTATCAGTCTTTGGAACTATCAAAATACTAGGAGCAGGAAATAGACCTTACACTGTTTACCCAGATTCTACATGGATAGAGCCTCCAGAGAGGAATGAGTTCTCTGCCTCCATCTATTGGTGAACATGAGGAAGTATGGCTATAGAACTACCCATAATCCTTCCAGTGACATTTCAGGAGTCACCACAACTGATTATAAACACAGAATTGGTTGGTTGATAAAACTCAAAAGGGGTAGAGGTAAGAATTCCTACTTTAGGGCAAGGAGTATATCCTTGATAGCAAGGACTCTTCTCAAAGGTCCTACATGCTGCCGGTTCCCCTTTTCTGAGGATCTTAGGATGTTGGGAGGACCCTTTGCTGAAGCCACAGTTGACAGCAGCAGAGCTAAGTGAACACTGGAGAGGTACTGCCTAGTACATAAAGCTGAAATCACTACAGCTGAGTTAGGTGATGGAGTGTCAGGCCAGGACCATGCAGCATTTCCTAAAGAACTGGAGAAAGGCCTCAGGGCTCTGGGATTATGTTACCCACTGACATCAAACTGTGAATAGAGTTTAGGAAAGGGGGAAATGGATAAATGATGAGGTAAAGAGATATTTGCCTATTGGACATTCACACTGGTGAGTGGGGAATTGAGTTAATAGACTACTGCCAGGGCTATCATGGGGGATCATTTTATTTATCAATCATATAAATATATTGTTGCTGTATTTCCAAAGTTGATGAGGTATCCCCTTTCCCTCTTATAAATGCTTTCCTTGTTTCATACACAGACTAAGTGTTCATGAGGGGGAAAGTATTGCCTAGTAAAGGTGCTCAGGGAAGGTATTTGGTGATCCCAGAAATTCTGGGTGAGAGCTGAAGCTGGTGGTGTTTGCTAGTTTTAAGTCAAGCCCCAAGTTATTTGAACCCAGCCCTGCTTGCTACCAACAGCATATAGAAGAAGGGTTACAATGGTAGAATTCTCATGAGTTTGGAGAAGTCCCAAGAGCCTAAGCCAATAAATGAAGTCACTATGAACTATACCCTCCACCCTATATCACTCCCTCCTTCAAGGACACACCTCACCTGGCCCAGCAGTAAGGGGTGTATGTCAGTCTGTACCCACCTTCAGAATAATCTATTTCTCATTAGTCCTCTGACCCTCACTCCCAGATCTCGCAGTCTGAGGTCTCCCAGTTCAGGGCAGCTCTCACTTACACTGATCTGAATCTATCCCTGAGCTGCTCCCCGACACTGGGCCAGAACAGCAGGCAACCTGCAAGCAACAAAAAAAATCATGTGAATATAACCAGTTAGGCCTGATCCAAAGCCCATTCAAGTCAATAGGACTTCAATGGGTTTTTGATTAGAGCCTAAATGCTTTCCCCATCTATTTTTTTTGACTTCTGACCTTAATCATTAGTGTTTGTTCAAAGCTTTACACAAGGATAAGGCTAGCACTTTAGATGCAGTGCAAGTGCAGAGCTTTCATAACTGTTGGAATGGTGAGACATATAAATGGCATTTAGGATCCTCATACATCACTTTCCACTCCTCGGTCTTACCCTTCCAATTATTAATAACTCAGCATTCTTTCCTGGCTGTAACTGTGAAAAGGGTAGCAAACCCAGTGTATGAATGGAGCTTTCAGCTAAAGAGGGGAGTGAGTTGGTTATAGCTTTTTTTCTGTTCCTGTCATCAGTTATTCTTGTTGATTTGATAAAAATTTGTGTTTTATTTTCAGCCTAAGTGGCTGATGTTAATGATTAACAGCAAAGGAACAAAAAGATGGGTTACCCAGGAGAGGTTTCTGTGGTAACTAACAGTGGGTAGTGGCAGAAACAGAGGTGAATGAAGGGTATATACGTTGCAGCTATATTAAAAATGCCTGTGATGGAGAGGCTGCTCTTCAAAGAAGAAGGCAAGTCAGAAAATTGCCTCCTTTGTCTCTTTTATATTTTGGAGAATGGCAATAGATAAATTCCAGCCTCCTGAAAAATTCATGTTCACTCTGGGAATTTCTTTTGCCTCAAGGCAGCATATTTAGAAAAGTACATCTTAAAAAAAAAAGAGAGAGAGAGATTTGCTTAGCCACATCAGAATGCTACAGATGTTGAAGCTCTGGACTAGACATGTTTTATTTCTAAAACCCAATGCCTTTGTTCCACGTTGTTATATCAGATCAGCTTGTAACATGGCTTTGCCAGGCATGACTCCCTGTTACCTGATTAGACAATGCAATTGTAGAAAAGAACTAAATAAGCATGTTGCTTCAGGCATGGCAAACCCCTGAGCTGAACAAGTCTATTGACTTCTTGAAAGAACAAGAAGGATGGTGCTAATCAGCAGTCTCTGCAAAGCTAGATGGGTGATTCGCCAGCTTCCCTGTTGCACCTGTTTGGGATCAGAGTTCAATGGAAGCAGTATCAACAAAACTCTTTAGAGTTAAGGATCTCTCTGAGTTTTCACTAGTAGCATTGGGTGAAAAGGTGTTAAACATTGTGTCAATAATTTTCATTGTTACTTACTATGGGCTATATAATTCTGAGATTTATATTTGCTCCCCACTGAAACTTGCTCCCCAAGTTCTTGGGTAGGCAGCAATTTTCTTATGATTGGTTTTTGTTTGTTTGTTTGTTTTTTAAGCAACTTGGAAGTTATATTCTCATTTTCCTAGGCTTTTTATACATTATAATTTTGGCTACTGGCTTTAACTATTTACATAGGCATATAATATTATCTCCTTTGAAATAATAATTTTTAAACATTAAGTGATTTTAATCCTTATGAAAAGTGCTGGATTGAAAGAATCTACAGACTTGCAGTCTCCCTTTAACCACAGGACTGGCACAGCATTGTCTTGGATTGTGTACAAAATTGGGGGAAGATATAGTCCCTGCCGTGCAGACTTAAACCTACCTTGAGACAAACCTAGCATGTAAGGAGTTTGACAGCCAATAAGAAGGAAGGGAGAATCAGGTAAAAGATGATAAAACCTTTGCTTAATTGTTTATTAAGCTCCCACTGTCATAAATGCTCCAGATTACACAGGAATTGACCAACTGTATAGTTCTGAAATTCTTGCAGTGAGAAAATGGTTACTGAGGAAAAATTATGTTTCTGAAAATAAGCTCTTTACATTCACCTGAACTGTTTTATTTGCACTTTCCTGAAAGTCCTTTCAGAAAAGCTGATGGATTCTCAAGGTTTCTTTTCAGATCTGGGTCTATTTTCTCATGCTAGTATTCATGGACACAACAGCATTGCAGTCTTCTCCTTCCTTTTATTCATTACATTTATTTGACATGTTTTTTCTGCAAGTTTTTCTTACTCAGTGAATTGGCTTTTATTAGACAAACAATCTTTCTAACTTTGGTGCTTAGAGGTGATTGGGGTCCCTTAAATTACCAGAAGGTATTTTTGTTCCTTGACTGAATGAATGTAACAATTATAATCAGGAGGAGTGGCTTGAAAAAACCTCTGTGGCTTTGAATCTCTCAGGGAGAAGTAGCAGAAAAAACAGGATATGAGAATTTTAGAAAATTGTATACTTTTCCTTTCTGGGCCCCCACAGTTTGTCTAAGGCATCACTTCTTCAAAAAATACCCCACGGCCACATTTATTGGCTGGCTAGTGTTGGTTTAATTTTCCCTCACAGTCCCATAAAACAATTGCACATATGTCCACAATCCTAGTTCTGAAGGGTGCAGTCAAATTTGTGTCTGGCTGATTTTCTGGTCTATGTAAAATTTGCTTTCCATGAATACTTATGTGTGACTTTCAACTTTGATTTCCATGGACATTTATGTGAGTAAAATGCAATCATTTACCTAGTTGTGGGAAGCAAACATAGCTGGAATTAATTAACTTTAAAATCAAAGTGAATATTTGTGAAAATATTTTTGTGGTGTTCCCCTAACTCCAGCTTCTCTGACAGAACCACAGAAATTTAAAGTATTTTTATTTTATCTCTTTCATAAGACCAACACATGTCTGTGCCTCCAGTTTTGAGCAGAATTCTTCTTTGACAGACCTGCCAATTCAAAAGTCAACCTCAGTTGATTGAAATGAAAGAAAGGAATTGAACTTCAGTTCTCCCTCAGAATCATTCTTCTCTTTTCCCAGCCACACATTTATTTCTGGTTCTCAGTGAAATGAAATAGATGTGAACTTATCGAAATGAAGTTTCAAGCATAGAAACAGCTCTGGACCATTATATTTTGCTGGGGTTGAAATTGGGCAAGCGGAAAAAGACATGAAGCTACAAAGCAGTGCAACGTAGAATCAAATATCTTCCTAGATTAAATGGCTTTTCCATTTGTAACATTAGGAACTGGTGCAGTATTTTTGTCATTAATAGTCAGGTGTTCATTATGCATTGCTTCTTAACGTTGTCTCCCTTGTAATCTCTATTGCACAACTCCTTCCTACTTGGTGCTAGCACTGAGTTTTGGAAGTCAACAGGAAAATTTTGGAGTATTGGTAGCTTGTAATTACTATTCTGGGATGAATCAATAATAGTATGCTAGGCAATACACAAGCAAACTCTAAAATTCTGCTTCTTCTTTCCTCCCTGAGAATAATATTGGTCTGATATTTCAAAGAAGGTTACTAACATGGGACTAGATATTACACATTCCCCTCTTCTGCAGTGATTTGAGGTTTAGAAGATGACTGCTACTGAACCAGTGTTTCAGATTTCAGTCATATTTCCAAGCCAGTTGGAAGTATAGGAGATTTATGCCCTGAACAGGATTCATGTATTAATATGAGTTGTTGAGCCACAGTGTTTCTTCAAATATTTAATTTTGTGACAAGTTTTATTATATTTGCTTTCCTTCATATCATACCTCCCGCCACACACCCATCCTGTACAACTCTCCATAACACACACATTCACCATCTGGGAAACAGTCTGTATCTGGTTTGGAACCCACACTTAGAGCTATTTGCTACAAGATGCTAATGTACCATATTAATCATCAGTTTGACTTTATGGTGTTGCATTTTTAGAAGGTCTAACTTGACTAATTTACAGTCCCATTTATACCAAGTTTTCTTACAGAAATTACTTCTTCTGACGCAAAACAAATAATTCACCTTTCACAGACCTTTGAGGATGGTGCCATCTGAATTTCTGTTACCTCAAGAAATTCTGATTTTGCAATTCAGTTCACATGCAGCACAAATGTGAAGTATATGACTCAAGTCAAGAAGTCACTGTTGGGTCAAAGCTATGAAAATATATGGCAACATCAATACACTGGGAGAAAACTTACGGAGAATCTACTGAAGTGCAAAAATCATTACAGCTTCAAAGAGGACATTTTGTGTCTCTTTGTCTTCTTGTTTTTGAATCTTAGGTCATGTTTTCCAGCTTTTCTCTGCAACAAGGAGGGCTGGACACTTTTTTTTTTTTTTTAAATGAAATCTGAATTTCCCAGCTTGGAGCTTGTGTTTTAAGCAAAAACACCAGACTGCATGAGTCAGCAACACTAGAGAAGGAATAGAAGAGACTGATGGAATAGGGACAAGGGAAATTACATCCAGAGTTTGGCTGGACCAGGGGAAAGAGTGGTGTTCTTAAAGCATGTTAGCTAACATGATTTTTAAGCAGGACTTTACAGCCAGTAGAGAGTGGGCAAATCATGTTCTTTAAACATTTAAGCTACTTAGCTAACACATTGAAAAGACCATTTTCCCCAATGTAGACATGCTGATTGGGTAGAAAATGTGCTTAATAACAATGTTAAACTCTCAGGGGAAATTTTTCACTGTTTTCCATTGATCCTGCCTAGGGTTAAGCATGTCCAGGAATATGATGTTAAATATGACAGGTCCTTGTCTACATGTCCTAACATATGATTTTCTAATTCAGATAAGCCTATAGGAAGGATGAATGCAGAACCTCCCTTCTTATGCAGCCTCCTAGGAAGAGGGCTAGTGTCATTAGCATTACTGTGATGGACAACTCATGTGTTTATCTGAAGCCTATGAGAGTACTTCAGGTGTATGGGCCTGTCATAAACAGATAGTTAAGGGTTAATGTCTCTTTTACCTGTAAAGGGTTAACAAACAGGGAACCAAACACCTGAGCAGGGGACCAATCAGGAGACAAGATACTTTCAAATCTCGGTGGAGGGAAGCCTTTGTTTGTGTTTTTGGGTTTTGCTTTGTTCTCTCTGGGTCCTGGAAGGGCCTAGACGTGCAACCAGGTTTCTTGCCAATCTCTCTGCTACAGTCTCTTATATATTCAGAATAGTGAGTATTAAGGAACAGGCGGTTATAGTCTTTTTAATTGGTTTTCTTTATTTGCAAATGTGTATCTGGCTGGTAGAGTTTTAATGTGTTTTTGGCTGAAAGTATTTTAAATTGTATTTCTGCTGGAGGAGGTTTTTTCTCCAGTTTCTGTAAGCTGACAGACCCTGTAACTTTTACCATCTAAATTGCAGAGATAACTTTTATCTTTTTTTTTCTTTTTATTAAAAGTTTTGCTTTTAAGACCTGTCTGATTTTTCCCCTTGCTGAGGCTCAAGGGAATTGAGTCTGTACTTCACAGGGAAGGGGAAGGGAGGGGAGAAGGGGGAATCCCTTTGTTTTAGATTCACGGAGCTTGAATCTGTTTTGCCTCTGGGTGAGGGAGAAAGGGAAGGGGGGGAAGGGACATTCCTCCCTGTTTTAAGATTCAAGGAGTTTGAATCACGGTAATCTTCCAGGGTAACCCAGGGAGGGAAATCCTAGGAGAGGCATCGGTGAGGGAAAGAGTTTACTTTCCTTGTGTTAAGATTCAGGGGGTCTGGGTCTTGGGGGTCCCTAGGGAAGGTTTTGGGGGGACCAGAGTGTATCAGGCATTGGAATTCCTGGTTGGTAGCAGCTTATCAGATCTAAGCAGGTAATTAAGCTTAGAGGAATTCATGCTGGTACCCCAACTTTTGGACTCTAAGGTTCAGACTGGGGAAAGATACTATGACAGGGCCAAGAACAGTGGGACAATGAGGCTGTACCTAGGAATAGAAAGTAGGGATTTTGCAGCAGCTGCATATACTTTTTGTTAAAAGAAGCAACATTTTAGATCAAAACTTTAGGTGTTGCAAGAGAGCACTATAGACATTCCATTGGAACAGTGTCACTTATGGCTGTGTACACACTGCTGTTCAACCAGTGTAACTATATCCATTTAGGGCTTGTTCACACTACCACTTATGTCAGCAGAACTTATGTCACTTGTGTGTGAATAAGCGAACCCCTAAGTGACATGAGTTACACCAACCTAAGTGCTGCTGGTGTGGACAGAGCTATGTCGTCAGGAGAACTTCGGTGCAGCTGTGCCACTGTAGTACTTCTAGTGTAGACTAGCCCTCAGAAACTGATATATAATAAAATCAGTGCAATCCCCAGTGTGGGGATTTAGTTGTACTGCTATGAAAGTGTTTGTATCAGAATAGCTTATTTTGGTAAATGTAAATGTTTCTAAACATCTTCTGTGGCAAATTGGCATCTAGAAAAAGGCCCAAAGGATGCCCAAAATTGCATTTCAAAGATGTGTGCGAGACTGCAAAGAAATGGACATGGATGTGGATAATTGGGAAGATCACACTCAGGACTGCAGCCTTTGGAAACAAGAGCTTAACAAAGGTCTCTGGAGTTATGAGAGGAAGCAGTCCAGCTTAGCAGAGAAGAAAAGAGCTCGCAGAAGGCAGAGCCCAAAGAGTCAAAACACCGCCTTTAAATGTGACAGATGTGGCAGAGATTGTCTCTTTCAAGTGTGTCTCTTCACCCACAGTCACGGCTGCTGTAAAATCAACTGAGTAAATTCTTTACCTGTCTGTGGCGCATATCCATGGTCTCTTGAGACTGATGCCTACTACTACTAAGCATTTCTATATCAATATTACTGCAGCCATACTAAGGAGTTTAACTAGATCAGTTTCCAAACTGATATAATTAAATGGATACAAAACCTGTGCATAGACAAGCTCATAAACTCGTGCTGTCACAAAAGCAGAGAGCTGTGTATTGGCCCCCGCATCCAGTATGTTCAACACCCATTGGATTTGTCATTGATAGGTTTTTCTCCAGCTGTCACATTTACATTCCCAGCTCTCAACACATCTAACCCAGTTGCCATGTCTTTAAGAAAAAATATTCTGTTGTCAGTTTAAACACCAATCTCTATGGGGGCTGAAACAGCAGTAGGGAGATGTGGTGATGCTAACCAATTAAGTATTGGAACAAACATCCATTTTCCCTGGTTACCATACTCACCTTTTCTGCTATACTCCATTTTCTCAGACACAACCTGCTATATTTTCCATTTCTCATAGAAATTAGAGATGGAAAAGTTGTCTAGTCTATTTCCCCTTGCCCACGTGTTTTCAAATACATTATCCAGTCCAATTTAAGTGACTCAAGTGTTTGGGGCTTTCACTGCTTCTTTTGGGAGAACATTCCACAGTCTAACAGGCTTCAATGCTGGCAATTTCTTCCAGTTTTCTTTGCTCGGTGCCATCCCTAATTATTCACACTGCTGTGCTTCCCCAGACAATTCCTCCTCTCTTGGTGACTAAACCATCCAAATTCTTGGAGGCGTGTATATCCCGTGCCATTATCCGTTAGCTAAGCTGTGCATATTTAATTGGTTTCATTTTTTCTTAACTCCCTTCAGCCCCACAAATCATGTTTGTTGCTTTTTTTTAATTGCTTCCAAATTGTTGACATCTTTCTTGGGTATTCATAGATTATTTTTTTTAAAGGCCAGAATGGACCATTATTATAGAATCATAGAAATGTAGGACTGGAATGGACCTCAGTAGGTCATCTAGTCTAGTCACGCACACTGAGGCAGGACTAAATATTATCTAGACCAGTGGTTCTCAAAGCCGGTCCGCCGCTTGTTCAGGGAAAGCCCCTGGCAGGCCAGGCTGGTTTGTTTACCTGCCAGGTCCGCAGGTTTGGCCTATCGTGGCTCTCACTGTCTGTGGTTCGCCGCTCCAGGCCAATGGGGGCTGCGGGAAGCGGCGCGGGCCGAGGGATATACTGGTCGCCCTTCCTGCAGCCTGGAGCGGCAAACCGCAGCCAGTGGGAGCCGCGATTGGCCAAACCTGCAGACGTGGCAGGTAAACAAACTGGCCTGGCCTGCCAGGGGCTTTCCCTGAACAAGCTGTGGACCGGCTTTGAGAACCACTGATCTAGACTGTCAGTGGCAGGTATTTGTCTAACCTGTTCTTAAAAACCTCCAATGATGAGGTTTCCACAACCTCCCTAGGTAACTTTCTTCAGTGCTTAACTACCCTTACAGTTAGGAAGCTTTACCTAATGTCTAATCTAAATCTCTCTTGCTGCAATGTAAGCCTATTACTTCTTGTCATCTAGTCTAACTTGCTGTATAACACAAGTCATGGAATATCACCAAATGAGTCCTGCGTCAAGCCCAATCCCTTCTGGTTGAGCTAGAGCAGATACTGAGATTCCCAGACCTAATCACAGAGAGCCAGAATATATGACCTAGTTTACCCAACTCTGGCTGACTTGACGGACTAATGACAGATTGCATCTTCCTGGGGCAATCCCTGAGTGGCATAGGGCTTCTGAGCCAACAGTCTAGCCTTCAGTACAGTAGAGAAACTGCAGCATCCCTAGGTCCTGACATTCTTTGGATGCTGAGATGACCATTTGGGACTTGGAGAAGTTGAAGAAAAATTCAAGCAGCCCTACAGGAGGTCAGACTAGATCAGGGGTAGGCAAACTTTTTGGCACGAGGGCCACATCTGGGTATAGAAATTGTATGGCGGGCCATGAATGCTCACACAATTGGGGTTGGGGTTGGGACAAGGTGAGGGCTCTGGCTGGGGGTGCGGGCTCTGGGGTGGGGCCAGAAATGAGGAGCTCAGGATGCGGGAGGGGACTGCGGGAGGGGGCTCCGGGCTGAGGCAGGGAAGGTTGAGGGGAGGGCTCCGGCAGGGGGTGCAGGCTCTGGGGTGGGGCTAGAGATAAGGGGCTTAGGGTGTAGGAAGGTGCTCCAGGTTGAAACTGAGGGGTTCAGAGAGTGGGAGGGGGATCAGGGATGGGACAGGGGATTGGGACACGGGGGGGTGGCTCAGGGGTGCAGGCTCCGGGCAGTGCTTACCTCAAGTAGCTCTCAAAAGCAGTGGCATGTCCCTCCTCTGAGGCATAGCCAGGTGGCTCTGCTGCGTGATGCCCCACCTGAAGGTGCTGCTCCTGCAGCTCCCGTTGGCTGCAGTTCCCGAGCAATGGGAGCTGTGGGGGTGGCACTTTGGGGTGGGGACAGTGTGCAGAGCAGAGCCCTCTGGCTGCCCCTATGCATAGGAGATGGAGGGGGGACATGCCACTGCCTCTAGGAGTGGCCCCTAACCCTGCTCCCCAGCTGGAGCGCTGGACTAGGGCAAGCCCCAGACACTTCTCTGCAGTGGGAGCTCGAGGGCCAGATTAAAACGGCTGGTGGGTCGGATCCGGCCTTCAGGCCATAGTTTGCCCACTCCTGGACTAGATCATCAGAATGATCCTGTCTAGCCTTAAAATCTATGACCATGCTAGGGACTTGCCTGATCCCCAGCTGGACTCAGGATTGGGAGGAGAAACAACAAAGCTAGCTGCTTTTTGCCCCCACATCACCTGAGCTGTATGAAGGGCAGCTCAAATGCAGCCCATGATTAGAGCTACTGTATTGCATAGATTTTTCTTCCTCTTGTCAAACAGAGAGGAAGCAGGAACAATTGTCTCCCTGTTCAGGGTTTGGACTGAGCTAATACTTGTTCACAATTGTACCAGCACTTCTTTAATCCCCCACTCTGCTCCCTGGCATTCCAAGCAGGAAACTAAAATAAACAAGCTCTTTGTCACAGTAGTGGTAGTGACAGAGATCTTATTCTTAGGAATTTCACACTGCTTCTTTGCTCGGAGTTTTTTCAGCTGAAAGCCCTGAACTGATGGGTGGGCAGAGGAAAATGGGCATGGAATGATAGTTGAGTAAAAGGTTTGGGAAACAACAGAGTAATACAGGGCTGGCCTTAGTGAAAATGGTGCCCTGGGTCAACTTGTATTTTGGTGCCTCCCCTCCCACCATCACCCCTGGATCCTATGGGCTCCCTGGGCTCCCCTCTCCCCCACCATCACCTCCAGGCCATTTCCTATACTGGAATTTCCACAGGAAAGTCCATTCAATGTAGATGGGTGTCTCCCATGGTCCACTGTGAGTTAAGTGTCCCTTGATGAGGCATTTACTTTGACTAGTCCTTTCAAGATGTGCTGGCTAACTACCTTGTGGGAGGTACCCCAGGAGCAAACATTTGAAATACAGGTATAGAGTCAATACTCATAACTTCAAATACAAAAATGATACCTACATACAAATAGCATAAACCTATTCTGCAAGTCATAACCTTTTCATAGACATCTTACATGCCACATTTTGTACGAGATTTGTTGCAAATATATAACAGTGGGTGCAACAATGATCTACAGGGTCATGTTTTAATCAAATAATGTCACAATGAGTAACTGCTACAACTAGTAAATTCCTAGGCCACTGTTAGCAGAACTGCAGAAGTAAGGATGGCATGGTATATGGTGTATTGCCACACTTACTTCTTAGTGGCTTGTGGTGCCTGGCGCTTGGCCTGCGGCTCAAGGTGGGCTTCGTGCTGTCACAAGGGGACTGCATCTAGCCAGAGCCCATGGCCCTCCTGCAGCCTCTCACCACTCCTGGCTCACCACGAGCATTTTCACAAGAAGTATCAAGCAGTAATAACAATCATAATAGTATGTGAGAGTGTGTGTGTGTGAGAGAGAGAGAGACAGAGAGAGAGCCAGTGTGTGTGACTGTGTTGGGGGATTGTGTGACAGAGTGCATGCATGTGAGAGCCTCTGTGTGTGTGTGTGTGTGTGTGTGTGTGTGTGTGTGTGTGTGTGTGTGTTAGGGAAGTTTGAGACAGTGAGCGCACTGTCACTTTAAGTTTCCCCTTCCCCCGTGCTCGGCCCTCCTCACCTACATGGAAGTTTTGCTGCTCCTGGGCCTGGCCCAGCCGGCCCCCACTGGAGACCAAGCAGCACAGGGCCTGCAGGCAGGGAGGGATTCTGCTCCAGGGAGAAGCATGCCGTCCCAGTGCCGGAGAAGGGTCAGAGAAGAGAGGAGTCCGGCCACCGCCAGCTGGGGCAGCCCAAGCCCCTTGTGGCACCCCTCTGGCTATGGCGCCCTGGGCGAGGGCCCTGTTTGCCCAGCCCTAAGACAAGCCTTGCCAGGTAATAGGAGGGGAGGTAAATGTGCAACCGCTGAGAGACAAAGGGATGCAACTAGACATCAACAGAGAATATGGTGTAGGGGAAAAAAGATTGAGAGTAAAAAGAGAAAACAAATGCGAAAATGTATTATTTGAATTGTGGTTGTACCAGGAGGGTCCCATCAGGGCCCCATTGTGCTAGGTATTGTATAAGCATATCAAAAGATACAGTCATTGCCCCAAAACAAAACATTTCATGTGAGTTGCTGAATGCTCTCCCCTCCCACTGCAGTCAGGAATGAGCCCTTGAGTCACAAATGCCCAGGGTGTTTGCAGTGAAGAAATGCATGAGGAAGGTTGTGATTCTGCAGAGGGACCAGACACAGTCCTGGTTTTATTGTGAATCTCATGATATATTTAGTGTTTTTATTAAAGCCCTAGCTCCTGGAAATCATGAAAATCTCAGCTTTTATTGAAAAAGAGTTAGTGTCTAGCCCTCATGGTTGTGGAGAAAAGCTTGAAGATTTGAATCCTAATGACTCAAAAATCAGAGGAATCCTGAAACTTACTATTTTAAAAGATCCCATGATTTTGTAGTGGATCTTATGATTAGGGAGTGGGGGCGGGGTTTTTGACAAGACTTTGTGCATAAAAAGGGGACACAGCCTGTGCAGCGGATAGGAGCAGACAATGTGTAGAGAGGGGCATATACTTGGGAGGAATGAAGAGGAAGTATCAAATAATGAAAGATGCCACGAAACAACTGTTAGTTTATTAAATATTTTAATGCATCTGAAAATTGACTTTGGGTAGAAGAAATGGAATCATTTTTTAATAAATAGAAATGATAAATTATACATGGCAAAATATTACTGAAAGATTACATAATGATCTTATACATAAAATATTATTTATTCATAATTATTTTCAATGAAGTATTCGTGAAGCTGCATCCAGGTGCAGTTCTTATCTGAAAAGTGACTATAAAAGTGACATGGGAATCAGGGGAGGAAGGTTCCTGTCTGAGCTGCAGTGGGTTCCAAGTCAAACATGCTCAAGTAAAACCAGTCCTGCAGCCTCAATTTCAGCTATGCAAATCCAAGCTGTGTACTTTCCCTCTTGCCAATAGCAACTAGTAATAAGGTTCTGCAGCACAGTCATGCCCCTGGTTCCCCCGTGTTCTGCATCCCTTTCCACCCAATTCTAATATATCATATAAGGAAACACCAGAAAGCCCTGGGAACGCAAGAATGGTCTGACCCACTGTGACTAATGGTCCAGTGTCCTGTCTCTGACAGTTGCCAATGCCAGATGCTTCAGAGAGAATGAACAGAACAGGATGTAATTACTGAGTGATCCATCCTTTGTTGTCCAGTTCCAGCTTCCGGTAGTCAGAGGTTTAGGGACACTCAGAGCATGGGTTGCATCCCTGATCATCTTGCCTAATAGCTGTTGGTGGACCTATCCTCCATGCACGAATCTAATTCCTTTTTGAAGCCAGTTATACTTCTGGCCTTCACAACATCCCCTGGCAATGAGTTCCACAGGTTGACTGTGTTATGTGAAGAAGTACTTCCATATGATTGTATTAAACCTGCTGCCTATTAATTTCATTGGGTAATCCCTGATTATTGTGTAAAGGCCACTGGCAGCCCATTCACTACATGGTGCCTTGGGATTCAGCCCAGCAAATAATTACAGCAGTAACTAGTAATAACACTTTACTGAGGGCTGGGAAGTAAAGGGGGCTGTCACTGACAATGAACATTACAGGAAAAATATCAAATGGCTCCACCTATGAAATCTGAAGGAGAGAGACGACAGAGTAAAAGGTTTTGGCACTGCATTTTCTGCTGTCATCTTTTCATGCTTCTGTGTTAAGCTGGGTTTTATTAAATAATCAATCCATCAGTCTTGACTTCCAGACTAGAGGATTCACTGTTAATGGGAAGACCTATTTCATAGAGCAGTGCTTTAAAAGAAAAAGTTTTTTTTTTCTTCTTCTTCTTTTTATTCCCCCATTGAAAAAAGAGAGTTTATATTTCCTTTTTCATCTCGTGGAAAAAAAATTGTTGTCATGGGAAATATTTGGGATTGCATCAACAATTTGAAAACTGAAAAGTTCTTGGCTTTCAAGTAACTGAAAACCAATTTTTTTTGGTTGAAAACTGGGGGGTGGGAAGGGGACAGCTTAAAAATGAAGGTGTCAATTGCCAAAAACCTAGTGTTTGGTTTCAGATAGGAAAATTTTCACTTTTCAGTTGCTGAAAATGAATAGTGTTTGCTTGTTTGTTTGGGGTTTCAGGTTTTTTGACAAAAACTTGTTTTTCATGGGGGAAAAAACATTCTTGATCAGTTCTAATGCTTACAGTAAAATGTAAAGCTGGGATTTTCAAAGGACCATAACAGGATTAGAGTCAAAATCCCATTAACTTTTTCTATAGGTATTGGACCCCTAGTTCTGTTGTGCCCCTTTGAGAAATTGCAACACAAATTGTCTGTTTCAGTGTCTCCTTCCAACACATACAGCACAGGCTGACTCTCTAGTTAGACAACTGAGTAGCCAGTGGAAGACAGAGAAGGAATTGTGTGTAGGGGGATGGGGGGAATGTGAACAGAGATCAAAACAGCTGACAGCCCTAATGATCTTATTTTTAAAAAATGCAGCATAATAGCAGCGTGAAAAAATACAGTAACTCCTCACTTAAAGTCATCCTGGTTAACATTATTTTATTGTTACCTTGCTGATCCATTAGGGAACATGCTCGTTTAAAGTTGTGCAATGCTCCCTTCTAAAGTCGTTTGGCAGCCGCCTGCTTTGTCCACTGCTTGCAGGAAGAGCAGCCCGTTGCAGCTAGCTGGTGGGGCTTGGACCCAGGGTGGACCGGCAGCCCCCATATCAGCACCCCGCTCCCCTAAGTTCCCTGTACAGCAGCTGCCAGCAGGCTAAGAATTGCAGCTGTCCCTCCCCCTCCCCCACTGCCATGTGCTGCTCCTGCCCTCTGCCTTGAAGCTGCTCCCCGAGACTCCTGCTTGCTGGGGGCAGGGGCTAATGTCAGAGTGTCCCCCTCCCCCTGCTCCTACACCCCGCTTACCCCTTCTTCTCCATATAGAGCAGGGTGGGGACATAGACGGAGATAGACAGAGAGAGCCGGGGACAACAGCAGCTGCTGGTGTCAGCTTCCTGATCCACTCAAAAAGACAATGCACTTAAGAGTGGGTCAGCTTACTTAAAGGGGCAGTGTGCATTTCTCTCTCTCTCTCTCTCTCTCTCTCTCTCTCCCACACACACAAGGTGTGTGTCTGTCTCTGTCTGCTATGCTGTCTCCCCTCCCTCCTGTTTGTGCTGCCTTGTATGAGAGGCTACATTAACAACAATGTGTTAACCTTAAAAAGGGGATAGAGAATAAGACTGAGAATATATTATTGCCCTTATATAAATCCATGATACGCCCACATCTCGAATACTGTGTTCAGATGTGGTCTCCTCACCTCAAAAAAGATATTCTAGCACTAGAAAAGGTTCAGAAAAGGGCAACTAAAATGATTAGGGGTTTGGAGAGGTCCCATATGAGGAAAGATTAAAGAGGCTAGGCCTCTTCAGCTTGGAAAAGAGGAGACTAAGAGGGGATATGATAGAGGTATATAAAATCATGAGTGATGTGGAGAAAGTGGATAAGGAAAAGTTATTTACTTATTCCCACAATACAAGAACTAGGGGTCACCAAATGAAATTAATAGGTAGCAGGTTTAAAACAAATAAAAGGAAGTTCTTCTTCACACAGCGCATAGTCAACTTGTGGAACTCCTTACCTGAGGAGGTTGTGAAGGCTGGGACTATAACAACGTTTAAAAGGGAACTGGATAAATTCATGGTGGCTAAGTCCATAAATGGCTATTAGCCAGGAAGGGTAAAGAATGGTGTTCCTAGCCTCTGTTCATCAGAGGATGAAGATGGATGGCAGGCGAGAGATCACTTGATCATTGCCTGTTAGCTTCCCGCCCTCTGGGGCACCTGGCATTGGCCACTGTCGGTAGACAGATACTGGCTAGATGTACCTTTGGTCTGACCCAGTGCAGCCGTTCTTATGTTATGTTCTTATGAGAGCTCAGCCAAGTGCTAGTTCATCATTTAGCACAGGGGTTCTCAAATTGGGGGTGGGAACCCCTCAGGGGGTAATGAGGTTATTACATGGGGGAGTCACGAGCTGTCAGCGTCCATCCCAAACCCTGCTTTGCCTCCAGCATTTAGAATGGTGGTAAATATATAAAAAAGTATTTTTAATTTATATTGGGGAGGGGGGTCGCACTGAGAGGCTTGCTATGTGAAAGGAGTCACCAGTACGAAAGTTTGAGAACCACTGATTTAGCAGCAAGGCATTCCCTGGGAAATATCCCACCCTCTTCCACCCTCTAACTTCACCACCTCAACCAAGCTTCACAATCATCATAGCTGTGAACAGTATTAAATTGTTTGTTTAAAACATATACTCTCTGGTGAAAAAAAATTTCCCTGGAACCTAATCCACCCTATTTACATTAATTCTTATGGGGAAATTGGATTTGCTTAACATCATTTCGCTTAAAGTTGCATTTTTCAGGAACATAACCACAACGTTAAGTGAGGTGTTACTGTAGACGTTGAGTGGCTCTGGTAGGCATTGGATTAAACTTTAGTAGCCCACCTCTAAACACTGGCAACCTAGTCAACTCTATAGCAAACATTCTGTGAGATACCAAAGCAAAAGATGCTTTTGTATCTCCGTTGTGTATTTGTTGCTGAGTGTCTACCCACTCTAAAGGTTCATCTTTATTAAATGGGCTACTTGTGCTATGAAGACTTAAAGCTGATCACAGGCTGTTGGTCATTTTATGCACTTGAATTTAAATGCAATATAAAAGATTCATGTTTTGCTTCCTATGGGAAAGGAGCACTGAATTTAAAATTTAAAATCCAGATTGCAACTATGGATATAATCATATGCAAGTTTGAGATCTAGGGATTTGGACACTGTGCCAGAAGGTTGCCTTGTTAATAACTCTTGGATTGCTGACTGACAGTAGAGAAATCTCTCTGCATTCTTTTTCTCCTTCTCTTATTATGATCCAAGAGGAAACCAAGTAAAATTAAAGCATTTCCATGTTTTTTTAAAAAAGAGATTATTTTCTAGCCTGTTTAGATTCAAAGCAGCACCTGCAAATGTTATCAAGTGCAGACTTCAATAGAAATTGAAAGGAACAGAGGATGAAATGGAATCTCAACTAATCAGACAACATTGCTTTACTTGTAAATGAAGATGGGGAAAAGCAATGCAATGCAGGCCACTTCAGAGAGTGCTGGAAGGAAAAGTACTGTTAAAGTGGTGTGTTTCTGCAGCTCACTACAAAATATGTCAAAGGGCTTGTCTACATCAGAAAGTTGCAGCGCTGGTGAGGGAGTTACAGCGCTGCAACTTAGGAGGTGTACACATCTGCAGGGCACCACCAGCGCTGCAACTCCCTGTTTGCAGCGCTGGCCGTACTCCCGTTTTGTCTCGGGTGTAGAGGATCCAGCGCTGGTGATCCAGCGCTGGTAATCAAATATAGACACTTACCAGCGCTTTTCTTGACCTCCGTGGAATAAGCAGGTATCCCAGCATACCTGAGGAAGCCTCTGGTAATCAAGCTGGTCTCCTTCCCCGGTTTGCTCTCGCGTTCCCCGAACCCCGAGCAAGCAGGTCTCCTTCCCTGCGGTTTGCTGGGTGGTTCCGGGACCGCGAGAGCAAACCGGGAAAGGAGACCAGCTTCGACGCGGTTTGCTCTCGCGTTCCCCGAACCCCGAGCAAGCAGGTCTCCTTCCCTGCGGTTTGCAGGGTGGTTCCGGGAAACGCGAGAGCAAACCGCGGCGAAGCTGGTCTCCTTCCCCGGTTTGCTCTCGCGTTCCCCGAACCCCTGAGCAAGCAGGTCTCCTTCCCCGCGGTTTGCTGGGTGGTTCCGGGAAACGCGAGAGCAAACCGCGGCGAAGCTGGTCTCCTTTCTCGGTTTGCTCTCGCGTTCCCCGAACCCCGAGCAAGCAGGTCTTCTTCCCTGCGGTTTGCAGGGTGGTTCGGGAACGCGACAGCAAACCGGGAAAGGAGACCAGCTTCGCCGCGGTTTGCTCTCGCGTTCCCCGAACAAGCAGGTCTTCTTCCCTGCGGTTTGCAGGGTGGTTCGGGAACGCGACAGCAAACCGGGAAAGGAGACCAGCTTCGCCGCGGGTTGCTCTCGCGTTCCCCGAACAAGCAGGTCTTCTTCCCTGCGGTTTGCAGGGTGGTTCGGGAACGCGACAGCAAACCGGGAAAGGAGACCAGCTTCGCCGCGGTTTGCTCTCGCGTTCCCCGAACCACCCTGCAAACCGCAGGGAAGGAGACCTGCTTGCTCGGGGTTCGGGGAACGAGAGAGCAAACCGGGAAAGGAGACCAGCTTCGCCGCGGTTTGCTCTCGCGTTCCCCGAACCTCCCTTGAAGCCGCCCAACAGCGCTGCAGTGTGGCCACATCTAACACCACTTGCAGCGCTGGTTGCTGTAAGTGTGGCCACTCTGCAGCGCTGGCCCTATACAGCTGTACTAATACAGCTGTAACAACCAGCGCTGCAAAATTTTAGATGTAGACATGGCCAAAGTTTAAAATGTAAAAGCCTCGCCAGTAAATGCTGGAAGTGATATTCCATTGGCCCAGGCAGACAATTTTAGCAATGCTGCTTCAGGGAGGGACTGGAAAAGTCAGATGTACTACTTGATATCATGAACTTGTACTGCTAGTAATACAGGGCCGATATGTTGGGCCTGATCAAAGGAGCTGTGCTGATTTACAATAGCTGAGGATGCTGCCCATTATTTTTTAAACCAGACGGTAGATACTCTGGCCTTACATCTGCAGTTGACTGCAAGTGGCACACCCCAGCACTCACGGTTGCAGGAAATAAATACAAATTAAATCCCTGGATGTAAACACCCCAAACCTGTTAATAGTCAAAACCTAGATGTGAATTTTATAAATAGCACTCATCTTTGTAATACACCAATTATTTATTATTTAGCATGTGCCTAGTCGTCTAGCCAAGCGATGGCATCTTCAGTGGTGTGATACAGGTCTTCTAGGCCACTGTTGAACCTAGTCAGCAGCCATTCATCGACAATGTGAGGCATCATCTGGGTTGTGCTGCAGCTGCACAAAGAGCTGTCACGAAGGCCCCAACAATACTGGTTGGCTGCATAGAGACCTTGCCCAGTCCAGAACCTGTTCAACAGGGACCATTGGCAACGGAGCAGGTCAAAACCAGGTGAGCAAATTGTGGGGTTGGTGACGAGGGACTGGTTGGGGTTTATAACAGATATCCATTTCTATCGCCAGAGTGTTTCCTCCTTAACTTCCTAGAGTGGCGGATGAGACCATAATGGGTGACATGACGGCAAACGTGCAGCTGGTGGTTTAAAAAGGTAATTGTGCAGCAACAGGCATGGGTTGACGCATACTTTCTCCAGTAACTTTTTGGTGGCAACCTCTCGTCTGATAGGAGGAGGAGCAATATTGCTCAGAACTGGAAGCCATGGGAGTGGAGTTGGATGCAGGGTGCCGGAGATGATGCACATGGCGACATGTAACTGCATATCCACCAGTTTGGTGTGTGATGATCAACTCCATACAGGTGCACAGTACTCTGTCACCGAATGCACCAATCAAAGCACGCACGAACTTGGAATGGGATCAGAATTTTTGGAGCTTGAGCTCTTTTTGGTCGAAACTGTATATTATTCTAGCTTTTAGACAGTTTGTACATTATATTATGCAGCTATGAAGAGCAGGAAATCTGTATTTTTTGAGACAGAATTCTCTTTGGTTAATCATATAACCAATGGGCTAGTTACAACTATCCTACATTCCTATCTCAAACAGCTAAGCCTTAGATCATGACCTGGAAATCATCAAGTCCGATTTTTGGCTGTTTGTCAAGGTTTGAGAATTCCAAAGGCAGTGGCCCCCAACTGAGGAAGCCCTGTCACAGGAACTGACTCCCAGAGCATCCCAGCTGATCTTACCTGTCAGGATGAGTGTAAGGTGAGAGGTGGCTTCAAGGGAACTAAGTTGATCATACTATGAATTGCATCTGGAAGCTGGCTCAAAGAATTGATTTATTTATTGTGCAATCAAGACTTTGATCCAAAGCCCATAGACCTTAACTGAAGTCTTTCCAATAACTTCAAGTGGCTTTGGATCAGGCTGTTGTAGTAGCTCTCTTCCTCTCAGGAGAAGGCATGTTATATTTGGTCATGGTGAAGCTTCTGGATAGTTCCCAAGGGTTGCCCCAGAGAAAACAAGGTATTTGTAACCCTCCACTTTAAAATATAGACAAGATTAACTCTCTTTTGTGTCACCTGTGTGTTCCTTCCCACTGGCAATCCTCCACTGGACGTACGACTCAAAGGGGGTGGGAAGAACGAGTTATAAATTGTAAGTTTCATTTGCATATGCGTTTTGAGGTCTTGTGGATTCCAGACCTGGGACCTGTATGTATTGAAAGAGGTTTAACTTACATTTCAGGACAGGAGCTCTCTACAGTGAGTTCTAATGTTCTTTTATTTAGTCACTCTGAGTGCATCCAGGTATTCCAGAGGACGTCCAAAATAAAGCTTTATTTCTGCAACTAAGATGATGATGTAGGCAGCTGGGCTGAATTCCACCTTGCATATCCTCCTTACGTATATGTAGAAATATAATTACAGACACAACTGAGCATGCATGAGGGAGGCAACGTAGTGACAGAGGATGTGGAAAAAGCTAATGTACTCAATACTTTTTTTGCCTCTGTCTTGATGAACAAAGTCAGCTCCCAGACTGCTGCACTGGGCAGCACAGTATGGGGAGGAGGTGACCAGCCCTCTGTGTAGAAAGAAGTGGTTCAGGACTATTTAGAAAAGCGGACGAGCACAAATCCATGGGGCTGGCTGGATGCGCTGCATCCGAGGATGCTAAAGGAGTTGGCAGATGTGATTGCAGAGCCATTGGCCATTGAAACTCATCGTGATCTGGGGAGGTCCCGGATGACTGGAAGAAGGCTAATGTAGGGCCCATCTTTAAACAAGGGAAGGAAGAGGATCAGGGGAACTGCAGGCCAGTTAGCCTCACCTCAATCCCTGGAAAAATTATGGAGCAGGTCCTCAAGGAATCAATTCTGAAACACTTAGAGAAGAGGAAAGTGAAGAGAAACAGTCAGCATGGATTCACCAAGGGCAAGTCATGCCTGAGTAACTTAATTGCCTTCTATGATGAGATAACTGGCTCTGTGGATGAGGGGAAAGCAGTGGACATGTTCCTTGACTTTAGCAAAGTTTCCACAGTATTCTTGCCTGCAAGTTAAAGTAGTATGGGCTGGATGAATGGACTATAAGGTGGATAGAAAGCTGGCTAGATCGTCGGGCTCAATGGGTAGTGATCAATGGCTCCATGTCTAGTTGGCAGCCAGTATCAAGTAGAGTGCCCCAAGGGTCAGTCCTGGGGCCAGTTTTGTTCAATATCTTCATTAATGATGTGGAGGATGGCATGGACTGCATGCTCAGCAAGTTTGCAGATGACACTAAACTGGGAGGAGTGGTAGATACGCTGGAGGGTAGGGATAGGATACAGAGGGACCTAAACAAATTAGGGGATTGTGCCAAAAGAAATCTGATGAGGTTCAACAAGGACAAGTGCAGAGTCCTGCACTTAGAACAGAAGAATCCCATGCACTGTTACAGACTAGGGACCAAATGGCTAGGCAGCAATTCTGCAGAAAAGGAGTTAGGGGTTACAGTGGACGAGAAGCTGGATATGAGTCAACAGTGTGCCCTTGTTGCCAAGAAGACTAACAGCATTTTGGGCTGTATAAGTAGGGTCATTGCCAGCAGATCGAGGGATGTGATCATTCCCCTCTATTCGACATTGGTGAGGCCTCACCTGGAGTAGTGTGTCCAGTTTTGGGCCCCACACTACAAGAAGGATGTGGAAAAATTGGAAAGAGTCCAACAGAAGGCAACAAAAATAATTAGGGAGCTGGAGCACATGACTTCTGAGGAGAAGCTGAGGGAACTGGGATTGTTTAGTCTGCAGAACAGAAGGATGAGGGGGGATTTGATAGCTGCTTTCAACTACCTGAAAGGGGGTTCCAAAGAGAATGGATCTAGACTGTTCTCAGTGGTAGCAGATGACAGAACAAAGAGTAATGGTCTCAAGATGCAGTGGGGGAGGTTTAGGTCGGATATTAGGAAACACTATTTCACTAGGAGGGTGGCAAGCACTGGAATGGGTTACCTAGGGAAATGGTGGAATCTCCTTCCTTAGAGGTTTTTAAGGCCCAGCTTGACAAAGCCCTGGCTGGCATGATTTAGTTGGGGATTGGTCCTGCTTTGAGCAGTGGGTTGGACTAGATGACCTCCTGAGGTCCCTTCCAACCCTGATATTCTATGTTTCTATGCAGCAACAGCATTAAAGCTGGAACTCCACAAATGATCATTTGGACTAGCAACTATTTAAAAAAAAATCTTTGCAGCCCAAGAAACAATATTATATTAAATATAATACAATAATGGATTCCCCAAGATCCAAGCTTTCCACTGGAACCACTGTCAGAATGGTTTAGATGTCAGGAAAATCTAATTTTAAAGTTTTTAAAAAAAAAGCTAAAATCATTTCTATACACAGATGTATATATAATTATAACAGGGTTTCTCACCCCTGTTGGAGCGTCTCCTCATGGCTGTATCTGGGGATTAGCTCCCTGATCTCCTCACACTTTGATGCCTCCTTCCTTCGCACCATGGCCACTCATGATCTCTAGGAGTCACAATGCTTCCTCTTTGTGGGTTGGCCCTCCAGTGAGGTCACTATACAGTTTTCCCCTTCCAGGTGCCATTCCAGTTAGTCTTCTGATTCAAGACTTTGCCACTTTCCCAGTGGCTGGTAGGGGAACCCAGGCCTATCCCCTACTCTGGGTTCCAACCCAGAGAACCTACACTCAACAGCTAATGCCGGTACCATCTCAACCCTTGCAGCCATTTCCATAGGTTTCCTCCTACTTCAGCCTCTGCAGGTTTCCTTCTCCACCACCTGTCTGGGAAACTCCTTCCCTCAGGCTCAGGATCCCAGGGTTTCTGCCTCCCTACCCGGGTTCCCCCCTTCTTTCCTCACTAGGCTCAGAAGGTGACTGCAGCCTCTTCCTGGTTTCACTTTGCAAGCCCTGGCTCTCCTCCAGGTACAGCCTATAAGGTTAATTGGCCTCATTAACAAGCTTGGTGTGGGGTAGACTCCCCATCACAATAATGGAGAGATTGATATAGGATTGGTAGGTGGGAGTCTGATAATTCCAAAGGCATTAAACATTTGGGGTGAAGCCATCACCCCACTGAAGTCAATGGAAGTTTTGGCGTTTATGTCAGTGTTACCAGGGTTTCACACTGATCAGGATACTAATCAGAAAGAAATATGTCCACGTTAGCACTCCAGGCCTGGATCTTAGCTTTCAGCTCTGGAATAATGTGCAATAAGGACTCTTTAAAAAGAGTGTGTGTGTATAAATGTCAAGCTATATATTATCCTTGCTACATGAATACAAGTTTTGCCAGGGACCAGTGACAGTAAATACTCCTTACTATTCAGAAAGACTCTTAAAGATTCATTTTGACATCACTGGCTCTGCCATCCGTGCTGAGCAGCTCAGTTTTAAGGTACCTCTTTGATTAGAACTGAACAATTTCTTTAGTTAAGTACCAAATGTGAAAGAGTAGAGTTTGGGTTGAACTCCAGTGAATACACTGTCTATTGTAGAATAATGAAGAGGGGAAAAAAACCATGCAAATCCTCTAACAGAAGTCTGAATTATTTATGTGCTGAGTCAGTAAATGAGGCTAGAAAGCCATGAATGTATTCATCCTCAATCTCAATGGCAATTATATATTTTTCCCAAGTTTATTCAGGGAAAAAACAGCTTTTGTAGTCTTTGTAAATTTCAGCTTTCATCAAGGTAGGTACGAAATAGAAATATGAACAGCATAGTTTTCAAAGGTGGCTATTGTTCATGCAACAGGGACTGGGAGTGCTTGTTCTGGGCACTGAAAATTGGAGGGGCTGTTCAAAGCAGTGGGAGAAGAGGTGACCCAGGATCCGTTGCTCTAGCTGCTAAGTCACTTTGAAACTCCCTGAATGTTCAGCCTCAGGCATGTTTAAAAGGCAGCTGTCATAGTGGGGTATGGTACCCAGATTTTGCTACACCCCACTATTCCAAATGCACGAATGCTGAATGGCTCAGGAAACTGGAAAATTTGGGTCCCTTCCCATTATCAAAGAGCATGATATTTTCACAGCATGCCTGACCTGCCTGTGCTCACCACCAGATGCATTTGTGCAAGTGTGTCCACACACATAATGGTGTCCATGCAACCCTGACTTGCATGTGAGTACACGGTGCTAGGTGTTCAAATCTGGTAGACTCAGGAGCATCCATACACTTCTGAAAACTGAGACTGCATTTCTTCTCATCTGAATGTCATTCCATGACACTCATCTCAACCTGAAACTGTCAAACTTAATCCGAGTCTAAATGTAGTCTCTGAAATTTGAATTGGCTCTCAAACCCCCTTCCCCGCCACAAGTGGCATCCCTAGGAGATGCAAAGGACTGGGTAGACAAGGAGGATGCAGGGAAATATGTACTGTTGATGTCCAAGGGTTGGATCACTTGATGATGACCTGTTCTGTTCATTCCCTCTGGGGCACCTGGCATTGGCCGCTATCGGAAGAGAGGATACTGAGCTAGATGGACTTTTGGTCTGATCCAGTATGACCGTTCTTATGATCATATATATCCAAAAAAATGCTGTCATCTCCAGGGCTGTGACTCTGGCCTTCTTTATACAGAGGCTGGCCACAGAAATGGGTGAAATTCAGGGAGAGAAGAAAAACCAATTCCCTTTCTTAGCCTCAACTGTGGGATCAAAACTTGCTCAGGGTTGTATAGGCCAGACTGCCCATGGATGCCATTATTTCTGAAAACTCCCCAGAGTAGGTTCAGTCAGAATGGCTCTGCATTTGAATACTGGTACTGTGACACTGCTTAGAGAAGGTTAAAATATGAGTGAGCAGTAAACAGCTTTGCCCAGGATTGCTATTCCCATTTGAGGCCACTGAGTCCTATGCAGTAAAACATTCATGACTGGCCTGTGTCAGCTGACTCAGGTTTGCAGGCTGGGGCTGCAGGGCTATAAAACTGCAGTGTAGGTATACCCGTACATAACCCAATTTCTGTAATAAATCCCAGCTGGGTGGAATGCTGAAATGAGGTTAAGTGGCTTTATCCTGCTTTTGCTTTGAATACAGTTTGTGGGTGTGAGCATTTCCTATCTCTGGAAATGCTTGTGTGAATGATTGGTTTTATGCATTTAATCCAGTCATGCAGATATCTGCAGAGAGAGTGCAAATCAGTAACAGTGTTGTGGGACTGCTTCATCACCTCTAAATTCCTGGTCTTCCTAGGGCAATCTGATGGTGTCTGCAATCATTGTTCAACTTCTTGGATACATTTAAAAAAAAAAAAAGTCAAAATCAAAGGTTTCCAAGCCTTAGGCAATGACTACTGAGTTGTGCTACTGTACTGCAGCTTATAAGTGCCAACTTGGACACCATTCACTCACAGAAAATGCAGGGTTTTGAGGTTAAAAGTTATTGGTACTGTGTCCAGCTAAAATATACATTGATGATGATTCTTTTTAAGATTATATTACACAAATCTGATTAATAAAGAAAAAAACAGTAAACATCTTAATGTGCATAAGGTTTTAAAGGTGCCGTGAGTTCAGAAATCACATTAAGACATTTTCTTTCTTTCTCTCCCAGTCATGTAGGAGGAACCCTCTTCAAGAAATGTTTATTAAAGAAATATAGCACATTCCTCCTGCCTTTGGACTGACCGCTGGATTAGCAGCTCACCCTTACCTTTGGAGTGTTTGTCTGACATGAGATGAGTGAGGCTGACTTGCTAATCTATTGATCAGCCTCAGAGAAGAAAATAGCAGGGCAGGTTTTCCCTTATTAAATTATCAGTGCTTGAAGCAGCAAGGGCCCCATCTTTACAGTGCTTATGACCAGTGTGGGTGATGTTTGCCCGTTCCCACAGCAGAATTATTTGAATAGTCAAGAGTGAGAATTGATGTAAATAATGATAACTTGAGTCTCCGTTTTGCCATCTGTTTAATATACTCAGGGCATGGTCCAAAGCTTATTGAAGTAAATGGGAGATTTTCAGTTGACTTTGGGTATGTCTACACGGCAGTGTAAGCCCAGTGTTAGTTGGACTTGAATCTGTGGCCCTGGGTTTAAAAGTCCAGGGACTGAACTTCCACACTGACTGGTGACCTTAGGTTAAGAATTTTTGAGCCCGGGCCCCGCATCCAGGCTCCAATGTCCACACTGCAGTATGCAGACCTGAATCCAACCAACCATATCCCAGACTTCCTGGCACCCTCCCAAAATGTGGCTGCTCTAGTCTTTTCTTCATGGGGTAGTGTGGGAAAACTTGACTGTCCATTCCACACGTCACAAGAAGTTGTTGCAGCCTGCCAGTGCATTCTGCTGGGACGTCATTTTGGTCTGCATGCTTCTGGCAACCAGAATCAGGAACATGGAATAATTATCATTTCAAGCACATCTCTTGCTTGTGCTGTCACTCCTGTTTTAGAAGTCAGGCAGAGCTTCCATGAGATTCTAGGGGACATTTCAGCGTAATTTTCTGACCCACTGAAGGCACCTGACGGAGCAGAAGGAGGAGGTGAAAGATACAGACATGGCTGATGCTGCTCATGACACTCAGTATACCTGCTGGTGCCCCCTATGTAGACCAGCACCTCTGAAGCAGGGCCACAAGCACAGACGGTGGAATCACATTGTTGTGCAGACCTTGGATGCCAAGCAGTGGGTCCAGATCTTTTGCATGAAGAAAGCAATGTTTCTGAAGCTTTATGTGCAGCTTGTCCCAACCCTCCAATGTCACGACCTAATCCTGGTCATAGCTGTATCCCTCCAGAAGCAGTTGTCATCATCGTCTGGAAGCTGGCTATTGCAGACTGTGACAGGTCTGTTGCTAACCAATTTGGAGTTGGAAAGTCAACTGAGGGTAAAGTGGTGATGGCGGTCTGAGGAATCAGGAGTGTGATTTACCAAAAGGTGGGGGGGGTAAACTGTATCCCTGAAGTAATTGCCGGTTTTGAGAGAATATGGTTTCCAAAATGCACCAGGGCCATTGATAGGACTGTCATGCTCATAGTTGTAGGGACTGGTGCATGAACAGTCATGCCTAATGGTTAGAGTGAGGTGCGAGGCCAAAGGTCAGAGCCAGAGACAGCTTCAGGGATAGGGTGCAGGAGCAGGGACTGGAACAAAACTGGGGTCTGGGATAAGGAGGATGGAACAGGCACAGAGGCAGGAACCAGGAATAGGGAGGAAGGCAGGGCTCAGGAGTTAGATAAGTAGGCAGGGTCTGTAGCAGCAGCCAGTCAGGGATAACTCTTACTCAGACAACTTCCCGTGCCTCTTACTGGTTTAAATAGAGCTTCCTAGTCAATCAGTGGTGCTCGATGTTTTCCCTAATCAGGAGCTTTGTGGGTGGGGTCCTTTGCAAGCTAGTGCTTCACTGATTCTCTTCTCCAGTTGGTCAGATGAGCTGCTGGGTGGTGGCTATTGTCTGAGCACTGCCTCGGGACCCAGGTTCGAGGCCTGTGATCCCTCACAACAGTTTGACCTCTTCAAGGAGCATTAGTACGTAAACCACAAAGGGTTCAACTCCATTCTCGAGCAGGCCCTTGTGGACCATAGAAGCTGATTTATGGACACTAATGTGGGCTGCACTAGTTGTGATGCCAGGCTTTTCCGCTGGTCAGGAGTTTACATTCATGGACAGGATGGGACATTATTTCCACCAAATGACATTGTTATAAATTGAGTTACTGTCCCCACTGTTGTTCTGGGGCACACTACGTGTACCCCCTTTTGCGCTGGCTTATGAAGCCATACCCTGATCTCAGAAGGCTGGCAAAAAAAGTTTAATCACACTCTCAGCAGGTGTTAACAGTAAGATTAGTACTTACCATTTAACCGTTTAATATTTTACATCCCTTCTCACATTATGGACTTGCATGGGCCAGTGGAAGAGAGACAATAGTAGGTTTATCAATATTTTTGTACAGCAATGGTTGCAGTATAAGAGAGGTACTGTCACATCATGCACCGGAAGGAGGGGTACTGACATTACGGAGCGAATGGCGGGATGTTGATTGTTAGGAATTTTTCTTATGGATGAGATGACAATTTATGAAGTGGTGGGGGGGCTGGGCATTCACATCACGGATTGTTGTACATAGATGTATGGAGAGATTACATTTGGATACAACTTCCTCATTGTGCCTTACCATGTGTTTATTTTTATTCTTCAAAAAATACATTGTAGCATGTAATGCAGTGATGGCAATAAACTTTCTTAATTAAATAAATGCCTTCATTTGTGATAATGGATGTGTTACAATTATAATATATAAATAAAATATTAAAGCACTGCCAGGCGCGCCAACTTCCATTAGAACAGTGTTTCCCAAACTTGGGATGCCACTTGTGCAGGGAAAGCACCTGGCGGGCTGGGCCGGTTTGTTTACCTGCCCGGTCCGCAGGTCCGGCCGATCGCGGCTCCCACTGGCTGGGGTTCACTGCTCCAGACCAATGGGAGCTGCTGGCACCTTTTCCTTTCCCTTTCTTGTGCATTTAGCATGCACTTGGTGCTGCTGTCTGGGTGTGGAGGCCTGCTGGGTGAAGAGAGTCATCAGAGGGGTGGAAGTATGCATTGGGTGGGGTTCCTAGACCAGGGTGGAGGACTGCAGGGGGTAGATTTTTCCTGCCCAGCTACTAAGTCCAAGTTGTGTGGGTCACCCAGCCATGGAATTGTCCAAAGTGTTCCTGGTCTGCTGGCATGGTACTGTGGAAGGGACCTCATGCTGTGAAGCAGGAACAGAAGGAGCCTGCATTCTAGTGGCCATTAGCTAAAGCAGTTGCTCAGACAGGTCTTTCAGATAGGATGTCATCCTCCTTCAGCCAACGTTCCTGTTTCAGGAGCTCCAGTGCAAGCTGCAATGCTCCAGTGCTGCAATTCTGTCTTCAAACTCTGCAGCTGCTCTGTGCTGTTCCGTACCTGCGGAGAGATAAGCAGAACAGTTATCTCAGTAATTCACAGATGGTTCAGTGCCTGAGCACAGGAAAAATCCTTGTGGAATCTCAAGACCAGAAAAAAATCCTTCATAAAACTGAATTGCAATATGTTGTGAGAGAAACTCTTCAGATCCCAGAAGCTCTATGGATACAACCAGGGTAATTACAGTGAAAAGAGTGCACAGAGAATGGTGAGTTAAGTCACAATTGGTTTTGTATAGAAATTGCAGGCCACCCTTCCCTCTGAGGCAATGGATGGACCACGACTACATAAACCCTTTTCCCCCAAGGGAGAGTTCCTTCACACTGGATTCCTTACTGCAAATAGTCCTCACACACTCCTTCACTGGTTCAACATCATGTGCTTTAGTTACAATGTGCTTTCCAAGTGTTTGTTCCCTCCTGCATAAGGCTTTTCCCCAAGCGTGTATCTAATACCAGTGCGCAGGGCAGGAGGGAGAGAGAGAGCCCACCTTCGAGATTTTTGGGCTCCTTTGCTCTTCCTTCCAGCCTTCCTTTGGGCCTCTCTCCTATCTCTTCTGCTGCCCCTGTTAATAATCCTCAGCTGATGAGCAGAATCTCCTCATTAATTGGATAATCACCTGGTACTTAATCAATTATCTCATCACTTTGGTTCATGTGAGGATACTTGCGAAGTGCACGGAGTGGTGACTCAGCTTTAGACTACTCTCATGCTGTCACACCTTTCTATCATTGCAGGCATTTCACGTTTTGGAGAATGTAACAATTCTTTTGGTTCCAGAATGGCAAAGGAATATCTTATTTCAAGATGCAAGGCAAGCTAGCTGTGTATGCTGCAGAAGTTTTCAAACTTATGGTCACGGAATAGCACAACTATGGGTGGAGTAGGCTGATCACATGCTGCGGTGACCACTCAAAATATGTTCCCTGAAATGTGACTACCTATCTGGAGTTCCTGCTCTGGGGAAAGTTAGCAGCTATCAGCATCTGGGACTGAGTCAAAATTCATGGGGCAATCAAAGTTGAACTTTTTGCTTGCCTCTCACCAGAGACTCACCAAAAAATGGTTGTTCTCACTTGATCAGGAAGCAGTGCACTTGGCCAAGGACAACTTCTGGTTGGTGGCCATTGCAAATGCAGAAGGTTCAGTGTGTTTTGCAGCTCATGCTACTGTACTTGACTAAGGAGGGTTACTTCCATTTCCTGGGAGATGATTGGATACTCCTGGGCTAGAGAAGACAAAGAACACCGGCATATGGGATTGTGGGATAGCATCGGCAGACTCTCGGGTCTGACTCTTGGGGGATCAGGCCTAAGCTGCATCTACACTGCAAAACAATGGAGTTTGGGCCTGAGTCCCCACAGGACCTGGGCTCAAACCCTTAATCCTCAAGTGGTCCTGTGACCCAAGCCTGAGTCAGAGACAGAATTGTGTGCAGATGGAAAGGGGGTTTGGGCTTGAGCCTGAGTCTGAGCCTGGACTTACACTGCTGTGTAGACTTACCCTTTGATGGGCTTGGCCTCAGATCCTTAGTCTATTTCCTTTCTAATGGTATTCACCATCTTGCTGCATTGTGGACAGCAGCTCTACAACAGACCCACTAGCTTCTTTTCAGCTTCATGGATCTTTCCCCTCTGCACCCCACCAGTCTATGTCTTGGCATTTGCCTCTTATCAGCTTTCTCTGGTGCTGCTTCTTTAGTTGCCTCCCTTCCCTGTAGCCCATTTAACCTTTAAGGGAACAGACAAAGCTAAATCGAGGAATCCTGAGCAAGCCAACCAGTGATGGAGTGTATAGAGTCCATCCCCCATTTGCCAAGGAATGGGCTAAAATTACCTGGGAGGACAATAGGGTAGCCAAGAGGCCAAAGTGTGCAGCTGAGGAGGCATCCATCAGGCAAGGCTATGGTCAATGGATGTAAGGTTCCATGTTAAACTGAGGCAGATCCTCCGCTGCTGTAAATCCATGCACCATCCACCACCTTAAATGAAGTCAGGTTGATTTACACCAGCTGAGGATCTGGCTGTAATACTGGTTGCAGTCCCATTCACTTCAATGACACACATTTCATAACTGAAAGCAGACTGTGGCCCTATGGACTTATTCTTGTGTGTTCTGCAGAGATCCTTTGAGCTACCTCATCATCTGCAGTGAATATTAGGAGGTACTTGTGACACACAGGAGTTAGGGATAGAAATGCTCCAGGGAGTGTGGTACTGTATTTTCTAGGGTATGTAAAACTTCTCAAATGCCTTAGTTGTCTACAGTTTACATGCAAGTTTTCCCCACACTCTCTTCTCATAGTCTCATTTTCTAGGTTCTTTGTTCTGTTGTAACTAATACATATTTCTAGTAATGCCTAGGCTCCCCTCTCCACGGAGTTGCACCAGGAACAGTGATGAACACACTCCATTTATCCGCCTCAAAGGAAGGTGGCAAAATAGCTGTGGATACAAAATCTGGCTCTGCCTGCACTGCTACGTCAGTGACAGTGATCACAAGTGACAAGCAGAATGAAACAACTGCAAAGGCACTGATGCAGGAACTGAAGTGAGAGGGAAAAGATCTGGAAACACAGTAGCTTTGGGAGTGGTCTGTGAAATACTTCAGAACTAGCTTGGTGTCATTGGTCAGAACAATGTGTTCTTGGATTCACAAATCTTACTTCATGTCAGAAAAATACAAAAAAATGCCTAGTTTTTAAATGTTATTTTTAGGCAGATCATTAGAGCTTAAGCAGCAGCTACCATAGATAGAGAGGTCACATATGCCAGATTTTATCTCCTTTCATGGTCCTCATAAGCATAGTATTTAGGTACCTCCCAAACACTGATGCATTTACCCTGACATTTCCCTTTGTTATAAAAGTGTTGTTATTGTCCCCACTTCGCGCATGGGAAAATGAGGCATGGAGGGTCAGTGACTTGCCCAACATCACAGAGAAAGTTGATGGCAGGGTCTGGAATTAGCCCCATCATCTTCTGAGACTTCCACAAAATCATCTTTCTAAAAAGGCTGGGCAGGAGTCTGTTTTGTCCATAAAGTAAGTGAAATTACTGGGAAATATACCTTCTCTGAACTGATATTGTGGTATTTGGAGCTAGTGGCAAGAGCCAGTTTGTCCTGCGCCTTTTATTTTACTAGTGCGTCTCAGCAGCAACTGTGTACTAAGAAAGTTTTCTACGTGGCTTTTGCAGGGCATCATGTTGTCAGCTCTTCAGAACCAACTAACCTAGCTGTTGTTTAGAGCTGAGCCTCAGCTGCAAAATTCAATTTGTTTAATATCTCAACATGTCCCATCCATGCGTAAATCCCTGGCAAACGGGGGGAGGGGGAAGATATCAGATGCCTCTCCTTGATATGATCTATATTGTGTAAATCATAGATCCTGTTGCAATGAATGACGAATGAAGAAACATTTAAAAAAATGATGCGTGTCTCAGTATGAACAGCAGAGCTGCTGTCATGCTGAGAACCCCCTGCATTTGGTGTAGTCACAGCTTTCAACAGTACATCACCCAGAGCCACAGTGTTTTCACAATTGATTTTTTGCAATGTTTTGAGCAAGACAAAGTTAATCAGCCAAACTGCAGCTGTAGCTGAACTGCTGCTGAAAACTGCAACTTCGCTCAACCCACCCGTGGGGTTTTCTTCCATTTTTAATGTGATCATGCAACAGTGTAGTCAAGGAAATGGCTAGTACATGCTCACTGAGCAGCTGCTGCAAATGAAAACCAGGTCTCCAGTGGTCAATGTTTAAATATAAAGTAAATTCTTCCTGCAGCCAGAACTCAAAGGAATCAAGGGTGCGCAAAAAGCGAGTGGAATCCAGGCCCCATTGAAGTCAATGGCAAAACTCCCACTGACTTCAGTAGGGCTAGGATTTTACCCGGAATCTTTTAATGCAAACATTGGCTTCTTGAGGACAGAATCTTAACTAATATGCATTCTCATCATGGAGGGTGTGATCCCTGTTTAGATTAGAAACCCCGCAGGGCAGTGACCACCTTTTTGTTAAGTTTGTCAAAAGTATCCAGTGCAATCGGGCCCTGTTCCCTGACTGAGACCTCTAGGTGCTACCACTGTACAACCAAATTATAATGACATCTAGAGCAGTTAATTCTCAATATCTTTTTTCTTTGCTACAAATACGTTTTCCTACCCTGAAGAAGAAGCCATTACCAACTGAACCCCACCCCATTGCAAGGTCACCCTGGCATCTAGAGTGGAACAAACAGTGAAAAAAAAATAATTCAAGAAATCATTTGAGTTCTTAAAGTAGCTTGCTTTGGCTGTGTTCAGGCCCCTTTGTGTTTGCTTTCCATGAGTTCTCTAGCATGCCAAACGATGAGTCCTGGGGAAGATTTTTCAGAGAGTCCAGACACTGGCCATAGTCCCACCAAGTTCTGTTGCCCCACAGGCTATACCATTTGCTTATTGCAGTTTGGCTCTATGAGCAAGTTCCCCTGCTGTCACCTCTCCATAGGAAAGATACCAGTTTAAAGTGCACTATGAAGTGCAAAGTATTCCAAGTTCTTCCAGTGCAGTGGCTCTCAACCGTACCAGACCCCTGTACCCCATCCAGGAGTCTGATTGGTCTTGCGCACCCCAAGTTTCACCTCACTTAAAAACTACTTGCTTACTAAATCAGACATAAAAATACAATTGTGTCACAGCCACACTATCACTGAAAAATTGCCTACGTTCCCATTTTTACCACATAATTGTAAAATACATCAATTGGAATATAAATATTGTACTTATATTTCAGTGTATAGTACTGGGGTCGGCAACCTTTCAGAAGTGTTGTGCCGAGTCTTCATTTATTCACTCTCATTTATGGTTTCATGAGCCAGTAATACATTTTAATCTTTTTAGAAGGTCTCTTTCTATAAGTCTATAATATATAACTAAACTATTGTTGTATGTCAAGTAAATAAGGTTTCAAAATGTTTAAGAAGCTTCATTTAAAATTAAATTAAAATTCAGAGCCCCCCAGAGCAGTGACCAGGACCTGGGCAGTGTGAGTGCCACTGAAAATCAGCTCGTGTGCTGCCTTCGGCACACGTGCCATAGGTTGCCTACTCCTGGTACAGCATATAGAGCAGTATAAACACATCATTGTCTGTATGAAATTTTAGTCTGTACTGACTTCGCTAGTGCTTTTTATGTACTCTGTGGTAAAACTATGCAAATATCTAGATGAGTTGATGTACCCACTGGAAGACCTCTCTGTACCCCAAGGAGTACACATACCTCAATTCAGAACCGCTGTTCTAGTGTACAATGCAGCTACAAATTTCAGTGCCTATGTTCTCCTTCCTTCTCGCGTCTCACTGATTTAACAAATAGCACTTCTAATGGATAGTGGTAAGTGGCATCGCTTCTGATCTACTGGGATTATTTCCCCTGACTTATTTATTTTATGTACAGTACATAGCTAATGCCAACAGGTGAGAGCGCTACTCTGAGTGCTTCTGTAGTCATGGATCACTGAGCCATCATATACACAGATATATGCAGCCTATTATTGAATAGTTGGTACCATATCCATACCATACCAATTTAAAGAGACAGCTGGGCTAGAGGAACATTTCCATTTTGTGTAGCATGAACAGTAGGATATTCCTAGCAGAGAGAAACCTTAATTTGTTGATGTTTGTATGGTGTTTTGAAGGTGCAGAGCATTAAGTGCTAAGTTTTAAATCCTCCTACTAGAGTTTACCGTACCAGGCATAGCTGAGGTAAAGTCAAGGGAAAGTAACCAATATTTTGTTGGTAAAGATACTGGTCATAGAGATTCTGAAGCCTACATTTTTCAAAAGTGACTAGTGACTTTGAGAGCTTCAATTTTTGATGTTGAGAACTTGAGACACCTTAAAGGAGCCTAATGTTCAGAGGAAGAATGCTCGTTGTTTCTAAAATCAGCCCCCCCCACCCTCTCCGTAAGCTGCCTCAGGTTGGGTACCAACAAAAAAGGCCCCCAGAGTCACAGTTAGTTTTGAAAATGTAGGCCACTGTATTGGATAGCAGAACTGCATGAAATATTTACAGGAAAGTTTGTTCCCTTTCAAATTCTTGAAAATAGTCTGAATTTTTTGCAGAAGCTGTGAAAGTTTGCACAATTGCACCTGGAAATAAGACAATATAAAAAATTTAAAACAGTCTTCTTTTCATTCAAAAATGGTTCTACATTTGAACAAAAAAAAATTTCAAACTTAAAGTTCTATTTTTTTTCAAAGAGCAATTATGCACATGGAAACTGAGAAATACATTTTTCATATGTTTAACTGCAAACCAGGGGTGGGAGGAAGAGAAGAGCAAAACTGTTAGTATTTCTTCATTTTCATAAAGTAAATTATCACATTCTTGCACCGTAATTTGCTGCATCAGCAATGATAAAATCACAGTAGGTTAAATTTTGCCTTTGTAAGAAATAGCTGTAACCCTTCATTTCTGGAACCAATTTTTATGGGCAGTAGTTTTTTTTTCCTCCCTGTTCAGTGGCATATAGTAGAGCAGCTGTCCATAATTGCTACCTCTTGTCTTATAATGCAAGACACTCTGAAGCATTTGCTAAGTGGGCTGCAGAAATGTTTTCTTAACATTTGGCTAGCAACAGTAGTTGCCAAGCACAGAAACTTTGCTTATCCTATTGAATTTCCACTTTTTAGACCCTAGAAATATATGAATCATTTCCACATATGGAGTATCTCCTTCAGCACGGTGTTTTGCTTCATTAATAGCTGACTCAAGTTGGCACAAGGGCTTTGTCCAGTGTAAAATTAGGTTCAAATAACAGTTTTTGCAGCAATTTGCACACTGTAAGCCTCTCTCACTAATTGGTCTGTAAACAGTCCATCCACCTCTCACCTCTTTAGCTGCCAAAGACGAAAAGGGCTGTGGAGGTGGGGCATCCTAGCTATGATGAAAGGGAGAATGGCCATTGGTGCCTGTTGGGGTGGAATGACAATTAGGAAGGAGCATCAGGAGAATGCTGTCCAGTCCTCCACAGAAGTATGGTACTCCCCATTCAGGTACCCAGTGGGACTGCAGCAGGGCTGTGTGCTAGAATGTATGGACTGTTTGAAATGTCGTCAAGATTAAGGCTGGGAGCAGAGACCTGCATGGGAGGGCACTTTGCTCAGTAAGGCCTGGATTTTCAAAGGGCCTTCAAGGAGACAGGCAGTCAACTCCCACTGAAATGCAATGGGATTTCGGTGCCTATCTCTCTTGGGCTCCTTTGAAAATTCCAGCCTAGAGCTCCAATGCAGCAAAGTACTTCAACACATGAAGCCAGTGTTTTACTGAATCTCTGGTCTTTGTGTGCTTGGTCATAGTGTGAGTTTGGAGTATGCTTTATAGTCTCTTTTTTTAAAGTTGCATTAACAAAGCTTTAAGTTTCATTGTTAAGTACTTATAGGTCTGGAAATGCCAAGGTTGCGATTGCCTGTACTTTAACTCTGTCCCCTTGCAGGTTTGCAGTATAATACAACCTATTGGTACATGGTCACATGCTGTTAGCTCTCCAGGACTCCTGTTGTGAGCCCTGATCCTGCACTGGGGCTGTTAGCACAGTTTACCCTTGGTGCAGTTAGGATTCTTATTCCATAAGTGGCGGGACATGAGAAACAGGTTCAATAACTTTTCACCAAACCGCCCTAAAACATTTCTATAATAGTTTTTCTCTAAAATATGTGGCTTATACCATAAGTGCTGACTCCCCAGGTGCTCTGGGGCTCAAGTACCCATTGAAAAAAATAGGGGGTGCTCTGCACCTTAAGTGTCCGATTAATCTTTTGTGGGCCCCAGCGCCTGGACTGTGGCCTCACCCCTGCTTGGCCTCTTCTCCTCGAGGCCCCACCCACACTCCACCCCAAGGCCTCGCCCTGGGTTGGCCTTTTCCTCCCAAAGGCATCACCCATGCTCTGCCTCAAGACCACACCTCCGCTTGGTCTCTTTCCCCCAAGGCCCCACCCACCACTTGCATGGTGGGGGAGGGGGACAGAGAGGAGCACCCACCAGCAAAAACAAAAGTCAGCGCCTGTGGCTTATACAGAATACTGGATGCTATTGTGTGAGAAAGCTCTTACTAAAAGGACAGGAGTACTTGTGGCACCTTAGAGACTAACAAATTAATTTGTTAGTCTCTAAGGTGCCACAAGTACTCCTGTTCTTTTTGTGGATATAGACTAACACGGCTGCTACTCTGAAAGCTCTTACTGGCAGACACTTAAGATGATACAACACTTATTTTAGTCTATCTGCAGAACCAGGGAGACAGCCCTCCGCTGGTTCACATGCTGAATGTTTCCTTTGTAATCATATGGCTAAGAATTGATTTCTTGAAAAGGTAAAGGGTGAAATCCTGGCCTATTGAAGTAAATGGCAAAAGTTCTGCAGAAACTGGTCAGTCCACCCAAGAAGTGCCAGAATGACAGACTTTCTTATCTATGTTTTGATACTTCAGATAATACATGCACGATGCTCAGATGCCCAACTCATGGGTGTAACATCTTTACCTAAATGCATACGAAGCTTTACAGCTATGAAGAGAAATGAATATCAAGGCCTAGCAAGACAGCGCTGTCAAACTTGACCTCCATAAGCATTAACAGAACAAAAACTGAAAACACTTTCTTACTTGCAAGGTAAAAATCAATATGGTGTTGGCTATAAATCAAGAAATACTTTTCACATCTTTGTAGCACTCTACTCAGAAATATTCTGGGACTAGCTGAAACCATTTCAAGTCCCTAGACATAGGATGGCTGGCAGGGAAGTTGCTTTGTTGACATATCGGATTATGTAGGAGTTCAATAGCTTTCTCTGTGTGTCTGTGTGTGCATGTGGAGGTGGGGAGAAGCAGCATGGTGGTTGTCCAAACCAGAGACTGTGATGTATAGACATCCCGTAATAACTTCCACACTGACATGCTAAGTGGTCTAAGGGGGGAAATGCATTTCGGTACTTGCATCAGGCCAAATTCAGCCCTGGTGTGTGGGGGTGGAACTGTCATTGATTTAAGCAGGACTTACACCACGGCTGAATTTAGTTCCATAACTCCTACATGGAAAAGGAATCTCATCAGCCAGTTTGTGTTGCGTGATGGTTTTAATGAGTACAGCATCTACATTGGCTGAATCAGTCCTACCATTCAGTGAAGACAACATCTAAGGTAGTTCAGCAATATCCGATAAGCAAAAGAGCCAAGTCAGGTTCAGGTCTCTGTGTGTAAATACAAAACCCATTTTAATTACAGCTGAGTGAATAATTGATTTTTCAGTTCAGTGGCTGAACTAAAAAATCTGGAATACTCCCGCCTCATCCCCCCATGGTTTGGTTTGTTTTCCCCACACCCAGAAATGTCTTTTGGGTCAAATATAATGTGTCAAATGTCAATTCGGACAAGGTTTTTCTAAACAAACCATTTTGACACTGCTGACATTTTTATTTTACGGGCTTTTTTCATCCAAAACGATATGCCAGATTGGGCCTGAATTCTTGCATAATTTCAATGCCTCGAAAAATGCATTTTCCAGCAAATTTACTATTGACCAAAAAAAACTTTCATCCAGCTGTAGTTATAATGCTAGGCCCAGGCAGCTAGCACTGCAGCAGGCCCTAGCCTATTAGTCTGAGCATAACACTGGGAGCCACGAATGCCTAAGTTCTAAGCCTTGGGGTGACACAGATTTTCCCAACTGACCTTGAGCAAATAACCCAAGTGCAGATTCTTCAGAAAAGGCCTCCAATTTTGTAAGGCCACAGTTTCTGGGTGGCCAACTTCGGGAAAAGAGGGCCTGCTTTTCACTTATCATTTTACCTGGAGTCAGTGGAAGCTGCAGCCAGGCACTCTGCACCTATCAGGCCAGCAGTCAAAAACAAAGAGACTAAAACTTAAAGGCCACTTCCCAGCCTCCATTTTCTTGTGTCTAAAATGGGGGTCATACTTAGCTAACTCATAGGAGTGTTGTGAATAAATTACTTAGGAGATGATTAAAGCACTTTCAAGGTGAAAATTCTAAGTTATTGTTAATTCCCACGCTAAAACTTCGAGGGTCATTTAGGTTTGTGAATGATTTAAGAGAATGTTGTAGTGTTCACAAAACTATGAAAGTCTGGAAATTCAGAGTTATGATGACACTGGGAAAATAACAAACTAAGGGCAGGTCTACATTTAAAAAAACTACAGCAGCTCAGCTGCACCGTTGAAGCATTTTAGTGAAGGTGCTACTACCACGACAGGAGAGCTTCTCCCATTACCACAGTTAATCCACCCCCACGAGAGGTGGTAGTTATGTCTATGGAAGAAGCCCTCCCATCTACATAGTGCTGCCTAAAGCAGGTATTTGGTCAGTATAACTGCATAGCTCGGGTGTGGGAACGGGATGTAAGTAGACCTGGCCTCAATTTTGATGATGTCCTTCACTCATCTGTAGAAATTTTTTACTGACTGTAGTTTCCTTGGGCTAGGCTGGATGCTTCTGTATTGCCCCTTTATGCCGATGTACATGGTGGTAAAGAGGACACAGCAGCCTCCTGGGGAATTCCCTCAGCGCACAGGCAGTGTAGGGATGACATAAATGCCCTGATGCTGCACTTCTCTGCAAAGCCCTGCACTGGTGCCAGGAGAAATGCCAGCATGTTAAGACAGGGAAGGGCTAGAGCACACTAGAAAGTTTGGGCTGCAGGATGGGGGAAACTGCTGTAAGTTAGAGCAGCCTCTGGGAGCTATATTGTTCCTCAGAGCAGTCCAGAATCCAACTTAAATCCATCCCACTCCCCTTCTCCTGGGCTGTGCCTTTTGCAGTGCACCTCCTGAGAGACATAGTGGAGGATCTGGCCCCTGGGCTTAGAGAGCCATGAACAACTCTAGTGCTATAAAGAACAACAGCACCTCACAACACACCATGTATTTATACTTACATAGGGTCAATGCCTGATAACTTGACCAACCGGGACATGAAAGACTGACTCTACAAGTCCTGAGAAGGTTCTGTAACACTGAGCAGTTGGAGCAGAAAAATTCTCTCAAGAAGAAGAGACCAGCAGAGCTGTAAATCCTGCCTGCCCAACAGATTCTTATCACTGGGCATGCCTTCCTGGTGTCTGTCGCTCTTAACTGGACTCAATATTCCAGATACATGCACAAGCCTTGAAAATGCATGAGTGACTACAGACAGCACTGGTAGCTGTGACTAATACAACACAACATGGCTGATTTTCCTTGTTATTTCTATTTATCAGATAAGGGATGTACCCTTAGTAGATGTTAAGCACCCATGGCTCCATCTGACTTCAGTAGTAGCAGCAGGTGCTCAGTATCTCTGCAAATCAGGCCCTTTGGTGCTCATCCTTTAGGTCCTAACCCAAAATCACGTGAAGTTTCTTATGGATTGCAGGGGGCTTTGGAGCAGACCCATGGTGCAACTACAAGGGTTTAATATTCTAAGAAACAAACAGATAGTGGATGTGGATTGTTCGCTCTTCTTTCACACTATAACTGGTGAAAAAGCTAATCTCCTGGCATGGTAGTGTTGCACAATAGCCAGTGGTGATGTTTAAAAACTAATCTTGGTAGTCAGCCGGCAGTGTTCTAACTTACTGCTTGGTCCGTTAGCATGACTGTTGAGGTGGAGTTGCAGTGTTTGGATGCCTCTACAAGAGGCGCAACTCATAATCCATTTTTGTGCACAGACGTATGCCTAGGGAGTGTACCCTGGCTGCTATTTTCATTACCATATGATCCTCTCAGAAATAAGATCTCTCTTTTTTCCATTCACTTCTTCTCATGTAAGGTGCCTAGCTAAAGCCTTCTGTATAGACACAGAAGAGGTACAGTATGGACAATGGCTGTGCTGAATTCCCACGTTACCCTGCCAGTGTGTCTGAACTCTGTTCAAGAGGGAGGGGTCAGAGAGCAGTTAAATCTCCAAATTTCATAATTCACTGGCCTTTCCCATAACACTACCAGCAACAAGGATGTCAATTTAGATGGTGTTTTCTAACAAAGGTAATTAAAAATGTTTGTATTTATTATTTATTACAACACTGAATGGGCACTAGGCACTTTATGGACAAGAACAAAGACAGGAACAGGTTTAAATTATGTCCTCAGTTACTGTGGATGTGCATCGGTGTAACTCCATTGACCTCAGGGGACTTACTCTGGATCTACGCCTGTGTTGTTCAGAGCAGAATTTTTGACCCAGGGGAACTAATTCATCATTACTGTGTACCTTGTACAGACATTTTCACCAGTTCAAAGTGGGCATAAAACACTACCAGATCAGAGTAATACCATCTTGCATCCAGTTTGCACTTGCCTGGCATCAGTGCAGATGACTGCACATGGTGCACGGCCAGGGATGCTGGAACCATTTGTATAGTGGGGTTGCTGAGAGCCATTGAACCAAACTGTAAACCCTTTCTATGATGGCAACCACTTCAAGCCAGAGGTTGCGGCCGCACACCCAGCACTCTTAGTTCCAGCACCTATGTGGCAATAGTGAACTGTGCCAAAGTGTCAGGTTTGAAGAGTGATAGGGCCACTGACTTATATGAGACTTAAGCACCAGTTTAAGTGCTTTATGGAAGACCAATTTGTTTAAGAGCTTTGCTTAAGAGCACATGCATAACTTTAAGTGTATTAGCAGTCCCACTGATTTCAATCTCAAGGTTCAAGTACACACATGCTTAATTAAGGGCCTTGGAGAGGATGTAAAAGACAAGGATTTAAAGACCACCTAGAAGACACATGTTTTCACAGGGGATGTATCATGTAACTTGATTTTTTTCCTGTTTGAAAAATGTCTATAAAATATTTAATATTCACAAAAGAACAAATATTTTTGGACCTAATCCTACAGCTCTTACTGCCACTCAACTTGCATTGACTTCAATGGGTTGCTTAATTAGGAAAAGCCACAAGGGAGATTCATATCACTCTAGGCCCCAGTCCAGTGTGTTGCTTAGCACCTCTAAATAACACTGAAGTCAGAAGGCAACTCAGGCACGTAGCAAGTCATGAAATCAGGCCCTTAGTCCAATGACATTTTTACTATACTAAAAGTTTAAAGAAATTTTTCCCCCTGCTACAATCCCAACTTCAATGCCTTTTTAATCCAGAGAAACAACTAAGCATCTGAGCTTCTGTTCAGCCACTGCAGAGACCAGCTCAGCTGCATGCTATGATTGCATTTTCTTATAATGGATACTGGCTACAAATAATTATCCTATCCCAAATCTTACTGTATCTTAATAGTAATAAAATGCTGTCAGTTTAATAAACAGCATCAGCTTTGATTTGAGAAAACCCTTCCAATGACAGAGTTGTTGTGATGTTCCTCAACCCCAGAAAACCTCACTGGTAGAAAAAATATCCTACCCAATATCCAAGTGTTTTGCAATACCTGGGCAAGACTCATTCATTGACTTCCATGTGATAGTTTATGTGTCCAGTAGCTTTTATTCCTTTACATCTTAGCATAATTTTAAGTTGTAGCAAGCGTGTGGCGTACTACACATTGTGTTCCACTTTAATAATCCTCTTTCTTCAGGATCTTGTGATTGTACAATAGCAGTTTATCCAGTTTTTTTTCCGGCATGGAACAGGGATTTTCTTGTCATGTTGCACTGTGCTGCGGGAAAGCCCAGCAAAGGGAACTAATCTCCATGCTACTACTGTGACAGTACGCTGAAAAACAAAATTGTTAATAAATCTACACACCATTTGCATGAGGTGTTTTTTTAGTTTACCCACCATGGTGATTTATTTTTGCCATTCCTGGAGGGGAGGGGGCAGCCACTGGAAGGACAGGGGACTGAAGTTAAAGTATGTCATAATATATTTAGCAAATGATAATGCAAAGGATGAAAAATGGAGAAGAGGAGGAGGGGGAAATTGCATTCCCTGGCTGGCAAGCTATTAAACATTTATAGAAAGGGAGCACACGATTTGTGTGGAATTTTCCTGTTTTTTTCCTTTATGAATTAATCACTGCAAACCCGTAGAGAAGAAAAGGACTGGTCATATAAGGTGGATGATTAAGACTCGGAGATGGAGAAAACAAGGGAGGAAACGTCAATGTTTGTAAGAGGTTTAAAAAAGAAATTGAATACCAGGTGTGAGCCCTAGAAATCATAGCCTGGGAGAAGAAAAAGGAAGTCAGGGAAACTTTCTGGAATGTCTATTTTCCACTTATTGACTGCAATCCATTTACTTAAGGCCCTGTTTGAATAAACTAGTATTAACATGTTTATTTTCTAATCCCTTTTCTAACATGGAAGATCGTTGCTCATGATTCCACATACAAATCTCCCCTTGCTGTACTTAAGAAGAAGTGAGGCTGGGGAGTTGGATGTACAACAGCCACCACCTTGGCACACACCAGGAGCTGAACCTGGGACCTTCAGAGCTGAAAGCAAAGCTTGAGTTAAAGCAACAAACTCTATTAGCTGTAACACCAAGATCTGCTATGGATCAGGCATGAGGGAGGGGGTAGCGGGGGGGGCATGTAACACAAACTGACCAGTGGGTTACCAGTGCACTGGACTCACCCTCCTCCACAGCAGCTAACAAGGAATCTGTGCAACAGGAGAACACTATATTGCCATTTGTCCAGCTCCCACAATGGAGTCCTTCAGTGGTATCCACTGTGAGAAAATGTGTTCATAAGGGGGTATCTTGGGCCCAATGTCACACAGCAAGAGTCTCTGGGAGCATGGTGCCATTAGAGCTTATGAAATGGTCCTTGGCTATGGCAAATCCCCTGTCATGGGCTCAGATTTTCACTGGGAAGCTACAATCAGTGCCTGTTCCATTCAACATGTTCCTCTCTACCTAGCTGAATCTCTTCATTCAAAAGATCCACTGTCTCTCATGAGAAAAGCAGCTGGTCTTTATGATAACTCAGTCCATTAATTATGAACAAGCTCACAAGACAAATAGGCAGGAACTCTGAATGGTAGTTAATGTGGCCAAGGTTGCCTAAAACTTCCTGAGTTGTGGTGGGGCTCTGGTCTTAACAAAGCTCATTGTTTGCTAAATCTCCCAGTCTAAGTTTAAAAGTGATCATGATTCTGCCATCTATATACTTGTTCAATTTGCATTTCTTATTCTAGTACTTTGCACGATATCTTGGTATTAACTATACAAGCAATAGCTACATTTGCTTGTGGCCTCATTCAACAACTTCTATTGACTTCATTGGGCTTTGGATCAGGCCCGATGACATTCTGTGCTAGGATTTTGTGTGATGGAAAGATAGTATTTAGTTAAAATAAAAAGGAGAATGGGTGGACGTGGGAAGGAGTATTTTGGGGGGCTATCCTGGCCTCTAGGTGTCTTTTGTCATATATTAAAACAAATTTTCCACACTATACAAACAAAATTAAACCCTCCCTCCCCAAAACTAGGAAGGAAAGCAAAGACTACATCAATACCAGCCTTCAATCCACGCCTCCCTTCCCAGAAGCCTTGGAACAAATCAGGCTTTGCAGCATGTCTCCTTACTAATCCACTTCTCTTTCTTCAAAAAGTAGCATGAAATTTCCAAATAGTGAGAGAAATTTATGCCAGCCACTGAGCAATAGTAGCAAAAGCTAAACTAAACTCATGAGAATTGCTAGACATTCTCTGCATAACTTATTGGAGTGTGGACATAGGTTAAATTGAGTCCACTGTGTTCCTGTTAGCGAGAATTCCTGGGAACAGCTCAAAAGTGATACACATGGGGACTAACATTCTAGTTTTGAACTGTATGTTTGGAGTCAGAGATATGCTCAGAAGTATACAGATAGCCTGATCCTGCAGATGTTACTTGAGGCTTTTAAAACTCCTGTCGGAGTTTAGTGGCTCTTTCCTACGAGTGAAGGCTTCAGGATTCCCAGAAAGGACTGCCTAGAAGTGAGAGAGGCTACTGATTTGATTACTCACTCTTTGGAATCTCTCTTCTGCCTCTATGGCATCCAAGCGTTTGCTTGTGAGTCTTCAATGCACAACTATGAGCCGACAGCTCTTGGCAAATTACACATCATGGCACCGGTGATACTTTGTGCATAGCTGCAATATCTCTTGAGCAATGAGTTAACAGAATAAGGACTCGCTTTCCAGGGACAAAAATGAGGATAATAAGCTCTGGAGGAGCTAAAGATGAGCTTAGTGTAGCTGTGGATGCTGGAATAAATAATTCAAGAGAGAGGCATCACAAGATATTTGAAAGGAAGCTACGGAGACAGGCTTTTTGGCTTGCAGCCTTTCATACAGAACCTAGTTATTAGATGTTGCTGCTGCAGGTCTCTCGGCCAACCTTACCCTTCCTTTTAACTTCCTGGCTGCCTTTGGCATTTTGATTAGAGCTGGATCAAAATTTTACAGTGTAAAACCTGCATGACAGAGAATAATAAAAAATAGAGAAGGGGAAAGACCTATTAGAGCCTCTAGTGCAGCCCTCATACCAGTGTGGGTTTGTAGACTATCTTCTTTGTCTTTCTATAGGTATTACTTACTCAAGTTTATACCTACTTATACTTTTCACCTTTCTTCACACATTCTCCAGATAATTTCTGATGTTCTTCTCTGAACTCCCTTCAGTATCTTCTTGGTAACAAGGCGCTAAACAGCAAATGCAGTATTTTAGGTGTGGCTGTACTATAGCCATATACATGTACTATAGCCACACAATTGCATGAGTCTGCATAAGCAGTTCAGAATTGCATTGGCCTCTTTCTTTCCTGCCACACTGCATTGCAAGCTGACGCCTAACTTGCTCTCCATCCTCACCCCTAAAGTTTGCGTCTTCCAGCATTTCTAAATTCCAGATACCTCCATCTCATTTAATATCAGTTTTGTATTATTCTCCTCCTGTGTTGCATTTCCCCATGTTTTGCTATTTTCTGCCCATGTTTAAGACCTTTTCTTGGGCTCTTTGTATTCTTAACATTTGTGAATAGCACAGAAGCTATTTGCAATACAGTGAATTCCCTCTGATACTCACGTGGTCCCAGAATTTCTCTACCAGCCCCTTTTGAATAGATACTTTTATGGTCCTGTTTGTTTCCTAATTGTTCAAACTGCTTTTTTATTTTTCTTGGTGGAGAAAGATTTTTAGAAGTTTCATAATCTCAGCGCTTCCTGAATCATTGGCAATTTCTCATCCACCCCATGTATGAATGGACAGATTTCTCTCTAGCACCTCTTCCCTCCCCCTCATGTATTTATAAAATCCCTTTTTACTCTCTTTAAATGCTCTGTTTGCTATGGCCACATAATTCTGATCTGCATTTACAGATACAAATTGGGAAAAACTGCATGTGAACCAAGAGACTTAATCTGAAATTATATTAATAGCAGAATTTGTCCCTCACTGATTGACTAATGCAAAAGAGACCAAACTAAGGAGAACAGAGATATCAGGTGATATCTTAATATTCCTACAAAGGCCAAGGCTGTAAGAAAAAGTAGATTATAAAATGCTGATGGAGATAAGAATGACCTATAGAATATCACAGCTTTGGTCAGACATTTTAAATACTCAGTGATTGCACAGCTATGCTTTTTTCAGTCACTGCTTCCCATGCTAGCAATTTAACCCTTTGGTTGCCATTCACCACTGCAGTTGCTGTGCAGAGTTTGAACATGCCTGTATTCTTTGAAGTGCTCCACACAGGGGGTAAAATATACCTCCAGCGCTATCCCTCTCATCCTCTGATCTTCCTCCTTTCTCAGATGTTCTCATTCACAATTTCGGGCCTTGATTTGGCAAAACACTTAGGTTCATGCTTAAGTTTAAGCACTTGAGTATTCCCGTGCATGTCACTGGATCAAGGGTCATGTTAAAGTGTCTGGTAAAGATATACTTTTTAAATTCTAGGAATTAAGAGATTTTGTGTGTGAAATTCTGGCCTTGTTGAAATCAATGGTAGTTTGGCCATGAACGTCCAGGGGGCCAGAATTTCACTCTTATGGTTTTCCAGTAGGTTGGGGAAAACTGTTTTTTTTGTTTGGTTGGTTGGTTGGTTTTTTTTACAAGACTCCCATTAAAAACTCACCTTAAAACCTTGTTTGCTGTAATTTTTCTCCTAACTACTCTTCCTTCTACTGCCAAGCATCACACACTCACTTTCCTACCCCCTCCCCCTCTCCTCACTGTCACAGTGTATAAAGCAGGGGTAGGCAACCAATGGCACGTGTGCTGAAGGCGGCACGTGAGCTGATTTTCAGTGGCACTCGCATTGCCCAGGTCCTGGCCACCGGTCCGGGGGGCTCTGCATTTTAATTTAATTTTAAAGGCAGCTTCTTAAACATTTTAAAAACCTTATTTACTTTACATACAACAATAGTTTAGTTATATATTATAGACTTATAGAAAGAGACCTTCTAAAAACGTTAACGTATTCCTGGCACGCGAAACCTTAAATGAGAGAGAATAAATGAAGACTCGGCACAGCACTGCTGAAAGGTTGCCGACCCCTGGTATAAAGGATGTGTAGCCCCTCCCCAAGGTGTGGCTCAAGCCTCCGTCCTCCCTGGTGCTTGTGAGTTGTGACTAGGTGCAGCTCCGCCCCTCTCCTTGCATGAGCTGGGTCTTGGCCTGGGTTATGTTTTATGAGGCCTGATGTCTCCAGCCAAGGGGGTTCCTCACTGTGCCTGAGACACAAGGTGTTCTGTCCCTGGGGAACATGAATGATGCTGCCCCCTGCAGGCAAGGTGTACAAACCCACTACATAGAAAACAATACTGTACATCTGCACAAACCCCAGCGATGAAGCAACACAGCCAGCAATAACAATGTAACAAAGGAAGACTTTACTGGGAACAGGAAAATAGGATCTGGGTAAGGGAAGGGTTAAGGTTAACTAATAAATATGAAACATGAAGACATCAACCAATTCCTTCCCTCCCAGCACTCTCAAACTCTTCCCAACCCCCAGCTCTCTCCCTAGGCACCTTCTCAGACAGAATTGGCTTAGGGTTGCCAACTTTCTAATGGCACAAAACCAAATACCCTTGCCCCACCCCTTGCCTTGCTCCTTCTCTGAGGCCCCGTCTCCACTTCACCCCCTCCTCTCTCCCTCACTCTCCCCCATCCTCACTCATTTTCACCAGGCTGGGGCAGGAGGTTCCGGTGCAGGAGGGGGTGTGGGATCTGGATGGGAGTGTGGCCTTTGGGGTGGGGCCGGGGGTTTGGGGTGCAGGACGGGGCTCAGGGCTATGGCAGAGGGTTGGGGTGTGGGGTGTGGGTGTAACCCGCACACCTCCTGGGTATGGTGTTCTGTCCCAACTAGTGGCACTGAGACTACTTAGCAACATAGATTAATGACTTTGCTCTACAGCCTTAACTAACAGCCATTTGGCTTTTAGCTCATGCAGTAGAGGCTCATGCATTAAACTCCAGAGGTCTGATGACCAGGGTCTGTCAGTATTACACAGGTGTGACAGGTTGTGCTCTGGGAGGGAGTTTGGGTACCGGAGGGGGTTCCGACAGGGGCAGGGGATTGGGGTGCAGGACTGCGTTTGGGATGCGGGCTCCAGTCGGGCAGCTCCCAGGCAGTGGTGCAGCAGGGCTAAGGCAGGCTCCCTGCCTGCCCAGTCTCCACGTGGCTCCTGGAAGCGACTGGCATGTCTGGTTCCTAGGTGGAGGGACCATGGGGCTCTGCACGCTGCCCACAGGCACTGCCCCTGCAGCTCCCATTGGCCGGGAACCACGGCCAATGGGAGCTGTAGGGGCAGTGCCTGTGGGCAGGGGCAGCTCGTGGAGCCCGTGTGGCTGCCCCTGTGCCTAGGAGCTGGACACGCTGGCCACTTCCAGGAGCCGAGTGGAGCCAGGACAGGCAGAGGGCCTGCCTTAGCCCTGCTGTGCTGCTGACTGGACTTTTAATGGCCTTGTCAGCGGTGCTGACCAGAGCCGCCAGGGTCCCTTTTTGACCCCGTGTTCTGGTCAAAAAGCGGACACCTGGCAACCCTAGGTACACTAAGAATGAGACTGGAGACAAGTTGTGCACAGCTGTAAATATTGGCCAGCTTAAACAAAAAGAGTTCCCTTATTAAGTCTTCCTCTCCTGGCTCCTACTAGGCTTCCTCGTCTGGAGTTCTGTGGAGGTCTCGGCTGGCTCTCAGTAGCCAGCACTGGATCATATCTCTGCCTCTCAACACAGGTCTCTGCAGTGCTGGAACCGACTGACCCATGCACTAGATCCCACAGCATCAAAGACAAACTCCCAAGCTCCAAACTGAAACTAAAACTAGACCTTTGTCTCTGGCTGTCTCCTCCCACTGAGGAGCTAAGCCGCCCAGGCTCATCATTAGCCCTTGCCCACCAATCTGCTCATCCTCAAGAAAAGCCTCCCCATTGGGCTCAGCAGGAGTTTCTAGTCCGTTCAGTCCTCCCCCCTGACTCCAGGCATGCTGGGAAATTGTGTCAGAGGGCTCCGATAGCCAGTATTGTAACCCATAGGAGGTTCAGTCTAGAGTTCCAGGAGCTGGCAAACTCCAAATGGGGGCACAGATGGTTATTTTCAATGGCCCAGAGCCTCAAAGTTATTGAGGCCTCTAAGTCTCTTTGGAATCAATGGAAGTCAGTCACCCAAATGCCGCTGAGGAGCTGGGCCATTATCCCTACATTTATGTTACATTTTGTTGTTTATTATTCACACTGTCTTAGTGCCTACAGGCTCCAGTCAGAAGTCAGGGCCTCACTGTGCTAGGCCCTGTACCGATGTAACAAAAGGACAGTCCCTTCCCCAAAGAATTGACAATTTAAGGGGATCTCTTTTTGCTTTTTACCCCAGTCCATTTCTGACCATCAGTCTGCCTTGCCATCTGTATAAGAATTGCCATACGCAGCCCTGTAAGGCATTTTCATTATTTTCTCTCTCACTGTGAAGCAGTTTGAGACCCTTTATATAAAAGGCGCTATATGAAAATACTGTATTGAATTGTATTCATAGCTTGAATCAATTCACTTTAGTCATTATGATGGTGCTTCGGTGATTGCCTTAGATAGGCTTTAGTCTGATTCTCTGGAGGGATTCCAAGCAAGAGATGAGCTCAACCCAAACCTGAAAAACACTAAGTGCTCTATGTTGCATGAGTCATTTAATATTTTTATTACAGCAGAGCCCAGAGGCCCTGATTAGAATTAGGGCCCTGTTATTTTATTGTAGATATAGCATTGACATAGACAACATGGTGCTGGCCCTGAAGAGTGGCTTCCTAAGAGCCTCTTTGTTCTGATTCACTGAAAGGTTTATAAGTAGCCTTAAATCCTGTGGTTAATCAATTCCTCAGCACACATATGCATTCTTTTTCTGCAGCTTTTCAGCTATTTCAGAGTGCTCTTTAAGGAATTAACTTACTTAATGATTTTAGTTTTGTTTTAGGATACAGTAATGAGCAAATCTGATTTTCCTCCACTGATTTCAGGTACCCAGAGATGGTGTATTGGTTTTGTTTTGTTTTGTTTTTACTGGATTAATAATTAACATTTCAAATTAAAAACAAAAAAGCCTGACTCACTCCCAGAACAAAATCTACCTTATTAAAAAAAGATTTTCAGAAATGTCACAAATACGAAGTTCTATGTTCAAACCCCGTATAATTGGTATCAAATTACCGGTAACTTAACCTTTCAGAGATAAACATAATGATACAATTGTTCCTGCCACACTATTAGTTAGTTATCTTTTATTTGTGTAAAGTCATTCATCCTGATGGATTTCAAAGATCTTTACAAACTCCCAGCCAGAAAGAAAATGTGTTTAGAGAGCCAAATACATCCAGTGGCATCACTGGAGCAACCCGGGTGTAACCTGTTGCTAACATTGATCGACCAATGGAATACTGTCACCCTGGAGATGGAGATGAAGCACAGTAGCTGCTTAATGGCAAACAGCAACATTACACAACAGGTTAAGACAACCTGCAAAGGCTTTATCTAGTGTGTGGCAGGGTTGTTCAACCCTCCCATCCATCCTGCCAAGTAATTCAGCCCCACAACTCAGTGAGAACCTCCAAGACAGCTATGAACATAGATAGCCATGCTTGCACTCAGTCATATCTTCCGGCAAGGAACTCTGTGACTTGGCATCTGCAAGAATCTGCAAGATTCTGCCTCCAATGCCAAGTGGTCTAAAGCTGCTCTCACCATCTGCTTTGTCCCTGTTGAGCATAGCTACCTTGAAAGGTCATGGTGGAGGAGGTGGTTTCTTGGGTAGCTAGGTCTCAAGTTCTTAAAGGTATTATAGATCCAGACCAGGACTTTGAATCATATTCTGAAGTGACTGGGAACTAGAACTGTGCAAATAATTGATTTTTCAGTTCACTGGCAATTTCAACAATTCATAATAAAAATATCATATTGGGTGAACTGAAACCAATGTTAAAAATTTCAGCCACTTGAAAAGTTAAAAAAAAAAGATTTTGAGTTGGTTCAATGTTTCATTTTGACATTTTTAAATGATCAAAATTGAAGTTTCATTTTAAAAATGTTTCTATTTAAAAAAAAGTTAAAGGAAATTTTGAAACAAAGTTATTTCAAACTAAAATACTTACACATTTCATTTAGAAAATGTTTAAACAAAACCAAATATTTGGATTTTCTTTTCTTTTCTTTTTTAAACTAAATCAATTGGGTGAATCTCACACAAATTCACAAAACATTTCAGGGTTGCTGGATCTATACTTTTTGCCAGCTGAAAAATTTTACTCAGCTCTCCTGGGAACATTTGCAAAGATAGGATGTGTTTGTGTTGGCTTGTGCTGGTGATGAGGTGTGCAGCTCTGTGTTGTATCTACTTTAGTCTTGAGGTGGTGGTGCTCAAGGCTAAGGGCTGGTCCACACTAGGGGGGGAAATCGATCTTAGATATGCAACTTCAGCTACGTGAATAACGTAGCTGAAGTCGAATATCTAAGATCGGATTACTCACCCATCCACACCGCGCAGGATCGATGTTCGCAGCTCTCCGTGTCGATTCTGGAACTCCGTTGGGGTTGATGGAGTTCTGGAATCGATATATCGCGTCTAGATTAGACGCGATATATCGATCCCCAAGCAATCGATTTTAACCCGCCGGTACGGCGGGTAGTCTGGACGTGGCCTAAGATAGGTAACCTATCCAGGAGGAGCTTAAAACATGGGCCAGAGACAGTAGCTAGGCCCTTGCCTGGGAGTAGGCAGCGCAGTTTCCTGGTCAGTCAGAGATGAGGAAAAAGCATTCCTTGTTACTGCATCAATCTGTATGTCCCAGAATAGTAAGCAGTCCTGCCTGACACCAATGCTTTCAACCTTTGACAGGCCCGTAGTCTGATTCCCTGAGTCATTGGTGAGGCTAGAGGGCTGTAAGTTCTGAGTTTCCCCCTCTGCTACTGTCATAACTTATTTGAACTTAAGCCAAATACTCTTTATTCTTCTTCTGATTTTTTCCAGGCATTCAGACATCTTGGCGATGGCCTGAACTCTTCCTCTTGACAATTAAGCTTAGGGTAAAATTATCAAACATGCCCGCATGATTTAAGAGCCTAAATCCACTTCAATAAGACTTAGGCTCCAAAGTCACTTAGGCACTCTGAACAATTGTATCCCTAGTGAATATGAAGCACACACATAAGCAGCTAGGTATGCAAAATGAGTTTCTAAAGCCAGATTTATTTTCAGAAAGGGGACTGAAATGCTTAGTGCAAATGAAAATAATGACTGACTGTTTCACACCTCTGACTCAGTAATTGTGGATTTTAGCTCTCAGAATTCCTTTCTGACTGAGATAAGTCATTGCTATGGACAGATCTAATGTCTGAGTGCCTAATGGAGCAATTCTATTCAACTGTGCTGTGTTGAATATACTGTTTCCACACATACATACTTTGACATGCCTTCAAGGGGCCCAAAACCTGCCACACGTAACTAAAGCTGCATAATGAGCTGGTCATGGTTCAAAAGCCATTTGTGGTGTGTTTTCAGATCCTGATGAGTCATCCCTGAGCCTGAATGCTCTGAGCCTGATGAATCATTTGAGATAATTACCTGGGAGTCCTAAGGGTCCAGCCAATCCACATGCAAGAGTCTAACCATGTGATCCCAATGCAGGTATATAGGCTTCTAATGAACGCACCTATTCCTATCTGCTCAATGCTGCTACCTCAATGAGGGTGTTCCTTTCTCTCTGGTAATTATCTCTTGCTTACTTACCCAGCTGTTCTGAACCACTGTTGAATATGTTGCTTGCGTGCATGCATGTATATCTTTGTTGCATCCTTCAGTGAGCATGCAAAGGCAGAGTTTATGTGCAATTAGCATAGTCTGAAAAATGATCCATTAATATTGTATTCATGGAGCCACCAAAAATCGCTGTCCCTTATTCTGGTTAAAAACAACAAAGTGCTAGATGTTGGAGGGGAAAGGGGGAAACATGAACAATGACTATACGGTCACAGGAGCAACAAGAGAGAACTCTACTCATCATCTTGGATGTCTAAACACAAATGCAAAGAGTACAGGGAATTCTGAGAGAATTTTTATGAAAAATGTCACCCCCCCCTTCTTTTTTTCCAGCTCCTATTTTCAACAGCTCATTTGAAAAAGCTCAGGATGGTTAGTTACCTATCTAATTAGGACTCAAATTCCAAATGATTTTCTTTCATTCAGGTGAAGCAAGTCCATTTCATTCTTAGAATCATTATCTCATCTTTAAGATAAGCCTGTCCAGGTGGAGCAATGGAATATTGATCACATTCTTCAAGCAAGTCATTCTTAGTCTGTTGTTGACTCCAAGCTGCCTTAGACAGCTGAGAATCAATATCTGCTAAGTTGCATTGCTGTGTTTAACTGAGTGCATGTAAACTTGCCAGCACTGCTGGTATATGACTGCAGTTTCTTCTGGCTTTTCTGTATATTGTACCCTGTACTGATGATGCACTGTTCAGCCTGGAGGATGCATAGAGGAAGCCTTCTGTGTTGCTGTACCATTACAAGCTGGTCAATTCTCACAAACTAAACAGGGTCAGTGGTGTCAGTACTTGGAGGGAAAAGTCTAGGTAAACCAAAAGTGCTGTAGGAAGTGGTGACAGTGATTCTATAAATGTATATTTGTATTAGGCAGCGCTGTTCTGCTAGATTGTCAAAAGGTATTTAGGTTCCTAACTTCCACTGAAATCATTGAACCTTTGAGGATCTGGTCTAACATAACTAAACAACAATTCAAAAGAGTGAGTGAATGATACTGTATTCACTTGAAACTGCAGGGAGGATTTAGACAGGCAGAATGTAATACCAAGCTAGATTTTGGCCAGGACACAACATTTAAAACCCCTATGCTTGTGAAGAGTTCCATGGAATCTTTAATGAACACAGTCAGTCAGGACCTTGGTTTTAGATATCCAAAAGACAGACAATCTGTATCATAAGCACTATGCAAATCTCCCCATGTATCAAACACATTGTCCTGCAACATCCCTGCTTTTCTAGACCCTAATTAAAGCAAACCAGATTGGCTGTAATCTGCACAAATAACTTGACACCCTCACACTCATTATCACTTGTGACAGAGGCCAGAATTAGAACTTGCTCTCCAGAATGAGGAATTTATGGCCTTGACAATGCACTAACACATCTTCTTTGGAACCAACTTGTGTCATCTAGTTTATATTCAAGACCTTGTTTCAAAAAGTGCTTCATTGTGTCAATTTCCTTTTTCTATCCTTTTGTCACACTGGCCTATGACTGAATTGCATTGCTTTTATCTGGTGCTCTTGTTTTCCTTGATGTTTTCTTCTTAGCCCTTTGGGGGATAGAATTGTAAATAGAAGCTTCACTTTGCCAAGATGAAAGCTTGGAGGTGAAGACTGAGAATATAGCTGAAAATTTGACTCACCACTGCGTCTTCTCGGTGCTTGTGTACTTTTATTAGTCATGTGCATAACTGTTCAGGTGAGACCATAAGGTCTATCAACACTTCTGACCTTCACTCTTTACTTCCCTAAGGCACTGATATGGAAATGATTCATTGCATGGTGCATTTGTGTGTGTCTCACGATGTAGGTATTAATATATCAGTAGCTTTAGAAATATTTGATCAGGTGAACATTTAAAGCTAACAGAGCAGAATGTGAATAAACATATGACTGAAAGTAATGAGTGAAGAGTGAGAACTGGACCTCAGCAAAGGCATAAAAATGCACTGTGGCACCTTTAAAAGTCTCTCTCTCTCTCTCTCTCTACCTGCTATAGTAATCAGAAGCTAAATTCATATTCATAAATACATCATTATATAATATGCAGTGAATTCATTAAAGTGAAATGACAGGCTCTTGTAGGAGCTGAGCTGAGAAATGAGAATTACTAATGAGTTAAAGTTTTTAATTCAGTAAGATCTAGGAGGACTTTGGCCATACCAGTGTTGTAGCAAAGTATCAGTAGGACTTCAGGTTGTGACCTTGCTAACATACTAGCATTTCAAAGGGCAGGCAAAGATTTTGGTAAAATTGTTTGTATAATAAATTGACCAGCTCTTCCATTTTTTGACTCTCAAATTAACAATCAAATGAATAACATGATGTTTCGTTTTGCATTCCGTTCTGTCCTGCAGGATAGAGCTTAAGTGCACTGCTTAGCAATGGAATCCATCTGGTGTAATCATTTTATACTGTCTTGCATAGTAGGTGAGAAAAGTGTGTAATTTTTTTCAATGTTTTAGTGGTTTATTGCACTGTTCGGAATAAGGGTTTTGAGGTTGCATAAAACCCTTTTAGATTTCATTGAAATGACCAGAGCTGAACATTAAAGACAGTACAGTGATGTTTAGTTTTATATACTTACTACAAGTAGTTGTGTATGTCAGTAAGAAAACAGTACATATTAATCCATGCTGCAATAACTTTCCTCAAATCTATCTATATCCCTTGTCTTGATTCTTATTTTTACTAGAGCCCTGTCAGGGCCACCCCTAGACCATGTGGCGCCTTAGGTGAGGAGCATCTTCGATGCCCCATGCATTTGTTAAACTTTTGAATACCTTATTTTTTTATTGCTTTTGTATCCCATTTCACGACTTTGATACATGATTTGCATGCATTATTTATCCGGTCATATAAGACGATAAATTTGCATGCAAGGATCTGTAAATTTGTACTTACTCATGCCATATTTAAACATGTACAAATTCATTTCCTCTGAGCTTATAGAAACTTAATTTTAAGAATAACAGAAATGTACTAACATCAAGAAATTGAATGGTGCACCAACATTGGGTGGGCCAGTCTTAACTATAGTTACAGTAGGTGACAGCCTTAGAATGTTAACCCTCATCCTTTAGTTCAAAAAGTCGCTTTTCTCGCCTCTGCCCTTGCATAGCATCAGAGAGATCCAAAGACTGGCCAATGGCATTTTCAAGTGATCCAATAGTAAGTGATGTCAGTCTCTTGTCAATCATCATCGATTGAACATATGTTTAAATTTGCCTGATCTTCAAAAATAAAAAAAAATCTGCGCTTACCACTCGCGACTGTGACCTGCAGCATGAGTAGAATACTTAAAATTAACCAAACATTAGGAAAAGTGTCCTTCGGCTCTGCATCATGAATGAATTGGAGAACTTGGAGTGGAGAGTTCTTATCATGTTGCAAAATATGATGGATGTTGTCCAAATCGCCATAGAGGTCTTTATTGTTGACGTCTGAACAGTCCCCACGTGTCAGTGTCTGGTGAAGGTGTCCATACAATTGTTCGAGTTTTCCTGTATGTCAGCCACAAAAAAAGAAAACCAGGTCTTTTTGTGATGCTTCATTAAAGGTCTAGAAAACATGACCTATGAGGGAAGATTGAAAAAATTGGATTTGTTTAGTCTGGAGAAAAGACTGACAGAACATAAGTTTTCAAGTACATAAAAGATTGTTACAAGGAGGATGTAAATAGTTCTCGTTAACTGCTGAGCATAGGACAAGAAGCAATGGGCTTAAATTGCAGCAAGGGCAGTTTAGGTTAGACATTAGGAAAAACTTTCTAACTGTCAGGGTAGTTAAGCACTGGAATTAATTTCCTAGGGAGGTTGTGGAATCTCCATCTTTGGAGATTTTTAAGAGTGGGTTTATGGTGATCAGATCACAACACTAAAATTATCGCGACATATTGGGGTGCCATCAGCACCGTCCACAGTCCACCCCCACTCTGCCCCAGGTCCCACCCCTTCCACACTCAGCCCTGCCCCCACTGCACCCTTCCTCAGCTCCTGGCCCCCTGCTGGCTTGCTGCATCCCTCCTCCATCCCCCACCCCACTGCTCGCCTCCTCACTCAGCCCCCACCTCTTCCCACCCAAGCATCCGCCCTCGCTTTGCCCCCATTCCACCCACTTCCCCATGTCCCTGCCCAGGCCCTGCCTCTTCTCCACCACCTCCCCTTCCCTCCTGGAATGCGCTAAGTGCCATCAAACAGCTGTTAGGCATCGGGAAGCACTTGAGGGGGAGGAGCGAGGATGCAGTGCGCTGGGGCGGGTGGGGGAGAAGGAGGCAAGGAGGGGGAGCTTGGCTGTAATTTTTCCCCATGGGTGCTCCATCCCTGGAGCACCCACAGAGTTGGCACTTTCCTCCCTCTTGCCTCCTTAACTGAATATCGGGACAGATGGAGTCCTGATCGTACATTGATCGGGACACGGGACAAAGGGTTAAACTTCGGGACAGTCCCAATCAGGAGATCTGGTCACCCTAAGCGGGTTAGACAAACATCTGTCAGGGATGGTCAAGATAATACTTAATCCAGCCATGAGGGCAGGGGACCGAACTAGATGACCTCCCAAGGTCCCTTCCAGTCTTGTGATTCTGTGAACCTTGTAAATTACTCATGTCTTTTTCCTAGTTAATAAATCTTTAGTTTATTATAGAATTGGCTACAAGCATTGTCTTTGGTGAGAGATCTAGGGTGCACTTGACCTAGGGTGAGTGACTGGTCCTTTGGGACTAGGATCAACTGGAATATTGTTGGGATTTTTGGTGTCAGAGTCCATCTATCACAAAGGCAAGCTTGCCCAGATGGCACAATAGACTGGAGTGCCCAAAGGATCTGTCTGATGCCATGTTAAGGCTGTTACAGCGCTTGAGGAGTTCACAATTGATTTTGGTTGGTCAAATCTAAATATAGAACCTACAACCAGTTTGGGCTTTGTGCCCTGGATTGTAAAAGTCTGCCCTGAGGCTGGTACTCATGTTTGTGAGCCATTCCAGACAGAGTGACACCCTTGTTCACATCTGTGGAGCCCCAAAAATCTGTTGATAGTCACTTTATATCTGTGGATCATATCTGTGTGTTGCGGATCAGATGAGGATACAAATTTTGTAACCGCAGGGGGCTCTACACAGGTGAATGTGGGTACTGGCAGGAAGAACAGCCATCTCCCAGCTTTCATAGCAACAAAATCCCAGTTGCAAGAATTCTTATAGAAAAGCAAACAAACATAATGAACCATAGCCACATTCACAGCACAGTCAGCAGCTCCAAAAGCCCCTGCCACTTGGGATGGTTGATTTACTCTGATATCTGGGAGGAGGCAACAGGTTGGTGAGATGTTCTCACTCATTAAGCCAGTTTGTTGCATATTCCCAAGAGTAGACAAGCTTGTTGAACATCTGATGTCCACAGGAGTTCACGGTCCATCTGGGTTTCCATTTTATAATGGCCACATACATACAAACATCACTCTTATTGATGGGAATGTATCCCTAGCAATAGTCTGGGATGTCTGAATGTTTGCAATCCATGTTGCCTTACATGAAACACGGTCAAACTGAAATTTGGTAGATTCAGAATCTCTGAAAATTCCCTAACGCTGATACTCTTTTCATTCTGCGACCAAAAGCACCCCTGTTTTCACACCTTACACATAATTGTAGTAATCTTTGTGCAAAATATGCCTTGTGAAGTATCATTTTAAAATGAACACACTGATCTTTAAAGTGGGATTCCACAGGGATGTTCTTCTGGATCTGATGGTGTTTAACATTTTGATTAATGACTTGCATATAGGTACAGAGAATATACTGATCAAGTTTTCAGATGACATAAAGTTGGAGGGGAGAGGGTTTGCCAATACTTGGGAGGATAGAGCTAAAAATCAGAAGGATCATGATAAATTGGAGAGCTGGGCTAGAGACGACAAAATGAAATTCAACCAAGACAAATGTAAGGTGCTTCATTAGGCGTGGTGTACACTAGACTTTAGGTTTAATTTAGCAGAGTTACCTCGATTTTAAGCCTGGACCCATCCACACGACGAACTCTTTTTTTCAACTTAAAGGGTTCTTTAAATTGATTTCTTTACTCCACCTTCGACAAGGGGATTAGCGCTGAAATCGTCCTTGCCTGGTCAAATTTGAGGTAGTGTGGACACAATTCGACAGTATTGGCTTCTGGGAGCTATCCCAAAGTGCTCCATTGTGACCACTCTGGACAGCGCTCTGAACTCAGATGCACTGGCCAGGTAGACATGAAGAGGCCTGCAAACTTTTGAATTTAATTTCCTGTTTGGCCAGCATGTTTGTAGAGGTCATCAGCATGATATGCACATTGCCGGGGCACATTGCCCGGCCCGTACTTTGTGAGAAGTCTATGACCATGTCCCTCTCGTCACCACACTGCCGTCCCCTCCTCGCCTGGTTTTGTGCGAAATAATTGTCTGCCGTTGCTGTGACAGAGGGAGGGGCAACTGACAACATGGCTTACAGGGAAATAAAATCAACAAAAGTGGTGGCTTTGCATCAAGGAGAAACAAACAACTGTCACACAGAATGACCCCCTCAAGGATTGAACTCAAAACCCTGGGTTTAGCAGGCTGTTGATTTCACAAAACAAATCCAGTCAATTTCTTGTTTTCATCCATTTATCTCTTACATCTTAGGCTGGCAGCAGATGGTGCAGTAGGACTGCTAGCCGCCATCATCTCCTGGGTGCTCGGCAGAAGATAGGAATGACCTGGCTGAGTCACCCTCATGTCTGGCCAGGCGCCTCTGACCAATCTCACCAAGGTCGACTAAACGAGAACCCAGGAGTACGACAATGATGGCTACCTATCATAATGCGCCTTCTGCTACCAAAAGGCAATGAGCTGCTGCTGTGTAGCAGTGCAATCCCACGTCTGCCAGCACCCAGGAGACGTACGATGACGGTGAGCTGAGCGGGCTCCATGCTTGCTGTGGTATGATGTCTGCTCAGGTAACCCAGAAAAAAAGGCATGAAACAATTGTCTGATGTTGTTTCACGGGTGGAGGGGGGGGCCTGATAACATGTACCCAGATCCACCCATGACACTGTTTTTGCCACATCAGGCATTGGGATCTCAACCCAGAATCCCAATGGGCAGCAGAGACTGCGGGAACTGTGGGACAGCTACTCACAGCTACCCACAGTACAATGCTCCAGAAGTCGATGCTAGCCTCAGTACTGTGGATGCAATCTGCCGACTTAAAGCATGTAGAGCATTTTGTGTGGGGACACACACAATAGACTGTATAAAAACGATTTCTAAAAAAACGACTTCTATAAATTCGACCTAATTTTGTAGTTTAGATATACCTTCAGGGAAGAAAAACCAAATGTGCAAATACAGAATGGGAGAAAATGGGCTTGGCAGCGGCATTGCTGAGAAGGATCTGGGAGTTCTGGTGGATCACAACCTCAACATGAGTCAGCCATGTGATGCTGTTGCAAAAAAAGTAAATGCTATTTTAGGTTGCATTAACAGAGGCACAGCATGCAAGTTAATGGGAGACGATATTACCACTCTGCTCAGAGCTGGTTAGGCCTCAGCTGGAGTATGGTGTCCAATTTTGGACACCAATGTATAGCAAGGATGTTGAGAAACTGGTGAGGTGAGTGACAAAGATGATCACAAGGATGGAATGCAGACCACATGAGCAAAGGTTGAAGAAACTGGGTATGTGTAGTTTGGAAAAGAGGAAATTAAAGGGGGATATGATAGTGGTTTTCAGATACTTGAAATGCAATCATAAAAAAGATGGAGAAAAGTTGTTCTCTTGCCACAGAGGGCAGAACAAGAGGCAATGGGTTCAAACTACAGCATAGCAGATTTAGATTAAATCTCAGGAAAAACTTCCTAACTGTAAGAACAGTAGGACAATGGAACAGATGCCTTGGGAGGTTGTGGAAGCTTCTTCACTGGAGGTTTTCAGAATGAAGATCTGTCTTGGATGATTTAGACACAACAAATCCTGCATCTTGGCAGAGGGTTAGACTAGACGACCTTTGCAGTTCCTTTTAACCCTATAATTCTAATAGTCTTGTGTAATGTATGTACAAAATGCATACTGAGTTATGAACATAAATTGAAATCATGACTACAGTTTGTTTACCAGACAAGTCTGGGGAATGGGTAAAATGGTTTCTCAAAGACCAAGGACAAGCCTACACCCCTAGCCAGGTGTCATCAAAGTTGATTGTCAATCACTTGTCAAGTGGCCATCCTTTGGCAAGGATGGGGTGCGGGAACAGATCAATCTGCATTTTAGCAAACAACAACACAGAACCTCTTTCATCACAAGACTCCATGTCTTCTTCCATACAACTGGAATGAACTTTATCTAGGGATAACCCTCAGGAAAATACATTTTAAAGCATGACTGGACTATAAAAGTGAGGGGCAAAACCACCCCATTCATCTCTTTCACCTAAAAAGGTAAAGGAGCGCCAGCCTCTTGACTCTGGGGAGTGATCCTGATCTGAGAATTTGGTTAGCCATATTGCAGGGTACATGCAGTGAGGATTTTACTTTGAACAAAGTCTAGTTTTGTTAAAATGCTTTCCACCAGGTAAATCTTGCCCTTATTTCTTTTGTAACCATTTCTGACTTTAATACCCAATATTTTTTAAATAAACTTGTTTGGATTAGTTTAGATTAACTACAAAGAGATACTTTTATTCACTTAAAATCTAAGTGTTGTTTCAACTGAACTGTTTGGCAACTCCAAACTATTGAATATTGACACTTTACAAGATCAACGAACCTTTAATATCTGAACTGTCCAGGAGAGGGCTGGACAGTGCAGAACACACATTTCTGGGGAAACTGAGGGCTGGGAGAGTGTGGAGTCACCTTATCAGGCTGATGGGGACCAGCGGAAGTCTGTGGTATTGCAGGCAGGTTCCTGAATCGAAAACATGGAACCAGGGCTGTCTCATACATAGACATTAAGTGATACTTGTTGCTGCCTGTGGCCATCCCAGGCAGAGAGCCACAGAGGCAAGGCAATGCCTTGTAAGACACTCCAGGTTACAGGTTTAAATGGTGATGCAACTCTTTGCTGATCTGGACTGCATCCCAGAACTCCACACATACCTACTGTTCCCAGCTCTCTTCCAGAGGAGGAAGCCGTGCTGCATGCAATGAAAGATGATCTAGGGTTTAAAGCACATGACAGGGACTTCAGGATATGGATTCTGTTCCTATTTCTCCCATAGATTTGCTATGCAGCCTATTGCAAATCTCTTCTAATCTGAGTTTCCCCATCTGTGAAATAGGCCTAATACTTTCCTACCCCAATAGGATGTGAGGATCAATGAATGCTTGAAAAGCACTTTTAGAGCCCCTAACAGATGATGTACAGAAGTGAAAAATATTATGATATTAAGGCACCAAAGATTCCCTCTGTGGAACTCCATCCCTTGGTATCCTCTACAGGCTCATAATTGAAATCTTTAGAACTTGGGCTTTTCTTATGATTCAATAAATCGGTGACTGGTTTTCCATCTTCGTTGTTATCTGCTCTTTATCTGAATTCGTCTTCTCTTTCTTTGCCCTTTGGCTGCTTACATCTGGGTCAGTCCCAGTTTCAGTTTATGCTTTGACCTTCTCGGCCCCACGCCACCATCATCTCAGAGTAGATGCTGATTTTAAACAAGAAACATAAATCATTAGCAATAAAGCAGTGAAGAGAAATTAAATTTGAGTTCATATGTGCAACTAACCTATATTTAATTAAAAGAATTAAAACCTAAAGGACCTGCATCTAATTCAGAGCTGTTAGTCATTAGCTAATTATATAGAACTTAATGGCATTATTTACTGTAGCGGTCGATGAAAAGTACCATGGCAACCCTTGCACTACATGGTCTGATATCCCAGTATGCACCTTTCTGAAGAAATGCAGGCTCAGAATGTTTAATATGCAGCTGTCTGTTTCATCAGTGGCTTTAGGGAAAGGCAGGATTTACCTTCTCCATCATTAATCCTCTGCCTATCAAAATAAATCTCTTCTAGGCTATGATGGATGTATTTTGTTTTGGGGTTTGTTTTTTTGGTAACTAGGTCCCAGGGGATGATGCAAGGGCTGTAATGGGTAAAAAGGAGGTTGAATTGTGTGTGATGAAATAATCATAAAACTGTCAGGTGTTCAGTCTCTACTGAAAGACATCTCCACGGCATTTTGGCCAGTGGTTCTAACTGTGGGGCGTAACTTGAGCCAATAGGAACGTTTCATGTTTTTGGTGAAAAATCTACCTGAAAAACCAAAATATGTTTCCTTCAGAATGCCACTGCGGTGCATCATGCTCCCATTTTCCTCTACAGGTCGGATTCCCAGGTGAGGATTTCTCATTGCATTTCTCATGATGCACCACGGTCTCCCTTCTTGGTGAGAGGAGTGAAGCATCATGGGAATCTGTGGCTGTGGAAAATGTATAAAAGGAAATACTTAGTTCACACAATGCACAGTTATCCCAAGGAACTCATTGCCACAAGGTGTCATGAGGCTAAGAGCTTAGCAGGATTCAACCAAACATTTGGACATTGATGTATTGAGGTCATAAATTGAGGACATCCAGAATGACAAAAGGCTTACAAAACAAAACCAAAAACTCTCCCCTAGACTTTTGGAAGGAAGAGACATCCTTTATGCCTCAGGGGATAAGCCAACCTCTGAGTAATAGATGTAAGGAAGAAACTCTCCTCGTGTTCTGGTTATTATTGCCTACCTCCTGCAGTGTTTGTACCTTTCTCTGTAGCATCTGGCCACTGTTGGAGACAGAGTACTAGACTAGACTCATTAATCTGATCCGTCATGGCAATTTAACGTGTAAAGACCGAGTGTAATATCCTCTGTCATGTGGCTGCATAACATAAGAAGAACGTAAGAACATAAGAACGGCCGTACCGGGTCAGACCAAACGTCTATCTAGCCCAGTATCTGTCTACTGACAGTGGCCAATGTCAGGTGCCCCAGAGGGCGTGAAGCTAACAGGCAATGATCAAGTGATCTCTCGCCTGCCATCCATCTCCATCCTCTGATGAACAGAGGCTAGGGACACCATTCTTTACCCTTCCTGGCTAATAGCCATTTATGGACTTAGCCACCATGAATTTATCCAGTTCCCTTTTAAATATTGTTATAGTCCCAGCCTTCACAACCTCCTCAGGTAAGGAGTTCCACAAGTTGACTATGTGCTGTGTGAAGAAGAACATCCTTTTATTTGTTTTAAACCTGCTACCTATTAATTTCATTTGGTGACCCCTAGTTCTTGTATTATGGGATTAAGTAAATAACTTTTCCTTATCCACTTTCTCCACACCACTCATGATTTTATATACCTCTATCATATCCCCTCTTAGTCTCCTCTTTTCCAAGCTGAAGAGGCCTAGCCTCTTTAATCTTTCCTCATATGGGACCCTCTCCAAACCCCTAATCATTTTAGTTGCCCTTTTCTGAACCTTTTCTAGTGCTAGAATATCTTTTTTGAGGTGAGGAGACCACATCTGTACGCAGTATTCGAGATGTGGGCATACCGTGGATTTATATAAGGGCAATAATATATTCTCAGTCTTATTCTCTATCCCCTTTTTAATGATTCCTAACATCCTGTTTTGCTTTTTTGACTGCGTGGACATCTTCAGAAAACTATCCACAATGATGCCAACGTCTTTTTCCTGGCTCATTGTAGCTAAATTAGTCCCCATCATACTGTATGTATAGTTGGGGTTATTTTTCCCAATGTGCATTACTTTACATTTATCCACATTAAATTTCATTTGCCATTTTGTTGCCCAATCACTTAGTTTTGTGAGATCTTTTTGAAGTTCTTCACAATCTGCTTTGGTCTTAACTGTCTTGAGTAGTTTAGTATCATCTGCAAACTTTGCCACCTCACTGTTTACCCCTTTCTCCAGATCATTTATGAATAAATTGAATAGGATTGGTCCTAGGACTGACTCTTGGGGAACACCACTAGTTACCCCTTTCCATTCTGAGAATTTACCATTAATTCCTACCCTTTGTTCCCTGTCTTTTAGCCAGTTCTCAGTCCATTAAAGGACCTTCCCTTTTATCCCATGACAGCTTAATTTACGTAAGAGCCTTTGGTGAGGGACCTTGTCAAAGGCTTTCTGGAAATCTAAGTACATTATGTCCACTGGATTCCCTTGTCCACATATTTATTGACCCCTTCAAAGAACTCTAACAGATTAGTAAGACACGATTTCCCTTTACAGAAACCATGTTGACTATTGCTCAACAGTTTGTTTTTCTATGTGTCTGACAATTTTATTCTTAACTATTGTTTCGACTAATTTGCCCGGCACTGAAGTTAGACTTACCGGTCTGTAATTGCTGGGATCACCTCTAGAGCCCTTTATAAATATTGGCGTTACATTAGCTAACTTCCAGTCATTGGGTACCGAAGCCGATTTAAAGGACAGGTTACAAACCTTAGTTAATAGTTCCACAACTTCATATATGAGTTCTTTCAGAACTCTTGGGTGAATGCCATCTGGTCCCGGTGACTTGTTAATGTTGAGTTTATCAATTAATTCCAAAACCTCCTCTAATGACTCTTCAATCTGTGACAGTTCCTCAGATTTGTCACCTACAAAAGCCAGCTCAGGTTGGCTGCCATCCATTCCTCATTAGCATGCTGCCAAGTGACATTTCTGTCACTCTGCTCTTAGGCAATGGAGTGCGAATGGCAGCAAAGCCAGAGGAGGAAGTGTCTTCTTTCCCTGGATAAGAGCTTTTTGCCTCATTTTTTCCTATCTGTAAAACGTGGGGTTGTAATACTTGCCTAACCCCACCTCTTAAGGAGTCATTAGTTAATATTTGTAAAATACTCTGGAGATAATGTGATAGCAATGCTTACTACTTAACTCATATAATGTTAGCTCCTTTTGTTAACAGTTATAACTAAGGCTGTGAAAGCAGCAAAGAATCCTGTGGCACCTTATAGACTAACAGACGTTTTGGAGCATGAGCTTTCGTGGGTGAATACCCACTTCGTCAGATGCATGTAGTGGAAATTTCCAGGGGCAGGTATATATAGGCTGTGAGTTTGTCGCAGAGGTCACAGAAGTCACAGATTCCATGACTTTCCATGACCCTTGTGACTTCTGCAATAGCCGGTGTGCCTGGCCTTGGGGCCGCCTGAGCAGAACCCTGGGCCAGTCATGCCAGCTGCTGCTGGGATAGTCTCAGGCTATGGCTTCCCCCTCCCCCTAGCAGCAGCCAGAGTTTGAGTGTGGGAGCAGATTGGGCCACAGGTGGGCGTGAGGGTTCGGGGCAGCGCTTTCCTCCGGGTGGACTCTCTGGAAGCTGCGACATCCCTCGGCTTCTAGGCAGAGGAGTCAGAGGGCTCTGCATGCTGCCTCCGCCTGCAGGCACCACCCTTGCAGCTCCCGATGGCTACAGTTCCTGGTCAATGGGAGCAGCAGAGCCGGTGCTCAGGGCTGAGGCAGCGTGTAGAGCTACCTGGCCACACCTCTGTCTAGGAGCAGAGGGAGAGGGGTGTTGCTGTTTTCGAGGAGGTGTGGAGCCTGCTAGCCCTGGCAGCCCCCATGCCCCAGTACCAGTGGGGTTCCCATGCCATACGCCACCACCTGCCACCACCAGCACCTGCGGTGCCCCAGGCCACTATAACTAATTCTAGTCAGAAAATGGGGTGTGGTGTTTTTTTTTTTGTTTTTGTTTTGTTTTTTGCAATAAGTTCAAACTTTTCATTAGAACACTGCAAACCATGTTTTTGGCTGAAAAGTGAAAAAATTTGGCTTTCAAGTTTTCAGTATTTTGATTGAAAACTCCAAGCATTCCATGAAAAGGAAACACTATTTTCACAACAAATTTTATTTAAGTGAAACCCAATTTTCTCTCAAGAAACAGTTCCTGAGGAAAATGTTCAACCAACCCTAATAATATTGGTAAAGATGAGTTATAAGCTGCAGTGGTCCCTACAGCGGACACGTTCAGTAGCATGGCATCCCAAATCTCACTGGAACCTTTGGGTGGTAGCATAATATAAATGTTTGTTATTATTATTATTAATATAATGCAGTGTTTCTCAAACTGGGGTCGCCGCTTGTTTAGGGAAAGCCCCTGGCAGGCCGGGCCAGTTTGTTTACCTGCCCCGTCCGCAGGTCCAGCCAATCGCGGCTCCCACTGGCCACGGTTCACTGCTCTGGGCCAGTGGGAGCTGCTGGAAGTGGTGCGGGCCGAGGGACATACTGGCCACCGCTTCCAGGAGCTCCCATTGGCCTGCACCGGCAAACCGCAGCCAGTGGGAGCCGTGATCAGCTGGACTTGCGGACGGGGCAGGTAAACAAACTGGCCCAGTCTGCCAGGGGCTTTCCCTACACAAGCGACGACCCCAGTTTGAGAAATACTGATATAGTGTAAGTAAACTTTTATCAAAAGATGCATTTAGTAACACTGTAATCAAAATAAAATGTTAACTCATTTTCCAAGACGTATAAATCATCACAATGGGATATTTTTTGTACAGGGTGCACTAACTATCACTGACCTACAACAGAATTGCAATGGAATTCTTGTATGTTCATAGGTGAACAGCAATAACAAATCAATTGGATGTTGGTTTGAATCTATGAATTATGACATTCTCTTTTTATTACATATTGCAAGGACTTCATCAGGGTCTATAAATCTAGATTTTAGAGACTCTGATATAATCTTTTCCCTTCCAGTTTGTCTGCTGTTGCCAAGAGTCTGTCAGCTATTATCTTACTATATTAATCTTTATAGAATACAATAGAAGTTTATAACAGGTCATGCCATAAAAATACATACAGACATCAACCTGGTTGTATACAAGAATAAATCAATGAAGTAAATGTACACTAACCAAACAGCTGATTGGAAAGATAAGCCATTAATTTGGACTTTAAAGAGTGAGAGGCAATCAGTTTCTTATGCATGCGGTCACTTCTGTAAACACAGGATCGTTAGGATTCATGAAACAATGGGACAGAAATCCTCTTCTTTGAGGATTGTCGGTAGTAATAGGTGATGCACCAAAAGTACCTTTAGGCATTTAAATATCTTTAAAAATCTGGCCCACTCTTCAGTATTAGCTTAACTGTGCTTCCATTAAAGTCAGTGGTAAAACTCTGGTTGATTTCAGGGGAAATAGAATTAGGGCAAGGCCGAGCATTTTTTAAAATCCCAAGTTGAGTTTTGGTTCAGTTCAACCTCCAAGAGTCTGGATGCTTCCAAACCTCATGAATCTGGAAAAACGAGCTGGAAGGTGCATGAGAATAAACTCTCTTTCTTTCTTCCTTCATTTCTCTTTCTGTTTTATTAATGCCAAGAAAGTATCACAGTACAACTTGCAACCCCTTCAAATAGCAAGAGTATCCTAGAGGATGAAGCAAGATCAAATTGGTGATCAATGCAGTATTTTGTCATAAGAAAATTATGAAAGCAGTGTCAGAAAATATTCAGTAGGAATAATGAAATACTAAAAAAGAAAATAAAAACAATAACCCTTAGAATAAAGTTCATTATGTATAAAAAGTAGAAGAAAAACAAGATGTTCAGTGAGTAAAGCACTTTGCCACAGAGCTAAGAAATGAGAGCATTTCATCAATATGCAACCAGCAACAGGGAAGCCTGCAGAGACATTTTTTTAGTCTAGGGTCAAATTTCCAAAATCTGTCATTGAGCCAAAAGGTATTGACCTAGAGCAGGGGTAGGCAACCTATGGCACGCTTGCCGAAGGCAGCAGGCAAGCTGATTTTTCAGTGGCACTCACGCTGCCCAAGTCCTGGCCACCAGTCTGGAGGGCTCTGCATTTCAATTTAATTTTAAATGAAGCTTCTTAAACATTTTAAACCTTATTTACTTTACATACAATAATAGTTTAGTTCTATATTATAGACTTATAGAAAGAGACCTTCTAAAAGCATTAAAAGATATTACTGGCACGCGAAACCTTAAATGAGAGTGAATAAATGAAGACTCGGCACAGCACTTCTGAAAGGATGTCAACCCTGACCTAGAGTCTCCCCAGGAGCAAATCAGTGATTGGGTCCCAGGTGTCTGAACGATCATTAGCTACTATTTCTACAGCTGAGAAGTATGGAATACCTGAAAAGGCCTATCGGAGCAAAGTGGCTATCTAATCAGTAGAGCAACCACAGTATCTAATGACTAGTTTAGACTGGCACAGCTTTAATCACAGAGGACATCATGGCAGATTATGCTCTTAGTCTCTCCTGTGTTCTAGGAAATTTTGCTTGCCATGTAGATTTTTTAAAAATGTGTGAATGTTAGTAGCTCCTGACCAATCTACAGAGAGAGAAATCCTGTCTCCATTGAAGTAAATGGCAATATGTGCATTGACTTTAATAGGGCTAGGATTTCAATCAACCAGCTGGGATTTCAGTCCATTTTAAGCGGATGGGTTTGTAAACTAGTAAACAAGGTATAAATTAGAAATCATCTGTTTTTACCCAGAATGGGCTTCTGCTACTTCCTGTTTCCAGCTGGGTCTGCAATCTCACAACAGCTTTCCTTTTAAAAAATCATCCAAGTTCTGATCTGAGCCAGAACCTGGAAGGTCAGAAGTGTGCAGTTACAGGGGAAACATTTTTAACTAGACCTGCTCAAACACTGAAAGTTCTGTTCAGATTTGGTTTGGATGAAGGTTCAGCTCAATTAGTCTTTTATCTGAACTGGTTCTCCTTTCTCTTACTATAAGGAGCATGGTGTATTAGATATGGTAAGCCACTCCAAAATATATGCATTAACTCTCCTTGTTTATGTCTTAACTGGAAGCAGGTTACATGAAATCAGTATGTGCTCCTACCAAAAGTCAGCGCTAAGTCTTCAGGACACAGCTGATATATTGGCTTGGGTGAGTCCTGGTAAGAAACTTAGCTGCTAAACTCTGGCTAAGATGCAGTCTTAAATGACGTGTGGTTGAGGCGTCATCTTCTTATACATTATTATATTTTCCCCACAGCAATAAGTGGTCAAGAGAAGTGGCCTCCTGCTCTTTGTTAGAGACAAACATTATGGATGCAAGATATTCAGAGTTTTGGAACCTCTCATTTTCCTAATGCTGTGCTGTGAATAGTTTGAAAATGCTAATTATCACATGATTAAAAAAGTGTTCATCTGAATGATGTGATTTTCAAAGTCCAGCTTTTGTAAAGTCATCTTTTCAGATGCCTCAGCCCATTAGGCACCGTATGCCAATGGAACACAGCCAGGTACTATACCACTAAGCAAACTCTAATGATTAAAACACCATTTACTGCACAAAGCTTGAAGCTCTTTATATAATACCATTAGGATCACATACATGCTGAAGTACCAATTCATAGCATGGTAGGATAATGAGCAATCTCAGGCACACATTTAAGTGTAGATAATGAGGCTCCTATTTATTCACATCATTAGTAGTATAAAGGGCCTAAATCATCTCTGTTGCCATTCATCCCATAATATACATCCCAGCACTTTCATTTAAAAAAAAACCTTTGGTCAAGGTTCACTATAATTATTGTGCGAAAGCCTTAGCTATTGTTTCCAACATATCAGGTTTACTTTCCTGAAGGAAAATGGGCTTGGACATCATCATGAGTAATGTATCAACTACGCAAGTTTATTCACTGTTGAGCCAGCTCATCCTACTGTGAAAATAATGGGGCTCCTGACTGACCTTGTGTTTCAGAGTTCATGGGTAGGAAGCTTCTTTTAAAGAGCATTTGACTTTCAACCAGAAACTATATCAACAGTTAGCTTTAGACAAAATGAAGGAATTGAAATAAACCTCTGCATGGGCAAGTATGTCTTAATATTCCCTCTGGGATACAGTCCTGCAGCAATAATCATTGACTTCAGATGTAGCTTTTGAGATGAGGATTTTCAGAATTCTGGAGTGAATTATCAAACTGTTGCAAAGTCATGTGGCTCCAGCTATCTTTAGGCTCATTTTTCAACACCTATAGTTGACAGCACTCATCACAAAGAGTCAGTTAAGGAAATGATAGGTTTACAGCTTCCTGACATTAACAGGACCACTCAAGTTGGAGCCCAAAGATCTTAAATCTTCCCTAAACTGTTCTAAGATGCCTGATGCAGACAAAAAAACCCACTTGATGATACTTGAAAAAAATTAAAAGATCTGTATGCAAATCTGGAAACAAGAAACTAATAAGCAGACTATAAACACCCAGATAAAAAAGGCAGTTCTTGACCTGGCTCTGACACGGATTCCCTTTGTCGCCTGGGGTAAATCACTTCATATCTCTGCCTCAATTTCCTCGTATATAAAATGGGGATAATAATTAACTTACCTCACAATAATGTTGTACGGCTAAACTCTTTAATGTCTGTAAAGTGTTCTGAAGTGCTCTATAAATGATACTTACAGAGGAAGGATGGTCTTGTGGTTACAGCACAAGCCTCAGAGCTAGGAAGTTGCGGTTCTGTTACTGGCTTTGTCCTAGAAGCCTTATATGACATTGAATGAGTGATGTAAGGGCCAAATCTTTGGAGGTTTGTGCCATATTTTGAGACTTAGGATATGTCTACAGTGCAATCACACTGTGTGACTTCAGCTCATGCAGACATAGCTAAAGTTAAAACAAATACTGGCTGGAAAATTGGGGGACAGCTTTTCCATTCTTGTTAGAAATCAAGTAAGGCAATATACTTACACTTGAATGGGAAAAATTGAGTTTGTGTCTGCGTTGCCTCTGGGGCAGGAAAAGTAGAGGTCGTTGCACTTAAAAGCCTGGAACCATGAAACAAATAGATACATTTTTTGTACAAGATTCAGATTCTAGCAACGTGGTGGGATCCAGACAACAAAACTGGATGAAGGGCACCACTGAGGTGGCAGGCACTTGTAGATTCTGTTCCATGTAGAAAGACTTGTTAAAATGCTATAATAAAATAATAATGATCATATTGTTTCACTCATGTTAAAATCCATTCCTGCTGAGGGCCATAGACTTTCATCGAACCCCAGGTTCTCAAACACTATGTATCAAATTCCAGGATAGACTCCCCTGCCTGAAAAATGTAATTTGAAGACACACTCTCAGGGCCAATCTGCTATTTAATAAATCTTTTCTCTACCTCTCTTCCCAAAGACAATACTCTGTTTAAAAAAAAAAAAAGGATTTTAAAGGGCCAATTTACCTATCCCCATTCATGTGGCTTACTTGCCATATAGCATATTATTAAAGTTAATTCTTTGCACTGTATGCACCTTTCATCTCAAGACTTCAAAGCCCATAACAAACATCAATTATTAAGCTTCACAATACTTGTGTGAGACACAATAGTGAAGCAGGATTACTTCACTTTAGTGGATGGGTAACTTAAAACAAAGAGACAATCCCTGGAGCTAGAAGTGTACTTGAAGTAATACTAGCTACCGAATGCATGGCTTCCATCTGTCAAGGTCTACAGTTTGGTTCAATGGCTTTCTGCACACCCCATTATAAAAGTAGTTCTAGAGCCCCTGAAGCAAGGTTGAGTGAGGTGCTCAGGATCACACAGCAGGTCAGTGGCTGAGCTGACAATAGAATCATTGAATCCTTGCTCTAGCCACAAGATGACATTAATTTTGTCAAGAATTTTGGAATGGATCTACCTATTAAAAATGCTGTCTGTTTTTTTTAATAGAACTGGTTGAAATTTGTTCGCCAAAAGTTTTTGGACAAAATGACTTTTTAAAGAAAACTAAAATTTTGTAGAATTTTTCATCTTAGTTGAATTTTCTAGTTTAAAAACAAACACAACAGAAACTGAAAACCAAAATTTGTGGCAAAATTTTTTTGGATTTTGTTTTTTGAAAACCAAAAATCTTTACCCAAAATGGCTTTTGAAAACCGAATACTTTCAGAGTTTTGGCTTTTGTTAACAAGACCAAAAATATTTTGTAGGGGTTTGTTTTGGTTTTTTTTACTTTTTCTTTTTAAAATTTCTTCCCAAAATCAAATTGACCAGCTCAGATTCTCTTCTTCTTCTAATTGTCAGTTTTGTTTTGCTTTTGGTCAACTTTTCCTTCAGGCTTTCTTCAGCTCTCACAAAGTGGCCTTGGTTTAGGAAAATACAAGGAAATGGTTACATCCAAATATAATCTGTCTTCATTTAATTTGAAAAGAACTACATGAAAATATTTTGGGCCAGATCCTTAGCTGGTGTCCATGGATACAGCTTTATTGACTTTAGTGTATGTAGACTGATTTCCCCAGCTGAGGTTCAGGCGTAGCTACATGTAGACTACATCTACAATATAGGCACTACGGTGGCACAGCTACAGGGCTGCAGCTGGGCCAGTGTAGCATCATAGTGTAGCCGCTTCCTACCATCTCTGTAGTTAATCCATCTCTCCAAGAGGTGGTACCTAGCTTGATAGAAGAAGTCATCTGTCAACCTAGCAGTATCTGCCCTGGGAGTTAAGTCGGCTTACCTGCATTGCTTAGGAGGGTGAATTTGTCACACCCCTGAGCAATATAGCTAAGTTGACCTAAATTTTAAGTGAAGACCTGTCCATGTACTGCTGCTGTAACTGGTTTTAGGCCATTTAGAACACATTTTGTAATGAAATAAAACCAAACTAAATGAACACTCTGGTTGTCAGAGTCCAGATTGCTAAAACAACCAATTTTTAGATAAATGAGCCTTTGAAAGAACCTTAAAGCCCTTGCCTCCACCTACCCACCTTTCAATAAAGAACATCACTGATATGTTCAACTTTATTTTTAAAGAGGAAAAATATAGGGCCTGATTCTACAGTGCTTTACACCTTGTGTAGGCACTCTCATCTGTGTAAATGCTACAAAATCAGTGTGGGAGCAATTCACACCCACTTTAAACAAGGATAAATGACTACACAAGGGAGTGTAGAATCAGGCCCGTAATTGTATTCTGATCCTTGTGTTTTGTATGCCAAGTTTCAACCAAAAGCAGTTTGTCACACTGTCTAGAGTGGCTCACAACTAAGTGCGTCAGTCTCAGCTCAAACTATCAGAAAACAGGGCGGACACCCCAATCTGGTGCAATTTCTATAATTAGATTTCACCAAGCCAGTGACAAATGGACCACTAAAGCAGTATTACAATGGAGTCACAGACTGTCCCCTTGGGCTCTCCAGCCTATCTTGCTATCCAGACAAACTGGATTTTGTGATAAAAGATTATACAGTTACTCCTCACTTAATGTTTAGTTATGTTCCTGAAAAATGTGACTTTAAGTGAAACAATGTTAAGCGAACCCAATTTCCCCATAAGAATGAATGTAAATTGGGGGGGAAGGGAAGTTAGGTTCCAGGGAAATTATTTTTGGCCTTACAGTACAGTACAATAGTTGGGAGGTGCCCTCTCCTTACCCCACACAGGCACCGCCCACTGGCACTGGAGACAATGAGGCAGGCAAGGAGGCTGTTGGTGCTGTAGGCTAGGAGATGCAGTTGCACAGCAGCAGCAGCAGCTTCCCCTACTCTGCAAGCACCAGGGGCGGGGCTCAACCCTTAGCCCGCCCATGCCATCCCTTCCCCCAAGCCCCCACCCTTAACCCTTAACCGCCTCTTCTCTCCCCCCTCCCCCTTTACTCCGCATACCACATCCTCACTCCTCCCCCTCCCTCCTGCCCATGGCAATCAGCTGGCTTGTATTTTTCAGGGGGCAGGAGGGAAGGGAGAGGAGCGAGGACTCGGCGTGCAGGCTCCTCCTCCGTCCCTTGCCTCCTGAACACCGGAGGCAGGGGAGGGAGGGGGATGCCTGTGCACCGTGTCCTCGCTCCTGCCCCCTTCCTCCTGAACATCGCAAGCCAGCTGATTGCTGGGAGTGGGGGGGGGATGAGGGGGAAGGCTTTGATCCACGGAGTCTGCCAGCGGGAGGCATTGGGGGGGTGTAGGGGAGCCGATAGGGGGGCTGCCAGCTGTGGACAAAGCAGGCAGCCAAATGATGTTACAGTGAAGCATTATACAATTTTAAATGGAGCATGTTCTGTAACTGAGCAGGGATGTAAGATCAAAACACTGTTAAGTGAGAAGACGTTAAGTGGGGAGTTACTGTATAAACCAAAAATCATATCACATTAGGTTATTCCCAATTCCAAAGGATCAGTCAATTACCCCAAATCAATTGATACTCTGGATTTTACACCAAAACAATACTGGTAGCCAATTCTCTGGTAAACTAACTAAAGATTTGTTAGCTAAGAAAGAGAAATGAGGTATGGAGAGGTTACAGTTCGAACTTTCTGTGGAAAGAGACAGGGAGCCAGCAAAATGACTTGAGGGTGGGGGTGACATGGCCAGAATGGCAGGGAGAAGAATATTATTTTAGATTTTAAATGTTGTATTAATTAAAGAGGGGAGAGGAACTAGAGGAATAGGACAAATGAGAGGCAACCATGGTGTGTTTCAGAGGTTTGCCATTGGAGGGAGGGGGGCTGGGGTAGATTTTAGAAACGTTATCAAAGGAGAAGTGACAAGGGGTGATATCCTGGCTCCAGTAAAATCAATGGCAAAAATTCCATTGACTTCTATGGGGCCAGGATTTCACCCATAATTCTTCAGGCAGAGGAGAGAAGAAAAGAAGGGAGGATTCAGGTAACCCCAAAGACATGAGGCTGAGTGATGAGAGAACAGTGGAGTCCACCATAATGGAGACAGGATAGTGGCAGAAGAGAGACTAGGGAGAAATATGAGAAGTCTGCATTTTTGCCATGTTACTTTCAGGAATTGGATGGAAAGAGGAGAGAAGCAAGCTGAGACGATAAAAAGCAGAATAATTTTGCAAGTTAACCTTCACCACCCTGCTGTACTAGCAACAGAATGTAAAAAAGGAGCAGAGATGAAAGCCCCTGATTGAATCTCTGAAATGCAAACTCTGCGTTCAGATGTGGATTCTGTTCATACTCCATTCATATGAACTATTATAATAATTCCTATTCTGCAGTATTAGCATGCTTCTTATCTAGTCCCTTATGATTCTCTGTAAGATTTAACAGCGCAGCTTACCTTTCTCTCTTTTTTCTTAGACAAAAAATATGATATTCCCCCTAAAGTTTTCTTCAAAAGTGTCCTACCAAGAAGAAAATGGGGGTAGCCTCTGGGATCTGCTTGGGTGGGAGCAGGGAACTATCAGTAAAAATCTAACTGGAAGGATGTCTTCTGTGAACCATTATGTATGGTGTCATAGAAAGACTGTCCGAATGTACAAATCTTCCCCCTCTAAAGAATAACAAGTTTTAAAGAAGGACAAGGGAAAAGGAAGCAGAGTTTAAACAAACATTCATTAGAGCACTGAAAGCATTTCAAGTCTGTTCAGAATCTTCCTACCAGCCACGGCATTTTAAATTTCAGAATTAATTGTCAGCCTTAAAAAATAGGTGCTCTGTTTGGTGCCCAGAATTATTACAGTTATTGATTGTGGGCAGCATGCTCATCTCTGCACATGTTATGGCAGCCATGACTCCTGCCTCAAGGAACTTGTAGAGACATGTGGCTTAAACACATGCTTAAAGTTAAGCACCTGCTTAAAATATTGCTCATGAGGGGTAGACTTACATGTGCTTAAATGCTTTGCTGAATTGCGGCCTCAGGAATTACTCTTTTGGTATGTGCAGCAAAGAGTCCTGTGGCACCTTATAGACTAACAGACATTTTGGAGCATGAGCTTTTGTGGGTGAATACCCACTTCGTCGGATGCTTGTCTTTTGGTATTTATTCTAAATTCACTCTCATTTTAATTATCTTCCTAGATGTCTGATGAAAGACCTTCAGCACTAATTATAACTACTTAGCTATAGTAAGAAAATTTAATAACAAGGTATCAGTGTGGTTTTAATCCTAGATTCCTGTTTTACAGATATGTGATTATCCCTCTTCTGCCATTACAAGAGCATGTGAGGGCCACAGATGGAGCTAAAATTTACCTTAAAGAAACGCTCTTATTCTGGCTGCAGCTCTATTTTGTAAAATTCCCTCTCTACAGATCAATATTTCCATTTTACAATTAAGATAGTGTAGAAATATTTCCTCCTATTAACTTACTCATTCCACTTACATGGTTCCTAATATTTCTACTAGTTTTAAGTTAACTGCTATTTTTATATCCTTTTCCTCTTATCCACTATTGTCTAACGGAAACTATCTTATACACTGACATAATCAGATTCCAAGCAACTTCTTTAATCTGAGTTGATTTCAATTCCTTTTGTTCCACCCCATGATATATTGTTTGTTATGTCTATGTGCTGCAGAACTTCCTACGATTGAGTGCTTCAAAGCCTGACATCTTTCTTCTAAGTTTAAAAAAATAATCCCATCTACCCATGTCTCTGACTTCACCTGATTCTCCTCTCACTTACACTGATGTAAAATTGTAAATGGGAACAGAATCACGTCCTTTCTTTTCTCCCCGAGGCAGAAATATTAATTGCTGTGAACTCCAGAGGTATTCTTTCCTGATGAGTAAATCTGCTTATCACCATCTTCAGACATTGCCAGCATTCACTGACTATACCTCTGCTGTCATTGAGCACCAACCCCTGTCTCCAGCCAGCCCTGCACCCCCTTCCCTGTCTCCAGCCAACCTCTGCTGCAACCCCCTGCCTGAAGCCAGCCAGTCCTGCACTCCTTTGTCTCCAGCCCTGCCAACCCATGCCGCACCCCACCGTGGCCCTGCCTGAAGCCAGCCAGCCCGCCCATCCCACATGCCGTCTCCAGCCTGCCCCAGGGCCAGTGCAAGCATTTAGGCGAACTAGGTGGTTGCCTAGGGCGCCAAGATTTGAGGGCGCCAAAAAGCGGTGCCCTCAAAAAATTTTTAAATGGTTGCAGCTGCTGCTGCTGGAGAGGCAGTCTGAGCTGCCCGCAGCAGCAGCTGCCTGCAGCGGGCAGCTCGGGGCGCCCCCGGGGTCAGGGCGCAGCCGCGGAAGCTCGGGGCGCCCCCGGGGTCAGGGCGCAGCCGCGGCAGCCCGGGGCTCCCTCTGGGGTCAGGGCGGCAGCCTGGCAGCCCGGGGCTCCCTCTGGGGTCAGGGCGGCAGCCCGGCACCCCAGGGTGCCCCCGAGGTCAGCGCGCCACTGCCCGGCAGCCCGGGGCACCCCCAGGGTCAGGATGCCGCTGCGGCAGCCCGGCACCTCAGGGCGCCCCCGGGATCAGCGCGCCGCCGCAGCAGCCCAAGGCGCCCCCCGGGTCAGCACGCCGCCGCGTGTCAGCCCAGCAACCCGGGGCACCTCCGGGGTCAGGACGCAGCCGCGGCAGCCCAGGGTCCCCCCGGGGTCAGGGTGGCAGCCCGGCAGCCCAGGGCGCCCTCCGGGGTCAGGGCACCAGCGCTGCAGCCCAGCAGCCCAGGGCGCCCCCGGGGTCAGGAAGCCACTGGCTGCCCAGCAGCCCAGGGTGCCCCCCAGGTCAGGGAGCCGCTGCGGCAGCCCGGTAGCCCAGGGCACCCTTGGGGTCAGCGCGCTGCCGCGGCAGCCCAGAGGTTCAGGCTGACGGTGGCTGCGCTGACCCAGGGGAATCCCTGAGCTGCAGGCAGAGGCTCAGAATCCTCTCCCTCCCAGAGCAGGGACTCCAGCCTCTGCAATTTTTCTTGTTGCCCGGCGCGGGCGCCGGCGGCTGGGCAGAGCTGCGCAGCTCTGCTTAGGGCATGTGGCAGGGGCCCTGCGACAGGGGTGCAACACCAGGGCTTCGCTTCTGGAGGAAAGCCGCGTCTGCCCCCTGGCTCAGCCTCCACGTCAGCCCCAGCGAGGGGCACGGAGAAGAAAAAAGCCTCAGCAGTGGTCTGGTGGAGCGGAGGAAGAAAGAGGACCCTAGCGCTCATGCATTGGGCAAGGTAAGCAAGTGCCTCCCCATGGGTCAGCCTCAGGTGTCTGTGCTCCTGCCCCCTTGGTCCTTAGCTGGTCCCTGCTCCTGCTCCCCTTGTGCCTGGACAGCTGGAGAGAACAGCAGCCTGCAGAGCTGAGCTGCCCCAGTGCCCCCAGGCACCCCCCTGACCCATCCTCCCCACAGCCCTGACCCCCAGCTCCGAGCCTAGTCCTTCTGAGCTGGAAACCCCCTCGACCTCATCCCCCCACAGCCCTGACTCCCAGCTCCGAGCCCAGTCCCTCTGAGCTGGAAACCCCCTCGACCCCATCCCCCCCACAGCCCTGACCCCCAGCTCCGAGCCCAGTCCCTCTGAGCTGGAAACCCCCTCGACCCCATCCCCCCCACAGCCCTGACCCCCAGCTCTGAGCCCAGCCCCTCTGAGCTGGCATTTGGGGGGGGGGGGGTGCGCAAGATGGAATTTTCGCCTAGGGCGCAAAATATCCTTGCACCGGCCCTGGCCTGCCCCACACCCCTTGCCCAGCCTGCAGGCAGATCCTACCTCCAGCCACCTCCCCCACTCCTCCAGTCAGCCCCATGTCCACTAGTGCCCTCTAGTTCCCAGGGAAGTAACCCTGCCCACCTGCTTCAATGAGGTGGGCAGGGAGCAGCTGGGACCCACACGTGCACCCTAGCACACCCTCAGGGAGTGGCGGAGCTCATTTCTAGTTCAGACACATCTTTTTAAAAAAGAACTTTAGGTAGGGTTAACATACATCTGTACTTTCCTGGACATGTCAGGCTTTTTGGATCTTAAATCGCCATCCAGGAGGAAAATACGGACGTATGGTAACCCTATTTGTACAAAAAATACATACTGTGGCAGAACTTTTTATAGGGAACTGGTTGCTAAGAAATGAAAGGCTTTTTTTTACATTTTTTTTTCTTTCAGTCATCCCTGCCAGGGCCCCTCCGAAAATGTTCTAATTGGGCCCCGCACTTCCTAAAGATGGCCCTGCCAGCTGCGGATGGGATTCAAAGGATCTGGGCTCCCCACAGCTGTGGCCGGGATTCAAAGGGTTCTGAGCTGCCTGCAGAGATTCTCAGCCGTGGCTGAGATTTAAAGGGCTCAGGGCTCCCCGCCACTACGGGCAGCCAAGAGCCCTTTGAATCCCGGTGGCGGCTCCAGCGGATGCGCTGGGGCTGGGATTTAAAGGGCTCAGGCTCCCATCAGCAGCAGGAGCTCTGGGCCCTTTAAATCCCTGCCCCAGCCCCGCAAAGCTCCGGGTTCCCGCAGCTGCCGGAGCCCCGGGCCCTTTAATTTGACCCTGAGGGCTCCCAGCCAGCTCTTCAGCTGGGAGCCACTGGTTGATTTAAAATCAAGTATCACCTCCCCACCCCCAACCTTCCTTTTTGGCCTACAGCTGTTTTGGTGGGGCAGCACTGGGAAAGGAGGGTTTGTTTCTGCAGGGCTGGGCGGTGCTGGAGCAGAGTGTTTCCGCTGGGCCGGGGGGTTCGGCCCTCAGCTGTTTTCTTTGGAGTAATGTGGCCCTCGCCGCTTTACAAGTTGTGCAGGCCTGATTTAGTTGGTGTTGGTCCTACTTTGAGCAGGGGGGTAGACTAGTTGGCCTCCTGAGATCTCTTCCAACCCTGATATTCTATTAGCCTCCTGAGATCTCTTCCAACCCTGATATTCTGTTATTCTAACTCTTCCCCTCCCACTCCTCAGCCACTTACATTATTCACTTTAGCTTGATAATGATGCTAAATATTATCCACCTTCCTATTCTCCCGTCGCTAAATCTCCTCATTTTTCTCCCTCTCTGAAATTAGTCAGTAACAACATTTTCTTGCTTCCTAACTGCTTTTAAATTCCAACTCTCTTCTTTCATGCTACTTAATCTTCAGAGATTGTTTTCCTTTGTCCTTTTGGCTCTATTTATGAGATGATTAACACTCCAGAGCCAATTATATCAAGGGACTTGTTTACATCATACTGTTCCTTTCACTTCGAGTTTGTAGTGTAGAAGAAAACTTATGCTTGTTTTATAACTTGGCTAAGACCTTATAGCAGGGTGCTGGTGCAAAAGCATCTAATTAGCTCCTGCCTGGCCAGCTCCAATCAAGGGAAGCAGATTGGGGCTGATGGAAAAGGCCTGATGCCGGACTGAGGATTGGCAACATCTGCTGGCCTGACAAGCCCAGGGCTACAAAGGCTGGGAGGGAGCCAGAAGGCAGGGGGCACCAAGGGAGAAGCCAGTCAGGGAGGGAGCTGTGCTAGCTGAAGGCTGACTCTGCCTGTAAAGCTTGTATATAGATGGACACTGGTGGTGGGACAACCTTAGGTAAACAAAAACACAGGTGTTGCACAACTCTGAAGTCTCTCTGAGCCTTACTGGGGAGAGCAGGCAGGCCCCAGGAAGAGGGGCAGGTCATGAACCCTGTTACAGGCCTTAATCAGCTTGTACTAAAACTGAACACCACAGACTTCCATGGTGCCTGACATTTTAATTCTTTGCAAAATGACATTTTTTATGGATTTTTATTTGCCCTGATCAAAGCAACCACAATCATTGTATTCTAGAAGCAGCCTTACAGAGAGCTTTTTCTATACAACGTTTCCTTCGCTTAGAACAGGACTTCTTTACATAATGTAATTCTAGTACAGAAACCTGTGTCATGGGCTATCTGCCCTATTACTGAAAATCCTGTAAGAAAGACCACCACTTAACCCATGTAAGAGCATTTCACGCCCCACTTGGCACGACCATCATTGCTTTCATGAAAAAGTAATAATAGGGAAAATTTTAATGTACATTTAGCTGCTTTTTAATGACATTTTGCAGCTGGAAATAAGGAGAGAGCCATCTTCGTGTGACCAGCCAGCAAGGGAAGGTGATTAGTGGAGCACAGTTTGAGAACCGCCGGCATAGAGCACCACAGAGCAAAAGGTTCCCAAATCAAATGTCTGGAGATGCTTCTGTAGCGAGAAGTAGTGCAGTGAAAATGCCTTTAGGTATGGAGGATTAGAAATAATTATTTAGAGAAATTAGTTAAAGGAGTAACAATTTTTCTGTAAACTTTTTTTAAAGAATGCAGTGAATGGAGGAGCTATTCATTAGCCACATCAGACACTCCAATATGATTGTATGTGTTGCTGGAATAATGATACTTCATGGATCACTGAATGAACTTGGTGTCATCTCATGTCTCACCGTGCAGTGGAGGCATTCACTTATCCAAGCACAAGGAACAATTCTGTTTAAATAAGACACAGTTTCTTGAGGCTGGATATTTATTACTATTTCCAAGGCCTGATCCTGTGTTGTTGTTGTTTAAATGTATTGTCATAGTAGCGAGAAGCGCTGGTCATAGACCAGGACTCCACTGTGCTAGGTGCTGTACAGACACGAGATTAACCCTACCCCAAAGAGCTTACGATCTCAGGGTCTGTCTACAGTGGAGCTGGAGGTGTAATTTCCAGCTCGGGTAGACATACGTGCACTAGCTTTGGTTGAGCTAATGTGCTGAAAATAGAAGTGTTGACATGGTAGCGTGAGTGGTGGGGCAGGTTAGCCCCCTGCATACAATCCTATTTGAAACCCTAGATATGTACTTGAGCAGTTAGCCCATCCCAATATTTGTGCTGCAGTGGCTACATTACTATGTTTACCCACTAGCTTCATTGGAGCTAGCATGGGTGTGTCTACCTGAGTAGGAATTTACAGCTCCATTATAGGCAAGAGACAACAGATGGACATAGACAGATGCAGGAGTACGAGGAAACAATGGGACAATATTATCTAAACAACCAAGACAGATGGAGGAACGGGTAGAACATACAAGCAGAGTGAACAATGTGATGGCGGCAAATCTCATTTTAGTTCCACGATCTTAGGAGGGGATCAGCTAAAGGGGAAGGGAACAGAATGAGGGGGAAGGGCAGGAGAATGTGACAGGGTGTTCGCTCCATACCACCCTTGGAAACATTAATGAGGCTGAGGGGTTGGGGGATAATTAACAGCTAGGCCACACCTGAGGAGTAAGCAACCCCTGATTGAGAATAGAGCCCAGCTGAGAAGAAACAGGCAGAGCCATGATAATGCCAGAAAGTTCGCAGCAGAAGGGGGCTGAAGTCACCCTCTAGCTGTAGAGTGCGAGAAGAAGAAACCAGGGGAAGAACTGAAGCCCTGGGGTCCTGGCCCTAAGAGAAAGGTGTACCCAGAGGAGGCTGAAGAACACCTCTATCAGATTCTATGCCTCTGTCAGGCTAAGTAGGAGCAGCCTCCCAAGGAAACAGTAGAAAGGTGTAGGACAGTGCAGACCTTGGGTGCTGGTTGTAGGGTCTCTGGGATGGAACCTGGAGTAGTGGGTAGGCCTAGGTTCCCCTACCAGCCACTGGGGAAGTGGCACAGACCAGGCAAAGCAGCAGAAGACTGCCTAGGACAGTCATCCAGTGGGACTTGAATCGCCTGGAAGGGGACAACACCCAGTGGCCTAGACAGAGGGCTAAGCCATGAAGGGAGAGCACCATGACTCTCACAGAGAGAGAGACTGCAGAGTGTGCAATGAGTGGCAGACCTGGAGGAGTTAATGCCCAGAGTAGCCAGGAGGAGGGTGAGTGGAATCCTGTTACAGGGAGGAAAAAGTAGGAGGGGCAGGTGTGGTGTGAAGCTGGGGACTTGAAGCAAACATGCTATAAACACAGGGCAGAGAAAGTCAGAACAACTTATAGCACGCGTCGGCAGCCTCTAGCACGCAGCTCGCGAGGGTAAGCACCCTGGTGGGCCAGGCCAGTTTGTTTACCTGCTGTGTCCGCAGGTTCGGTGGACTGCGGATCCCACTGGCCGCAGTTCGCTGTCCCAGGCCAATGGGGGTGGCAGGAAGCACCACAGGCCGAGGGATGTGCTGCCCGGGGCTTCCCGCCTCTTGCATTGGCCTGGGACGGCGAACCGTGGCCAGTGGGAGCTGTGGTCCGCCAAACCTGCCGACGTGGCAGGTAAACTGGCCCAGCCTGCCACGGTGCTTACCCTGGTGAGCTGCATGCCAGAGGTTGCTGACCCCTGATTTATAGTTTAGGCTGGAATGTCCAGCTTTGGCTGCTTCTGGTTCAACCAGCTGAAGCCTCTGGCTGGCTGCTCTTTGCAGTTCTCCCTCAAGGCCACATGGCAGGGTCAGAGAGAGGGGAGGCAGCGCCTGAGTCCTAGCGCCTCCACAGTGGGTGGGTGGGGCGTCTCCTCTGCATAGTTATGGGTGCTGGGAGGAGGGTGTCATAAACAGATAGCTAAGGGTTAATGTCTCTTTCACCTGAAGCACCTGACCAGAGGACCAATCAGGAAACTGGATTTTTTCAACTTTGGGTGGAGGGAATTGTGTCTCTGTGTCTTTGTTTTCTGGCTGCCTGCTTTCTCTGAGCTTTGGAGAAGTAGTTCTACTTTCTAGTCTTCTGTTTCTAAGTGTAAGGACAAAGAGATCAAATAGTAAGTTCTATGGTTTCTTTTCTTTGGTATTTGCATAAATATAAGTGCTGAAGTGCTTTGATTTGTATTTTTTTTAAATAAGGCTGTTTATTCAATATTCTTTTAAGCAATTGACCCTGTGTTGTATCATCTAATACAAAGAAAACAGGTCCAATCCTTCTTAGGCTTGGCCGGATACTACAGGCGATTTGTACCCCACTACAGCCAAATCGCTGCCCCACTGACCGACCTGACCAAAAAGACCCAGCCAAATGCAGTTAAGTGGACTCATGAGTGTGAAAAGGCCTTTACCCAACTTAAGGCAACGCTCATGTCGGACCCTGTGCTCAGGGCCCCGGATTTTCACAAGCCATTCCTAGTAACCACAGATGCATCTGAGCGTGGTATAGGAGCAGTGCTCATGCAGGAAGCAACAGATCACAACTTCCATCCTGTCGTGTTTCTCAGCAAGAAACTGTCTGAGAGGGAAAGTCACTGGTCAGTCAGTGAAAAGGAATGCTATGCCATTGTGTACGCCCTGGAAAAGCTACGCCCATATGTTTGGGGACGGCGGTTCCAACTACAAACTGACCATGCTGCACTAAAGTGGCTTCATACTGCCAAGGGGAACAACAAGAAACTTCTTCGTTGCAGTTTAGCTCTCCAAGATTTTAATTTTCAAATTCAACACATCACAGGAGCTTCTAATAAAGTTGCTGATGCACTCTCCCGTCAGAGTTTCCCATAATTCAGTAGTTAAAAAGTGTTCTTAAAATGTACAAGTCTGTTAGTTATATACTTAGGAGTATATGTAAAGGTGTATGTGTTGTATTAATCTGTTTATTTTCAAGTTCTAGAAGGAAATCGCCGCCAGTGAGATTCCCCACTGTCTGCAATTTGGGGGGCGTGTCATAACAGATAGCTAAGGGTTAATGTCTCTTTCACCTGAAGCACCTGACCAGAGGACCAATCAGGAAACCGGATTTTTTCAACTTTGGGTGGAGGGAATTGTGTCTCTGTGTCTTTGTTTTCTGGCTGCCTGCTTTCTCTGAGCTTTGGAGAAGTAGTTCTACTTTCTAGTCTTCTGTTTCTAAGTGTAAGGACAAAGAGATCAAATAGTAAGTTCTATGGTTTCTTTTCTTTGGTATTTGCATAAATATAAGTGCTGAAGTGCTTTGATTTGTATTCTTTTTAAATAAGGCTGTTTATTCAATATTCTTTTAAGCAATTGACCCTGTGTTGTATCATCTAATACAAAGAAAACATTTGTACTTATTTTTCTTTCTTTTTATATAAAGCTTTCTTTTAAGACCTGTTGAAGTTTTTCTTTACTTCAGGAAAATTGAGTCTGTACTCACCAGGAAATTGGTGGGAGGAAGAAATCAAGGGGAAATTTGTGTGTTGGATCGCTAGCCTGATTTTGCATTCCCTCTGGGGAATAGGAAAGTACTTTTTGTTTTCAGGATTGGGAACAGAGAGGGGGAGTCTCTCTGTGTAGTTTCACAGAGCTTGTGTCTGTGTATCTCTCCAGGAGCACCTGGAGGGGGGAAGGGAAAAAGGATTATTTCCCTTTGTTGTGAGACTCAAGGGATTTGGGTCTTGGGGTCCCCAGGAAAGGTTTTTCAGGGGGACCAGAGTGCCCCAAAACACTCTAATTTTTTGGGTGGTGGCAGCAGGTACCAGGTCCAAGCTGGTAACTAAGCTTGGAGGTTTTCATGCTAACCCCCATATTTTGGACGCTAAGGTCCAAATCTGGGACTAAGGTTATTACAGAGGGGTGTACCTGGCTGGGCCTCGTTTTACCCGCCTCACCCCAGTGCAGCAGTCCCTGTGTTGGTGGGACTCAATGTGGGTGCTGGGTTCCAGCCATGTGGTATAAAGTACACAGTTGGGTCTACATTGACATTAAATTGTTGGAGAGATGAGAGACGACTGAGGTGATTTGGTGGGAACTGGAGAGTTTAGTATTTGATTTTTGGAGTTTTTGAACTCTTGTGTGAATACTGCTTGGAAATCCACTGCACTGTAATCTTAACTCCAACACTGAGTTCCTTTCTGCCTTGGCCAACACACTTAGCCTCAATTTCCCCACCTGTATAATGGATATAATACCTACCTGCTCTGTGTCATCGGGATGATGGGACTAAGGTTTGTAGAGCAGTATATAGTGAGAGAAGGCTGTCCTTGAAAAGATAATGTAAAACAAAAGGCAGTAAGTACAATCAGGGTTAAATGATAAGAGCAAAGCTGCTAAAAGCAGAAGAAGAGCTTCCTCTTCTCTTCCTGGCTTGGGCAAGCAGCGTTCTGTTTGAATTGACTTTAACCACTGAGGGTGATAGAGATTAGCCTATGGGTAGCAAAAATAACAGAGCTAACAAAATGATGAGGAAGAGACACTTAACAGGGGAAACAGCAAGGGGGTGGATGAGAGAGTGGGTGTGAATGACAGAACAAGGGGGAAAAGAGCTGCTGCTTTTCAGAGAGAGACAATAAATAATGATAGTACGGAGGAGAAACCAGCAGAGAAACAAGAAAATGGTATAAAGATGGACAGAATGGATCAAACGTGAAAGCAGAGGAAAAGGGAATAAAGAAATGGAGAATAAGGAAAAAAAAATGTACACCCAGTTTAGATGATTGGATATTCTATATGCTTTAAAAAAAAAAACACTTATCTGGAGGTGTGTTCCATCACTGTAGGAAAGAACAGATAAGAATGGAATCTAGAGTCTCCTGCACAGAATCCTCAGAAGAAAAATAAGCAAATGATTTTTAGCCTGAAAGTTCAGCTGCAGAAATTAACTTTTCCCAAAAATTCTGCTGGTGCAGAAGTGGGGATTGCAGTGGTGATAATCAGCTATGCCAGGGACTCAAGCCATGTATATTTCATTGCATGTCTCCAGCCCACTGACTGTGGTAGGCTTGCAAAGAGGAAAAGGAGAGGAGAGGCACAGAACAAAAAACTTATTGATAGAAAATAAACACGTACCTCCACGTTCTATCATTTCTGCTCCAGAAGCTTGACAAGAGCTGTTTCCGTAAACAGCTTTATTTCACTGTTGCTCTTACCTGGAAAGAATGCTAGATTTCTACTGCAGGTCTCTTAAACGGCAGAATTAACCACACTGCCTCTGTTCCTGTTGTCTGCTTACTGAGACCCTTTCAACTAGCCAGAGTTGAGCTCGATTGGAGCCTAATGGCAACTATTCTGAGGAAATGATTGATTGCCTGCCAGATCTGCTGTCTCTAGATCAAGCTGGGAAGAGGGAAAAACTATTATTTTCTCATCAGGTAAACGGAGCTTGATTGAAAATAGGGAAAAACAATCCAAACTAAACTAAACCTTTCCAGTTTCATGGAGAAAACTTGTCTTTCCTCCCAACTTTTGCCAAGCTGCAGTCAAGTTCCTCTCAATTATCCTCTTCACTGTCTGTTTCTGAGAGGTTCTGAGCATCTGCAATTCTCATGGACAATGGAAAGAACTGAGGAAGTGGAGACAGAAAGAGATGGCTTCCTCTTGCAGCTGGGGAATTCTGAAACTATTTAGAAGATGGGAGGGGGAACAGTATCATTTAATCATGCATATACCCTCGGTATCACACACATACAGACAGCACCTCACATGAGAGAGGATTCCCCCATGTAATGAAGGAACTGTAGAATAAAGATGTGTAGAGGGTAAGGAATGGAAGATCCTGCTTCAGGGATCCCTGAACAAACAAAAAACAGGATGGCAAGAAATTCCCATTCCTTGCCAAGAAAGTTTCCTGAGAGGTTCCATCCCTGGAAATGGAAAAAGGGAAAGAAAATAAGCGAGTAAACTCCTTACAAAGCTCCCACCCTATGTTGTCAAAATATTTCCATGAAAACTGCTTAGTTTAATAGGGTATTTCTTTTTACCTCTGTTTTCTATGTTTGAAACTCATCCCCCCTTCAGGGACATGCATAGAAATATATCACACTAGGAAAAGAAAGTGTGGGTTCTCTTCGGTGACACCTGTGCCTTGTTGATGGCTGATTAGTAGTGCAAGTGTATAGTAGACTGAACAGTTTAAACTGTACCTCACATTCCACTGGAGGGAAACAGTTTCCCACTCACAAAGCAAGATTGCCCTCATGTCATTGCAGTTAAGCCACAGCAAGTTACCACAGTCTCATTGTATGAGTATGAATGTCTATGTCGGACTCAAATTCTCCAGACCTGTAAAGCTGAGGGTCAATGACCTAAAATGGGGAGCATTAAGAATACTAAGTTACCAGCTAGCTAAGCCTAGGTACTTACAACTGTGTTGCTATTTCTATTGCTATGAACTCATTTACTAGGGATTTGAATGCTGAAATGCATGCTGTCAAAAATCAGTAACATTGCTTGCTAATCTATAAACTGAAAGAAAGCTCACAGTAGTTTGGGGTTTTTTGTGGAGAGGATTAGATTAGTCCATTATATGAAACAAACACCTAGATACTGATCGTTGATTTAGATGGGAAAATAAGGCAACAGGTCGTTGTATGCCTCTCCCTCCAAAATAGTAACTCTGGTATTGCTACTAACTCACTGAAGGGTTGATCCTGATAGTGTGCTGAGTGCTCACATTTTAATCAATAGGGAGTTACATGCACTCAGTACCTCGCAGGGTTGTGCCCTTGATTGGTTTTTGTGAGGATAATTCTCTGTGCAGCTTTCAGATAAACACAGATGAAATTAAAGTTTGTACAGAAAGCTCAAAATATATTAAGCAATAATATTCTCTTTGGCTCACACCTCTGAATGCTTACTTAGTGCTGACTTTAGCAGTTATTTACAGATCAGCAAGTTGCAATGTGAATGGATACATGTTGGAACTGTGTGGGCGCAGTTACTGTATATCATTTGTTTCCATCACAATTAATCTCTTTATGTGTTAATTGCAGTTAGGTTCAGTGCTTGGAAAATAGAGGCAAAATCTAGCTGGCAGTTCTCCAGATCTACACTTCCTGCCACCACTCACTGCAACTGTATTTTCATTTAACTTTTCCTTTCCGACTTGCCGAACACTCACCCTGCCGTTTTTGTTCGCTTTCTATCCTGTGACTTAAAAACCAAAATCCTTGGTATCCTATTTCATTATCCAGGCCCAGTTCCTATATTGAGAGCCACCCAGGAACACTCCTGTGCTCACACAATGCTAAATTTACCAAGGACTGTGGTGGATTCTCCGTCACTACCAATTTTAAAAATCAAGACTCGCTGCTTTTCTAAAAGATCTCTAGTTCAAACTGGAATTATTTTGAGGAAGTGGTATGGCATGTGTTGTGACCATGCACTCTGACCTCTTGTACAATAGTTTCTTCTGCCTCAGAATCTAGCAGGATCTGGGCCATAATTATTTTTTCCTGCACCACCCTCATTTCACTTTCATAACTAAAGTCCTCACAATTATGGGATTTATCCCTTTCTCATGACATTAGTTTGCCTTTTGTTCACTCCAGATCCCATTTTTCTTTGCATTTTTCAGTTAGCGCTACTGTAATGTTCAAGGATGGCAGTATATCCAACAAAGAACTAGAACATAAAGCAGGAAGAAGAGATTACCTTTATTTCTTCTCCTTAACAAGGCCAAGCTGTTTCCATCCCAGAGCTGCTACTAGAAGCACACAGAGGTGGTTTGAAAAATGAAGCAAAATGTTCATGAACGAATTTTTCACTCAACTTTTCATTCAACTGTTTCTGAAAAATTTCAACCATTCTATTAGCTGGTCAAAAATCAGGAAAAATAAACTTGGTCAAATTTTAAGTCAAACTTCCAACCAATTTCAGAAGCAATAACTTCAGGGATGTAAGTGACACCGTGTCTCATAGACTCAAAATAAGGAATCTTACTAGCTATGGGTTTATACTGCACCCATCACTGCAGAGTCTATGCTCCATATGCTTTTATACTGAGCTCATCACCACAGTGTCTGAGCACATTGTATGCGTGCATTAAGCGATATGAGTAACATCTGTTATGCGTTGCTTATTCTCTCATCTTCTCCCCAGGGGGAGAAGTGTGTGCCAGGAATTAGATCTTTTTTAATATGCCTGTTGCTGTATACTTATATTCAAGAAGGTAGGTCAAAGCACTTGGAGCTAAAGGTTACGAGGTTGTGATGGTCCTTTGTTCCTGTGACTGTTCATTCTACAGGCTTGGCCTGGTCCCTCAGAAACCTCTATCTAACCCTCAGAGGAGCTTCACCCTTATAGAGAATTCTATTGTGCCAGAGGAGTGAAGTTGTTAACCCTGGTCCTCATTCCAGAGCTTTAGATGATCTTTTAGATACCATGGGCCCAGGCCATGGAGCACCTTGAAGATAAGGACTGAGACCTCAGCCTGAGCTATCAATGACCCAGCTCCGTTGTTTCTAAGAGAGATTGCTAACTATGTGATTAATGGTCTATCTCATTACCAGCTCTAGAAAACTCGTAAAAAGTTAGCCTTCATCAACTGTTGCCACACGGTGGTATCTGAGATACTGCAGTTACTTCCTATTCTAAGCATACAGGGAAAAGTCTGTCAGACAACACTGTGTAGTGGTGTAATTCTTGGCACATCAAGCAAAACTTCTGGAAGACATTTTCAATCTGCCTAATATAGAACCCTTATTTGGATGGAACTGTAATTCTCTATTGAGAAAGGTGTTTGATAATGATCACCTCCTCTGTTTTCTCCTCTATATTTCGTTCAGTTTTGAAATATACAACAGAATAAAAACATAAACTGCCACTACATGAAGCTACTGGAATCATGGCATCATGAGTAAAATAATAATATGCACATGCAAATTGAAAAAGCACAGATTTTAAGGACAGTCCGTTCTACCCTAAAACAGCATGGAGCAGTTCTGTGATGTGATACCAAGAAGCTGACATCACAGTTGGAAGTTAGCTGGAGTTCTGATCTGTATCTGAAGTTTTTCAAAGTTGGGGGAGTATTTTGATTTGGCCACAGCTGTGGTCATAATATGGGTGCCTGTTAGCCTTATGGCTACTCGTTGTAAAGGGATTGCCTCCCGCCTCAGAGGATCATCAAACAGAACAAACGTGGTTCTTAATCTTGAAAAGTTTAGACTGTAGGATTCCCTACCCCCTCTTTTCAGGCACAAATTTCTTAATTTCAATTAGTAGTCATTAGCAATTTCTTCATATGTTCCAATCAGCCAAATATTGACTTACCTAATCAGAGAACATACCATTCAAACCTCTCTTACAACCTTCCTTTATTCACCTCATCAACAATTTCCATTTTAGGGAAATCATTCCAGGAATACAAGATAGAGAAGAACAACCCTTCATTTTTTTCCCACAAGTGTGATTCATAGCTAACTAATTAATCAGTTTAATCCTGTTTTGTTTTGTTTTTTTAATACAGCACAACACCACTGGGAACAGATATAAAAGTATACAGTGTTATGAACCCATCTCTTATCACATCGAGTTTGCCATCTGTACCACTACATTAAATAACATGAGATGAATATCCCCAATCTGCTGGATCATGTAAAGATTATCCTGAAACATTTCCCTGGAGGGTAGTTCACCAGTATGGTACCAGTTGGAAGGAGTCCAATTGGTCCGTCTAGCCTTTCCTGCTGCCTTTGATGATGAAAGATACCTTTTCGTTGAAAAGATTTAGCTAGATTTTCAAACTCTGCTTCTCATGAGCATGCCCAGTCTTTTTTCATATCTGTGTATACATGAGTGATGATAAATTGAGTAAATCTCTTCAATAAAGGGGATTTGGAATAACTGTGGAGATAAATGTCATGATTCATAATTTGTTTAAGCCCTGCATTATCTGTCATGTCAAATATACACAATAGAAAAAATAAGCACAATTTAGAAGTTGGAGTCAAATTATTTTTCAGAAATGTCCTTTGAAGGTTTTCTCGAAAGAAATGATTGGGGTCAGTATAATGCACTACCACAGTGTGTCAAATGACTGTGTTTTAAGAAAGTCTAAGCAGGAGGATCCCATTGGGATTCCAGCTCGATAGGTTTGTGCCATTGGCACTCACCATAAAATCCTTTAGGGAGCTGTCCAGGGACTGAACAAACTCTCTCAATATTGGGCAAAGTGATGCCTCTTTAGGATCCAGTGTATTCCTTAACCCAGACAAAACTGAGAATGGCTTCACATCTTGCTCTGTGTAAGCTCAAAAGCTTGTCCCTTTCACCAACAGAAATTGGTCCAATAAAAGATATTCTATTGCTTCACCCACCTTGTCTCTCTAGTTTGCATAATCTGTTTGTAAAATGCTATGGGATCCATTTCAATGAAGGGTGCTATACAAATACACCGTCACCATTGCCAACACCATGGTGGGAAATTCTACATCCTCCTGGGGGTTTCTTTTCTGAATATCCAAGAAAACATCCCTTAAGTGAAACATGTGACACTTTAAATTCTGGGACTTGTAATTGCTGGGGGAGTTGGAAAGATCTTGCTGGGGCTGCAAGTTTAATAGTGAGCCAAAGCATCGTGCAGTGATCAATGAAAACAGTAGGAAGTCTCTTCCTTTTAAAAAATGTCAAGCAAAATTCTCCATCTCTAAGGCATAAAGCTCTATCAAGATTACCTGCAATTAGATAGAGGTTGCACTATAGCCATGGCTTGAAGTTCCTTGTTCAAAAGCTTGATACATTCCAGTTTACACAGAGCACCTATTTGTTATATCAGGATTACATCTCTTTGAATGCTCTTTCTGATCCAGATGGTGAGAACTCAGAACAAAGACACACTTGTAAGTATTGTATACAGAGTCTGAGTTCAACTGACAAATGAAAAACATTCAGACAATTGCTCTATTTTTTTAACTGACCTTGTTGTGACCTTATTGCAGGAGTTACACTGGATGGTTTTACTTCTTATGGGGCAAATTCAAGTTTCAAAAGATCTCTGCCCCCCACCCTGTCCCCCAACAGGTGCCTGGCTGCCAAAGCTGTGCCAGCATGTGCTCCTATTCTGGTTGTCAACAAGCTTCATACGTGTGTGTCTGTTGAGAGAGCTATCAGCAGTTTCAAGGGACCACTGCTAGGCCATAGGCATATTTGTGTAAACACAAGCACTGTAGTAATCATTATGAATATTTATTTGTGGTAGTACATAGTGCACACTAGGCAATTTACAAATACGTAAAGAGAACAGTTCCTTCTACAAGGGACTCTCAGTCCAAGATCAGAAGTAAAGGGAAGGGGAACAATAGGCAATTTATACACAACTTGTATACAAAACAACAAACCAGCTTGGCAGAAGTGAGTTTTAAGTGAAACTTAAATGCGGATGGGGTAGGGGCCTTGCATATGAGCTCAAGGAGGTCGTACCATGCAGAGAGGGCTGCAAGGAGAAAGGCTTGGAGGTGGTTGTGAAAATCTGACAAATGGGTGGACAAGATGGAAGCATTGGTGGAGTGGAAGAGGCTGGGGCAACATAAAGTCTGACTAGAGAGGAAGTGGAGGACAGAATCGTGTAGAGTTTTAAAGTGGTGACATGGTTAACGTGAATATGTTAGCATCTAGGAAACCAAGGGAAGGCATTTCAAAAGGGGATGTATGCGATCAAACTGACAGGCAAGGGCGATGAGTTTATTGGCAGAATTTTATATGGTCTGAATTGACCCTGCAGGCCCTAAACCAGTGGTGGGCAGCCTGCAGGCTGCACGCAGTCCATCAGGGTAATCCACTGGCGGATCCCTGGACAGTTTGTTTACATTTGCACGGCCGCCCGCAGCTACCAGTGGCCACGGTTCGCCATTCCTGGCCAATGGAAGATGCGGGAAGTGGCGCTGCTGGGAGCAGCGAGCAGACATGCAAATATAAACAAACTTTCTGGAAGGCCACGTGTGGCCCATGGGACATAGGTTGCCCACCACTGCTCTTCAAGCTGTGTGGAGAGCCAGTATGAAATTGGTCCATTTTACTCCATGCTTAGAACAAGGTATACGGCTAGTGCCTATAAAACACATGGTGTCAGAATGTGACCTCATAAGTACTGCTGTGCTTTAGTACAACAGGAGTTAGCAACTGAGTGCCCTTTGTTCTGATTTTCCTTACTTCTGCTGGGTTAAATCACTTGGCTTTGGTCTACACTACAGAGATAGGTCAATGTAAGTTGCCTTAATTCTGTAAGCATCTGCACTATAATGCAGCTCCCACCAATGTAACTTGCCTACTACATCGACTTAACTCATAAGAATGTAAGAATGGCCATACTGGGTCAGACCAAAGGTCCATCCAGCCCAGTATCCTGTCTACCGACAGTGGCCAATGCCAGGTGCCCCAGAGGGAGTGATTGTAAGAGGTAATGATCAAGTGATCTCTCTCCTGCCATCCATCACCACCCTCTGACAAACAGAGGCTAGGGACACCATTCTTTACCCATCCTGGCTAATAGCCATTAATGGACTTAACCTCCATGAATTTATCCAGTTCTCTTTTAAATGCTGTTATAGTCCTAGCCTTCACAACCTCCTCAGGCAAGGAGTTCCACAAGTTGACTGTGTGCTGTGTGAAGAAGAACTTCCTTTTATTTGTTTTAAACCTGCTGTCCATTAATTTCATTTGGTGACCCCTAGTTCTTATATTATGGGAACAAGTAAATAACTTTTCCTTATTCATTTTCTCCACATCACTCATGATTTTATATACCTCTATCATATCTCCCCTTAGTCTCCTCTTTTCCAAGCTGAAAAGTCCTAGCCTCTTTAATCAGTCCTCATATGGGACCTGTTCCAAACCCCTAATCATTTTAGTTGCCCTTCTCTGAACCTTTTCTAATTCCAGTATATCTTTTCTGAGATGAGGAGACTGCATCTGTAAGCAGTATTCAAGATGTGGGCATATCATGGATTTATATAAGGGAAATAAGATTCTCCATCTTATTCTCTATCTCCTTTTTAGTGATTCCTAACATCCTGTTTGCTTTTTTGACTGCCTCTGCACACTGCATGGACATCTTCAGAGAACTGTCTACGATGACTCCAAGATTTTTTTCCTGACTCGTTGTAACTAAATTAGCCCCCATCATATTGTATGTATAGTTGGGGTTATTTTTCCCAATGTGCATTACTTTACATTTATCCACATTAAATTTCATTTGCCATTTTTTGCCCAACCACTTAGTTTTGTGAGATCTTTTTGAAGTTCTTCACAGTCTGCTTTGGTCTTAACTATCTTGAGCAGTTTAGTATCATCTGCAAACTTTGCCATCTCGCTTTTTACCCCTTTCTCCAGATCATTTATGAGTAAATTGAATAGGATTGGTCCTAGGACTGACCCTTGGGGAACACCATTAGTTACCCCTCTCCATTCTGAAAATTTACCATTTATTCCTACCCTTTGCTTCCTGTCTTTTAACCAGTTCTCAATCCATGAAAGGCTCTTTCCTCTTATTCCCATGACAATTTAATTTACATAAGAGCCTTTGGTGAGGGACCTCGTCAAAGGCTTTCTGAAAATCTAAGTACACTATGTCCACTGGATCCCCTCTTGTCCACATGTTTGACCTCTTCAAAGAACACTCTGAGAAGTGTAGTGCTTAAGTCAATGTAGTTACATCGACTCAGTGTCAGTGTAGACACTGTATTGCTTACCTCGACTGTTGCTGCCTTTCAAAAGCCATCCCACAATGCCCCACGCTGACAGTGAAATTGGGGCAAGCACTCCTGGTGAGGATGTGCACTGTCGACACCAGGAGCATAGTGTATACATGCACAGTTTAATTACTGAGGTGGCTGTAAATTGAGATAGCTTAGCTTGACATAATTTTGTAGTGTAAAATTGCCCTTAGTGTAACTTCAACAAGATATTGTAAGTAGACTTCACTTTTAAAAGCCCCCTTCCCCTGGTAGGAATCTGTAATGATCAATAATGCCTCAGGTGTGTGAAGAATAGAAATTTATAGTTCAGTGGGAAACTATCTAAATCCTCTAATGCCAGAACATGATAAGTTTACCAAAAAGGCAATTAGTGTCTACCTCATCTAGGTTTTGATACCATGCTCATCACCACATAACTTTGCAGAGAGATCATATATGTAATGGGCCAGTGGTTTATTTTTCCTTCCTCTGATTATTATCCCCAAGATAATTGTGACAGATCTTCCTTCCTTTGCTGGTGTTTTTATTATGGATGTGGGAAAGGTAAAGAGAAGTGAGATTTACACAGTGGTTTGGAGGCAGTGAGATTTATGCTCATTCTATCCTGTTCTGATATTGAGTTCCAAACCTTTGGACCTGTTGAAAGAGCAACAGGAAATACCTTCTTTACAAGTTTTACTGGAATAGGTCAAAACTAATTTTAGAGAAATGTCTAAGATAGTTTCATTGTGCTAGTTTTTGAAATGAAATGATTTTCAATTTTTCATGGAGATTTATCAATGTTTCCCCTTCTATTTAGGTATCAGTCATTTCTAAATGCCTTTTTTTATTTCAGAGTAGAAACATTTTGACTTTGAAAATCCCAAATATGATATTTAGCCAACAAATGAGAACTGATGATGATTAAAAAAAAACAAACACCCCCATCCCAAGAAAAAAAATTAAAACCTGGTAAATGAAAACCTCTAGTGAAAAATGAAAAATCGAGGCAAGTTTTCACAAACATTTTTGTTTTGGGGGGTAAAACACTTCCTTGAAGGGGAAAAACTACTTTTGAAATATGTAGACCAGCAGTTTTACCCTTGAGGTTGATGGTTTCATAGGTACATGTCTATCGAGGAAGTTTATTATATCAGAGAATCTCCCTGAAGTAACTTAGATTAGTTGAGTATCAGAGGGTAGCCGTGTTAGTCTGGATCTGTAAAAGCAGCAAAGAATCCTGTGGCACCTTATAGACTAACAGACGTTTTGGAGCATGAGCTTTCGTGGGTGAATACCCACTTCCTCAGATGCATGTAATGGAAATATCCAGGGGCAGGTATATATATGTGTGCTAGCAAGCAAGCTAGAGATAACGAGGTCAGTTCAATCAGGGAGGATGAGGCCCTGTTCTAGCAGTTGAGGTGTGAAAACCAAGAGAGGAGAAACTGGTTCTGTAATTGGCAAGCCATTCACAGTCTTTGTTCAATCCTGAGCTGATGGTGTCAAATTTGCAGATGAACTGAAGCTCAGCAGTTTCTCTTTGAAGTCTGGTCCTGAAGTTTTTTTGCTGCAGGATGGCCACCTTAAGGTCTGCTATAGTGTGGCCAGGGAGGCTGAAGTGCTCTCCTACAGGTTTTTGTATATTGCCATTCCTAATGTCTGATTTGTGTCCATTTATCCTTTTCCGTAGAGACTGTCCAGTTTGGCCGATGTACATAGCAGAGGGGCATTGCTGGCATATGATGGCGTATATTACATTGGTGGATGTGCAGGTGAATGAACCAGTGATGGTGTGGCTGATCTGGTTAGGTCCTGTGATGGTGTCGCTGGTGTAGATATGTGGGCAGAGTTGGCATCCAGGTTTGTTGCATGGATTGGTTCCTGAGCTAGAGTTATTATGGTGTGGTGTGCAGTCACTGGTGAGAATATGTTTCAGGTTGGCAGGTTGTCTGTGGGCAAGGATTGGCCTGCCACCCAAGGCCTGTGAAAGTGTGGGATCATTGTCCAGGATGGGTTGTAGATCCTTGATGATGCGTTGGAGGGGTTTTAGCTGGGGGCTGTATGTGATGGCCAGTGGAGTCCTGTTGGTTTCTCTCTTGGGTTTGTCTTGCAGTAGGAGGCTTCTGGGTACACGTCTGGCTCTGTTGATCTGTTTCCTTATTTCCTCTTGCGGGTATTGTAGTTTTGAGAATGCTTGGTGGAGATTTTGTAGGTGTTGGTCTCTGTCTGAGGGGTCAGAGCAGATGCGGTTGTACCTCAGTGCTTGGCTGTAGACAATGGATCGTGTGATGTGCCCGGGATGGAAGCTGGAGGCATGAAGGTAGGCATAGCGGTCGGTGGGTTTTCGATATAGGGTGGTGTTAATGTGACCATCACTTATTTGCACCGTGGTGTCAAGAAAGTGGACCTCCCGTGTAGATTGGTCCAGGCTGAGGTTGATGGTGGGGTGGAAGCTGTTGAAATCTCTTGGTTTTCACACCTCAACTGCTAGAACAGGGCCTCATCCTCCCTGATTGAACTGACCTCGTTATCTCTAGCTTGCTTGCTAGCACACATATATATACCTGCCCCTGGATATTTCCATTACATGCATCTGAGGAAGTGGGTATTCACCCACGAAAGCTCATGCTCCAAAACGTCTGTTAGTCTATAAGGTGCCACAGGATTCTTTGCTGCTTTTACAGATCCAGACTAACACGGCTACCCTCTGATACTTGACACCATGCAAGGCACTGCATTTAGCCGTATGGAATGGAAATCCATCAACCTCATGAAGAAACTTGCACAAATACAGACAGATATCATCTTCCTTTCCAAATGCAAACGGATGGACATCATACCAAATGGACTAAAGGTAAAAATCCACTGCTATCTACATACTACACAGACCACAGTGAGAGATTATGCCATACTCTATCAAAAAAACTGAGGAACCACCTGATCAGCATCCTATACAGCAAACAGGAAAACATCAAAAAAGAGCTCTCCAACCTGGAGACTCTCATTAATAACCAAACTTCTATACAAACGGACTTCACTAGAATAAGACAGGAGATCTACATTACTCACTTCACCTCTCTTCAAAGGAAAAAGGACTGTAAGCTGTCTAAACTCCTACCTGCCACATGGGGCCACAACAGTGGTACCCCTAACCCACCCAGCAATATTGTCAATCTATCCAACTACACACTCAGCCCAGAAGAAAAGTCTGTCCTATCTCGGGGACTCTCTTTCTGCCCTGCCACCCCCACCAACATGATACAGTTCTGTGGCGATCTGGAAGCCTACTTTCGCCGTCTCCGACTCAAAGAATACTTCCAGGACAACACTGAACAGTGCACTGATACACGGGTGCCCTCCCACCAACAGCACAAGAAAAAGAACTCCACATGGACTCCTCCTGAGGGTCGAAATGACAGCCTGGACCTATACATTGAATGCTTCCGCCGGCGTGCACAGGCAGAAATCGTGGAACAACAACATCGCTTGCCTCACAACCTAAGTCGTGCAGAACGCAATGCCATCCACAGCCTCAGAAACCACCCTGACATTATCATCAAAGAGGCTGATAAAGGAGGTGCCGTTGTCATCATGAACAGGTCTGACTATCAAAAGGAGGCAGCCAGACAACTCTCCAATACCAAATTCTACAGGCCACTTCCCTCAGATCCCACTGAGGAATACACTAAGAAACTACAGCATCTACTCAGGACACTCCCTACACTAACACCAGAAGAAATCAACATACCCCTAGAGCCCCGACCAGGGTTATTCTATCTACTACCCAAGATCCACAAACCCGGAAATCCTGGACGCCCCATCATCTCGGGCATTGGCACTCTCACCGAAGGACTGTCTGGATATATGGACTCTCTACTCAGACCCTATGCCACCAGCACTCCCAGCTATCTCCGCGACACCACTGATTTCCTGAGGAAACTACAATGCATTGGTGACCTCCCAGAAAACACCATCCTAGCCACCATGGATGTAGAGGCTCTCTACACAAACATCCCACACACAGATGGAATACAAGCTGTCAGGAACACTATCCCTGATGATGCCACAGCACAACTGGCTGCTGAACTCTGTGCCTTTATACTTACACACAACTATTTCAAATTTGATGACAATATATATCTCCAGATCAGTGGCACTGCTATGGGCACCCGCATGGCCCCACAATATGCCAATATCTTCATGGCCGACCTGGAACAACGCTTCCTCAGCTCTCGTCCACTCACACCCCTTCTCTATCTACGCTACATTGATGACATCTTCATCATCTGGACCCATGGGAAGGAGACTCTGGAAAAATTCCACCATGATTTCAACAGCTTCCACCCCACCATCAACCTCAGCCTGGACCAATCTACACGGGAGGTCCACTTTCTTGACACCACGGTGCAAATAAGTGATGGTCACATTAACACCACCCTATATCGAAAACCCACCGACCGCTATGCCTACCTTCATGCCTCCAGCTTCCATCCCGGGCACATCACACGATCCATTGTCTACAGCCAAGCACTGAGGTACAACCGCATCTGCTCTGACCCCTCAGACAGAGACCAACACCTACAAAATCTCCACCAAGCATTCTCAAAACTACAATACCCGCAAGAGGAAATAAGGAAACAGATCAACAGAGCCAGACGTGTACCCAGAAGCCTCCTACTGCAAGACAAACCCAAGAGAGAAACCAACAGGACTCCACTGGCCATCACATACAGCCCCCAGCTAAAACCCCTCCAACGCATCATCAAGGATCTACAACCCATCCTGGACAATGATCCCACACTTTCACAGGCCTTGGGTGGCAGGCCAATCCTTGCCCACAGACAACCTGCCAACCTGAAACATATTCTCACCAGTGACTGCACACCACACCATAATAACTCTAGCTCAGGAACCAATCCATGCAACAAACCTCGATGCCAACTCTGCCCACATATCTACACCAGCGACACCATCACAGGACCTAACCAGATCAGCCACACCATCACTGGTTCATTCACCTGCACATCCACCAATGTAATATACGCCATCATATGCCAGCAATGCCCCTCTGCTATGTACATCGGCCAAACTGGACAGTCTCTACGGAAAAGGATAAATGGACACAAATCAGACATTAGGAATGGCAATATACAAAAACCTGTAGGAGAGCACTTCAACCTCCCTGGCCACACTATAGCAGACCTTAAGGTGGCCATCCTGCAGCAAAAAAACTTCAGGACCAGACTTCAAAGAGAAACTGCTGAGCTTCAGTTCATCTGCAAATTTGACACCATCAGCTCAGGATTGAACAAAGACTGTGAATGGCTTGCCAATTACAGAACCAGTTTCTCCTCTCTTGGTTTTCACACCTCAACTGCTAGAACAGGGCCTCATCCTCCCTGATTGAACTGACCTCGTTATCTCTAGCTTGCTTGCTAGCACACATATATATACCTGCCCCTGGATATTTCCATTACATGCATCTGAGGAAGTGGGTATTCACCCACGAAAGCTCATGCTCCAAAACGTCTGTTAGTCTATAAGGTGCCACAGGATTCTTTGCTGCTTAGATTAGTTGCATGAAGAGCCTTGAAAATAAGGGACTTGGATACTTTAGTTAAGGGTATAATAGAACAGACTTTGACTTGTCTGTGTGTCATGTGTGGTGTGCTGATGAGATGAATCTGTTTGGCAGGAGATTCACTACTTTCTTACCCTGAGGAGTAAGCTGGAGGGGAGGCCCTCAACCCCAAGCTTGTTGGCCAATAGGACCAGGTTGGAGAAACCTTTTGAAAGGATCTCTTTTAGGATGGGAGCACTCTCTCTCTCGGAATCCAACAGCAGGACAAGGAGACACAGATGTTAACAGAGGCCGTGGGGAAGCACCAAAGGCTCAGGGCTGGCCCTGAAGCCCAAAAGCAGAACAGAATTGGGACTGAGACGACTCTCAGGAGCACAGGGGCAGTAGGCTGCCAAGTATCATAAAGGGATCATAACATGAAATAAGCTGTTGTAGCCAGGGTACAAAGACACAAGGGACTGGCCTAAGGAAAAGGGTCAGTGTGACCTGACCATGCACTTAGGGAAGGAGCTGCCATGCTTGTAAAGGGGCAAGCACAGGGCATAACTGGGTGCTCTGTAGGATGGAGTTTGTGGCCTAGTAGTTGCTCGGAGGGGGAGCAGCATACAAGCTGGTGATGTGAAGCAACCGTTGCCTCTAGCTCAGTGGTTCTCAAACTAGGGCTGCCGCTTGTTCAGGGAAAGTCCCTGGTGGGCCGGGCTGGTTTGTTTATCTGCTGCGCCTGCAGGTTTGGCTGATCGCAGATCCCACTGGCCACAGTTCACTGCTCCAGGCCAATGGGGGCTGCAGAAAGAGCGGCCAGCATGACCCTTGGCCCGCGCCGCTTCCCGCAGCCCCCATTGGCGTGGAGCAGCGAACCGCGGCCAGTGGGAGCCATGATTGGCCAAACCTGCAGACGCAGCAGGTAAACAAACTGGCCCGGCCTGCCAGGGGCTTTCCCTGAACAAGTGGCTGCCCTAGTTTGAGAACCACTGCTCTAGTTGACAGGAGGACAATGCAGAGGGAACCTCAGCAAAACAACAGATCATGGGTCTGAACGTTGGTCCATGAGACCTCCACCCCAATAGTGAATTGCCCTCTGATAATGGGATGGACTATGAGCGGCATCCCAGGTGCTAAGTTGGAGAAGACCCGTGGGATAAGGTTTACCTCTATTGGACTGCCCCCTAGGGGCTAAGATAGGAAATGTTTTGTTTACCTTTGTAGTACTAAGCTAGTGGTTCTCAACCAAGGGTATGTGTACCCTTGAAGAGACGCAAAGGTCTTCCAGGCAGTACATCAACTCATCTAGATATTTGCCTAGTTTTTCAACAGGCTACATAAAATGCACTAGAAGTCAGTACAAACTAAAATTTTATACAAATAATGACTTGTTTATACTGCTCTATATACTATGCACTGAGATGTAAGTACAATATTTATATTCTAACAGATTAATTATATGGTAGATATGACAAAGTAAGCAATTTATCAGTAATAGTGTGCTGTGACACTTTTGTATTTTCATGTCTGATTTTGTAACCAAGTAGTTTTTAAGTGATGTAAAATTGGGGGTATGCAAGACTCCTCAAAGGGGTACAGTACTCTGGAAAGATTGAGAGCTACTGCATTAAGCCATTGTACCTACATCATTCTCACTATTCCTTTCTTCCAGCCCTTGAAAATAATCCTTTCATTTGAGCCATATGTTTGGGTGTCCTCCAGCAACCCTATTAGGGTGGAGCTATTTACACCATTTTTATTAATTATTTACTGAGCTACCATGGCTTGTATTAGAAGTGTCACCCGTAACACAAGCAAGGTAATTGTTTTGCTCTGCTCAAGCACAGAGCTCTGTGTTGTGCACTAAATTGTCAAAAAGCCTAGAAAAATTGGAGGGAGTTCAGAGAGCCATAAAAGGTTTTGAAATAAGAACTTTAAGAGGACTAAAATACTCAGAGCAGATACTGTAAAAGCAGCAAAGAATCCTGTGGCACCTTATAGACTAACAGACGTTTTGGAGCATGAGCTTTTGTGGATGAATACCCACTTCGTCAGATGCATGTAGTGGAAATTTCCAGGGGCAGGTATATATATGCAAGCAAGCAAACAAGATCAGATACTGAGATTTAAAACAAAAAGGACTGAGAGGAGACGTGATGACTCTACAGAAACATAACAGGATGTTGTAAAGAGGGCAAGGATCAATTATTGTCATTAATCAATGAGGAGAGATCTAGAAGTAATGGACTTTGAGTGCAGTTCTGCTATAAAGGTTACTATGTTCAGATGGCACCCATCTCTTCGTTACGTGTATCCACTCAGCTTAATGACCAAAATAAATTCCAATTGCTTTTTACTGCAATGATTTCCTGAAAAAACTTTACCAAGGAGTTTCCAGGGATTCTCATCCTTGGGGGCTCATTCATAGCGCACTCACCTCTGCCCAATCCTTCCCCCATCGCTTGCTGCTGGCCCTGTATCTCCTAGGTGGTGCTACACAGTCTCTATGGCAAAAAGGCAGGAGATAATGCAATGCAGACTCAGGGGAATAGGTGAGAGATTGTGCAGCAGAAGTCTCGTCAGAGGCAATGCCCCAAAATGGAAAGGAGACCTAGCCCTCAGAACAGCGTTTGTGTGGGAAGGGAGACAGACTCCTCAAACAGACCAGGTGTGGCGGGATAAATGCGTCAGGGTGTGAAGTACAGGGCTGGGGTGCCAGCCTGCTGCAAAGGAAGAGTTCCAAACCGAAAGGGATGGGCACTAGGGATGCATGTAGGAAAAGAGAGGAGGAAGCCTATGCATTTCCATGCCCCATCCCCACCAGTTGTAACAAAAACTCTTTCTCATAACGAAGGAGAGAGGCAATCCCACATTCTCGTGTGAGCAAGGTTGGCATCATCAGGTCCATAGTTTGTACTACCGGGATGACACTGCACATGAAGATCATTACTGCATCCTACAGAGCTGATGCAACATCAAAGGAGCCTTTAGACTACAAACTTAACTACAAAAGCACCTGTTTTCCATATAACATGTCATGTTCATTAATAACAATATGTGCCAACTCTGTGGGTGCTCCAGGGCTGGGTGCCCCGGGGAAAAAATGGTGGGTGCAGAGCACTCACCAGCAGCCCATCTATCAGCACCTTTCTCTCCCTGCAGCACCTTCTGTCCACTGGTGGTCCCCACTGATCAACGCCTCCACCTCCCTCCCCATGCCTCCCTCCCGCTGCAATCAGCTGTCCTTAGAGACAGCTCTGAGCTGTGCTTAGGGCATGGACTTGTCTGATAACACACAAAATGAGAGGGCCATGCTCCGTCTTGAGTCCAGTAGAGGGGAAGTGGGCACAAAGAGTTCCTTCCCCTGAATGAAACCATGCAGTGGGCAGCTATAAATAGTTGGCTGTGCTGGAGAGAGTAAGGGTGAGCAGTGCTGGCAAAGTGCATAGAGTGCAGATTCTGCCCTGACTCACACCTTGTTCAGCTCCATTGATGCGGTTACTGTCTGGATGGATTTTGGAATTCCTGAGTGGGGAACACCGATGACTGCAGCAAGGCTATGTTACGTTACAAAAACTGAGGTGCTAGTCTTGTATCTTTAATATTAATTACTGCATATCAATTAGAGCTGATCAAAAGCTATCAGTCAAAATGGGTTTTTTGGAAGAAAATGGTGTTTTGACAAAATGGAAACGTTCACAAAAAATTATTTTTGCAATAAGTTTTCACATTTCTTTAAAATTTTGGGGTTATTCAATTTAAAGAAAATGCTGATCAGAACTAAAATTTTGTTTCTCTAGAAATGTTTCCTGGAGGGAAATGTAATTTTCGAAGCTTCTATAGTATTATTCTTTAAGTAAATAGTTACAGAATTTGATGAAACAGTATAATACAGTGAGTTCCTTGTCAACACAAGCGTGACTGTGCTGTGCCTACTCAGCACCTTTTGATTAGGAGAAGTCATATTTCTTTGTCTTTCTTGACCTTTGAGATTAGGATATTAAAGGTTTGAGTATGCGATGTTAACTCAGTGCTGAGTTCATTGTTCATGAGCTGCACTTTTGACTGAATATCTGAGTGAGATGAAGAAGATAACAACATAAATAATTCAATGCAATTCAAATTTACTCATGCAGCTGAATAAGTCCAAAGCTTTATATTTTGTTGATGTTTCTGGGCCACTAAATTGTAGTATAGAGACACAAGTTCTGCTTTTGATCTGTCTTTACTAATATGCTCTGCTGGTTTTTCTCTGTACTCAGTGTTGCATATGATATGCAATAGTGAGACATAAAATACCATGCAATACAGGAGAGAACATCATATGTATTTAAGTGCTTACCAAGCATTTATGGGAGGTTTTTTCCAAGTGCACTTAGGTTTCTGCTTCCCACTAAACGTCAGTGGGAGGTAAGCACTTGATTCTCATTTGTGCCTTTCACAAGGTGGGCTGCTCTTTATGGGAGTTGGGGTCAGTCCCATTAGCTACCTCCTTTGGCAATGTGCTTTGAGGCAGAAAGAAGGGACCTGCTCTGCTCAGTAGGGAAGAGAGACCTGCTGAGAGAAGGAAGATTCAGGAACTCCACAGGAGATTCAGGCTCAGAGAGAACTGTAGGAAGGCTACAGTAGAACCAGATAGATGGCAGAAAGTGTTAAGTGGGTCTCTGCAGAAGACCTAGGGAAGATGCCTAGAAAGAGATCAAGACACAGACAGCCCAGGAAAGGCTTAGAAACAGACCAAGGTAGGAAGTGGCCCAAGGACATGCACCAAGGAGTCCAAGCAGTTGAATCTTTGCTGCTTGATACAGGGTCCTGGGACCAGAACTCAGAGTCAAAGGAGGGCCTGGACTCCACTGCAAGAACACAAAGGAAGGTGGGGTAAAAACCCCTTGACAGGAGGGACAGAGCCTGGAGTTGAGCTGAAGGCCCAGTGCAAAGTTGCTGGGCTTTTTAGTTTTTGTTTCACTGGACTTTTTGTTTTCCTTTCTGGAAGTGGGGGAGGCTTATGGTTTGGCCAGGGGACTAAATGATTCAGAAGCACTGGAATCAGCTCATCCCAAAGCAAGAGATTGAAAAACTTAGCAATGGAGGAACACCAGGGGAAACAGTGAGTGAACTAGAGTGGGGAAAGGGAGGCACATGCAGCAGTTACTGAGAGGATAAGGTGTTTCTATCACAGTGCCTTTCAAAATCTCCCCCTTAAAGCTATTTATAGTAATTAATTTATTAGTGAGAACACTTTAGTATGTATAAAATGATTTTAGGTTATCCTCTCAAAACTGTTATAATTATTAACCTTTAAATATAATTAAAGTGCAATAAAAGAACAGGTTATAAAAATGAGTATTATTTCTATGGGAAAAATATTCAGCAATTTTTTGTTACCTTTCATCAAAATTTCATTTACAAATAATTCCCCGACTGCTATACAGTCTGGTGTCATGTTGATATACTGTGTAACTTAATTTTTTTAAAAAATATGTTGTCTGAGTAATTATTAAGGCGACTGGGCAAAATAATAGATTTGGTAATTGTACAGGAGCTTTTCACACTTGGGTCACTAGCTAGAATCAGTAGTAACAAAGGCCCAGATCCATGAAGGGATTTAGGTGCCTAAACCCTGGATTTAAGCATTTCCGTAATTCACAAAACTCCTGCTCAACTGGTGCCTAAACTCATGCAATGCCCAAAAATCTCCCTAGGTGCTTGAGTTTCTGCCTCTTGCCATGTGCATTGCTGCTTCACTCTAAGGTGACACCTTAAGGTCCAGAGCCATCCTCACACCAGGTGAGGATAGCCATTCCCTGCCTATCCCACCTGTGGGGCCCAATCTGGTAAATGCACAGAACACACTTAACTCCACATAAAAAGACTAACTCCAACTGAACTCAATGAAGATTAGAGATAAGCACATGCTAAAAGTGCTTTTATGACTCAGGGCCTGAATGGGATGGACACTTGCCCTCTTGCCGCAGTTTAATTGGTCTGAGGCATGCTGCCTTAGTGGCGCAGGACTGTGGTCCGTTGGGTCTGCAGACTGTATCTAAGGGGTCTGCAAAGGATGGTTGTTACCACAGAACAGTGGTTTTCAACCTGTGGTCCACAGACTCCTGGGTGTCCTCTCAGGGTACGTCTACACTATGGGATAATTCCGATTTTACATAAACCAGTTTTATAAAACATTGTATAAAGTCGAGCGCACGCGGTCACACTAAGCACATTAATTCGGCGGTGTGCTTCCATGGTCCGAGGCTAGCATTGATTTCCGGAGCGTTGCACTGTGGGTAGCTATTCCGTAGCTATCCCATAGTTCCTGCAGTCTCCCCTGCCCCTTAGAATTCTGGGTTGAGAGCCCGGTGGCTGATGGGGCAAAAATCATTGTCGCGGGTGGTTCTGGGTAAATGTTGTCAGTCATTCCTTCCTCCGGGAAAGCAATGGCAGACAATCATTTCGCGCCCTTTTTCCCTGGATTGCCCTGGCAGACTCCATAGCACGGCAACCATGGAGCCCATTCAGCTTTTTTTTTTTTACAGTCACCGTATGTGTACTGGATGCCGCTGACAGAGGCAATACTCCAGCGCTACACAGCAGCGTTAATTTGCTTTTGCATGATAGCAGAGACGGTTATCAGTTGTTCTGTACCGTCTGCTGCCGGTGTAAATTGGCAATGAGATGATGGTTATCTGTCGTTCTGTACTGTCTGCTGCTATCAGGGTGCCCCTGGCTGAGGTCGGCCCGGGGCGCAAAGGCAAAACTGGGAATGACTCCCTGAGTCAATCCCTCCTTTATGGTTTCTAAAAATAGAGTCAATTCTGCCTAGAATATGGGGCAAGTGTGCTAGAGAACCAGTGTATCAGAGAGCACAGCTGCTCCGTGCCAGATCCCGCAGAAAGGATGAGCTGCATGCCATTCACGAGGGGTGCCCCTGCAACAACCTCACCTGTTGCTTCCCTCCTCCCCCAACCTTCCTGGGCTACCTTGGCAGTGTCCCCCCCATTTGTGTCATGAACTTATAAAGAATGCAGGAATAAGAAACAGTAACTTGTTAGTGAGATAAAATAAGGGGAAGGCAGCCTCCCGCCGCTATGATAGTCCAGGCAGGACAGAATCATTTCTTTACACAGGAAAGGGAGGGGGCTGATGGAGCTCAGCCCCCAGTTGCTATGATGAGGACGGTTACCAGCCGTTCTGTACCATCTACTGGGAATGACCAAGAATCATTCCTATTTTCACCCAGGCGCCCCCAGCCAGCCTCACCTGAAGCCAGCCAGGAGCACTCACGGGTTGATAACAAGGACGGCTACCAGTCCTACTGCACTGTCTGCCACCAGGCAGGGGAGAGGAGTGAATACTGCTCTTCACTGCTGCAGCATCGCGTCTACCAACAGCATTCAGTAGACATAGGGTAACATTGAAAGAAGTCAAGAAACGATTTCTTTCACGTGGGGGGGGAGTAAATTGACGAGCTATTCCCTGAACCATGCCTGACAATGTGTTTGAACCTACAGGCATTGGGAGCTCAGCCGAGAATGCAAATACTTTTTGGAGACTGCTGGGGACTGTGGGATAGCTGGAGTCCTCAGTACCCCCTCCCTCCCTCCATGAGCGTCCATTTGAGTCTTTGGCTTCCCATTATGCTTGTCACGCAGCACAGTGTAGCCTGTAGATTTTTTTTTCCAAACACTTTGGCATTTCGTCTTCTGTAACGGAGCTATGATAGAACAGATTTGTTTCCCCATACAGCGATCAGATCCAGTATCTCCCGTATGGTCCATGCTGTAGCTCTTTTTGGATTTGGGACTGCATTGCCACCCGTGCTGATCAGAGCTCCACGCTGGGCAAACAGGAAATGAAAATCAAAATTTCGCGGGGCTTTTCCTGTTTACCTGGCCACTGCATCTGAGTTCAGATTGCTGTCCAGAGCGGTCACAGTGGTGCACTGTAGGATACCGCCCGGAGGCCAACACCGTCGATTTGCGGCCTCACTAATCCTAATCCAATATGGTAATACCGATTTTAGCTCTACTCCTCTCGTCAGGGAGGAGTACAGAAACCAATTTAAAGAGCCCTTTATATCGATATAAAGGGCCTCGTAGTGTGGACAGGTACAGCGTTAAATCGGTTTAACACTGCTAAAATCGGTTTAAACGCGTAGTGTAGACCAAGCCTCAGACTATATCTAAAATTTCCCAAGGGGTCCACACGTCCATTCAAAAATTTTTAGTGGTCTGCAAATGAAAAGGGGTTGAAAACCACTGGCATAGGGAAACAAACTGCTGCTATACATGCCCTGTGAATAAAGACATGCCTTCGGTTGCCAGGGCTGACAATCTAGTATTTTTCACAAGCGTCTTAAATCATTTTAAAAGTCTTTAAACATTATAGTAAGCCCTTGGGTTTTTCACAGGCCACACGTTAATTAGCTTGCTCCTTAAACTCCAGCAAGTGAAGTTGGAGTTCTTCAAGAGGTCCTTGGCTGGAAAACACAAGAACTTCTTTTGATTAACTCCCCACTTCACGATAATGATGGGGTGGGTTATTTTGATGAACATCATGTGATTTTAAGTTTCTTAAATGTTATGATAGCCTCTAGTCCAAACATTAAATATGGTAAACTTGACATAATCCCACAAAGAAGTGGGGCTGGGGAGAAGAAATCTGTGGGCCACCAATCACAGCTGCCCTCTACTTCCGGAAAAGTGGAACCCAGCTCTACCACCTGACTTATGTAATCGAGGCTATCTCTGCAATTAAAAGGGCCAGCAATGTGCTTGGGATTAGCCTTGTTGTTTATGGAGTGCTAGAAGTTTGGGGGAGCCATAAACTCTGTGGGTCCCACATGCCGGCTCCTTGTATTAAGAATTAGTTCCCACTCTTCTCTCTGTGTGTTTATTAAAAAAATTGGTATCTATCCTTACAACTAAAAAAGATTTTGTATGTAACAGGGCTGTGGAAATGTTCCAAACAGGACTGCACCCCCACCCCAAACCAGGGTAGGTATGAGTTCTGTCCAAAGCTGTGAGTCACATGCCTGCACACTGACTGACTGACTCACACTTGCGCAGCACTGCTGCCCATTCGGCTCATCCACGAGCTTATCGTTGCTGACTTGGGATCCCAGCTGCCCTCCATCTGCGGCTTTCGGACAAGCTGGGTTGCCATTCCCCTGTCTTATGCCCTCTTCCCCTCAATAGATCAGAGAAGGCTACAGATTTCCCCTAACTTCACTATCTAGCTTTCTGTCTTGGGTGTTTCTAAGGAATCAATGCCCTCCAGGGATCTTTAGGGTGCAGGAGGAGGAGTGACATCCTCTCACAGAGTAAGAGGAAAGGGGAGACCCTTCTAGTGTCAGTGCTGCTGCTATGCTAACTGGCCAGGGTGAATAGCCCTACTAAGGCTTAGTACAATGCTTAAGAGAATCCACTGAGAGTGCAGACATATGATGACCCTTGAAGACCCTGGGCAGGTGACCGCCTAGCCATGTATCAGAGAGGTCAGACCAGCATCATCCCTCTAAAGAGAACAATGGTAAGTAAGGAAAAGGGGATTCCGATTCCAACAAATGATCAGGGGTTAGTTTGCTACCCAACTCTGTGAGCGGACTCTGTGGGATCAGGGTTGTACAGTCCACATAAACTGAATGCAGCAATGTTCCTTCAGTGCTGGCTTCCTAATCTTTCCAGACAAAGCTTTGGAGTAACCCTGGGGATGAATTTAAAATTGTGCATTACAGTAAGGAACGACCAGCAGATGCAGGTTTTCAGCATATGTGCCAAAACACACATCTTCGTTGTGAAACAGACATCTGAGAGCTGAGTCTGATCCCACAACAGGGAAGTTAATTCACACAAAATCTGGAGGAGCTGGCAAAGTCAATGCAATTTTTAAATAAAAATCAAGTTTTCCCTGATTGCAATGCAGAATTCCCCACCACCACCGCTGCCATATCATCTTGAAAGTCCGAACTAAGATTGGCAAAGTAAAAAAGGGACTTCCTAACCTTAATGATATTCCCACTACCTGCACTCAGTTAATAATTAGCCAAAACCTGGGGTCTTTATTCACTTCTGACTGGGTTCTCACTCAGGCAAAACTCTCCTTGAATTCATTGATATTTTTGCCTGAGTAACAGCATGTGGCTGAACAGTAATAAATGTTCAGAGGTATTGCTATTTATTTGTATTGCAGTAGCACCTTGGAGTTGTAGTATAGACCAGGACCTCCTTGTGCCAGGTGCTGTACAAATGCAGAACGATAAGATGATTCCTGCACCAAAGAGCTTACAAACCCATGCTTCCTTAAATACCTCTTAAAGGTATCTTTCAGTTTAGATATCCCAGTGTACAATGGCTGCACAGGTATCTGTGGCAAACTCAGGACACTTAGCTACCAGGAGAGGGGTAGTAATTAGTCTCAGAAGGCTTAACCATGGAGGAATAAGGTTCAGCTGGAACAGGGGTTACCAGGGAGCTAATTAGTTTCAGGCAGCCCCAATGGCTGGAGACCTTTTTAAACCCTCCCTGGCAGGGAAGCAGAGGGGAGGAGAGAAGTAGAGTAGCTGAACTCTGAAACTTTTCTTGCAAGGCAGATTGCACTCTCCCCAGAAGGAGAAGAAAACAGAACAAGGGCCTGACTGAGAAGGGATCAGCCAGACCCTGCGTGACTGTGAAGGGCTTTTGCTTTGCCCAAGCCTGTGTCTCCAAGGCTAAGAAGGACTGAGCTAGCAGAGGAGAGGCAGGTACTATGCCACATATCCCACTGAACTATTGTCATTCCCTTCACAATTATATATCTTCACCTTCTCATGTGGGGGGCACACCTGCAACATGCAGGCAGTGCCTGTGGTGGGAGTATTGGCATACTAATGGCATTAAAGTTGTCATTTTGCTGCTGGTTTTCCCCTGCAGAATAGGCAGTTGTTCATCTCCACTCCACTGCTTTGTTCTTCCCCTGAGATTACTTGGGCCCAGAATCTCAAGAGTATTTAGGCATGTAACTCCTATTAAGGATCTGGGCCCTACTCACTAATCATTAATAAGCTAATGTTTGCACTGTGTTTTTAAGGCAGAAAGGATTGCATAAGTGCTATTGCTAGTATGATCATTTATTAGTCCCTAAAGTACAGTTGCTAAAAAGATTTAGTTATTTCAGGTGCAATCTGCTATTTAACACTCTCCCATTATGCATGCTATACTGGGACTAGTGTAATTAGATTAATCAATTAAGTAATGTGAACATTATTCAACATAACCCTATAAGCAAAGGAGATTTCTATTTATCTTGTACACCACAAAGTTAATGATCCATTCTGCAACCTATCTCAGAAGAGATGTAATTTAACATGCAGAAGAACTTGGAAGGCAAATATTTCTACCTGACCCTTTTTAATATTTATAAAAAATTGCTTTGCTGAGCCAAATCACCTGCTCCCATGTCAATGTGTATGCCAGCGTCTAGAGAGTCACATGAAAGAGCATTAGAGAAAGAGATGAGATTATAATGAACTAAACCTAGGAGACATGCATTCCAATACAGTGTATGGAATAAATGCTATGGATAGGAGGAGATCTGAAAGACTGGAGGAGATGACAGATCTAAGCAATCAAGTAGAACCCCCAAGGAGGATATACTGTGGAAGTCTGCAGTGTTTGCAGTTGTTTGTACATTCTCAGGGTGGTAAATAAGTAAAAGTTCTTCATAATATGTCAAAATATTCTGAGATTTCTTTTTTCACAATGAAGTAAAAGTTATCCCAAACAGCTATAAATTCAAAGGCATTATTACATTGTGGGGTGAGAATTCTGAGTTTAGATTAGATTAGTAGCAGTCTGACTCTCTAATAATACCCTTGTGCCTCTGCACCTGTCTACTATTTCTCTCTTGCTCTTCTTGTAACACATTAACAAGATACAGATTGTGTTTAGTTCAGCGAGCAGCATATTTAGGGAGCTGGCTAAATCCTAAACAGTTGAAAGCAACTGAGTAACCTTTTCATAAAGGAAGAGTGAGTATGCCCCAAGGAAAGTCAGTTTGCCATCAGAAAGTAGGTTCAGATACACAAGACAATTTAAATTATTTTAGAAAGGGAAACAGATGTGGGACTATTGTAGAACATTCTTCTCTGTTAGTATTATAGGAATGAGTAAATTCCAAGGAAAAACTGAATTTGGGCTATGTACTTTTTTGTATTTTGGGCTTCTTCCTCTAGCTTCTCAGTGAATCCTCTATTTCAGTGCATTTGGAGGAAGCTAAGAGGCCCTGGCAGGTGTTTAACATTAACTGTTCAGTCTCCTTATATTTTCAAAGCTATAAGGAAAAACCTGATGTAACTTTTCCCAGGGGCAAATATACAGAGAGTGAGAGAGAGTTTTATGGGGTTTTGGTTTTGACTTTTAGTTCCCCTTGTGTTTGAATCTCGATGTCACGGTCTTCAATAAGGCCAGGATTCCACCTCACATGTACAAAGCCATCTACATTTTCAATCCTCCATTTAGGTCTGCTAGCTCAAGTTTAAATTACTATCTAACAGTGTGAACAGGAGTCAGTGAAGACAAAACCTTAGTCTAATAAAAATGGGCCAACTGCAGCTCTCCTTAATTTAAATGGGCAGTAACATACCTCCCTTGCGAATAACTCAAGAGCAGAATATAAACTGCTTGTTATGACAACAGCTCTTAATTGCTCCTTCTTTATTCTGGTTGCTTCTTGCATTATTTGGGATTCTTCTGTCGGGGCCTTGGTGTCCTTTAAACAAGACTTTTCCACTCTGTGTGTTGTACTTCACACTGACTCATTTTTGCCAATGTTTTATTCATGTCCCAGTACCACCTGAGTAGCTGTGTTAATCCCCTTTTGTTTGACTAAGTAGATAGACACAGCTTAGTCAAGGTGGACTTTGACTCTTCTTTGCTGACAGAGATGTTAGCGTCTGGCGGCAAAACTCTCATTTACTTCAGTGGGGCCAGCATTTCATCCCTGGAACAAAAGCTTTTTTCCTGTGAGGAGAAATGCTTGGCTGCTAGTAATTGTGGTGACAGTCATCCTGCTCTCCTGTCCTACAAGGATTCTGAAACCATGTGATATGTATATGTCTACCTACCAGGAAGAGAAGAGAGGAAAAAGTATATTAATTTTCCCATGACAAAAACTGGGAACTGTCTGTTACTTCTGTTTCAAAAGCTTGAAGTGGGATTTTGAATAGCTTATGTTTCTCAAGATTCCTTGCTTCACTCACAGCAACAATGGCTTAATCAGCGCAGTCCAAAACAGAAGCCCAAGAAGCTCTTCTAAAATAATAGTTCTATAGTTCCCTGTTATCTTATTGTGCTGAGGAAAGAGGCAATTGCCTGATACAAAATTACTTGGCTGTCTTAGTACCTTCCAAACCAGTCATTGACCTTGAGAAGCAAAGAAATCTGAGCCTTAAAACAAAACAAAAAGGGATGCAGAAGAACATCCAGATTCAATAGGAAGTTGCAGTGGTTTAGGAATTGGGCTGAGATTTAGGTTTAGGCATAGGGCTTGTCTACACTTAAAACGCTGCAGTGCTGAACCGCTGTAGCTCTTCAGTGAAGACACTCCCTTTGCCGGTGGGAGGGGTTCTCCCATGTGCATAGGTAACCATCTCCCCAAGAGGCAGTAGGCTACGTCAATGAGGGCTTGTCTATACTGGCACAGAAAATCGGTGTCACTACAATTGATGCACCAGTGTTGATTTAGTGAGTCTGGTGAAGATGTGATAAGTTGATAGCAGAACACTCTCCCAGCAACTTTAGTACTCCACCTCCCCGAGGTGGAAGATAAGTCGATGGGAGAGCATCTCTCACTGACACAGTGCAGGGTAGACAGTGCGTTAGGTCGATGTAAGCTGTGTCGCTCAGGGGGTCACACCCCTGAGCGATGTAACTTGCATCGACTTAAGCAGCAGTGTGGACCAGGCCTGACAGAATTCTCTCGTCAACCTAGCACTGTCTACACAGGGTGTTAGGTCGGTTTAATTGTGTCATTCTGTCCTACTAGAAAAGTTCAAAAAAGGACTTATATGAAATTTCTTCCCAGCATGACACTCTGTTTCAACATAATGACAGTACAGCTTGGCATAAACATCACACCACCTCTGCTACATCTTGCCTTTCTTATACCTCCACTGCCTTCTCTTGGACTTGTTTTTCCTTCTCATCTTCATAAAAGTAAAGTGAACACAAGACAGCTGGTTTAGAGAGCTGTTTCCTGGTCCTCACTGCTCAGGTGAAGAGGCAAAAAAGTTTGATATACAGAGGAAGAGATGTGGCTGTGAACTAGTGGGTAAGTGTGCTGGTACTATAGGTGAACCAATTACAGATGATGTATGGTCTGCAAGATTCTATTCAGTAATTGCAGACACAGAAGAAACTCTAAGGAAAATAAATACAGTGAGCACCTAAATGATGTATAGTCACGCTTTAAAAAGAAACTCTTCCCCCAAGCTTTGGCTGTTCATTTTTCTGCACGTCACTTGAACATGATAATTCTGCATGTATTTGGATTGGATGAGAATAGCAGAGACCAATTATTTCTTGAAGTTGTAATTTATTTTTCTTTCGGTGTCCTGGAAATCACGAGTTCTTTGCAACCAGCCTAAAGTTGAAGCATTATTGAAAGAACCCGATTTAAATGTGCCTAACAGGAGTGAATAGTCAAAAGGGCTTCTCCCTAGAACTTTTCATTTAGTTTTTGACTTATTTTTTGCATTCATTCTTTGTCCTTTTAAAAAGCATGGAATGGAAAGCTCTGGCTTTCAAAAGCAGACTCTTATTTTGTACATTAATTTTAAAATCTGCAGTGTGTATGCACTTTAGTGCTTGAATAGCTATCTACCTGCAAACACAGTCTTAACATTATTATACATTGTGTTTGCAGTTGTTTGTGTTTGCAAGTAACTGGAGGCTAAGTCAAGACCCTTCTCAAAATCAGGGCCAAACTGAATATTCCTTACAAGTGTTGTTAGCAATGTTCTTGTTGCCATGTCAGTCCCAGGATATTAGAGAGACAAGGTGGGTGAGATAATATCTTTTATTGGGCCAATTTCTATTGGTGAAAGAGACAAGTTGGTCCTTTTTCAGTTGTCAAAAATTTCCCTTCCTTCCTGTGTATGTGTCCTCTGGAGCACTTGCCCATGCTGTAGTGTTGATGTCTATAAGTACTGTAGGTTTACATTAGTGTGCTTTAGAGCTTGTCTACACTGCCCCACAGTGCAGATCATGGGGGTGTGAATTGCAGAGTGCACCAAAATGTTGTGCTTTAACTGCTCTGTGTGGATGCTTGAAGTGTTAACTCAAACTGGGTGTTGGAAACCTAAATTACATCCACACCCCTGCACGATTAAGTCTGATTCCCTCCCACATCTATCACTGCTTGTTATGATGTATTGGATAAAGAATCAAGGAGGCAGGAATAAATGAAAACATATAACAGTTTCTTAACAAGGACCCCTCAAATCAATAATGGATAAGTAAAGCCACTTGGCTGTTAACCAGACCAACAGGCTTTAAGCCCAGGTCCTAAAACCACAACAATACCAGGGGTGGGTAATAAAAATTAAAAGGGTAAACACATCACCATTGGCACAGGGCACAGGACATACAGGGCAGAAATCACAGGAACTGAAGGACCAAGGATACCAATGGGACCACAGGAACTCAAGATGCAATGAGGAATGGCAAGACACAGGAACCAGGAACAGGTAAGTCAGTCTTCTGATCTTCTTCTAATCTTGCCATGTCGTCTTGGCTGGGAGTAATTTTGGACACTGGGCTGCCACTATGACAGACAGCATCTGTCTCAGGGCACTGCAGTCTTTTATAGGCTTGGGTTGCTGGGCAGAATGCTCTAAACCACATGACCATTTCCCGCACAAGCCTGTTCAAGGATGCCAACGTTTCCTACCAATTTAGCTGTTACTAGGCAGATAATTTACTGAGGGGCTACAAGAAGGGGTACATCATGAAGGACAATCCACAACTTAGCAGTAAACTAAATGGAGACCACAAAGTCACCCTAAAGCTGGTGTGAACTAAAAGATACTTAGTTTGCATTAACGTAGTCCTGTTTGAAGAGCTACCATGCTTCAGTGGCTGGCTGCATCTGTAACAACACATCACTACAGGGGCGTCTCTAAAACATGCTTTGTGTTCCAAATCACTTTAGCAGCTGAATGCCACACAAACATTGACATTTATGCTTGCCATACCTCCCTGAGGCATACAAGTTTTGTTACTTAACAAACAAACCACCTCCCCACCCCCCTACAGAGATGGAGATTTGAGACAGTGAAAGACAAAAGGTAAAACTTTCAAGGGAACAAGAAACACTTGACTTTCAACATGACTCAGGTGATGTCATGTCCAGGACAAGGGCAGTCAGATCTAATGGTCAGAGCAGGAGCCAAGAATCAGGTTGAGTCAGGTACTGAGAAGTCAGAGTCCAAGACCAGCCATATGGTGAACTGAGAGTCAGGCTACCAGGAGATCGGGGTCAGGTACCAGAACACAGGCAGCAATTGAACACTGAACTTGAGGACAAATCAGGGTTGGAAGTTGAAGTCTAGGATTTATTGCAAACAGGATCTGGAGCAGAGACAAGCAGGCAGTCTGTTATTGCTCAGACATCTCCCCTTCATGGCTTCCTGGTTTAAGTACTGGTATCAAACAGTCAGGGAGTTGAAGAGGCCAACACTCAGGTCCTGCTGGGTGGTACTTCCTGCTGAGTCCTGTCTCACATAGTTCTCCTGGGGGAGCCTAGCCTAAGCATCCTGTGGCAATGTGGAGGTGTCAGTGGCCCAGAACTCCCAGGTTCCAGCCTTGCAGGTTCTAACAGGTGCTTTGAAAACACTGCCCTGAATGACATGGCCAAGGTCACACAGGAGGTGTATGGCAGAACTGAACCAAGATTTCTAAAGACACAGTTCAGTGTCCTAACTATAAGACCATCTTTCCTTCTGTGATGGGATCCCCGGGGCACACCCTGGGACCACTGTGCCTCCTTAACCTTCCAGCCTGGGGTGTCTATTACAATGCTATGCTAGTGACAAACAGCAAACCCCTCCAGATGATGTGATAACACAGCATGTGGAAACTCAAACCCAGCTAAATTGCATGAATGCTCTCTAAGCCACTCATGAATCATACAGAGCGAGGCACCAGCCAATCACCCCAGCCTTGCACTCCAGAAATATACCATTTCACACTGCTCAAGACTCCCTTCGAGAGTGCAAGCTCATTAATTGGTTAGTCACTCCAGCAAAGGGTGGTGGATGTGCAACAGCCCTGGTTAACCTGAGCTGAGAATCCCCAAGTACTTCAACTAAAAACACACTGTTTTAGGTAAAATATAAAACAGATTTATTAACTACAGAAAGATAGATTTTAAATGATTGTAAGTAGCAGGCATAGAAATCAAACTTGGTTACATTACAACTAAAAATAGAAATGCAATCTAAATTCTAACTTTAACAGACTAAGGCCATGTCTACACATACAGCACTGCAGTGGCACGGCTGTACCAATACAGCTGAGCTGCTGCAGTGCACGTGATGAAGACGCTCTATGCCAATGGGAGACAGCTCTTCTATTTGCATAATAAAACCACTTCTGCAAGTGGCAGAAGCCATGTCAGTGGGAGAAGCTCTCCTGCCGACATAGTGCTGTGCACATGAGCACTTATGTCGGTGTAACTTATGTCACTCGGGGGGATGGTTTATTCACATCGCAGGAGCAACATAAGTTTTGCCGACATAAGTGGTAATGTCGACACAGCCTGAACAAGATTTGAATCAAACATTTTTTCTCATCTTAATAGATGTTACAAGTAGCTCACAGTCCTTAATACACAGGTTGTATTCCCTTTCAGCCTGGGATCAATCTCTCCAGTTCAAAACCTTTGTCTTCCAGATGCTCTTCCAGGTGTTGAGATGAGAGAGGCCAAGTGATGATGCTACTGTCTCTCTTTTATACTTTCTTCCAGCTGCTAGAAAGAGCCTTGCTCTGTCACATGAGTTAGGCTGTCTCCATCATGTATGTGCCCTCTGAAGCGTCTCTGGGATGGCCTTTGAAAGAGTGGATTCCCCTTACTGGGCTAGCAACACGTGTCTGGCCAGTCTTAGTTGCTCACTGAAAGGCTGGCTGTGGGCATCTCCCACTGACCACATTTCAGTACCAAACATACAGCAGTACTTCATAACTTCACATACAATGTAGCACATACAATCCAACAGGACAGCAATGTTCAACAGGTCAAGACTTTTTAAGTGATACCTCACAAGGCATACTTTGTACAAAACATCTCATAGTCATATGACAGTGGTGAGTATAGGGCTTCCGCACTACTATTTTGAGGTGTAGAGTGTCTCACACCTTCCCAACCCTTCTTCCTTTTGGGTATACACACACACTTGCACACACTTTTTATTTTAAGCATAACCGCTAGCCACAAATACAAACTTACATACACAAAACTTATCTGCACTAAACTTACATGTGTAAATGGGGTTTTGCATATATAAATTGTCACATGCTAGTGATGATGTGCAAAACTTGGATGCACAACTACTTGTGCAGTCACACAACCCACATCATGAAAATCTGGCACCCCATTGTGAACTCCCATATTAAAAACAGAGGAGGAGTTAAAATAAAAATGCAGGTATCTTGAAGGAAAATCACACATTGACTCTGGAAGATATACCTCCCCACACTGTGTCAGATTTTTCTAAACATGATTCCACAAGACTCAGTACTTGGAATCTTTCCATTTCTTTCCATGTAAATAATTCACATAAAGAGAGCAGCTGTAAAACAAAGACAAATTTTATAGTTCACACAGAATTAAGGTGTAAAGGGAGAAAAAGGGTAAAAAGATGTTGAAATAACTTAAATCATCATATACTAAAGCAAGACAAGTCTCATTTGGTCTATAAATGGGGATGGGATATTTAACTGTTGAGACACTTGCTTCACATGCAGAGGGTAAAATAGATCACCAAACATGGATTAAGGAATAAATCTCCCTTCACAGCATATTGGCAAGGATCTTGAGCCTTACTATCCTTCTTCTGGAGCTTTTAGCATGAGTCATTTATTAGAATCAGGTGGATGAATCCTGCATAATTTCATGCAATTGCAGTGGGCAGTATTGGACTTTGTTTTTAATGTGAACAAACATTTCTTTATTTTAAAAGGTACTATAGGCTTCATAGAAAAATGACTGGGAGTGAACTGAAGCAGGAAGTGGTTGAGTCAATTATATATTTTTTTGGTCAAGCAACAGTTCTATACTGTAATATAGAAAAAAAGCCTAAATTAGACGTCAGTGCCATGATTAATGATCAAGCACATAATTGGTGGTACTGGAGTGAAGGTCAGTGATGGGAAGCTGACTGAAATAAGTGAGTTTTAAGGAGTAATTGGAAGCAGAAGACTATCGCTTATGTAAGCAGGGTCTGAATTAATGCTCCCTTGACAGCTAACTGGGAGGGGGAGAGGCTTTAGGTGTGTTTATGTAAATACAGTTTGCTCCTGCTCTGCTTAGATATTCAGCTGATAGAACGGTGTCAGAGTGATCAACTTTGGCTGGTGCTGGGTTATGAATCTCCTTAGTACTGAATGCAGGGTAGTGAACTATGGTAACCAATGTTGTAATTATTGTAGGAATACAGGATAGCAGGACTGTGCTTAACTTGTCCCAAATGAGGGGGCCACACAATTGAAAGAACCTCATTAAGCCAGGGACTTGAATGCCAGAGCCCTGTGAAAATAACAGAGGTGGGGACAGATATCCCAGAAAGAAGACTGCAAACCCTACCCAAGGGTCCTCTTTAGATTGGTTTAACCTGTTCTTCTTCGAGTGCTTGCTCATATCCATTCCAGTAGGTGTGCGCGCGCCGCATGCACATTCGTCGGAGACTTTTACCCTAGCAACACTTGGTGGGCCGGCAGGGCGCCCCCTGGAGTGGCGCCGCCATGGCTCCGGTTATATACCCCTGCCGGCCCGCCGCTCCTCAGTTCCTTCTTACTGCCCGTGTCGGTTGTTGGAACTGTGGAGTGCAGCTTGCTGTTCTCCACCTCCCTAGCGATTCACTTGTCTTCTCTTATATTGTATATAGTTCGATCAACTGTAGTTAGTTATTGTTATTTAGTAGTTTTGTTTGTTGTATTGTAGATAGTTTAACGGGATTGGGGGTTAGCCCCTTCCCCGACCCCGGTACCGGGCTCATGCCCGGCTCACCAGGCTTCAAACTGTGCGCGGTCTGTCGTAGGCCGATGCCCACTGGTGACCCGCACGACGCCTGCCTTAAGTGCTTAGGCGAGGCTCATTTGACAGATAAGTGCCGGATCTGTAAGGCTTTTAAGCCCCGAACTAAAAAAGAGTGGGACATTCGCCTCAAGCAGTTACTGATGGAGGCGGCGCTGACTCCCCACTCCTCGGCACCGAGAACATCTGCTTCGTCGGCACCGGAGCATACCTCTTCAGCGAAGACTCCGAGTCACCGGCCTTCTCCGGCACCAGCTTCTGCCCCGCACCGCTCACTCTCACCTTTGAGCAAGAAGCGCAAGCCTCCTGCGGCTGCTATATGCGCATCACAGTCAGAGCGCTTAGCCAGGCCGGACGGCCTGGCACTGCCGTCTGCCGCGGCACTGACTTCCACCGCACCGTTGATTCCAGCCTCAGAAGAGCCGTCGAGTCCGGTGCCTACCAGCTCCCTGGCGTGAGCCGTGGTTGAGCATGTCATGCTCTCCGCTCCGGAGATGTTCTCCGCGGCACGGGACATGATCACCTTAACGGAGCCTGAGCTGCCTCAACCCCCGGCACTGCCAGTGCGGGTCCCTCAATCCACGGGCAAGCCGGCACTTGTAAGACCTTTTTCGCCCGGTACCATGGGACTTCGTCGATCTCGGTCCCGGTCCAGGCCCCGCAGACACTCACGGTCCCGCCATCGATCTCGGTCCCGCAGCCGCTCACAGTCCCGGTACCGTTCACCGTCGCGGTACCGGTCATACTCGCGGTACCGCTCGAGGTCCCGGTCGCCATCCAGGTACTACCGGCACCATTCCAGATCTCGTCATCACTCGCGGCACCGGGCTTCCCACAGCCGATCTCTGCACGACGGCTCCCGGCACCAGTCGACCTCCCGGCACCGTGCTGGTTGCAGGTCCCGGTCGCAATCTGGGCACCATCGAGGCTCTCGGCACCGCTCCCCAACACCGCGTAGGGACGGTTCCAGTGGACGCAGGGACCATCACTTCACGGTCTCCGCCCCGCCATGGCCATCTCGTCAGCCATCAATCTCCTCCCATGCCGGGTCGGCATCCTATGCGGAATCAGACAATCAGCAGGACCCTCATCAGTGGTCCTTTTGGACACCTTGGGCCTACCATCAAAGCCAAGGTGCCCCACATCCGCCGCCGCGCTCTGGCCCTTCCCAAACATAGGGCGCCAGAGGCCACGGTGAGCAGACCTCCTCCAGCGGGTACAGAACATCTCCAAGCGCAGGTCTCGGACTTGCAAGAGCCACCCCAGGACGTTCCACAGGACCAGGAGTCACTTCAAGATCCATTGGTCCCCGGGGTCTCTTCCTCTTCTTCACTAGATGAGGCAGTAGCGGGGACGGCCACATCTGGACCGCCCCCAACCGAACTTCGGTCGCACCAGGACCTCCTCTGCCGTGTCGCTCTTAACATAAACCTACCCGTGGAGGAAGTTCCTGAAGTGGAAGACCCAGAGGTCACCATACTATCGGCGGAGGCTCCGACAAGGGTGGCCCTCCCCTTTATTCGCACCATACAGGCTCGGGCAGATACAATCTGGCAAACCCCTGCATCCGTTCCACCTACAGCCAAGGAGGTCGAACGCAAATATATGGTTCCATCCAAGGGGTACGAATACCTATATGTACACCCTCCTCCTTGTTCATTAGTAGTCCAATCTGTCAACGAACGAGAGCACCACGGCCAACAAGCCCCTGCGCCTAAATCGAGAGAGGCCAGATGCATGGACTTGTTGGGAAGGAAGATCTACTCCGCGGGAGGCCTCCAGCTCAGGGTGGCGAATCAGCAAGCCCTCTTGAGTAGATACAATTATAACACCTGGGAGGCAATAGGGAAATTTGTAGAGCTAGTCCCGCAAGATTCCCGCCAGGAGTTCTCAGCTCTCCTGGAGGAAGGGAAACAAGTTGCAAGGACCTTCCTCCAGGCCTCGTTAGATACCACTGATTCGGCAGCTCGAACTGTCGCCTCTGGGATTGCTATGCGGCGCATATCGTGGCTGCAAGCTTCGGGTCTGCCACCCGAGCTGCAGTATACCATACAGGACCTACCATTTGACGGTCAGGGCCTTTTTTCCCCAAAAGACGGATCCTCGCCTCCAGAGTTTGAAGGACAACCGCGTGATCATGCATTCGCTGGGAATGCATACGCCGCAGACTCGGAGGCGATCTTTCCGCCCACAAACCCAGCGCCCCTATCCCCCACCTCGGCCAAGACAGGACTTCTCCAGAAGGAGAGGCCGTACTTCCCGGAGATGCCAGTCTGGCCCACAAGGGGGTAATAACTCTGGCCCCACCAAACCACCGGCGGGACCGAAGCCAAACTTTTGAGGGTGCGCCCGAGAGCACTGTACCAATTACTTTCCAGGATCCTTTTCAGTTTGCCAACTGCCTTGCCGCATTCTTCCCTGCATGGTCCCAGCTAACATCGGACCGCTGGGTTCTCAGCACGGTGGAGTGTGGCTACCGTCTTCAGTTTATTTCGTCCCCTCCTTCCCACCCTCCCTCCCCGTCCCTCTTCAGGGACCCCTCTCACGAGCAACTCCTTCTGCAGGAAGTTTCGAGGCTCCTTGCGTTGGGAGCTATAGAGGAGGTTCCAGAGAACCTAAGGGGAAGAGGGTTCTATTCCAGATACTTCCTAATTCCCAAGGCGAAAGGGGGCCTCCGGCCCGTCCTGGACATGCGATCTCTGAACAATTTCATCTCAAAGTTCAAGTTCCGCATGGTATCCTTGGGAAACATTATACCCTCCCTGGATCCCGGAGATTGGTACGCTGCTCTCGACATGAGGGACGCATATTTTCATATCGCGATTTACCCCCCACACAGAAGGTTCCTTTGCTTCGTGATAAATCGTCAACACTACCAATTTGTGGTCCTTCCCTTCGACCTCTCCTCGGCCCCTCAAGTGTTCACAAAGTGTATGGCGGTAGTCGCCGCCTACCTCCGTCGTCGTTGAATCCATGTTTTCCCATATCTCGACGACTGGCTTATTCAAGGGACATCCGAGGCTCAGGTTACCGCACACGTAAACGTCATCAAGGACCTATTCTCCCATCTAGGTCTGATCCTCAACCTAGACAAATCCATTCTGCTTCCTATGCAGAGAGTAGAATTCATCGGGGCCATGCTGGACTCGAATCTTGCAACGGCCAGTCTACCTCCACAGAGGTTCCAGGCTATAGTCTCCCTCACCCAGGGGCTACAAGCCTTCCCAACAACCTCTGTCCGTACCACCCTCGCTCTACTTGGCAACATGGCTGCGTGCCCTTTCATGACGAAGCACGCAAGACTCCGCATGCACCCTCTCCAGACTTAGCTTGCCTCAGTTTATCGTCCGTGCAGGGACGCCCTGGACATGATAGTCGCAATCCCACCAAAAGTGCTGGACTCCCTCAACCGGTGGCTGACACCCTCCCTGGTGTGTGCCGGTTGCCCGTTCCACCCACCGCAGCCTTCGGTGTCTCTAATAACGGACGCTTCATCCCTGGGCTGGGGTGCACACCTAGGGCACCTTCACACCCAGGGCCTTTGGTCCTTGCAAGAACTGAGTCTGCATATCAATGTCCGCGAACTGAGAGCGGTCCGATTGGCATGCCAGACCTTCCAACACCATCTACAGGGCCATTGTGTTGCGATTTTCACGGACAACACAACTGCCATGTATTACATAAACAAACAAGGAGGCACACGGTCTTTCCCCCCTTTGCCAAGAGGTGATGCGACTGTGGGACTTCTGTATAGCCCACTCGATAGACCTCGTAGCCTCCTTCCTTCCGGGAGTCCAGAACTCTCTCCCGGATCACCTGAGTTGGTCCTTCCTGTCCCACGAATGGTCCATCCATCCAGACATCCTTCTTTCTGTATTCCGGAAGTGGGACTTTCCCCAGATAGACCTATTTGCCTCCAGGGAGAACAGGAAATGCCAGGTGTTCTGCTCCCTTCAGGGCCGCTCCCCGGGCTCTCTGTCGGATGCGTTCCTGATCCCCTGGAAAGGACGTCTTCTCTACGCCTTTCCACCCTTTCCCCTAGTCCACAGAGTCCTGCTGAAGCTCCGCAGGGACAGGGCCAGACTGATCCTAATCGCTCTGGCATGGCCGATGCAGCATTGTTATTCTATGCTGCTCGACCTATCCCTAATGACTCCGATACCACTGCCACTCTGCCCAGATCTTATAATGCAGGACTTCGGCAGGCTTCACCACCCAGACCTGCAGTCCCTGCACCTGACAGCGTGGCTGCTGTCTGGTTGAACCAATCCGAGCTCTGCTGCTTTGCCCAGGTTCAATGGGTCCTTTTGGGAAGCAGAAAACCCTCCACGAGGGCGACATACCTCGCCAAGTGGAAGCGGTTTTCTCTTTGGTGTACACAGTGTTCCCTAGTTCCTGAGGCCGTTTCGGTCCCTATTGTCCTGGACTACTTGTGGTACCTCAAGGAACAAGGCTTGGCACCCTCTTCAATAAGGGTGCATTTAGCCGCAATCTCCACCTTCCATCTGGGGGAGTCGAACAGTTCCACCTTTTCTCACCCGATAGTTTCGAGGTTCCTTAAGGGCTTGGAGCGCCTCTACCCGCCGGTTAAGCCTCCTTCCCCTACCTGGGATCTCAACCTTGTCCTGACTCGGCTCACGGCCCCACCCTTTGAGCCCTTAGCCACTTGCTCGCTGCTGTACCTGTCCTGGAAGACGGCCTTCCTGATAGCTATCACATCAGCCAGATGAGTTTCAGAGCTCCGTGCTTTAATGGCAGACCCTCCATATACGATCTTCCACAAAGATAAGGTACAGCTATGCCCGCATCCGGCTTTTCTTCCCAAGGTGGTCTCTGCCTTCCATATTAGTCAAGATATTTTTCTACCAGTCTTCTTCCCAAAGCCGCACGCATCACGCAGGGACCAACAGCTTCACACCCTGGATGTCCACTGAGCCCTCGCCTTTTACATCCAGAGGACAAAACCCTTCAGACACTCGCCCCAGTTATTTATAGCAGTGGTGGAGCGTATGAAAGGTATGTCTATATCTTCTCAGAGGCTCTCATCATGGGTAACATCCTGTATCCAGATGTGCTATGACTTGGCCCACGTCCCGATTGGCCGTCTCACCTCCCACTCTACTCAGGCTCAAGCCTCATCGACCGCCTTCCTGGCGCACATTCCCATCCAGGAGATATGCCGCGCAGCTACCTGGTCGTCAGTGCATACGTTCACATCTCACTATGCGCTCGTTGCGCAATCGAGAGACGATGCCGCCTTTGGCTCAGCGATCTTGCATTCTGCAACGTCTCACTCCGACCCCACCGCCTAGGTAAGGCTTGGGAATCACCTACTGGAATGGATATGAGCAAGCACTCGAAGAAGAAACTGTTGTTCTTCGAGATGTGTTGCTCATATCCATTCCACACCCGCCCTCCTTCCCCACTGTCGGAGTAGCCGGCAAGAAGGAACTGAGGAGCGGTGGGCCAGCAGGAGTATATAACCGGCGCCATGGTGGCGCTACTCCAGGGGGTGCCCTGCCGGCCCACCGAGTGTGGCTAGGGTAAAAGTCTCCGACGAACGTGCACGCGGCGCACGCACACCTAACTGGAATGGATATGAGCAACACATCTCGAAGAACAACAGTTACAAAGGTGAGTAACCGTCTTTTCCTTCCCACTGTTCAAAGAATAGAGCTAAATAGGCTTCATTAGGAGTATCTTTGTTATTTTAAATGCTCAATCAGAGCTGAAATCACTTGTGGCAGGACCATGTTTCTGCCCTGCCTGCTAAAAGCTAGAAATCAAAAAATCACTGAGAGCTGAAATCACTTGAGATGGGGCAGTGTTTCTGCCCAGTCTGCAAAGAGCTGAAAATCACTAAAAGACTGATCTGCAGAGGTCACAGCAGAAAGGAAGGTGGCAGCAGAAGGTGACTGATAGTCGGCTGGCAAATGAGTGGTTGGTGAGGTGGAGATGTGCAGCACATGGCCACCAGGGCTGCTGATGGAGAGGTATGGCATGCGGGAAGCTGGCAGAGAGATGCAGCCAGCAGGGCAGCTGGCAGAGAGGTGTAACAACTGGCTAGCAGTCCGGCTGGCAGAGAGGACCAGAGCAGAGCCCCACAGAGAGGGGCGGAGAATGAGGGCTCGAGCAGTGGAGCAAGTAAGGTGCCTCTTTACCCCTTCCTCCCCACCCCGCAGGGTGGGAGGTGAACTCTGCAGCTGCGCCTCTGAACTCTGGGTCTGCACTGACCAAGGACAACAACTGTGAGTGGGATGTAGAGATGGGACGGGCATGCTAGACTTAAGAACCTGAAGGGAAAAAGGACACTGCCCAACCTGCTTGGGGTGGGTCTTTTGCTCATGGTTTATGTTTATGAACCCTGTTTGTGGTGTTTTGCCAAATTAACACTGAGTTACTTCCTTCCTTTTATTAAAAGTTTGTTTTCTATACTCAAACTCTGTGCTTGCGAGTGGGGAGGTATTGCCTTTCAGAGGCACCCAGGGGTGGTGTGTAATTTTTCCCAGGTTACTGGTTGGGTGCTCAAGCCAGCTCTGTGTTGTACCGATGGAAAGGAACTCCTTGATATTGAACCCAGTCCTGGTTGCTGCTGGCTTCGCCAGGCAGAAGGGTTACATTTGGTACATGATGAAAAGAAGTCTGTTCCAGGTGTAGGTGTGATGGGCTACAAAAAGCCAGGAGTTTACGTTCAGGAGATGCACACAAAGAACGTAGATTACCAAGAATTGGCTACGGGGGTGTGTGGATAAGCAGGACATAGAGCCATAGAATGACAAGTGAGATGGGCATTATCACCTCATGAGCAGTGCTCTGTTGTGCTTGGCACTATAAAAATACACAATAGGACACTTTCCTGCCCTGAAAGTTTCAGTATAAATAGACAAAACGGACAATGACCGGAGGGGAAGCAGGGGCACAGAGCAGCAAAGTGGCTGGCCCAAGCTCAAGAAGCTGGTCAGTGGCAGAGCTGAGGGTAGCATGCAGGTCTTCAGAGTCCCACTCTAAGGCCCTGTTCACCAGACCATGACAGACAATTTGTTCTCATCGCTGAAACTTCCAGTTTTGATTGAGACTTCCTTTGAGTCTGCATAGAGACTTAGATCAAAGATAGGAAATAGAGGCTGGGAGTGGGACTACACACAAAAAGGCTTCTTGAGATAGTTTTTCTTTTTTGAGCACAGAGCTGATGGCCAGATATTCAAACGTATTTAGGTACCTTTAGGAAATCAATGGGAGTTAGGCATCTAAACAGATTCATAGATTACAAGGCCAAAAGGGATTATTGTGATCTAGTTTGACCTTCTGTATAATACAACCCATAGAAATTCCTGAAAATAATCCCTAGAGCAGATCTTTTAGAAAAACACCAATCTTGATTTTAAAATTGTCACTGATGGAGAATCCACCATGACCCTTGGTAAATTGTTCCAATGGTTAATTATTCTCCCCGTTAAAAGATGTATGCCCTATTTCCAGTCTGAATTTGTCTGTCTACAATTTCAAGCCACTGGATCATGTTACACTGTTCTCTCTAGATTGAAGAGAGGACATTACTAAATATTTGTTCCCCATGTAGGTACTTATAGACTGCAATCAAGTCACCCCTTAACTTTCTCTTTAAATTAAATAGATTGAGCTTCTTAAGTCTATCACTGTAAGGCATGTTTTCTAACCCTTTAATCATTCTTGTGGCTCTTTGAACTCTCTCCAATTTATCAACATCCTTCTTGAATTGTGGGCACCAGAACTGGACACACAATTCCAACAGTGGTCGCACCAGTGCCAAATATAGAGGCAAAAAACCCTTTCTACTCTTACTCAAGATTCCCTTTTCAGTATCCAAGGCTTACATTAGCTCTTTAGGCCGCAGCATCACACTTGGAGCTCATGTTCAGCTGATTACTTACAAGGAGCTCCAAATCTTTTTCAGTCACTTCTTTCCAGGATACAGCCCCCCATCTGGTAAGTATGGCCTACTTTCTTTGTTTGTAGATGTATACATTTGCATTTAGGCATATTAAAAGCATATTGTTTGCTTACACCCAGTTTACTAAGTAATCCAGATCACTCTGGATCAGTGACCTGTCCTCTTCATTATTTACCACTTCCCAGATTTTTGTGTCATCTGCGAACTTTATCAGTGATGATTTTATATTTTCTTCCAGGTCATTGATAAAAATGTTCAATAGCTTGGAGCCAAGAAGTGATCCTGGAGGGACCCTTCTAGAAATAGACCCACTCAATTATGATTCCCCAATTACAATTCCTTTTCAGGATCTGGGTCCATGTGCCGTGAGTGCAAAGTGTGGATGTTCCTTTTATTGGTGAGTTAAAATATGTTTCTCTATATGGAACGCATGGTGTATGCTTTAATAAGTACTGAGTTGTATATAACCGTAAAGATGTATCTTATTAGCATTTTCGTCTAACATCAATAGGAATTATTTCAAAACAGGTTGTGAATGCAGATTTAATGATGTTGTTACAATTACTGTACCAGACAAAATGGCTCATTTTAGAGGGAAAGTAGCTACAAATACAGCCTGTCTCATAAAAGTGCCTTAATTAAGTTGAGAGGTAAAGTATAATAACAGTATATTTAATGTAGGCATGCTGTATCAAAGATCCCCAAGACTGACAGGGATGGGTTTCCATGTCGACATAATTGTTGATTTTAGCACTTAGCTGATTTTATGATCCTGGTTTTATTTTGCTAGCTCCAGCAAACCATGGAGAATTCTCAGCTATTTTTTGATAAGATGGTTTTCATTTGGAATGAATGGCTTAATAGAGCGTGCTCTTTTCTAATGATAGGTGGGAGGTCCTAAGTTAATAAAAATGACCTAGTTTCTACCAGAGTTCTTCTAACTATGCTTAAATGCTAGGCACCTTTATTCATACCAGACTGCATCCACTCAGCAAAGCTACTTTCTTAAACAGGATGACCCGTGGTTATTGACTGTTTCTAGCCTAGCAAGTGTAAAACACTTCAGTCTTCTCCCCAAAGCTGAATGTAAACTGTTCTTGTCTTGGTCTTGTCTGGTTAGCTAATGGACAAGGAATTACTTGATCCCCGTCTGCTGCTGTGATTGACAGTGACTTTTATACAGTCCCCATGAGCTGGAAGTATGGTCTAGCAAACTCTGGAACTGCTGTGTTAGATGGTAGCTTCCCTCTCTCTGGAGCCTCTCGACATCTTTCTCCAGTAGATGTTACTCCTTGCCTTGGGCTTCCTTTCCCATATGAATCCTCTGGCAACTTCTCTTGATGGCTTCTGCCTCCACTCCCTTCCCCACTGGAACTTCTGAGAACTTCTTGGAATGGCCCCTCTTCATCGTCTCTCCACCCCCCACTGCATCACCCTTAACAGCATCATTCCATGACTCCCCTCCTTGCTAGAACCCTCTTGTCATCTTTTCCAGAAGCTCCATTGTGCACTAGAACACACCTGGCAATGACTCTGCTTCTGATTCCAAGCTTTTCTCCTCAGTGGAATGTCTCTCTGGTATTTGTAAAGCACCAAGCACCTTGGTATCTCTGTGCTGCTAACTATTCCCTCTCCCTTGCAAAGAGAGAGCTTTGGAGTAGTGTCGAAATTCATGAATAGGATCCTTAAGGAAGCTTGCACTGCTTCTTCGCAGGTTGTACGCATTCTGTAGAAAAATAATGGAGTCTGCTTTGCTGTCAATACTGCACTTTTCACGAGTGCTGAATTCACAATGTGAAATCTAATAATAAAATGGCAAAGGGTATCCTACCAGAGGGTGGATAGTTCTATGTGACATTACATGGGTCTTGAGGACAGGAATTTGTACTAGTTTTTTTATTATTTAATAATGCGAACAAACACTTTGGCTTTCAGAGCAGAGCAGTGCTCTAATGGATTAACTTGCAATCCAATTAGTAGTCATGTATGCTCATTTAAACATATGTTTCAGAGCATATTGATTACATTTTCCAATTTACTTGTGAGCGGTTTCATTTATCCAATTTAGAAAATAGATTATTTGATTTTTGTTGCTGAATTGGTGGCTGTTGTGAGGAACAATGAAGTTTTCCTGAATATTAACTAAGCTCTGAAGAGTGGCTTCAAGAAAAGTAGGAACTTCCATCCACAGGACTCTGTACAGTGGAGCTTTCTTAAAAGACCACTTTTTAATTCTAACTAACATGAGAAATTCTGCAGGTATCAGTAATGTACATGATGGAGATGTATACACTTTAGGATCAGAGACTAGTGGTAGTCTCTCTTGGTAACATGATCTAGTTTTATGTTTTTTATCACTTTGGACCTATTGTATGCTGTGTGATTTAATCTGCATATCTGATCTACCAAGTATAGGTCTCTCTCTTTTTTTTTTTTAATTTATTTTTTTATTGGGCACAAAACTCAGTTCTATCCAGAAGGCAGCTAATCCTGCCAGGTAAATGGTGCAATCATGCAGATTTTAAGAGGTCAGGGTGTTGTCATTTGATGCCTAATATGGCCTTTCAAGTAAAAGAACTAACTGGGCTTTCCAATGCAGTTTCTGTTGGATTTGATATTAATTTTTAACTTCAGGTCCTAAAGAATTGCTGAGTTCTCTTCTGGTGGTGAGTGAACTGATTAGAGGCTGAAATCTTGAGCTCTTCAATCAAACTGCAGCTGAACTGGTTTCATGCAGGTGTAACTCCACTGAAGGATGGCCTTATGGTTAAGGCATTGCGATGGAATTTGAGAGACCTGGATTATACTCTCAGGTCATGCCACAGATTTCCTGCAAATCCCTTAAACTCTCAGAGCTTTGAATCCTCATTTGTGAAATGTGGATAAAAATGCCTCCTTTCTCCCTCCATTTGTTTGGCTTGTCTATTGAGTTAGTGAGTTCTTTGGAGGCAAGGACTTTCCCTGTGTATGTGTAGCACTTAGTACAATGGGCCCCCAATCTTGGCTGGAACGTCTAAGAGCTACCACAACACTACTAATACACCTCTCCCCCAATATAACGCGACCCAATATAACACGAATTCAGATATAATGCGGTAAAGCAGTGCTCTGGGGGCCGGGGCTGCGCACTCCAGCGGATCAAAGCAAGTTCAATATAATACAATTTAACCTATAACGTGGTAAGATTTTTTGGCTCCAGAGGACAGCATTATATCAGGGTAGAGGTGTAATTATTTGTAATTGTAGAGAAGCTAAGGACTGGTTAGGGAGTGGAGAATCAACTTCCATATTTGTTCATTTCACTTAAGTGGGACTGTTCAAACAGCAGGCTATTCCTCAACGTGAGTAATGGAGGCAGAATCTGGCTCAGAGCACACACATTTTGTGTTTTGTAAAAGGCATTGGGATCTCCAGGAGGAGAGGTGCTATGTGAATGTTATCTACAAGTGTTCAATACTTTACTGACTGGGTCAGTGTTGTTACTGGAATGAAGCACATTTTTTGGATTCAAATGAGGCTTTGAGAGCATCGCTCATAGGGATGGTTCCACATTTGTTGGCAACCTATTAAATATGCTGTCAGTGGGAATCCACTCAAACTGATTCTGCAGTACAAAGAAGAGTCAGGTCTGCTAGCCTGTCTGATACCATGCTGTTTACTGAGACAAGTTTGAAGATGGGGAATTGACTGTCCATTTGCAACAACAGCTAGTAGCTGGGATTGTTGTGACTTCTTGAAAAACTTTCAAAGATGGGAACATTCCCACTGGCAACATATCAACTCTCACCATTCCTGTACCAGCAGCTGCTAGCAACTTTAATGGCCTCTCATCCAAACAGAATTCTGATTCAAAACTTTGTTTTTCTTATAATCTTTGGTGTTGGTTGTTTTTACTCCTTCAGAGCAGTGGTCAGTTCCTTAGCAATTACTTAAAGTGCATCCATTGCCATCAGCAGTAAATCCAGGAGGGTTTTCAGAGGGGAACATCCCTGTTCAGTTTGTCAGTTTCCTGCCTTTAAGATCATTTTTCTAAAATGAGAGCTAATTGGGTTGCCTAACTCCAGGGTCTGGTTTGCAGCAGTTTAATGAGTTTATTGTTTTAGTTTTGTGCAGAGACTTGTGATCGTGAGGCTATTTGTGTGAACTGCTGACTTGATTGCCTTTAGAATGGCATCATGAGCATCTGGCTGCTCCCAAGGGCTCCCATGAAAGCTGCCTGTCATTTTCCTTCCACTACCTCAAGCCTTAGGTGCTGCTTGCTCACGAGTCCTCCTGCTCTTCTTCTGCTGTCTGCTCTGAGTTGGACTGCTTGAAACACTTCACCTAGGCTCCAAGCACTCGCAGCTTGTAAAAGGTCTCTACATTCCATAGCTCCCATTTTATTTATAAATCTGAGCACTCCACATGCTGCATCCTCCTGCTTTGTCCTCTGAGTTCTGTGAACCACACGCTCGCTTGTATCTCATCGCTGCCTTACTGGTCCCCTTCAGTTTCTGTTGGTGCCTTCACAATCACATCGTGGCAGTTCTTCGGAGGTAGCAGTTTTAACTAATTGTGATTTTATAGCACTCACAAGCGTGCTGAGCATGTCAGGGCAAGTACCTGGGTTTTAGGTATTTTCTGTGAAGAGTTTACTGTCTTAATGATGGATTAGACAGCAAATGATGATAAAATGTACCGGGGAAGGGGAGAAGGGAAGGAGGACATGAGTACGACATAGACATGATGATGCAGTCACTCTGGTGTACATACAGCTTGAGGGCTCAACAGTGTCTTGTATGTTAGTGAAAACACTTTCTTTTGCATCAACTACAAAAAAAAAGTGAGCTGAAATAGGTGAGGGTGGAGGGTTGACAAAGATTTTGGAAAGTCTCCTTATATCAGGGCAAAAAGGAAGGAGGCATGGAGATCTTTCTGAAATACGCTGAAAGAGATATCAGAACTGAGGTCACTGAAGCGGATGGGACAAAAGGAGATCAGGTCAAAGGTATAGGCAGGACCTTAATGAAGAAGAGACATGAAAGATGACAGCAAGTTTGAATGTGATGTACAGCACAATGGGGAGCCAGTGAAATGACTTAAAGTCCTGGTGGATGTGTTTGAAGTAAGACTAAAGGCAGGCAGAGGACCAGTGGCTAAGGCTGCTTGATTGATACATAATGGGTTTTTGAAGTCTTAGGTCATGACAATGCAGGAGGTGTAGAAAAGCATCTTCTTCTCCATCACATCATCCACAAAATTACTAACAGTTGGGCTGTTCCAAGTGGTGGGTAGCATAGGTAATATGAGTTGCCTCCACTCTGTTTGGGTGAAGGTTTTCTTGCTTCACAGAATTTTCATGCTGTTTTGCGGACGAGATTGCTCAGATTCACACTCCACTATCTGTCTCCATAGCAGCAAAACAATGTCTCATGGGGACAAATGTTATACCTTTTTTGCTTGGACTTTAGCCAGTGTTGCTCTGTGGAGGCACTGGGGAAGCTCTGGATCATGACTTCTGAGGTATTATATCCAGGATGCTTGGGTTTGTGAAAGCCAGTGGGAAAACACTAGGTCTGCTCTTGATAGTCTCAATATCTCCCTTAAGGAAGGCAAGATGTCAGGTCACTGCAAGGAGGCACTGATGAGGATCTGTACAATTTTGCCAAGTAGTATGAAATCTCCAGTTTGGGAAAAGTGTATTCATTGAGAAGGTTTTGGCATGGCAATCCTGGTGGTATATGCATTCCTCAGATTTTCTGCATTACAATTCATCTGGTTTGGGATCTGAGTCAGAAACTGAACTAATCATGTTGGTCAGTGACTTCCTCCAACTAGTGGATGAAGATTATGTGCCTGATTCTTTTCAATCTGTCAACCTACTTTCAGTACTCTTGGTCATGACCATACATACTGTTGACAAACCACCTGTCCCCAGCAAAACCAGTGATGTCATTTGTGAGGGGCTCCATTCTTTTCTTTATGGCATGTCCCAGTACTGGGCAATTGCTTATCTGTTCCCAGCAGTCTCTGATGTGGGGTACCACAGTGTTCTAAGGTGTTATCCTCCCATTCAGTGTGTACATACTGTATGGGTGACATGTGACCCAGCTGGCATGGTGGAACCAATGACATGGTGTGTCTATTGAATTGTGGCAGTTGCTGACTGAAGCGTAATCCAGAACAGACTAAGATACAGTTAGTGTGTGGGGAAGAATAGTAGGGATTATACCAGCCTTCCTATCTGAGGCAGTATTTTGCAGGTTTTAAACGTGGGGGGCATTTTAGATCCCCTATCACTTTTGGATATCCAGGGTATCTTTTAACCAATGTAGACTCACTGGAATTATCCTTCAGGGCATATTGCAAAGCTCGTCTGTTTTCTGAGGCTTTTGGGAAGGGGTAGTTGGAGGGTAGTTTGTTTTTACTGCATTATTGGTGACTTATGCTTCTGGGTTGGAATGAAGCCATTCATTTTTGCTATGGTTTCTCCCCTAAGATTGTATGAGCTGGAAAAAAGTGCAAAAGCACATAGAGCCACTGTGCTAGGAGCTGTCTAGAACTAATATTTTTTAGAGAGCACATACTTGTAATTCTGTGTGGCCTAGTGTCTAGAGCACAAAAGTGGGACTTAGGAGAGCTGGGGTCTATTCCTGATCTGCCGCTGGCTTGCTGGGTGACCTTGAGCAAGTCACCTAACCTCTGTGTGCCTCGATTTTACCATCTGTAAAATGGGGGTAATGCTACTAACCTCCTTTGTAAAGCAGTTTGATATTTATGGGTAAAAAGTACTATGTGACAGCTAGGACTTACAATTATATTAAAGAAGCATTTTTAACCCAGAAAAATTAATAAATGTAGAGAGAAGATGACATTCTTCCTCTCTGCAACTTCTCACTACGCTAGGTATTTTCTCTCGCCTACTCACTTCCCTCAGCTTGTCTTTCTCCTTCACACCTCTCTTTACTCTGCCCCATTTGCATTCATGCTGCTACTCTTTCATACCTAGCGACGCTGCACATGCTTTTGCACTTAGCGGTTGATGTGCATTGGTGGGACGGTTTTTGTTACCCTTGTCCATGGGGTACGGATGCTGTGGACAGAAAGCTTCACTCTCCTGGGATGCCAGTCTGGTATCTGATCCAAGTGTTCAGTAGAAATACTTGGGGGGAAAAAATAAAAGAAACTCATCAGACTTCTAGTAACACTTGCATCTCTACAGCTAATAATTCTTATGTACTAGCTTTTGCTGCTTTAATATTTAGAAATAGCATTCACTCTTTGTAAAGATGCAAATTAATAATAATTCTTGCTGGACTGGATCCCCGGGGTTGAATTCTGGTCTTTACTTGTGTGTGACTGAGTAGAAGTCAATGTGGATGGCTAGGAAGGTCAAAAGGAAAAATTTAATCTCCTGACTTTTATACACCAGGGTACCAGAATGGGGGGGAAGGGGCAATAGACCATGGCGCTTTTGAAAGCGGATGGGCCTGTCCTGTCTACTTTTTGCCACAGGCCCAGCCTCCCGCCCGTCCTCTTCCCCTTGAGGCCTCGCCTCCCCAGCCAGGCTGGAAGCTGGTACCTGGCCCGGGTAAGAGTGGCCTGGGGAGCCTGGGCAGCTGTGGGGAGCCACAGACCTTCCACCTGCCTGGGGTAGGGAGGCCCAAGAGCAGCCCTCAACCTGTTTCCCCACGCCCTAGTCCCTCTTCCCAGGGCAAGCGGAGGGTCTACCCACAACTGCTACCCACAGCTGCCCAGACAGCTCTTACCATGGCCTGGCTGCAGCTCTTTGCCCCCGAGACCCCACCCCCAGGCCAGACCAAAAGCTGGAGCCAGGTCAGGGTAAGAGGTGTGGGGAGCCACAGATCCTCCACCTGCCCTGGGCAGGAGGCTCGGGGGGCAGGGCCGGGGACTGCTCTCTGGCCCTCCACCCCAGCCAGGGGCCCAAGCTCCCTGGTCTGGCTCCAGCTTCCAGTTTGATCAGGGGGTTGGGGAAGAGGAGAGACAGGTGTGGGGCCATGGAGGAGACAGGGCCTTGTGGCCACCCATTTTTAGTAAGAATCCGTCACCCTGTTACACACCTTGTACATTTCAGCAAAATAGGAAATTTAAATAACTTGTGCATATAGACTTGCAGCCAAATCTCAGAGTTCTCATTCTAAATACACATGCTGACATTCCTTTCCATTAATTTTGAGATGCAATGAAATCCTTCACAAGATTGATTCAGCCAGTTATCATTGACCTGAGTTTTTTGTATGACCAAAAACTGTTTTAGATACTCGCAAAGATAGATTGAGTGGGTAAGGTGGGTAGGGAACTGGGTTAAAGGGCAGACTACAGTGGGTCATGCTGAAAGGTGAACTGTCAGGTTAGAGGGAGATTGCTAGTGGAGTTCTTCAGGGACCATAGGCACCAACTTCCTCTGTTCCCAGGGCTGCTCGACCCTTGCTCTGCCCCAGGCCCCAGCCCCACTCCACCTTTTCCCCAAGCCACTACCCCTGTCCCTGCCTCTTCCTGCCCTCTCTCCTCCCTCTTCCCCCCAGCGCCTCCTGCATGCCACTGAACAGCTGATTGCAGCAGGTGGGAGACACGGAGAGGGAGGGGGAGGCACTGATCAGCGGGGCTGCCAGTGGATACTGAGCACCCACTATTTTTTCCCCATGGGTGCTTCAGCCTGAGAGCTTTGGTGCCCATGCTTGGGATGAATCTTATTTAACCTTGGCACAAAAAGTGGGAGTGTGCTAATAAACTTTTCAGATGATACAAACAAGTATTGCCAATATGAAGGAGGACCAAAATATCATACAAGAAGATTTAGATGACTTTGAAAAACTTACTAATAGAAATGGGATATAATTTAATAATATGGTAGTAGGGATTAACAAGAAGAATTTGTGCCATTACCTGAGAATTTATCAATTGGAAGTGACAGAGAAGGAGAAAGACTTGGGCATATTGGTTGATCACAGGATGACTCTGAGCTGCCAATGTGAAAAAGGCGAATGCAGTCCTAGGATGCATCAGGTGAGGTGTTTCCAGTAGAGATAGGGAAGTGTTATTACCATTATACAAGGCACTGGTGAGACTTCATCCGGAATACTATGAGAGAACAGAATTGCACATGTTTAAGAAAGATGAATTCATACTGGAACAGGTGCAGAGGAAGGCAACTATGATGATCAGAGGAACGGAGAATCTATTTCTCAAGGGGAGACTTAAAGACCTTGGCTTGTTTAGTCTAACTAAATGAAAGCTGAGGGGAGATATGTTTGTTCTTTATAAGCACACCAGGGAGGGAGAGGAGTTATTTAAGTTAAAGGTCAATGTTAGCACACAAACAAATGGATATAAACTGGCCATCGACAAGTTTAGGCTTGAAATTAGACAGAGGTTTCTAACTATCAGCATAAACAGCCTTCCAAGTAAAAGCAGCAAAGAATCCTGTGGCACCTTATAGACTAACAGACGTTTTGGAGCATGAGCTTTCGTGGGTGAATACCCACTTCCTCAGATGCATGTAATGGAAATATCCAGGGGCAGGTATATATATGTGTGCTAGCAAGCAAGCTAGAGATAACGAGGTCAGTTCAATCAGGGAGGATGAGGCCCTGTTCTAGCAGTTGAGGTGTGAAAACCAAGAGAGGAGAAACTGGTTCTGTAATTGGCAAGCCATTCACAGTCTTTGTTCAATCCTGAGCTGATGGTGTCAAATTTGCAGATGAACTGAAGCTCAGCAGTTTCTCTTTGAAGTCTGGTCCTGAAGTTTTTTTGCTGCAGGATGGCCACCTTAAGGTCTGCTATAGTGTGGCCAGGGAGGTTGAAGTGCTCTCCTACAGGTTTTTGTATATTGCCATTCCTAATATCTGATTTGTGTCCGTTTATCCTTTTCCGTGCAGGTAACAGGATGAGGGGGGAAAGGTTATAGCAGTCAAGGTGTGCTTGGGAGGAAGAGGAGGCCTGCAGAGCCTGGCTGGGCTGGAGGTTTAGTTGTGTTCCTATTATCTATTGGACTTTGATAAGGGACTCTGTGGTCCCAGAAGGGACTGGACTTTGTACAATGATCTGGCTGGAAAGTCAGTTACTCCTATGGCAAGAATAGGCCACAGGAAGGTGTGAGAAACTGGGGGGAAAGGTGCTGCAATTCCACATCCAGCCTGGAGGCGTTGTGTTGGCATGGCAGCTCTGCCGCAATACATTCAGTTTCTAGTTTCTGCTTGGCTCGTCCTAATATAGATGATGGCAGTCTCCCCTGCTGACCCAAGACCAGTAAGTCGGATATCACAATGAAGCAGTCATAACCGTTGTTTCTCTGACAATAGACTGAACAATAAGGGGAGCATATGCAGCTGAGAACACGTAGAAATAAATTAGGTTAAACACTTAGTCACTACATACCACCTTGTCATCTGTCAGGAGATCTTTGATCGTAAAAGGAAATGTTAGCTATAGTTCCTTTCTCAACAGCATCCCAGACTTCCAGGGTATGTCTACACTACGGGATTATTTCGATTTTACATAAACTGATTTTGTAAAACGGATTGTATAAGGTCAAGAGCACGTGGCCACACTAAGCACATTAATTCGGTGGTGTGCGTTCATGGTCTGAGGCTAGCGTCGATTTCTGGAGCATTGCACTCTGGGTAGCTATCCCGTAGCTATCCCATAGTTCCCGCAATCTCCCCCGCCCATTGGAATTCTGGGTTGAGACCCCAATGCATGATGGTGCAAAAACAGTGTCGCGGGTGATTCTGGGTAAATGTCATCACTCATTCCTTCCTCCATGAAAGCAACGGCAGACAATCATTTCACGCCCTTTTTCCCTGGATTGCCCTGGCAGACGCCATAGCATGGTAACCATGGAGCTTGTTTTGCCTTTTGTCACTGTCACCGTATGTGTACTGGATGCTGCTGACAGACGTGGTACTGCAGCGCTACACAGCAGTATTCATTTGCCATTGCAAGGTAGCAGAGATGGTTACCAGTCATTCTGTACCATCTACCGGGAATGACTGGGAGTCATTCCTATCTTTACCCAGGCACCCCCGGCCGACCTCAGCTGAGGCCAGCCAGGAGCACTCACGGGATGATAAGGACGGCTACCAGTCCTTCTGCACTGTACTGTCTGCCACCGGGGATGGGAGGGGAGAGGATACTGCTGTTCACTGCTGCAGCACCGTCTCTACCAGCAGCATGCAGTAGACATAGGGTGACGTATAAAAAAGTCAAGAAACGATTTTTTCCCTTTTCTTTCATGGGGAAGGGGGGAGATATAAATTGACGAGATATACCCTGAACCACCCCAGACAATGTGTTTGACCCTACAGGCGTTGGGAGCTCAGCCAAGAATGCAAATGATTTTTGGGGACTGTGGGATAGCTGGAGTCCTCAGTACCCTCTCCCTCCCTCCATGAGCCGTCCATTTGATTCTTTGGCTTTCCGTTACGCTTGTCACACAGCATTGTGCTGTGGACTCTGTATCGTAGCCTGGAGATTTTTTTTCAAATGCTTTGGCATTTCGTCTTCTGTAATGGAGCTCTGATAGAACAGATTTGTCTCCCCATACAGCGATCAGATCCAGTATCTCCCATATGGTCCATGCTGGAGCTCTTTTTGGATTTGGGACTGCATCACCACTCCTGCTGATCAGAGCACCACACAGGGCAAACAGGAAATGAAATTCAAAAGTTCGTGGGGCTTTTCCTGTCTACCTGGCCAGTGCATCCGAGTTCAGATTGCTGTCCAGAGCGGTCACAATGGTGCACTGTGGGATACAACCCGGAGGCCAATATCGTTGATTTGCGGCCACACTAACCCTAATCCAACATGGCAATACCAATTTCAGCGCTAATCCTCTCATCAGGGAGCAGTACATAAACCAGTTTAAAGAGCCCTTTATATTGATATAAAGGGCCTTGTTGTGTGGACAGGTGCAGCATTAAATCTGTTTAACGCTGCTAAAATTGGTTTAAACGCATAGTGTAGACTAGGCCTCAGTGTATCCTCCTTTACACTCAAACCACTGTGTGAGGGTATGTCTACACTGCAATAAAACACCCTTGAGTGGCCCATGTTTGCTGACCCAGGCTTGTGGGGCTCAGGCTGTGGAGCTAAATAATTGCAGTGTAGACATTCAGGCTTGGGCTGGAATCTGGTCTCAGAGACCCTCTCCACTCATGAGATCCCAGACCCTGGGCTCCAGCCTGAGCATCCACACTGCAATTTTTTAGCCCCACTGCCTGAACCCTGCGAGCCCAAGTCAGCTGATGTGGGCTACTCATGGGTGTTTTATTGCAGTGTAGACATACCTAGAGAGGCTTAATTCTTCAGTGGCTGTAGGGCACTTGGTGAACCTAAGATTCACATTGCTATTGGAATGTAAAGTATTACCATTTCCTATCTCCTATTTAGGGATAAATCCCCATGTCTTTCTTGCCATGACAGGCTGTCCAGCATGGCTTGGAATTCCTTCCTGCTCATCCAGGTGGCGACTTGCTAATGGCTATTTAAGACTATGTCTATGCTAGTACTTTTGTTGGTATACTTATTTCGCTCAGGAGTGTGGGAAAAACACACCCCGAGTGACATAAATTACACTGACAGAAGCACCAGTGTGGACAGCTCTATGTCGGCAGGAGATGCTCTCCCGCCGACACAGTTACTGCTGCTCATTGAGGCTGGTTTAATTATGCTGGAAGGAGAGCTCTCACCCATTGGCACAGAGCGGCTACATAGAAGATCTTACAGCAGTGCAACTGCATCGGTACAGGTGTGCCACTGTAAGGTCTGTATTGTAGACATAGCCTAACTGATAGAGAGGATCGTCCCTTTTTGTCTTTTTAAGTTTGGATGCTGGAGACAATACTTCAAAGCCTTCATTGACCTTTAATTATTTAAATAAGCATCTTCCTTGACTATTTCAACATTGGGCCAAACTCTCAGCTGGCGTAATTTAGTGTGGCTTTATTGCAGAGGTCGGCAACCTTTCAGAAGTGGTGTGCTGAGTCTTCATTTATCCACTCTAAGTTAAGGTTTCGCGTGCCAGTAATACATTTTAAGGTTTTTAGAAGGTCTCTTTCTATGTCTACAATATATAACTAAACTATTGTTGTCTGTAAAGTAAATAAGGTTTTTTAAATGTTTAAGAAGTTTCACTTAAAATTAAATTAAAATGCAGAGCCCCCCAGACCGGTGGCCAGGACCCGGCAGTGTGAGTGCCACTGAAAATCAGCTTGTGTGCCGCCTTCAGCACACGTGCCATAGGTTGCCTGCCCCTGCTCTATTGCTTCCAAAGGAGCTATGCTAATGAACAGCCACTGAGGATGTGGTCCTGCCTTTATTCTAGTATAAAGGAAATTAATAATTGAACAGGTGCGTAACTGACACCCCAATGCCCCCAGCTATGAAATTAGCTTTCACACTTCTCCTTTTGATGAGCTAAACAGTGTGGCCCCCCAGACAAGGGTTCAATTAACATGCAAATACCTGACTGGAAACAGCTGATGCTAACACCTCTGTCTCTTTGTGAACTTAATTCACAAAACATTGTAAGTGAAATTATTGTAATTGCTGAGTACATTGAACTAAGTGTTCAGAAAGATCACTGCAATTGTAGATACAAACCCAGGAATTAATAGGGCACACAAAAAATGTAAATATAGGAAATAGAAAACAAGGCTGTGCAACTTTGGTGTGAGATATATCCAATTTTGATAATGTAGGGTTCAATCCTGCAAGCTCATGGAACACTTATTTAGTACCATGAGTTTCCTGCCCTTGGAGGTCTTACAAGATAGGGGCTTAATATTGTGAATAACATTTGTAACTAACTATTAAACTAGGATAATAAGGTACTACAGTCATTTAGACACCACAGAGGTAGGTGCAATGTGTAAACTTAAGAGATCATAGAATCATAGAAGATTAGGGTTGGAAGAGACCTCAGGAGGTCGTCTAGACCAACCTGGTGCTTAAAGCACAGCCAACCCCAACTAAATCATCTCAGCTAGGGCTTTGTCAAGCTGGGACTTTAAAATCTCTAAGGATGGAGATTCCATCACCTTCCTAGGTAACCCATTCAGTGCTTTACCACCCTCCTAGTGAAATAGTTTTTCCTAATATCCAACCTAGACCTCCCCCACTGCAACTTGAAACCATTGTTCCTTTTTCTGTCATCTGCTACCACTGAGAAGAGCCGAGCTCCCTCCTCTTGGGAACACTCTTCAGATATTTGAAGTCTGCTATCAAATCTCCCCTCACTCTTCTCTTCTGCAGACTAAATAAGCACAGTTCCCTCAGCCTCTCCTCATAAGTCATGCGCCCCAACTTCCTAATAATTTTCATTGCCATCTGCTGGACTCTCTCCAATTTGTTCACATCCCTTATGTAGTTGGGGGCTCAAAACTGGATGCAGTACTCCAGATGTGGCTTCACCGGTGCTGAATAGAGGGGAATAATCACTTCCCTCAATCTGCTGGCAGTGCTCCTACTTATACAGCCCAATATGCCATTAGCCTTCTTGGCAACAAGGGCGCACTGTCGACTTGTATCCAGCTTCTCATCCACTGTAATCCCCAGGTCCTTTTCTGCAGAATTGCCGCTTAGCCTATCAGTCCCCAGCCTGTAGCAGTGCATGGGATTCTTCCATCCTAAGTGCAGGACTATGCACTTGTTCTTGTTGAACCTCATTAGATTTCTTTTGGCCCAATCCTCCAATTTGTCTAAGTACTCTGGACCCTATCCCAACCCTCCAGCATATCTGCCTCTCCCCACAGCTTAGTGTCATCCGTGAACTTGCTGAGGGTGCAATCCATCCCATTGTCCAGATCATTAATGAAGATGTTGGAAAAACACAGCCCCAAGACAGATCCCTGTGGCATTCCACTTGATACTGGCTGCCAACTAGACATCGAGCCATTGATCACTACCTGTTCAGCCCAACGATCTAGTCAGCATTCTATCCACCATATAGTCCATTCATCTGATCCATACTATCCTTCTTTAACTTGCTGGCAAGAATACTGGGGGGACCATATCAGAAGTTTTGCTAAAGTCAAGGTATATCACATCCACCACTTTCCCCATATCCACAGAGCCAGTTATCGCATCATAGGAGGCAATCAGGTTGTCAGTTATGACTTGCTCTTCGTGAATCCATGTTGACTGTTCCTGATCACCTTCCTCTCCTCCAAGTGCTTCAAAATGGATTCCTTGAGGACCTACTCCATGATTTTTCCGGGGACTGAGGTAAGGCTGACTGGTCTGTAGTTCTCCAGAATCTCCTTCTTCCCTTTTTTTAAAGATGGGCACTATATTTGCCTTTTTCCAATGTCTGGGACCTCCCCTGATCGCCACGAGTTTTCAAAGATAATGGCCCATGGCTCTGCAATCACATCAGCCAACTCCCTCAGCGCTCTCGGATGCATTGCATCTGGTCCCGTGGACTTGTGCATGTTTTCTAAATAGTCCTTAACCTGTTCTTTCACCACTGAGGGCTGCTCACCTCCTCCCCATACTGTGCTGCCCAGTGCAGAAGTCTGGGAACTGACCTTGTCTGTGAAGACGGGCAAAAAAAACATTGAGTATTTCAACTTTTTCCATATCATCTGTCACTAAGTTTCCTCACCCATTCAGTAAGGGTTCCATACTTTCCCATACCACCACCTTGTTTCTAACATACCCTTAGAAACCCTTCTTGTTACCCTTCCTGTTTTGGCCTTCCTGATTACACCCCTGCATGCTCTAGCAATATTTTTATACTCCTCCCTAGCCGTCTGTCCAAGCTTCCACCTCTTGTAAGCTTCCTTTTTGTGTTTAAGCTCACCAAAGATGTCTCTGCTAAGCCAAGGTGGTCGCCTCCTGTGCCCTCAATAAGGTTTCTTTAAAATACAGCCAGCTCTCCTGGACTCCTTTCTCCCCTTCACATTAGCTTCCCAGGGGATCCTGCCCATCAGTTCCCTGAGGGAGTCAAAGTCTGCTTTCCTGAAGTCCAGGGTCTGTATTCTGCTGCTCTCCTTTCTTCCATTTGTCAGGATCCTGAACTTGACCATCTCATGGTCACTGCTGCCCAGGTTGCCACCCACTTCAACGTACCCTACCAATTCTTCCCTGTTTGTGAGAAGCAGGTCAAGAGGCGCATGGCCCCTAGTTGGTTCGTCCAGCACTTGCACCAGGAAATTGTCCCCAACACTCTCCAAAAACTTCCTGGATTGTCTGTGCACTGCTGAATTGCTCTCCCAGCAGATGTCAGGGTGATTTAAGTCCTCCATGAGAACCAGGGCCTGCAATCTGGAAACTTCTGTTAGTTGTCTGAAGAAAGTCTCGTCTACCTCATCCTCCTGGTCTGGTGGTCTATAGCAGATGCCCACCATGACATCACCCTTGTTGCTCTCACCTCTAAACTTAACCCAAAGACATTCAACAGGCTTTTCTCCAGTTTCATGCTGGAGCTCTGAGCGATCATATTGCTCTCTTATATACAGTGCAACTCCTCCACCTTTTCTCCCCTGCCTGTCCTTCTCATCCATGACAGTACTCTAGTCATGTGAGTTACCTCACCAAGTCTCTGTTATTCCAATCACATCATAGCTCCATGACTGTGCCAGGACTTCCAATTCTTCTTGCTTGTTTCCCAGGCTTCTTGTGTTCATGTACAGGCACCGAAGATAACTAGCCGATTGCCTTTCTCAATATGAATCAGGAGACCTCCCCTGTTGCACCCATCTCCTTGTGTTTCCTCCTGGTATCCCACTGCCCCACTTACCTCAGGGCTTAGGTCTCCATCCCCCAGTGAACCTAGTTTAAAGCCCTCCTCACTATGTTAGCAAGTCTGCCTGCGAAGATGCTCTTCCCTCTCTTCGTTAGGTGGATCTCATCTCTTCCTAGCAATCCTTCTTCCTGGAACAACATCCCATGGTCGAAGAATTCAAAACCCTCTCTCTGACATCACCTGCATAACCACGCATTTACTTCCACAATTTGATGGACTCTACCTGGGCCTTTCCTTCAACAGGGATGATGGACAAGACCATGACTTGCACCTCAAACTCCTTTATCCTCCTTCCCAGAGCCACGTAGTCTGCAGTGACTTGCTCAAGGTCATTCTTGGCAGTATCATTGGTGCCCACGTGGAGAAGTAGGGAGGGGTAGTGGTCTAAGGGCTTGATCAGTCTTGGCAGACACTCCATCACATCCTGAAGTCTAGCTCCAGGCAAGCAGCAAACTTCTGAATTTTCCCAGTCTGGATGGTAGATGGATGACTCCATTTTCCTTAGGAGGCAGTCCCCGACCATCATCACCCACCTCCTCCTCTTGGGAGTGGTTGTTGTGGAACCCCTATCCCTAGGACAATGCATCCCATGCCTTCCGGTCAATGGGGTCTCCTTCTGATCTCTTCCCTCAGATGACTCTTCCAAACCATTCTCCGCCATAGTACCTGTGCAGAGAAACCTGAAAGTGGTTTCTTGCCTCTATCTGCATTGGGGGTGCATGGGTTTTCTCTTTCTTCTTCTGGAGGTCATATAGATAGTGATCAAAATTTCAGGGTGTAGACTGATTTCCTATGGACCTTCACCCCGGGACAGCATTTTACAGCTGGCTAGGATGGTGCATTATTGGTTGGGAGGAGAGTGTTGTCTAAGGTATTGGCCACTTGCTGCGGCAACATGCCAAGCCAGGTCAGAGATCTCATGCGGTATGGCAAAAATTTCCTCACTGGTTTGTGTGAATGGATTGGCACAGGGAGAAGGAGCTCATTTTTCAAACACTGTTTTTCAGTCTTTCAGAAGCAAAACATTAAAGAGAGACATTTCTTCTCAGTATGTTGAGAGCAAGCGAGAGAGAGAGAGAAAGAAAACACTTTATTTGCTGAAACCTCATGTACCAAATTTCATTGTGAAGAAAAAAACTTTTGAAGTGGAGTTATCAGCTTTTGAGAATCATGAGTTATCAATAATATTGGGAGATGGTTAACTCTGATAGCGTGCTTGGCACTGATATAGTAGCAACCAGAACATTAATGAGAGGTGTTCTTTAAAATATGCAAAAACAAAAACCTTAGCATAATTTGTCCTTAACCTGTGGTTGTGTTTGCATCTGCACTTGAAAAATGGACATGTTTAACATTGGGGGTGGGATTTTTGAAAATGAACATGGCAGGTTTAACCTACACTGGTGGGAGGGGTTCTCCCATTGGCATAGGTAGTCCACAGTGGTGCAAGTAAAATCCATTTCTTACCAGTACGGGGAGGGGAGGGGGAGAGGCACCAGCTAAGGGGGGCACGTGACCTCCTGACGTAACCCTCCATGTGACTCCTCACCGCCCTGCCCCCAGCCTGGGGCCGCCATGCTTTCCCTGTCCCCTCCCCATGATCCATCCCATGTTACCTGGGGTGGGGCTCTGTCCTCCTGCTGCACCAGAGACTTCAGGGCAGGGCTCTCAGGAACTGCAGCGGGGGAAGGAGCAGAAGGAAGAATGGAGACACAGCTCCATGGAAGGGCAGGAAGCAGGGCTGGGAGTTCTGCTCCTTTCCCTGCTGGGAGGGGCAGCAGCATGCGGGGAAAGGAGCAGAATGTTGGCATCTCCTCCAGCAGCTGTACCATCCTCCGCCTCACGCTCCCACCCCTGTTCTCCTGCAGCTGCTGCTGTAGTACATAGACGGAGGAGACGCAGTTAGCGTGGGGCTGTCCAGTGGCCCCACGTTCTGCTCCTCTGCCTGCTGCAGTTCCGGAAAGCCCTGCAGTTCAGGGGCCAGCTCTCCAGGGAGCCGCAGCGGGGAAAGAAGTAGAACCCTCAGCCCCTCCCCTGTCCTTCATGGAGCTGTGTCTCCATTCTTCCTTCTGCTTCTTTCCCCACTGTTTCTCCCAGAAATCCCAGCCCCACGCCCTAGCCCTCTCCTTCAGCGGGGCTGCTGCTGTGTCTTTCCAGTACGCCATACCAGCTATAAATAGTGTGCTGGTATGGTGTACCGGAGCGTACCGGCCTACTTGCACTGCTGGTAGCCCACTTCAAAAGAGGTGGTAGCTAGGTTGACAGGAGAATTCTCTCAACAACTAGCACTGTCTACACTGGGGATTAGATCTGTTTAACTGCATCACTCGGGATTTTTCACACCCCTGAGAGAGATAATTATACCAACCTTATTTCCTAGTGTAGACCAGTCTCATGTTCATGAGATGAAAGTGCTTTGCTACAATGGAGAATGAATACAGGTGTCCATGGCCACACCAGCAAGAAAATAATTTCCAACAACAGTTTAGTAAGGGTAAGGTAGCTGCTATACTTGACACCTAGTATCCAATATGTCTGTTTCAAGTGCACAAGAGCCTTTGTGTTTTTGTTCTTCCAGCCCTAAAATGGAGATGACAATAAGACTTACCATGCTTTATGGGGATGTTGTGAGGTCTCATTAATTTGTGTGTTAATGCACTTTTTGAAATCATTGGCTGGAAGGTGCATTGGCTTCATTTGGATTACTACAGTGAATAAGGGCTTGCAAGATTGGGTCCTATTACTGCATAACAAAGTGTAAGGCTATTCCTCTGAGGGGGTTTGTCATTGCTACTAAATTAAGCTAAAGAGGCTTCTGTAGTGCCGAAAGATTATGGTACAGTCAGTAAAGATGTCCTACTTATTCCTCAGGATTAAGCTTATTGCATCAATGATACTTCCTTTCACCTACCTTTCATCTGTCTTGTCTGGGTAGACTGGAAGTAGGTACTGGCTGTAAATACAGCACTTAGACAAAGGGGCCATATCTCAGATTTAACCTCCAAGTGTTACTATAGTATAAATAACAGCACATTACATAAACAATGGGGAAGACATAGTATGATCATGAGACATCTATCAAGAAATGTCTCTTGCATTTCAGAAGCTAATACCCCTACATACACACACTACTTTGTAACTGTAGTTATTATCATAATTTAAACATTAAGCACAGACAATGTATTCATAATATTAGTCTGATATTTCAGAGTTCTTCTTTCTGTACTTTGAAATGTCAAAAAATTGTTTCATTCTGGAGTCTGCATTTTTAGTGTTATCTCTATTCATCACACTAAATTATATTTCCTCTCTCTCTGATGTGCATATGTAACATAGCAACTTGGGTTCACAGTTTTCCCTCTGTTATTATCCAAGATTAAATTTCTCAAAATTGTGTTTTCTCTTTCAAATAAGAATGACCATATGGTATGATATTGCTTCAGCTCTGGGAGTATTAGATTTCTCAACAGATAAAATATAGACGCTATTAGAAAACGCTGATTTTTATTTTTAAACTGTAAATGGTATCTGAGAAAATTGGTAACATGGACCTTTTTAAAGCAACCTTTCATCTCGCTCTAATGTCCCCAATAATACTTTAGCTCAGTCTGATATGGAAATTAATTTTACATAATAGGAAGAGAGAGATTCACGAAGGTCTCAAAGAATATATCTTCCTATATATGTCTCTGAGGAGAGTAGTTCTATTGTCTTGCAAGACTATTCCATTCTTTGTGGTAAATGACTAATGATGATATATTACTAGATTAGTATTAGATCTTCCACATACATAAAAAGGTATCTAGGTCTGAGCAATAATTATTGCAATTATTGTATGTGCTAGTTTTATAATTGAGTATAAGAGTACACTGGATATGGAAAGCAGTATTTTAGTCTAGGCTAAGGTCCTTGTCTATTTGGAAGGCAGGTATTTATCAGAGGTTTGTGTGGTGCCGAGCAGCACTAAAACTTTTATGAAAGTAAGATCTTTGGGTGAAATTAATTGCATAACCCACTGCATAGCCTTTGGCAATATTTAAGTTATACACTAGGACTGTGTGCTGCAGCTGGGGAAGGAGAGGGAGAGGGAAGTGAAGTGCCATGAGTGGTGGACCTCTACTGCCCCCATATATTGTAGAATAGGTTCTAAACCACTCTGAATATGTAAGTGTGTGGAGGGACTGTTTCTTGGGTGTGGGGCAGCACTGAACCTGCAAATGTACACAGATCCAGAAGTTAGAGGCATATGGCCTATCATCTGGACTGGAGCGTTATCAACCTTCCCTCCTCCACCACACTCTCCAATGTCCTCTTCAGAATTGGAGCAAAAAAAACCCAGATTACTCTGGGCTTTACATACAGCACTCACACACTTCAACCTCAAAGGAGTTACAATAACTCATAAAAAGCAGAGTTCTGTTCTGACTTGTGCACAGGGACCTTTCTGGATACAGAATAGAGAAAAGGTGGGGCTGAATGTGGGAGGAGAAAATGAATGGGACAGGGTAGATCTGTGTAATGCAAAGGAGAAGTGATGCAAAGAGAAGCTGGTCTAGGAAACAGTAAATAGTGTACTGGAATGGAGATAGTGCTACCTTCTTCTGTGAAGCACTTTGAGATCTGTGGCTGAGAAGCTCTATGCTGGTAAGAGCTAAGTATTACTATTTATTTGTATTGCAGCCGTGCCCAAAGGGCCAGGATAGGCACTGCACAAACACATAAAAGCACCAAGTAAATTTAAATAAAGTTTAGTTAGTGACTAACTTCCACTGTCACTAAGATCATATGAACATAAGAATGGCCATACTGAGTCAGACCAGTGGTCCATCTAACGTAGTGTCCTGTCTTCTGACACTGGCCAATGCCAAATGCTTCAAAGGGAATGAACAGAACTATAGGTGCCAACTTTCCCCGGTGCCAGTGGATGCTCGCGCCCCCCTGCCTCTGGCTCCACCTTGACTCCACCCTTTCCCCGCCCCTGCCCCACTCCCATTCCAACCCCTTCCCCAAAGTCTCTGCCCCAACTCCACCGCCTCCCTGTCCCAATTGGACCCCTTCCCCAAATCCCCGCCCTCGTCTCTTCCCCAAGCGTGCTGCATTCCCCCTCATCCCCCATCCCTTCCTGCTGCGCGAAACAGCTGTTTTGCAGCGCAAGTGCTGGGAGGGAGGGAAGGGGAAAAAGCAGGCACATGGAAGAGGTGGAGCAGAGGTGAGCTGGGACGGGGGGGTGGGGAGCTGCCCGTGGGTGCAGAGCACTCACCAATTTTTCTCCGTGGGTGTTCCAGGGCCGTTGGCATCTATAAACAGAACAGGATCAAGTGATCCATACCCTGTTGTCCCGTCCCAGTATCAGGCAGCCAGAGGCCTGACCATCTTGGCTAATAGCCATTTATACACCTATCTTCCATGAACGTATCTAATTCTTTGTTGAATCCAGTTATAGTTTTGGCCTTCACAACATCCCCTGGCAACGAGTTCCATAGGATAACTGTGTTGTGTGAAGAAGTACTCTTTGTTTCTTTTAAACCTGCTGCCTATTAATTTCATTGAGTGACCCCTGGTGTTTGTGTTGTGAAGGGGTAAATGACACTTCCTTATTCACTTTCTCCACACAGTTCATAATTTTATAGACTTCTATCATATCTCCACTTAGTTAACTCTTATCCAAGCTGAATAGTCCCAGTCTTTGTAATGTCTCCTCATACGGAAACTATTCCATACCCTTGACAATTTTTGTTGCCCGTCTCTGAACCTTTTTCATATCTAATTTATATATATTTTAGATGGGGGCAACCAGAACTGCATGCAGTAATCCAGGTGTAGGCATACCATAAATTTATATAGTGGCATCATGATATTTTCTATCTATTTATTATCATCTATCCCTTTCCTAATAGTTCCTAACATTCTGTTAGTTTTTTTGACTACTGCTGCATATTGAGTGGATGTTTTCAGAGAATTATCCACAATGACTCCAAGATCTTTCTTTAGTGATAACAGCTAATTTAGATCCCATCATTTTGTATGTATAGTTGGGATTATGTTTTCTAATGCGAATTACTTTGCATTTAACAGCATTGAATTTCATCAGCCATTTTGTTGCCCAGTTACCCAGTTTTGTGAGATGCCTTTGTAATTCTTCGCAGTCTGCTTTGGACTTAACTATCTTGAGTAATTTAGTATTATCTGCAAACTTTGCCACCTCCCTAGGGTTGCCAGTTTTGGTTGGACTTATTCCTGGAGGTTTCGACACATGACATAATCTTTAATTAAAGATTGATCTTTAATTACTGGAAACTACAGGGCAATCCTGGAGGGTTGGCAACCCCACACCTCATTGTTTACCCCTTTTTCCAGATTATTTATGAAGATGTTGATCAGCACTGGTCCCAGTACAGATCCCTGGGGGACACTGCTATTTACCTGTCTCCGGTCTGAAAACTGACAGTTTATTCCTACCCTTTGTTTCCTATCTTTTAACAAGTTACTGATCCATGGGAGGACCTTCCCTCTTATCCAATGACTGTTTACTTTGCTTAAGAGCCTTTGGTGAGGGACTTTGTCAAAGGCTTTCTGAAACTCCAAGTACACTATAGCCACTGAATCACTCCTGTCCACATGCTTGTTGATCCCCTCAAATAATTTTAATAGATTGGTGAGGATGATTTCCCTTTACAAAAGCTGTGTTGACTCTTCCACAACAAATCATGTTAATTGATGCGTCTAATAATTCTGTTCTTTACTATAGTTTCAATCAATTTGCCTGGTACTGAAGTTAGGTTTACTAGCCTATAATTGCCAGGATCACCTCTGGAGCCTTTGTAAAATATTGGCATCATATTAGATATCCTCCAGTCAACTGGTGTAGAAACTGATTTATGTGATAAGTTACATACCACAGTTAGTAGTTCTGCAATTTCATATTTGAGTTCCTTCAGAGCTTGGCGGGTGAATACCATCAGATCCTGGTGACTTACTACTGTTTAATTGATCAGTTTGCTCCAAATCCTTCTCTACTGACACATCAATCTGGGACAGTTCCTCAGGTTTGTCACCTAAAAAGAATAACTCATGTGTGGCAATCTCCCTCACATCTTCTGCAGTGAAGACCGATGGAAACAATTCATTTAGCTTCTCTGCAATGGCTTTGTCTTCCTTGAGTGCTCTTTTAGCACTTCCATCATCCAGTGGCCCCACTGATTGTTTGGCAGGTTTCCTGCTTCTGATGTACTTAAAAAAAAATGCTGTTAATTTTTTCAGTGTTTTGCTAGTTGCTCTTAAGTTCTTTTTTGGTCTACCTAATTGTACTTTTACACTCAACTTGCCAGAGTGTTTGCTCCTTTCAATTTTCTTCAGTAGGATTTGACTTCCAATTTTTGAACTATGCTTTTTTGCCTCTACCACTTCTTTTATTCTGTTGTTTAGCCATGGAACTATTTTTTGGTCCTCATATTATTCTTTTTAGTTTGGGGTATACATTTAACTTGAACCTCTATTGTGGTGTTTTTAAGCACTTTCCATCCAGCTTGTCGGCATTTCACTCTGGTGACTGTTTCTTTTAATTTCTGTTTGACTACTGTGACACTCTGTACCTCGGGTGAGCGCCGCGTAACCTCTGTATTCATCATTTTAATATAATTGTGATATTTCATATAAAGCGTGCCATGTCAGGTATCATAGGAAAGGTTATAATCTGCTGAAAGCCATTGTTCTATCTAAATATGTATATCATTAGTGCATATGAAGTTATGAGAGTGTTGTATGTTTGTCACTAAAATATGCTGAGAGCTGGGGAATCACCCCGATATTAGCTCCCCAGAGACAAGAAGAAGGGAGGGTGTAAACAATCTGGGTGGGTGTAAACAACCATCAACAGCCATTGTCCAGCAAGGGATTTACAATTCAATGACTCACTTGCACAAGGCCACAACAGGTGAATTGCTCAACCTTTCCTGGTGACTCAGCAATGCCCACCAATCATGCCTGGACTTGTGTTCTCCAAGCACATGGATTGAGGATATAAAATAGGACACAGAGGCCATATGGTGTGTCCTTTCTCCTCTCCCACCTACACCGAATACAATGAGAATGCTGGAACTAAGGAGAGTGGTCCCAGGCTAATAGGAAGAGCCTGCATATGAAAGACTATAACTAACCTGTAGTATCCAGTGATGTGAGAAAAACTGCTTAGTCCAGATTTTGCCTAGTCTAATAAGGTTGAGAATTTAGACTGCATGCTTATCTTTTATTTTCCTGTGGTAACTACTCTGACTTTTGCCTGTCACTTATAATCACTTAAAATCCATCTTTTGTAATCAATAAACTTACTCTAGTGTTTATCCTTACTAGTGAGTTTGACTGAAGTGCTTGGTAAATCTGCTCAGGTTACAAAGACTGGTATATGTCCACTTTCCATTGATGAAGTGGTGAACCAATTCATAAACTTGCATTGTTCGAAAAAGGATCTTAAGCAGTGCAAGGCAGTATATTCCGGTGGTTCAAGGCTGGGAGCTGGAGGGATTTGTCTGGTGCCTTTCTCTGTGTGATCTGAGAGTGGCTCTGGATGGTGGGGCTCCACATGTGTTTGTATTGAGTGGTAACAGCACCTGGAGAGGTTTGCTGCTTGTCACCAGTAAGGCATTGTGAGAGACAACCCAGATTAGGGAGTTAAGGGGGTACAGCGGTCCCACAGTCCCAGGTTGCACTCTGGGGATTCCATCACAACTAATTTCCTCATTTTTATAGTTTCCCTTTCTGAAATTAAATGCTACTGTGATGGGCTTCTTTGGTATTTCCTCCCCACCCAAAGAATGTTAACTTCAATTATATTATGGTCGCTATTACTGAGCATTCAACTATATTCACCTCTTGGACCAGATCCTGTGCTCCACTTAAGACTAAATCAAGAATTGCCTCTCCTCTTGTAAGATTCAGGACTAGCTTCTCCAAGAAGCAGTCATTAAATATAACTATACAGAATGTTTTAAAGAACTTTTATTAGATCAAACTTTACCCTTTTTAAAAGCGCTTCTAGATCCTTGGATGTAAGTACTGCTTATCCTTAGATGGTAAGTGCTATTAAAAACTGGAAAGCGTTGCTATAGGCAGAGCTGGCAGTGATGCCTACAGTTAAGGTTGCCTAACACTTTCCACTTTTATAAGGCCCTGTTTTCTGTTGCTTATAACTTTGCTAAAATTTAACATTTGGGCTGACATTTGCCACACCATGCGTCTGCCTCAGTCTGAATTGTTCTGGAAAGTTTCAGCAAAGTCAGTCCAGTAGTTTCAGAGAAAGGCTAGGGGAAAATACCTTGTCTTGCCAATGTTGAAAACTATTTTTATAACTGTTTAGTTGAGAAGCTCTAGCACCTCATTGCTTTGGAGCAATGAAATTTGGTGAAATTTGGCAGCAGTGGTTGCTCTGGAGTCAGATATACCTGTTTACTATCCTGTTAAAATCCACAAAATGTGGCCAAGTTATAAACCTCTGAAAAGGTTTGTCAGTTTTGCAGTTAAATTTGTTGCAAATTCTGTCTGTGCTGAGCATGCTCCATGGCTGCAGTCAGGGCCGGCTCCAGGCACCAGCTTATCAAGCAGGTGCTTGGAGCGGCCACTCCGGAGCGAGGCGGCACTTTCAGGTATTCAGCGGCAATTCAGCGGAGGGTCCCTCACTCCCACTTGGAGTGAAGGACTTCCCACTGAATTGCTGCAGATCGTGATCGTGGCTTTTTTTGTGTGTTTTTGTTTTTTTTGTTTTTGGCCGCTTGGGGCGGCAAAACCCTTGGAGCCGGCCCTGTCTGCAGTTACTGAACGGGACTTTCCCTGCTATTGCTCCTCCTGATTGCTAGGCCACTCTGACACCAGGCACTGGAACTGAGAGCAGGAAGATTGTCTTTCCAGGGCTCTTAATTCTCCTGCTGTTGGTACCTAGGTAACATGGAAGAAGTAGACGCATCTGGACTCGAAAGGAGAGCTTTGAGGAGCAGAAGAAGACAGGGGCGGACTAGAGGGTGGGGACATGAGCAAAGGAAGCCTGTGGTAGCCTGGGTGGAGGGGGATAGAAACAGGAACAGGTCAAAAAGGGGATATGCTGGGGAGACACGCTAAGGAGAAGGCTGTAGGAGAGAGGGGCAGAAGGGTCTATAACCAATTACAGCATATTTTCTTCCAGAACCTGGAATTGAACTCGGGATTCCTGAGTCTCAACATTCACCTGCTGTATAGCAAATATCTGAAGGAAAAAAAAAAAACCACTAGCACAATGCATGTGTCTCATCCTCTTCCAGTGGCTGGTATACCTAGATGGTAAGAGCCTACTACAGCTATCCGTTATTCCCTTAGCTCAAGTGACAGAGGTCTGTACTGTGGATCAAAAAGTTCCAATTCTTATGATGATCTATTAAAACCTCTGGGACCAAGTGACTAGGACACATGTGCCATTGTCCAAATACATTCAAAACACTGTGTTAAAGTTAAGGTTGCAAAGTCAAACACTCATACGTTGTATAATACCCAATGAAGGGTATTGTCTGTACAATCTTAATTTGCCTCCTTCTGCCTATGCATTTAGAAATGGTCTTTATTTGATCACACATGGAAGTGGTGGTACTTTGGGAATGAATCAGGGCTGTGTAGGAAGTGAGGCTGTAGGACCACAGTTTCATTTGTTGCACAAGTTGGAAAGTAGAATGAGGCAGCGGACTGCAGCACGGTGGTGTCATGGTTAAAGCAGTGGAATCCCACCTTGGAGCATTGATACTATTCTTGCCTCTGCCATAGAATTCCTGTGTGATGCTGGGTAAAGGTATGTCTATGCTACAGGGATGTGGCTATGCTGGCATATCCCTGTAGCATAGATGCAGCATACACCAATAGATGTTTCCATCAGTGTAGGAAAGCCACCTCCCTGAGTGATCATAGCTAGGTTGATAGAAGTGTTCTTCTGTCAGTCTAGCTTCCTCTACACGAGGGGTTAGGTCAACATAGCTCCGCCACATGGGGGAGGATTTTTCATGTGCCTTCACGACGTAGCTATGTTGACCTAAACTTTAAATACAGACTAGACCTTAGTCACTTAAACCAAAGTTTTCATACATGGCCATTAATTGTCGGTTCCTCGTTTTCTGAGTACTCAACTAGACACTCCTGGCAGCTGATTTGCAGAAGGGCTGAGCACTCTCAACTGCAGTCAATGAGAGCTGTGCTTTGGAAATATGAAGTGCTATAAACATGCTACATTCGCTGAAAAAATGAGGCCCTAAGTATCTAAAGTTTGGAGCTCAAAATTAGTGGATGTTCTTTTTGACAACTTTGTCCTTAATCTCTGTGCCTCTATTTCCCATCTGTAAAATGGGGATCATAGTACCATTTCATCTTATGAGGTGCTGGAGAAAAGAAATTCCGTAACATTTGTGAAGCAGTCAGATACTGCAATGATGAGCACCACAGAAGAAAACTATGAGGAAATTTAATAATTCTATATTCAATACAGGGTTTGGATGGTGTGCAGTACACTGCGGCATGGGACTACACATAAAATACTGAAGATAGCTAGTTATTCAACATATATTTTTCTGTTCAGTGAGCTCTGTCCATCCCCTGCACTTAATGTGGGAGTTATCCTATTCAAACAATAGTATGTGATCATGGAATTAAAGACTGTGTCATAGTGCATATGCACAAGGAGGGAACCTTCATTTTGCTGTTCTTAAGTTCTGACTGCCTGATTTTGAAATCTTAATGTCCTCTAACATAGTTTTTAATGTAATATAATATAGACTGATAATTGAATCATTGGTGAATGAACGCTAACGACACCCATGTGAGGATGGTAAGTATTATTGTATGGCGCTCTATTCTGATCAAGAATCACAGCTGCTGAGTGATGCTTCTTCTGGAATCACATAGTTGTTCCTTGGAGCAGGCAAGCCAATAGTGATATAGAGTTAGAATGATACAGCTGAAATACTAGAAGACACTTGAGGGAAGGAAGAAACAGATATCACTTACATAATAAGCATTCTGAATATATGAACTAATTAGAGTTGACGTGTGTCACATGTAACTGGAAAGGTAATTTTCTCTGGATTTGCAATAAAGTCTTGAAAATGATCCATAACCCTGATGTCATACAGTACTTATGATCTCAGAGTAGTCAAATGAATGATGGTTGATTTGCTAGAAGATAATTAATTTGCAGGAATAAACTCAAATAGTAGAACTCATTCATTTGTAAAACTTTCCAAAAGCCTAGTGTGAGTCTTTGTGGCCTTGACATATGCACACACAATCTTGTTCACATCCATAGACTTCAACATGCAGATCATGGAACAGACTATTGAATAGTCTCTCAAGCAAGCTGTCGGAAGCCCCTCTTGTTGAATAATTAAAACTGGACTGAATGAATTACTAGAAGGTATTCTTCAGGGGCTAGTCCTTCACTGCAGAGAGATGGCCTAGATGACCTGGGCTTTCTCAGTCTCTGTGTAATGTGATGTTACAGTATCATCTTATTTTTGAGATGAGGGCAGGATTTCAGAAGCTGCAAGTGCTAAATTGAACCTATTTGAGGATTGGGACAGCTATGTAGGCCATTAAAAAGATTTTGCTACATAAGTGCAAGGAGTAAAAGCATCTATTTTGCTCCTTGTCCACCTGGAAGTGACTTCTTATAAAACTGTCAGCAGAGCAACTTGTAGGAAAAAATCAGTGGTGCGAGGTTGATGCGCCCTGTTCCAAAGTCATCAGGATTCCCTGTCAAGTCAAATGACTGTGATCGGGGAACTCAGGCCCCTGCTTTGATTTGAAGCCCCCACCTCCCTTTGCTTCGGTTCATAACTTTGTGAATCCTTTAGTTTAGAGGTCTTCTGTGTTCAGGATCTATCTCTAGCTCCTTTTCTTTTTCTCCCGGAAAGATTGTACATGATCCCTTCAGCTGTTTGATTGTATGAATATGTGAAGAATACTCTCTTCATTTAAAAAAAGCCATGTATTTTTACACAGAGCTACAGCAAAAAAACAATTGAAGTTTGATAACTTGGCATGGGCGTGTCCTCACTGAGAATGAATACCTGTACTGATGGTACTACTGATTTTCATATTTAAGTAAATATTTGGGGGTGGGGCTACTTAAATGAAGCTGCTATAGAATTTGGAGTCTGAAGCCACTAGGTGCTGTAGAATTTGGGAAACTTGCAGCAGAATTCAGGTTCAGCTTGCCTTGGGGTACTTGGGGCCTTTATTTGTAGTTTAAAGTTAAGAGCCCGAGGAAGCCTGCGACACACTGTACCTCAAAATAACACTCTGTAGCCCCCATATTCATGACTTGTATATGGTTATGGTATATTTTGTACAAAGTACGCCTTGTGAGATGATATTTGAAAAGTCATATTTTGCTGACCATCACTGTCCTGTTAAAATGTGTGTATCGTCATTGTATGTATGTGATGCTATGAAATGTTGCTACATGTTTGTTACTGAAATAGGTGAGTTTGGGGAAATGCCCACAAACTAGCTCCTTAGACATAACAAAGGAACTGTAAACAAAGGCCTTGCATGTCATCCCCAGAGATTGCTCGAGCCTCACGTACACAAAAGGTGTGAGCAAGAAATATACAATTCACCTGAAAGACACTTTGAATTTCACATATACAGGAGACTGCTCTGTCTGCACCTCATTAGGTGGGTATTCCTCAAAGAGAGGAAGAGGGTATAAAATAAGACAAAGTGACATCATTTTACCGCACCTCCTCCTCTTTTCTCATAGAGTAAGATCTTTTGAAAGACAAAGGAAGCATTATTGAACTTGAGCAGTGGCTCTCAATCTTTCCAGACTACTGTAGCCCATTCAGGAGTCTGACTTGTCTTGTATACCCCCAGGTTTCACCTCACTTAAAAACTACTTGCTTACAATATTAGACATAAAAATACAAGTGTCACAGCACGTTACTGAGAATGGCTTACTTTCTCATTTTTACTATTTTAAAATAAATCAATTGGAATATAAATATTGTACTTGCATTTCAGTGTACAGTACATTTCAGTGTATAGAGCAGTGTTTCCCAAACTTAGGATGTTGCTTGTGTAGGGAAAGCCCCTGGCGGGCCAGTCCGGTTTGTTTACCTGCCGTGTCCGCAGGTCCAGCCGATCGCGGCTTCTTCTGGTCGTGGTTCACTGCTCCAGGCCAATGGGAGCTGCTGGAAGCGGCGGCCAGTACGTCCCTCGGTCCGGCGGCCCGCACCACTTCCAGCAGCTCCCATTGGCCTGGAGCAGCAAACTGTGGCCAATGGGAGCCACGATCGGCCGGACCTGTGGACACTGCAGGTAAACAAACCGTCCTGGCCTGCCAGGGGCTTTCCCTGCGCAAGCAATGTCCCAAGTTTGGGAAACACTGGTATAGAGCAGTATAAACAAGTCATTGTCTATATGAAATATTAGTTTGTACTGACTTCGCTATTGCTTTTTCTGTAGCCTGTTGTAAAACTAGGCAAATATCTAGATGAGTTGATGTACCCCCTGGAAGACGTCTGAGTACCCCCAGGGTACATGTACTCCTGGCTGAGAACCACTGAACTAGAGGAGTGGTTCCCAGACTAGGGATCCAGCCTGCAAACTAAGAACTGTGAACTGCCTGCAGTATCTGGTGGGGTGAGACAGCTGCTTACTTCAAATTTTACTTAGTTTGGTAAAGTTTAGGAATTAGACTGCGATTTTATAATTGTATTTCTTTTTGTAACCAATTCTGACCTTTTATGCCTGTATCATTTATAATCTATCTTTCTATACTTAATAACTTGTTTTAATATTTTATCTAAACCCATAAGCTTTGACTGAAGTGGTTGGGGAATCTCTGCGCAGGTTAATAAGGACTGGTGCATATTCATTTTCTTTGATAAAATGATGGAGTTATGAGTTTACGCTGTCCAAGAGATTCTTGAACAGTGTAAGACGCACAGTTCTGGGGTGCAAGGCTGGGGGGATTTGCGGGTGTCTCCCTGGATACTATTCATGAGTGGCTGAAAGAGCATTCATGTAACTTTGGCTGTCCCTTCACATACTGATGGCTGTGTGAGAGCAAGGGCTGGAGATGCTGCTTTTCACTAGCAGAGCAGTATTAGAGACACCCTGGGATGGAGAGTTAAGGTGGCACAATTATTCCCCAGTTCCAATTGTAACCTGGGGATGTCTCAAAGCCCCTCTTGCTTTTAATATAATATATGAACAGCCTTTCATATAAATGTGCCTCTGCCAACTGCTGGCATCAGTGAGGTGCTCCAGGTAGAAGATTCCATCAGTCTGACAGATAATTACTCCCCAGACAGCTGCCGCTTCCTGACCTCCCCACCATGTCTGCTGAAACATGGTGGGCTGGGAAGCTAGTAGGATTATAGCTTCAGTCAAGGCACCACCCATAGGAGCCCAGACTGGAGGATCGCCTGACTTCACCAATTGGTCCAACTACGCTGTATAAGCCAGAAGGAGCCATAGGAAGTTTGTTCGAGCAACATGGTGATTTCCTGTTGTGAATGCATTGTGCCTGTGCCTGCCTCCTGCACCCAACTCTGTTTCTGATTCCTGTTTGGCTCCTGCCTCACCACTGCCTTCACTCTTGTTCCCACCATGCTCCTGCTCCTGCTCCTTGCCTCTTCTCCAGTCATCAGTTGCCAGTCCTGGCTCAGACCTCAGCCTCCAACTTCTGACCCTGACTCTGGCTTGACCCTTGGCTCTGGTAACTGGCAGTTGACTTTAGTGCTGACCTTGGGCTTTGTTCCCCAACCTGGATGCCTGCTCCACCCTCTAGATCTGACCCTGCTCTGACTAGTAGGCTAGACCACCTACATCCCAGTCATTAAGAGCAGATTTACAATTTTAGGGCCATTCTCTACAATTGGATCTACCCACTTCTGGATTCTATGGCAATTTTATTACAGTGTACTTTTCTCTTTCCAACATCCCAAACCTTCAGTAATCATTGTGCACATATTTGGGGATCAGAGTGGATACTTGTCTGAATCTGAGTTCCCAATGTGATCCTTGGATGCACAAATGAGAATCTCGAGATTGTTAGAGAGATTATTTTACCTCTGTATTTGGTACTGGTGGAACTGCTTCTGGAATTGTGTGTCCAGTTCTAGTGTCCACAATTCAAGGAGGATATTGATAAATTGGAGAGGGTTCAGAGAAGAGCCACAGAAATGATTAAAGGACTATGAATCATGTCCTATGGTGTTAGACTCAAAGGGTACATCTACACTGCAATTAAACACTCAGGGCTGGCCTGTGCCAGCTAACTCAGGCTTGCAGGGCTCAGGCTAAGGGGCTGTTTAATTGAAGTGTAGATGGTTGGGCTTATGCTGGAGCCCAGGCTTTAGGGCCCTGCGAGGTGGGAGAGTCCCAGAGCTCGGGCTATAGCCCAAGCCCATATGTTTACATTGCAATTAAATAGCCCTTTAGCCCAAGACCCATGAGCCTGAGTCAGCTCGCAGAGGTCATCTGGCGGGTGTCTAATGGCAGTGTAGACATACCCAAAGAGCTCTGCCTATTTAGCTGAAGAGGTGACTTGATTAAAGTCTTTAAGTATCTACATGGAGAACAAGTATTTGATAATGGTCTGTACAGTCTTGCTGAGAAAGGTATAACATGATTGAATGGTTGGAAATTGAAGTTAGACAAATTCAAACTGGAAATAAGGGACAAATTTTTAACAGTGAGGATAATTAACCATTGGAACAATTTACCCAGGGACATGGTGGATTCTCCATCGCAGACAATTGTGAAATCAAGATTGGGTGTTTTTCTAGAAGATCTGCTCTAGGAATTATTTTGGGGAAGTTCTGTGGCCTGTGTTATCCAGGTCAGACTAGATGATCACACTGTTCCCTTCTGGTGTTGTAATCTATGAATCATCTGGTACATACGTACGCAGAAAATGTTACATATGCAACTAATTTGTGATCTATAATGAACCACAGATGTGCATGGAACTTTGTATTCAAATAAATTACAGGTTCCTCCCTTGGTGAGCTTATGGCTTAAATTAGGCATGCAGTATATTGTGTGATACCGCAGGGCCAGGCAGCAGTGGGAGAGTGGTAGAGGGGAAGTATATAAACTCTAGGCTAATTAAGGCGTGGTTCCCTGCAGACTAGGGAGGGTTGCTACAGGTTAATTGGAGCACCTGTAGTCAATTAAGTCCCTGTTAGCAACCTAATAAAACCCCCTGCTTCAGGCAGTCAGAGAAGCAGGAATGAGAGAGAACTGGAGCTTGGAGGGGTGTTATGAGACTTGAAAGATCAGAAAACCAGAGTAAGGGAGACCCTGCCCCAGCAGGGGAGGGAGACTCCCTCCCCCAGCGTTTAAGGACCGAAGGTACCCACTCAAGGGGGAAGAGGGTAAGAACTTGCAGGGATTGAGAGGGGCTGGGACTCAGAGTAAGGAGCAAACTCAGAACCCTCCCCCGGCTTCCCTCCTTTACCACCTTCCCGGGCCACTAGCAGGGCCCTCAGTTCCCCAAGAGCATGGGCAAGGGGTGGCGTCTTAGCCACCGCCAAGAAAAGTGCAGGACCCACCAAACAACATCGGCCATCTTGTCACAATTGCATCAGCCTCTCCACTCCCCCGCCCCCCAAAAACAATACTGACATTGGCTTAAATCATGAGATTTTTTTTTTTAAATCTTTTTGAGTTTCTTGTGTTCGCTTTCTGATGTTGGAGCATTTAGGGTTCATATTTTCTAGCTTTTGACTGCAACAGTGTAGGCTAGAAACATACATTTTATTTTTTAATGAATGCTGAGATTCACAGGCAGTAATCTTATTCCAGAAGCTGGAGCTTTATGAAAAACACCAAATAATATGAGCTTTGCAATGAAATTGGGAGCTGGTAACACAGGACACGAGATGAGAAAGGGTGAGTTGAGAATTAAAATGCTGTTAGAACACGGTGTTAAAGAAAATATCACTCAGTATTTACACCTGCGGCATAAATGCCATCATGGAATAACTTCACTCAATTCTTTCACATTTACTATAACGAGATATGCTATTTTAGCTTTCTACTCCCTACATCAATCTAACTGAAGGGTCTGCTTTCTCTAATCAGGCTTAACCCATCCCTGGAGCAACTCTGTTGAAACCAATGGAGTTATTCCAGGGATGAACTTGTCCCATTGTGCCTAACTGTCCTACTAATAGATCTGTCTTGGGTCCAAGTATTCTCTCAACTTGTTCTATAATTATCCTAAAATTGGATTTTTCTGAGTTTCATCATTTTACAGTTTTTTATAGTGCTGGCAATTAATTATTCAGAGCCATGAATGCTCTCGGCAGCTTTTCCCACTGGCTTTTATGGACACTAATGTATATAACTAATGTAACGTGGAATGTCTGCACACGCCAATATTTCAGAGTGAAAAGGAAGTGATTTTTTTCTTTAATATTACACACGTCGTGCCCAGCATTTTCTGCTCTGATGTTCTTTCAAAATCCTTTGTGAGCCATTTGAAATTTCAGTGCCTAAGGGTATGTCCACACTACGAAATTAGGTTGATATTATAGAAGTCGATTTTTAGAAATCGATTTTATACAGTCAATTGCGTATATCCACACTAAGCACATTAAGTCGGCAGAGTGCATCCTCACTACCGTGGCTAGCATTAACTTAGGGAGCGGTGCGCTGTGGGTAGCTATCCCACAGTTCCTGCAGTCTCCGCCACCCATTGGAATTCTGGGTTAAGCTCCCAATGCTTTATTGGGCAAAAACATTGTCGCGGGTGGTTTTAGTTACATATTGTCAGTCACACCCTCCCTCCGTGAAAGCAATGGCAGACAATTGTTTTGCACCTTTTTTCCTGGGTTACCTGTGCAGACGCCATACCACGGCAAGCATGGAGCCCGCTTAGCTCACCATCACCGCTGCTGTTGTGGGCAAGTCTACTGTGATCCAAGTAGCCAATGCAATTATTGATTGTCTGTTATCAACAGTAGTGACTCTGGGAAACGTGCGGGCCTTTTTAGATTTTAGGTGCATCATATTCCTGTCCTTTGTCGCTGATGAAGAAGTCTTGCAGCTGTATATTCCAGTCTGGTCAGTGCTGTAACACCCCATAGCACTTCCGTGGTTGACGCATGTAACAGCTCCACGGCTCTTGCTCTTTTGCCTTGGCTGAGGTACCTTGCCGGACCTCCAAGCATTCGACATAGAAGCACCTGCAGCAGCTGGCATTGCTACACAGCAGCAGCTCCTTGCCTTCACAGCAGATGATGCGGTAGGACTGCTAACCATCATCGTCGAACATGTAGCTTGGCTGGGGGTTCTGGGAACAATTTCCCTGCCTGGCTCCTAGCTACTTCCAGGGTATGGTGTGCAGTTCCACTGCTTCTGCTGCAACTCTCCTCTTCTGCTCCCCAGTGACAAGCTTGGGAGATCAGTTCTGATCCTCCTGGGTGCTGCTGGCAGCAGATGGTGCAGTAGGACTGGTAACCGTCCTCATCCACTGCTTCCGCTGCAACTCTGCTCTCCTGCTTGAGGGATCCATTCATGAAGCAAGGACAGTAGTAAGGAGCAGTTCAACTATAGGCTGAGCAAGTGCAAAATGGTGGTAGAATGTACCTTTGGACGTTTAAAAGCTCGTTGGCGCTGTTGGTCAGACCTCAGTGCAACCAACATTCCCATTGTTATTGCTGCTTGCTGTGTGCTCCATAATATCTGTAAGAGTTAGGGGGAGACATTTATGGTGGGGTGGGTGGTTGAGGCAAATCGCCTGGCGTATGATTTTGAGCAGACAGACACCAGAGTGATTAGAAGAGCACAGCAAGGCACACTGCGCATCAGAGATGCTTTGAAAACTAGTTTCATGACTGGCCAGGCTTTGGTGTGACAGTTGTGTGTGTTTCTCCTTGATGCAAACCTGCTCCATTTGTTGATTTTAATTTCCTGTAAGCCAACCACCCTTCCCCCCTTTGAAATAAAGTAACTATTGCTTTGAAACCATGCATTCTTTCTTTATTAATTAAAAAAAAAATCAGAACGGACAAGGTAGCCCGGGTAGGGTGGGGGAGGAAGGAAAGACAAGGCCACATTGCTTATTGTAGCCACACTAAAAATCAAATTGTTTGAATGACAGCCTTCTGTTGCTTGGGCCATCCTCTGAAGTGGAGTGGCTGGGTGCCTGGAGCCTCCCCCCACCCTGTGTTCTTGGACATCTGGGTGAGGAGGCTATGGAACATGGGGAGGAGAGTAGGTGGTTATACAGTGGATGCAGCAGGGGTCTGTGCTCTTGTTGGCTTTCCTGCTGCTCCAACCGAAGCTTCATCATGTCCGTTTGCTCCCCCATTAGCCTAGATCGTGTCCTGCCTCCACTCTTTGCGCTCACTTAATTCTTTTTCCTGGCCTCTGCCACTGAATGCCTCCATGCATTACGCTGTGCCCTATCGGTGCGGGAGGACTGCATGAGCTCAGAAAACATGTCATCACAAGTGCGAGTTTTTTCGCCTTCTGATCTGTGATAACCTTGGGACAGAGATGATGGGGAGCATAGAAACATTCTACGCTCTACGATTCTGGGGGGACTGCATGATCACCTGTGCTGCCGAGTTCGCCATGCTGACCAAACAAGAAATTAAATTCAAAAGTTCCCGGGGCTTTTCCTGTGTACCTGACTAGTGCATCAGAATTCAAAGTGCTGCCCAGAGTGGTCACAATGGAGCACTCTGAGATAGCTCCCAGAGGTCAATACTGTCGATTTGCATCTGCACTACCCCAAATTCGACTCAGAAAAGTCGATTTTAGCACTACTTTCCTCATCGGGGAGTAGTACAGAAGTTGATTTTAAGAGCCCTTTATGTTGATGAATGGGGTTGGTTGTGAGGATGCTGTCATTTTTAAATCGACCTAATGCAGCTAAATTCGACCTAACCCCATAGTGTAGACCAAGTAAATATTCCTCTTTATCCTTTACTGGATACAGTTACCACTGATGTAAGCAGACTGACCAGACCATTACATATTTCTACGGCAGCCTTAGGCTTGTGCAATCGATGAAACTAGATAGCACAGGCCTAAGGTGCAGACCCTCTTCCAGGACTCCCACAACCCATTAGCCTGATCCTTCAGGGCCCATCTGACCTTAGCACCCCGGCCGTCACAGAAGTAGAGTTCTCTAACTGCTCTTTCTGGCTCAGAAACTTTATCTTTGACTTCATCTCTTCACTTCTTCTCCCATTGCCTTGCTGGTAATAGGGAGTCACTCATAGATCTGACTGGAGGATGCCAATTCTGTTCTGCAGCAACTTGTGAGATTTTGAAAGTTAGTTTCATTTTACATTGTGACAAAACCAGAGCCTTTCAAATGGTTCCACAAAAATGGAATTGTTGGGAGGGGGGTGTCTGTCTATCCCACTGGCTAGTGCACTAGCCTGAGATGTGTGAAACCCAGGTTTTCGGCCCTAGTCTGTCTGATTTAGCACAGACCTTTTCACTGCAGATCACTCTCAATCAGGCAGAGCAGGGATGCAAACCTGGGTTTTCTACACCCCAGGCTACTGGCCTAACTCCAAAGACTATAGAGCACCAGGCATTTACAAAACCTTCCAGGTGAAAAAGTTGTCAAAACCAACATGCTTTGTGGCATGTTCAGACCAGCTCTAGTCACTAGAAGCTGCCAAACCTCTCCAAGAAGTGGTGGTGATGGTAACAGGTAGGCCAGAGGTGGCCTGTGGGATTGTTGTAGGTATTCAGCAACAGAGAGACTTAACCATGAGTAAGTCAGAACTGGATCTCACCTGTCACTTTGCCCTCACGAAATGTAGTGCTGGTACTGCAGGTTTCTTTGACTAAAGTCTCTGTTAGTTTTCCTGAAGCACATATTATTTTTTGTACTGTGCCACAGCTTGCTGTGGTAGAGTTTGTTTCCCCTCTTGCCCAACATGTGTAATGTCCCTTTTGATAAGAAGCGATATGTGACTATGCCCATCACCAAAATGAACGAAAGGATGCTGTTTAAAACAGAACATGTGGCTCTCCACATAGCAACACTCCCAGCCCCCTTGGTGGCAGTTACTAAAAGGAAAGAGCTGGAGGTATTATTTCAAGACACTAGATGGTGAAGACTGGATGAAGGTCCCAGGATGAAGTAATTCCCAGCCTGTCCTCACGAAGTCCTGCACCTCTCACCTGCTGCCAGTTCCTGACTCCTCAAGACTCTAACTAGTAAGTCTCTCACACAGCAGTAATTCAGATCAAGGGTGAGACGGTGGGAGGGGGGAATTGGAGAAGGACCATGGTTGTGACGTGGCTTGAGCACACCTGCTTCCAGCAAGTGACAGAAAAGCTAGGGAGAGGCTAGAGATCTCATTTTGATGGCGGAGGGAGAGAAGTGGAACAGGAGTGAGGAGTCAGTTGCAGGGCTCTTGCTGGGAAAGGAATCAGAGGGATATACATCTTCATTACCTCACTGCAGACGGTGCAAAGTCAGTGTATCTGTCATCTTTGTCCTAAGGTTTTATGTGGAATTTTGAAGGCTGCTGGCACCAAAGACATAGAACGAGACTGAAATTGGTCCATCAGTGAGCAGGGCACAGTTTTGCTTGTTCAGTAAGGAATGTATTTCTTTTTAAGTGCAGTTATAGTCAGAAAAGCATGTGTGTAAAACTGTCACTCTCTCACACAATATATTTGTTCCCTCTGATGTGCACGAGTCAGAGCTGCTTATTTTACTGACAAAGGCTCAGGTCCTGAAAGTTATCCCACCTGGGTAGACCTTCTGCCCACATGATGCCACTAAAATGAATGGGGCTCTATCAAAGCTCAAGGGTCCAATCACATGGAGCTGCTCACAGGATCAGGAGGAACAAATCTTTTACTTTGGTTATTCTTGCAGAGTCAATACAGTAAAGGAAAGTGAGCTAGATTCTATTCTGCCACATACGTCAAAGGAGTTAGTGGGTAAGTGCAGATTGCCAAACTTTTAATAGCAGTGAGGCTGTATGAGGCAGAGAGAACGTGTGACATTCAAATCCCAAGTGAAGTATGAAGGGCTGGCAGTTAAAACAAAAATCATGTCTTGATACATAAATTGAGCAACTTTGATTATGATGTAATTATAAGAGTAAATATGGAATCCCAGTGTCATTTTAGTCACTATTCTGACCACAGCAACACTTAAAATATTTTATTTTAAATATACAGTGAACTGATATTAAAAGCAAGCTTGTTTTCACAAATGCTGCGAAGTTCCATCTTGTAACAATGTGCCACACAATAATGTAACGATATTCTATATAAATATTGAAACGTATATAGTACTGAGCATCATATATAAAATATAGTACTGTGTTCTGTGTACTTCACTTTTAAATGTAGATGCCTGTCTGCTAAGCATACCTTTCAACTGCCAAGGCACAAACGTGGGATGCAGTAATGTGTGCAAAGACTCAAAATGTAGAATGCAAAATAATTAGTCATAGATTAATGGATTATAAAACCAGGAGAGACTACTATGCAAATCTAGTCTGACCTCCTGCATTAAACAGGCCATAGGCCTTCCCTGAACTAATTCCTGTTTGAACTGGAGCATATCTTTTAGAAAAACATCCAATCTTGATTTTAAAAAGGCACACTGACAGAGAATCCCGCACAACCTTGGTAAATTGTTTATATATATCCCCATAATACATTATATATAAAATCATCAAGAACCCTGATTTGGCAAAGCACTTAACTTTAAGTTTGCGAGTATGCCAGTGGAAGTCAGTAGGACTATCTGTCAGTTTTAGATTTCAAACTGCTCATCACTATAGTTCCAGACAGAGCACCTTTTGCTTAAAGTTAAACATGTGATTCAGTGCTGTGTGGGACTGGGGGCTCTAGACTGAAGGTGCAGGATCTGTACAGAATACATAACACCAGATAGTTTAGCACTATCCATTCTATGTGCTGAATGAAGCAAGGGTCCTGGGGCAAAATAATACGTGATCATGTAACTAAAGACTGCATCATAACACATATGCATAAGGGGGCTGATTTAAGGTTGTACAGGCAACCTTGATTCTGGTATTTCTGATTCTGAGTGCTTGACTTTCCAATCTTAACTTTCTATAATGTAGGTTTATATATATAATATAATTTAATATCTAAATTTGTACATGGAATTAGAGAAACACTGTACACAATCTAGTCTAATCTATTTGGGTGGCTATCAAGTGTACAGGTGCCAGATATAATTGCCTCTCTACCTTTCCACTCTAAGAATGATTCCAGGGGCTGAGTTGTTAGCCCAAGTTGGCTTAGTCCTGCTAAGGGACGCACTAAGGCCCTGATAGAGATCTGCCATATACAGTTATGAATCAGGAGTCACTCAGTGGAGTTACACCAGTATAAAAGTGCTATGAGATCAGAATCGAGCCTCAATGCAGTCTTTGTGATTTACTAAAACAAATGGCATGTCCTGAGTGCTTTACTTTTTGGAATATTAATGATCTGTCCTCTTGATTTTTGATTTAATGGTAATACAGGGAAATCGTTCATATTATTGAGGAGGCCTCTTCAGCCACAGTGCAGTTCTACTGCAGGGAGACTGTCATAACATTTCTTCCCAGATCTGGACCTTAGAGTCCAAAATATGGGTGTTAGAATGAAAACCTCCAAGCTTAGTTACCAGCTTGGACCTGGTATCGCTGCCACCAGCCAGGAATTATACAGTGCCTAGCTCACTGTGGTCTCCCCAAAACCTTCCCTGGGGGACCCCAAGACTCAGAAGCCCTGAGTCTCACTACAAAGGGAAATAACCCACTTCCCTTCCCCCTTACCTCCTCCCAAATTCTCCTGCCCTGGGCACTCTAGGGTATTCCCTGCTTCAAGTCCTTGAAACACCAGTACCGAGAGATCTAATCTCTCTCCCCACTCACCCAGAGGGTATGCAAAGTCAGGCTTAGTAAATCTAACACACAGAGATTTTTCCCCTTGACTTCTTCCTCCCACCAATCCCCTGGTGAGCTGCAGACTCAATTCCCTGGAGTCCCCACTAAAGAAAAACTCCAACAGGTCTTAAAAAGAATAAAAAAGAAAGAAAAAGACATTAAAAACAGTCTCTGTATTAAGGTGACAATATACAGGGTCAATTGCTTAAAAGAAAAAATGAATAAACAGCCTTATCCAAAAAGAATACAATTTAACACATTCCAGCAACTACACACATGTAAATACAAAAAAAAACAATATAAACCTATTGTCTTACTATCCTTGTACTTACAACATGGAAACAGAAGATTAGAAAGCCTGGAGATAGAAAAATCACTCTCAGAGCCGAGAGGGCACAGACCCAAGACAAAGAACAAAGAACTCACACTCAAAACTTCCCTCCACCCAGATTTGAAAAAGTCTTGTTTCCTGATTGGTTCTCTGGTCAGGTGTTTGGTTCCCTGTGTTAACCCTTTACAGGTAAAAGAACATTAACCCTTAGCTATCTGTTTATGACAGAGACGCAGCTCGGAGTGGAGATACCGTGCGATTACTGTCCGAACAAAGTGCTGTCTTGCTCTGACAAAGGCATTGGGCTAGGTGTTGGAAAGGGGGGGTGGGGGGAAGCTAGCACCCCAATTATAGGAGGAAATGACAAAGTAGACGGGGGTGGAATAAAACCCCAAAGACATCAGACAAAATGTGGAACCCCTGTTTTGTACCTAGGGTTTGAGTACCTGGTATGGCAGCTCATTTGCCTAGGGCTCCTCTTTCATTTTCAAATAAATCTTATCTTCCATAGCAATGTGCTGCTGATGCCCCAAATCAATCCAAACCAAAACTGCATTCAGTGATAGTGTTCTTGTTACCCCTGCGTAGAAGAGTTCACAAGAAGTGCTCCTTTGTATTTGAAACTTGTAGCTGATATTAAAACCTAAACTTAATTAAGAAGATACGAAAAGATTGATGTCCAACAGTTTATATAACAAAGGTAACAAAGGTGGGGTAAGTGACTGTCTGCAGTGTGTGTGTTTGTGTTTGGGGGTTACTTGCTGTGTGCTGAGCTTGTGTTTGTCAGTCTGTTTGGTTGTTGTGGTGGTTTGTTTGTTTGAAGGACCGTGTGCTGTAGCTGGCAGTTGGAGGCTGAGCTACCATGGAAAGTTTGAAAGCTAGAAGCCTCTGGTAATTGGCTGAGCCTTAACCAGTGGGCGGGGCATTCACTCAGGCCACGGCTTTATAAAGCTGCGCACAAGCAACTAGGGAGCTTACCGAACAGGAGCTGCTAACAGGGAGTTTCGCAAGGGAGTTTGGAAGGGGAGTAGGAAGGGAGTGGGGGTCCCTTGTCGGTCTCATCTGTGACCCATTGGTCCCCTGAACCTATAAACCAAGCCACATCCAAAACCTTTCTGTTTAAAGCAGAGTGGAGCGGACAGGGAGCTGCAGATGAGAATTTGAGAGAGTTTGACAGAGGAAGGCTTACGATGGTTAGTAGGACCCGCAACACCTGTGGCAGCACTGCTTCTGTCTCTTCCACCTGCGCCTGTAGCCAGACAGAGCATCAAAGCATGGATGCTTTTACCCAGATTCTGGTGTGGGTTTGCAAAGACTGTAACTTGCAATTTCCACTTACTGATATCCAGGCTGGGGGTGGCATCCAATCTGAAAGGTGCCTACTGGTGGAATCTCTCAGGCAGCAGGTGGGAGAACTACAGGAGTAGGTGGCTAGGCTGAGGAACATCCGTATCCATGAGCAATTCCTGGACAGTATCCATGTGGAGACAGCTGACGTAGCTGTCCCAGTTCACAGGACTACTGACACACCAGTGGAGGAGGAGATGGCTCAGGGTGGACACTGGCAGCTGGTTACTTCTGGCAGCAGGCAGTGCTCCACCCCTGCTGCGAACCCTCCTGCTGTGGTAATAGATAACCGTTATGCTCTTCTTGATACAGGAGAGAAGGAATCACCCCCAACAGTTAAGGAGGGGAAGCCTCGTACCCCTAAGGCTGGGAGATCTGCTGCAACCACTGATGATAAGAAACGTAGGGTAGTGATGGTTGGAGACCCTCTGCTGAGGGGGACGGAGACACCCATCTGTCGCCCTGACCGTTCATCCCGGGAGGTATGCTGCCTGCCAGGGGCCCGTATCCGAGATGTTACAGAGGCATTGTCGAGGATTATCCGGCCTTCTGACTACTACCCCATGCTACTCATCCATGTGGGCACAAATGATACTGTGAGGTGTGACACTGAGCAGATCAAGAGTGACTACAGGGCTCTGGGAGTACGGGTTAAGGAGTTTGGAGCGCAGGTGGTATTCTCTTTGATTCTTCCTATCGAAGGTAGGGGCCCCGGGCAGAGACAGATGCATTGTGGAGGTGAATGCCTGGCTGCGAAGATGGTGTCGCCAGGAGGGCTTTGGCTTCCTCGACCACGGGATGCTACTTGAGGAAGGACTGCTAGGCAGAGATGGTGTTCACCTTTCGAGGAGGGGAAAGGCCTTATTTGTGCACAGACTGGCTAACCTAGTAAGGAGGGCTTTAAACTAGGTTCAACGGGGACAGGTGAGCAAACTCCACAGGTAAGTGGGGAACAAGACCTGGGAGATGGGTCAGAAACAGGAGGCAGCATGGGCTATAATGGCAGAGAGAAAGGAGGGTCAGGGCAAAGCTGGGAGGCAAGATCAAACCAGTATCTTAGATGCTTATATACAAATGCAAGAAGTATGGGTAATAAGCAGGAAGAACTGGAAGTGCTAATAAATAAATACAACTATGACATTGTTGGCATTACTGAAACTTGGTGGGATAATACACACGACTGGAATGTTGGTGTGGATGGGTATAGTTTGCTCAGGAAGGATAGACAGGGCAAAAAGGGAGGAGGTGTTGCCTTATATATTAAAAATGTACACACTTGGACTGAGGTGGAGATGGACATAGGAGATGGAAGTGTTGAGAGTCTCTGGGTTAGGCTAAAAGGGGTAAAAAACATGGGTGATGTCGTGCTGGGAGTCTACTACAGGCCACCTAATCAGGTGGAAGAGGTGGATGAGGCTTTTTTCAAACAACTAACAAAATCATCCAAAGCCCAAGATTTGGTGGTGATGGGGGACTTCAACTATCCAGATATATGTTGGGAAAATAACACCGCGGGGCACAGACTATCCAATAAGTTCCTGGACTGCATTGCAGACAACTTTTTATTTCAGAAAGTTGAAAAAGCTACTGGGGGGAAGCTGTTCTAGACTTGATTTTAACAAATAGGGAGGAACTTGTTGAGAATTTCGAAAGTAGAAGGAAGCTTGGGTGAAAGTGATCATGAAATCATAGAGTTTGCAATTCTAAAGAAGGGTAGAAGGGAGTACAGCAGAATAGAGACAATGGATTTCAGGAAGGCGGATTTTGGTAAGCTCAGAGAGCTGATAGGTAAGGTCCCATGGGAATCAAGACTGAGGGGAAAAAACAACTGAGGAGAGTTGGCAGTTTTTCAAAGGGACACTATTAAGGGCCCAAAAGCAAGCTATTCCGATGGTTAGGACAGATAGAAAAGGTGGCAAAAGACCACCTTGGCTTAACCACGAGATCTTGTGTGACCTACAAAATAAAAAGGCATCATATAAAAAATGGAAACTAGGTCAGATTACAAAGGACGAATATAGGCAAATAACACAGGAATGCAGAGGCAAGATTAGAAAGGCAAAGGCACAAAATGAGCTCAAACTAGCTATGGGAATAAAGGGAAACAAGAAGACTTTTTATCAATACATTAGAAGCAAGAGGAAGACCAAGGACAGGGTAGGCCCACTGCTCAGTGAGGAGGGGAAAACAGTAACGGGAGACTTGGAAATGGCAGAGATGCTTAATGACTTCTTTGTTTCGGTCTTCACTGAGAAGTCTGAAGGAATGTCTAATATAGTGAATGCTTACGGGAAGAGGGTAGGTTTAGAAGATAAAATAAAAAAAGAGCAAGTAAAAAATCACTTAGAAAAGTTAGATGCCTGCAAGTCACCAGGGCCTGATGAAATGCATCCTAGAATACTCAAGGAGTTAATAGAGGAGGTATCTGAGCCTCTAGCTATTATCTTTGGGAAATCATGGGAGACGGGGGAGATTCCAGAAGACTGGAAAAGGGCAAATATAGTGCCCATCTATAAAAAGGGAAATAAAAACAACCCAGGAAACTACAGACCAGTTAGTTTAACTTCTGTGCCAGGGAAGATAATGGAGCAAGTAATTAAAGAAATCATCTGCAAACACTTGGAAGGTGGTAAGGTGATAGGGAATAGCCAGCATGGATTTGTAAAGAGCAAATCGTGTCAAACTAATCTGATAGCATTCTTTGATAGGATAATGAGCCTTGTGGATAAGGGAGAAGCGGTGGATGTGATATACCTAGACTTTAGTAAGGCATTTGATACGGTCTCGCATGATATTCTTATAGATAAACTAGGAAAGTACAATTTAGATGGGGCTACTATAAGGTGGGTGCATAACTGGCTGGATAACTGTACTCAGAGAGTGGTTCTTAATGGTTCCCAATCCTGCTGGAAAGGTATAACAAGTGGGGTTCCGCAGGGGTCTGTTTTGGGACCGGCTCTGTTCAATATCTTCATCAACGATTTAGATGTTGGCATAGAAAGTACGCTTATTAAGTTTGCAGACGATACCAAGCTGGGAGGGATTGCAACTGCTTTGGAGGACAGGGTCAAAATTCAAAATGATCTGGACAAATTGGAGAAATGGTCTGAGGTAAACAGGATGAAGTTCAATAAAGATAAATGCAAAGTGCTCCACTTAGGAAGGAACAATCAGTTTCACACATACAGAATGGGAAGAGACTGTCTAGGAAGGAGTATGGCAGAAAGAGATCTAGGGGTCATAGTGGTCCACAAGCTTAATATGAGTCAACAGTGTGATACTGTTGCAAAAAAAGCAAACGTGATTCTGGGATGCATTAATAGGTGTGTTGTAAACAAGACACGAGAAGTCATTCTTCCGCTTTACTCTGCGCTGGTTAGGCCTCAACTGGAGTATTGTGTCCAGTTCTGGGCACCGCATTTCAAGAAAGATGTGGAGAAATTGGAGAGGGTCCAGAGAAGAGCAACAAGAATGATTAAAGGTCTTGAGAACATGACCTATGAAGGAAGGCTGAAAGAATTGGGTTTGTTTAGTTTGGAAAAGAGAAGACTGAGAGGGGACATGATAGCAGTTTTCAGGTATCTAAAAGGGTGTCATCAGGAGGAGGGAGAAAACTTGTTCACCTTAGCCTCTAATGATAGAACAAGAAGCAATGGGCTTAAACTGCAGCAAGGGAGATTTAGGTTGGACATTAAGAAAAAGTTCCTGTCAGGGTAGTTAAACACTGGAATAGATTGCCTAGGGAAGTTGTGGAATCTCCATCTCTGGAGATATTTAAGAGAAGGTTAGATAAATGTTTATTAGGGATGGTCTAGACAGTATTTGGTCCTGCCATGAGGGCAGGGGACTGGACTCGATGACCTCTCGAGGTCCCTTCCAGTCCTAGAGTCTATGAGTCTATGAGTAATGGAGACAAGCACTTTTAAATATCCAGAAACTCATCTGGTGACCTTTATTATTATTTATTACTCTGTGCCAGCATGCACGAACAGAAGGGAAACCATACACGGTGCCCAAAGGAGCTTACAGTCTAAATCAGACAGAGATAACAAAATACAGACACACAAAGCACTGGACAAGGGACTTCTCTAACTTGTTTGGATGTTATTTGATATAAAATAGGACTCTTGGTATCACTGATAATGTTAGGAATCTAGCAGGATTTGCATTTAAAACTGTGGGCATTTGAAGTGCTGTTGGGACAAAAATAAATATGTGGTTGGTAATGTTTGCCTCAGACATTGTGGGGCATATCAGTGGAAACTACATCCACTGTCTGGTGCCTGCTTGATCTAGGTGTCTTGCCAGAACACTGGTGGCATGCTAATGGGAATGCAGGCAGTGCCATATTTTGCCTGAGATTGTGGTATGATCACTCTTTCTTGTGTTGTGGCTTTTTTTTGTTGTTGGTTGGTTGGTTGGTTTTAAATCCTATTCTCTCTGCCTGAATTGAACTACATCTGATAAGAAAGAGGGTGACATTGCACCCCTGAATACTAGGAATGGTCCTGTTTGCAAGGCTTTGCCTCTGTCTCTGTCAGTTAATGTTTATACTGCTTTCATAAACATAAGAATTGGCCTGAGAAATCAGCCTCCAGTGCCCTTTAGTCCAGTATCCTGTCTGGTAACCATGGCCAGTATCATATGCTTGAGAAAGGTCCAAGAAATCCTGCAATAGTTAGTTATGGGATAACCTGCCCCAGGCAAAGTTCCTTCCTAACCCTCAAGAGTAAGAAATTGGCTTCTTGGTATCCTGACCTGGCCTGATTCTGGTTCCTGACTCATAGTTTTGATCACCAGTTTGTCTCCTGCTGCTGAACTCCTCCAGCTATCCTGTTCCAGCTGACTATTGACTCCTGTCTTGTGACTGTGGCTCTGACTACTAGATGTGGCTGCCTACAACCTTGCCTTGACACTACATCAGTGTGAAGGTTCCACCAAGCCCCCTGTCCTGCTTGGAAAGGAACTGTGCCGCGGATGGTGCGAGGTCACCATTTACCTCTTCTGGCTGCAGTGGGCACCACTCTTCACTCTGGAGTGTTGTGAGGCCAAGCCCAGAACGTGCTGCTCCTCCTGGGTGAGTGCATTCCCCCCAGCATTCAAGGATGACAGAGTACTGAGACAAGGCCCCCTTATGGCTCAGTTACATTGCTGTTGCTTAATAGTTCCAGAATGGCATTCTGGCTCCACTGCATCACTAACCTTCCTGCCCAACCACAAAGGCCAGTGTGGTGAACAGAAGCCGCAGCTGGCCTGCTGAATCAGTGAAGCTGATCAGCCTGGCTAAGCACATGTGCCCTGCCTGTGAAGCCTGCCACTTGTTGCTATCCCTGTCTTCCCCATTCCCCACAAGGCCAGCCATTGAGCTGTTTCTCATCTTCCCAGGTGCCAAATGCCTCTGGTGCATGCACCTCCCCAGGCTCCCCAACATGGTCAGTAGAGCAAGTCAGAAATTCTTCATCAAATGATTCTGAGATGGAAAATCAGTTCAGAAAGTGTCACGTTTTGATTAAATTTCATTTAGAAAACAACTGAAACAAAGTATTTTGATAACGTCAGAGCATCTTGTTTCAAGATTTTCAGAACATTTTAATTGTTTTGTTTCAAAACAACTTTTTGAAACTAAATTTTTGGATTTTTATATAGGTTTTTTATTTATATTTTTAAAATCATTAAGTTTGAAATTGGAACAAACTGTTTTGCTTTTTACTAAAACGTAACATTTTGATTAACCTGGATCAAGATTTCGGTTTGTTTGTTCGTTTGTTTTCAGACTTCCATTTCGTGGGAACTGTCAAAATGTTTTGGTTTTGTCCTGTTTTGAAATGCTGGAATTTCTCACACATCAGAAAATCTGGTCCCTGCCTTGCTCTGACAAACAGTCTCTGTACTGCCTTCCTTTCCTGCTACTATTAGGCCCAGTTTTTCTCTCTGAAAATCTGGTCACGTTAGGAAAACTGGCAAGCTACACAGACAGCCTGGGCAGCACCAGGTGGCCTTAAAGTAGCTTCTCTGCCTGATTTAGGGCTTGGTCCTACAAACTGGCCCAAATCAGCAAAGCACTTAAGTATTAGCTTAATTTTAAACACACCACTAATCTCATTGGGCTAGAGGAAAAAGGCATGTTTTTGCCTTGTGCTAGTTTATATGTAGTACAATCCCAGTAAAGACAAAGTTTTCACACATGCAAGTGGATTAAAATAAAGACTATGGGGGAGCCTAGCGTTTACACTAACCTGCGAACTCAAGTTAAAACTACAACTGCCTTGTCTTCACTGGGATTGTCCCTCATGTTAGGTATCTTGTGTTAGGTAACACCAGGTGATAATGCACCTTTCTTCCTAGTAAAGACTGAGGGCTTGTCTACATCACAAAGTTGCAGCGCTGGTGAGGGGGTTACAGCGCTGCAACTTAGGAGGTGTACACATCTGCAGGGCATCACCAGCGCTGCAACTCCCTGTTTGCAGCGCTGGCCGTACTCCCGTTTTGTCTCGGGTGTAGAGGATCCAGCGCTGGTAATCAAGTGTAGACACTTACCAGCGCTTTTCTTGACCTCCGTGGAATAAGCAGGTATCCCAGCATACCTGAGGAAGCCTCTGGTAATCAAGCTGGTCTCCTTCCCCGGTTTGCTCTCGCGTTCCCCGAACCTCGAGCAAGCAGGTCTCCTTCCCTGCGGTTTGCAGGGGGGTTTGGGGAACGCGAGAACAAACCGCGGCGAAGCTGGTCTCCTTCCCCGGTTTGCTCTCGCGTTCCCCGAACCCCCGAGCAAGCAGGTCTCCTTCCCTGCGGTTTGCTGGGTGGTTCCGGGAACGCGAGAGCAAACCGCGGCGAAGCTGGTCTCCTTCCCCGGTTTGCTCTCGCGTTCCCCTAACCCCGAGCAAGCAGGTCTCCTTCCCTGCGGTTTGCAGGGGGGTTCGGGGAACGCGAGAGCAAACCGCGGCGAAGCTGGTCTCCTTCCCCGGTTTGCTCTCGCGTTCCCCGAACCCCCCTTGAAGCCGCCCAACAGCGCTGCAGTGTGGCCACATCTAACACCACTTGCAGCGCTGGTTGCTGTAAGTGTGGCCACTCTGCAGCGCTGGCCCTATACAGCTGTACTAATACAGCTGTAACAACCAGCGCTGCAAAATTGTAGATGTAGACATACCCTGAGATGCACATTCTTTGTTTCGCTGCTGGAATGGAGCCAGAGAGCTTGGCAGTTTGCGGGACTGAGGCCTTGCTGCTGTGACAAGGGGACTGCTCCCAACCCTTTGTTCTCACTGCAATGAAGTCAGATGATATTTAAACATTTTAATCATAATCCTAATTTAATGATTAGCTAGTAGTATTTGCTAAATGCCAACAATGTGCTGAGTTATTTTTAACATCTTACTTAAATACTCTTTTCTGCAATAAATCTCCTTTTAAAAATTACTACCTTTTTTGTCTTTAAAAATACTAATTAAAAATATTTTAAATTTCCTCCCCTGTGCTTTTCATTTCCTTAATTACCAACAGGAGCAAGACAAGAGCTCTCAATAGCTGCCATGTTTGGGCAAAATTTAATCTGACTTCTTAAAAATATTATATGTTGGTTTAGGTATAATAAAGCAGCCCATACTTTAGGATCAAGTCCCACAATCCATTACAATAAATAACTGGCCCTATGCAGAGTCCAGTTGTAGTCAATAATGATTCAGATGAGTATCCAGTTGCAGAATTGAGCTGTAGACCTGACTCTCGAATAATCTCCACATGAACAGACCCCTTCACCTATGCAGAGCTCCAGTGGGGCTTCATACAGGCACAGGAGCCCACCTGCAAAGGCAGCTTCCAGATCGTCAAGTGGAAAGCATTCCAAATTCCCTGTCACTATTCTTGTAAAATTCACTGACCTTTAAAAAAACAAAACAAAAACCCTGCAAGATTTCACAAGAGCAGCAAGTCCTCTTTTTTTGGGTGTAGGCAGTCTTTCCTGAGCAGAAACCTGATATACAGGTTGAGTGTAATGTTGTTTGTTTTTTGGTTTTTTTTAAAGTAAACCCACAACAGAAGTCAAGTTTGCATCTTTTGCCACTACTGTTTTGGAAGTACTTTGGCCTGTTTGGAAATCTTGCATTGCTCGAAATGGTTTTTAAAAAATAAGAAAGTTTGAAAAGTCTAAGTGGGGATGTATCATATTGATTTAGTAGCACTTACAGTCAAAATAGACGAGGAGAAAAAGGTGGGAGCAGAAAGAGGTGCAGAGAGAGCAACTGAATTACTTCCCCAAGGTTGCTCAGCAGATCAGTGACTGAGCTGGGAATAAAACCCAGGTCTGATAGATTCCAAGCCCAGAAGGAACCATGGTGATCATCTAGTCTGACCGCCTGCATAACACAGGCCATTGAACTTCCCCAACGTAATTCCTAGACACTATCTTTTAGAAAGCCAGCCAATCTTGATTTAATAGTTATTGATGGAGGAGCCATGATGACCCTTGGTAAATTGTTCCAATGGGTGATTACTCTCATAATTACAAATATACGCCTTATGTTCAATCTCAACTGGGAGTCTGCTGCCTCCTAGTTCAGCGCCCTATGCACTAGATCACACTACCTCCCTGATCTAGTCTGTTTCCCTAGCTCCCTGGGCTAGCTGCGTCTCAGGGAGCCTTGCAGAGGCTCATTCCATGGGAAGAGGGTGTATTTTGAATTATTCCTGTGAATAACACTCAAAATTGTACCTCTGTTAGGTAAAGAGAGAGTCTGTGACATATGGCCTTTGGCAAGGAGAAGTGATTCCTGAAGGACATCTCTTCTCTCCAAAAAGTGAACTTTTGCCCAGTGACTCTGCATGAGATCATTGCATGGACCATATATCACAAGTAGAGCTGGCTGAAATATTTTGCACTACAATTTTTTCTATGTCCAAATATGGCTTTTGTCAAAATTCTGCAGGAGAAATTTTCAATTTTTGGATTGAAAGAATCAGAATGAAAAGTTTTGTTTCATAATGTCAAGTTGAAACCGTGTTGGTCATTTAGAAACTTTTTGGAACTTTTCATCCCATAAAATATTTCAATTTTCTGTTGTGATTTGAAACGGAAAGAAATGTCAAAATGTCGGTTTCCCGCTGGATGAAAATTCTGTTTCCTGATCAGTGGTCATCAAGAGATTTTTCAACCCTTCTCTACAAAATCTGTCTTGGTATGTTGAACATACATTGAAATTGTCAAGTCATCTGTATTTAAGAAGGGATCATGGCACAAATGAAAAGCAATTATTGCATGTTGATATTTAGCTTTCTCCCCATTCTATCCTGCAGGCCCAAGAGTTATTCTTAGGTATGAACGGATATGCATTGTGTGTGTTTTGAAAAATCTGCTACGTGATCTGGAAACAGTAAGGCAGAATTTCCAAGATGGTACATACTAGGGCCTGCACACTGCAATTAGATCCATGCGGGCAGACTCTTCATGTCAATCTGCACAGCGGTAAGGGTCCACCTGTACTGATCCAACTGCAAGAGGAGTGTGATATTCAGGGGAATCTTGTGAATTTGGGAAGATAGTATGAAGTTGTTCTTATGAAAAATTGCTGTTCTACAAAATGCTTCTGTCTATCCATCGTAACTGTCAAGACTTTAAGCACATCCCTCCCAGACTAGGTACAATGGACTGTAGTTAACCTTTACTGTACTCTGACTAGTCAAGAGGTATGCTAAAGAGGTTGTATGCTTTTGAGGGGGGCTGGTTTAGCCGCAGGACTAACAAAGGTCAGAAAAAGCAAACGGGGCTCCAGGATTGAAGAGACAAGACAAGTGCTGTTGCAAAAAGACCACGAATGGCCTGGAGGACTTTCAGCACAGCCCAAAGAATGCTTTGGAGTGGTGAGGAAACTGAGGTAGGGAAATGCATGCAGGGTTTATTATTTTTGTATATATCGGTGTATTTCTCGTAATATTAAAGATCACTGGTGGCTTAGAATCCTGTAAAGTTTGTCACATCTGTCATGCCCTTGAAGAGTTAATGTCAGGAGTAAGGCCTGCAGCTGCCTCTGTTCAGTACTCCTCACACCCTAATGAACCAGCTGGGCTGCTTGACAGACCACACTCCCAGATTGGCTAAGGAAGCAAGCAGGCTGGTTCTTAAGCTCAGCAGCAGCCGTAGCTTGCTGGCTGCTCAATACATATGCCCCTGGACTCTCTGCCTCCCTGTGCTTGTCTCTCACTAAGCCCTACTCTGCTCCTCCACAGCTCCAACCCAACTCCTGTTTGTTCCCAGCCTTGCTCCTGCCTCAGAACCAGCTCTGCTCCTGCCTTCCCTGGCTCCTGGTCATCTGGTTCTGACCCTTTGCTCTGATTCCTGACTCTAACTCTGTCTTGATCCTTGGCTCTGCCACTCAGACTTTGTCTCTGATTCTGACCTTCGGCCCTACATCCTGGTTCTGGTCCTGTCTCAACCTTTGGTACTTGGACTCTCAGCACTAGGCCTGACTCCCATTCTGACCACTAGGTCTGATTGCCTGTGACCTGATCTACTGACAGCTAACTTCTAGCCCCAGAACACCCAGGTGGCTGGAGTTCTTGGAGCGAGTGTGTTTAAGTGGGGAGTTGAAGGGGTCAATACTAGCCCAGGGACTGGGGAGTTGGTCTGTGAGGTTTCAGCTCTCAGGATGGAGTGCTCCCCTAGAGTATGCCTAGGGATCCCCAGTGGGGAGCAGTGCATGAACTCTGTTTAGATGCCAGAGGCTAAAAGCTCACCAGATCCAGTGGTTAGATCCTCTCACAGCAGACTGGTAAGTGGCACTCGACTGGAGTTGCGACAATGAGATGTATGTAACTAAGGGCAGTGTATGCAGACTTTGGATAGCATGACAAATCCAGGTAATTTTAGTAGGACTTTTTATGGGCATAGCTAAAATGCTATCTAGTGTTTGCCAGAATTTGTCATTTAAAAAAAAATAAAAGTGACGTAAGTGGGTTGTAAAACTAATAAACCTAATCCCAGGCACAACAACATTCCAGAGGGAAATAGGGTGTAATCTGTTTTTACAGGATTTTCCTATATTCAAACCCAAAAAGCTTCATATCAAATCTTATCTGTAAACATTAACTAACATTTGGGCCTACTGTATTTATTGAAGCACATGTGCTCTATAAAATCAGTTTGGAGATCCATGCAATAAGCATGCAGAGGAATTAAAAGTGGAAAAAGTGCATTTTTAATCTAGAATTTCCTTGCCTTTGTCAGCTTTATTCAGACCTAGTTTTTTGTATTTATGCACTTGATCATTCTGTTCTCTAAGAAAAATCATTTTGTGCAGCCAAGTTTCCTTTATGCTGCTTTAGTCCTTTCTTTCATTGATTTTAAAAAAGGATACCAAATACATGTTTCTATATGTAAATACGCTTTATGGCTTTCGCTGTTCATATGCTTTGTCACACATAGATACTGTGGTATCCCTGGGGCAACCTTAATAACATAGAAACTGAAGTGCACATTTTTTTTCTCTGTCCAGATTAACATCTGGCATTTTCAGGCTTGTTTCCAATCACCACAATACTGTGACGGCTCTTAGAATTCACTCTTCCTTGCCGTGGGAGAGAGGCACCACCCAGACAGTCTTCTGCTAACAGAAAAATGAGCAATCATGCAGTGACAGGGTATTGCCACTGTTTGTTATAGTTCTGTAATAAACATCAATCTTGTGTTATCGGTACAGTCACAAGCATAGCAAGTAATGGGGGTGGCAGGAAAAGAAAAGCACACTAAACAGCATTTTAAAAAAATGCGCAGTTCATTTTATCTGTCACATGCACATTTTGCTTGATCTCTATGTATTCAAAACTAGAGAGAGAGACTCTGAAGGGAATTAGCAGAAGCCCCTTTCTGCTAGGTCATTTAAAGCTGGACTGGATAGCACACTAGAAAATACTGCAGGGAGCAGTCTTGCTTGGGCAGGAGGACTAAGATGACTTTGCAGACCTGTAATGCAGACAATTGGAAAAAAGGAATATGCATTTGTTTCAATGATAAACAAGATATTAGTTCTTTCTGTTGAAGTGACATGAATTGTCCGTACTGTAGCTGACAGCAACTTGTGCAGCTGGTGTTTCTCAGGTGTGTTTGCTTTCTGCGCCCCGGCTGGCATTGCAGATCATGAGACCACCGAGGTGCTGAAGTGCCACAAGCAAAGATTCAATCATCAGTATCTGATAGCAACAAATATCTGTCCTTTTGGTAACGTACAGACATGCAGCCAGCTTTTGGAAGAAAACAGTCCTGTGTAGACGAACTGGCCTTAGATTTCCCAAAACATTGCCATCAAAGACAAATACTTCTGACTTTATTACTGTAATTCATTTGAAATTCCCTCAAGTGACTTTTGGCAAGAGATTTGCAAAAGCAAGATTAAAGCACGATGAAAAAAAAATTACAAGGTTTCTTCAATTGCCACGTTGTTCATTTTAATATGATGATACATTGATTTATGTAGGTGTCACTTTCTCCAACTGCCCTACACGCTTCACATGAAATAACTTAGGCTCTGATCCTATAAGCTATTCCATGCAGGTGGCTCCCTCCACATAATTTTTGGGATTCAACCTAGACCAGTGATGGGTTGTCTGGGTGCCTTAATTGCTACGCCGCTGTGGCTCACAGCCTGGACACAGCAGACATGGATGCAGGTCACCTACTGGCTTCCACTGCCCAGTTTCTGTTTGCCCCAACATCCCCCAGCCTCAAATTTCCACAAAACTGTCTCTCTGAAGTGTCCACCTTTTTCCTAATTAAATGTGCTGCTCCTTTAAAGAGACAGAGTTAGCAGCTTGTTATCTTGACTGGAATGAACAATCAGTTCAGTTCAGTCACAGTATGGCTTGGTTTAGATAAAAAGTAAAACAAATTTATATGGTCAAAAAGATAGGACAGAAATGGTTACACACAAAGGTAAAATTATACTTCTAAAACTAACATGTAGTTGTTCAAGGTAGTTTCCTCACCAATCTTCATTTTCCAACTGTGGCTGATCACTTCTTAGTTAGGATTCCCATAGAGGTCAAGCCACTGGTTTTTCTTGTCTCCTTAGATGAAAGATCACTTAGGGGTTCTCTGCCCCTCTCTTTGGAGTCCAGTAAATCTTTGAAAATCTCTCTCTCAAAGTTCATTGATCCTGCTTCAAGAGTCAGGAAGACTTCCTAAGGTGCAGTCTCCATCTCCCGTTGAGATTAAGTGATCTCTTCCCCCCCCACTTGCTCTCCTGATGGCTTTTTTAGCCGGGCATGCAAATGTGGTTTTCGCTGCCTTTGGTCAATGGAACCACATTCCCTTGTCTGGAAAAAAAACTAGTTATCAGCTCTCCCTGACATGTCTGGTTTAAACATATGTCATAATTCCAGTATATCCATATAAACCTTTGTGGATTGACCATACATACATCACGCAAGAATATTAATGATCACTGAGTTATTAGTCTTCCAATGACATATTACATGACACCTTTTAGAGACAGATATAACAACTGGGAGTTGGGGTACACAGAGCTGGTTCGGCCAACAGAAACTGCTAGATACCAGGGAGCCCCTGGCCTTCTGGCAGGGGGATGTTCTCAGGTTTGCAGACTCCCTGCCACTAGCCACCTCCCTATGCAGAATAATTTGCAGGATTGGTGCCATAGTGCTCAATTGTGCTGTTTGACTAAGGACTACAAGATCAGACCTTAGATTAGTCTTCTTTCTAAAGTTCAAAGGGTTGCTTCCATTCTCATTGACTACAGCAGGCGCAGGATCAGACTTACAGGGCTTTTTTCTAATGCACCAACTAAGGGCCAAATCCTGTTTTCCTGGCTCTCAGAAGTACCTCCACTGACATCATTGGGATTGAAAACTCCAAGGCAATAAGCCATCTGCAAAGAGGTCCTTGCTGACTGACCCCCTTGGTCAGTACATGAATAACCAACTCTATTAGTTGCAAGAGCTGTGATGGGGCTTATTAAACAAACAGGAAATGGTCTAAGCACTCTAATCCTCGCCATCAGTTTCTTCCTTTCTTTTCTGGTATTGTTAAAAGCAATTGTTTAAGCATAATGCGTAAAACCATTAATCAAAACCAGAGTTTGCATGAACACACACTGCTAAATTACAGCCAAGCCTGGTGCTACTAAAAGCTCACCAGTGGCAGGCAAATGGCTCTAATGTGAAGTGAGTCATTTAAAAAGTACACATCCCTTTAATATCCTGAGTTAGTCATTCCTAAAGATAGGAGAGCAGGTAGTGCTATCACATTCATTAACAGGAGTCTTAATACTGTTGCTGAAGTACAGGTAATTATAGTAGATGTTTCTGGATTAGAAATAAGGGTGCATTCCCTCTCTCTCTCTCTCACATATACAAATATTTTAATTTGCATGAATAATTTGGTTTAAACACTGTATGAAGCTGCTTCGGTTGTCAGATGCTTAATCAAATTCAATATATAGTTTGAAGGAGACAGATGAGTTTAATTTAGTCTCGACTTTTCTCTTTCTTCCCACTATAGAAATAAAATTAAGAAGCAGAAGCGAAAATTCAAAATAAAGGTGAGATACAAAAGCAGTTAAAGCACTGTGGTTTGTGTATTTCACTGCACCATTATATGAGAGTATTAAGGATGCAGTTAATGCAGGTATGTCATTTAAAAAATGTTCAAGTAGGCTAAATACACCCAATGGGTCCAATTGTCCAAATGCAGATACTTTAATAGGACAATAAGATCTTGTAATAGGATGCTCAAACTGGCACTTAAGTGCACACAATGGGAATGCCTTTGCTTACCTATTGATCTTAGCGTTCAGATGCAGGATTCAGGTGTCCAAGTAACATATGCACAGTGAAAACAAAGCTCCCATTCTCGTATGTCACAGAGAAGGCAGAGGATAGAGCTGAGGAAATAACTCATAACCAAGGATTTATTCCAAAAACGTAGCGTCTTTTTCTATTGCAAATTGTGTGGGAGCAGTTAACAACTTTCTCCAGTTTGCCTTTTATTCAAACGTGGTCACCGCCGACTGGGGGGATGGGGGAAGCCGGTACAAATGACCGGGGCCTGGCGGTCCGGAAGCGGGCCCGGGGCCGGCTTCCCCGGCCCTGTGTGACCAGTCTGCCCTTGCTAGGGGGGGTCTCGAATTTTTTTTTCACCGGAGCCTGAACCCACTCTTGGCGGCCCTGGACGTGGTCACGGTGACAAAATGTTCTGCGAAGGATTCCTGCTTGGGGCAGGTTGTGACTACTCAGAACGATCTGAAACGCAAGACTTGTGGTTCTCTTTGATTGCCTGCATGGGTCCCGTAGCTGTTTCGGTTCCGCAGCTGGCAGGCCAGAGCTCTGAGAAGGGGTTGGAGTGCACGTGCTTGGGCTGCGGACTCAGCGCTGCTCGGGCCGGGCTCGTGGCGCCTGGGGGCAGCTGCGTGCGCGCTACTTCCCAGGACTTCTCGGTAGTTCCTGCGCTGCCGGGCACAGCGTGGTGGGGCGGGAGAGACCAACGGGTTCCTGCTGCAGGAGGCGCCGCCAGCGCCCCTCGCGGCTACCCTGCAACGAGGGGCGGGAGCGCGGGGCGGGCCCGACGGCGCCTCCCCCCTGCCCGCCGTTGGTCCGCTCCCGGAGCCAATAGGCCGTCGCGCCCAGTGCGGGTTCGGGGGCAGAGCCCAGTGCGGAGTTTGCGCCGCGGCAGCGCGGGGCGCAGTATGGGGCAGTGTCAGTGACCGCGCGGAGAGCGCCGCTGCGGCCAACCCGCCTCCGCCAGGCCAGCGTCCCTCCTCCCGCGGCTGCAAAGTTCACTCTCCCCGCGGGTCCCAGGGCGACTGCCGCTCCCTCCCCCCGCCAGGAGCCGGCGGCTCGTTTCCTCTTTCGCTCCTCGCTCGCCTCTCTCTGATCGCAGTCGCCGAGCAGCAGCAGCAGCCCCAGCAGCGAGCGCTTCGCTTCGCGCGGGTCCGGCGAGGGAGCTTCCCACCCCGGCAGCCGGAGCGCGGCGAGACCAGCCCAGCCTCAGGACCTGGTAAGGGCGGTGAGCGGTGGCTGTGCCCCCTTGGCGGGCTGCTGGGGGCACCCGGCTTCGGCTTGATGCTTGTTTTCTCTTCTCCCACTGTGAGCCCGCCCCCCCCCCGCGTTACCCTTTTGGGGGCGGGGGAGTTAATCGGCTCATCTCCTGGGCTTGGGAATAGGGGAAATGTAACCAGACTGCGGGCAGGGTTTTGCAACAGTTGAGCTCCCCTTTCATACGGCCGGCGACTTTCCACCAAGTTTGGGTTTTAAACCTCCAACTCGATGCAGTCTGTGCCAGCTGTCAGTGGGGTGCGTGCATCTTTTGGCCGTGTTCTCCCACCGGGGAAGCCGCTACGAGGGGGGGGGGGTCTTTCCTCGTTTCCTCCAGGGCTCCAGCCAGCAGAGTTACTCTCCTTCTCCTTTGGTCTGTGACCTTAGCAGTTCTGGGGACCCGTCTTTCCAGTAGCTTCCTAACAATGTTGTGGTGTGTTGTTAAGCCTAGTAGATCATGATACATTTTGTTGAACTCACCGTGAATCATTCTTTCTCGCCAAAACCCTTCCTTATTAACTACGAAAGTCGTCTTCTCTTCGGCGTGTTTGTACGGTGCAGATTTACTATTTTAATTCCTCCTCCAGCCCCTTTGGATTTCAGAGTTAAACCACTACTCTGACTGTAGGTGTGTGAAATGAGAATTGCTGCTTTTTTCTCTGCCTCACTACAGGTAGAATCCTGTGGCACCTTATAGAATACAGACGTTTTGGAGCATGAGCTTTCGTGGGTGAATACCCAGACATGTATCTGACGAAGTGGGTATTCGCCCACGAAAGCTCATGCTCCAAAACGTCTGTTAGTCTATAAGGTGCCACAGGATTCTTTGCTGCTTTTACAGATCCAGACTAACACGGCTACCCCTCTGATACTTGACTACAGGTAGGCACCTAGGTGTGTGTGTATATATTTGTGTGTATGTGTTTGGGTATGTGGGCATGCATGTGAATTGTCTAATTTAGCAGAAAAATATGACTATTAAAGTTATGCAGAGACCCCAGGGCTCACATTAATGGTGGTTAATCTTTTACCAGTCAGACTTACAAATGCATAAACATTACACTGTGTTTAAACAAACTATTTAAAAACGGAACTTCCTATTTGCCATACTCTTCTAGAGAATGTCCTTCCAGAAAGTCTGTATGGTCCTTTACTGGTCTCTTCAAGAGAGGCTCAGCAAAACAAAAGCCAGGCTGGCCGGTGAGAGAGACTGTAAATCTGAAGGGCGTTACCTTTTTACACTTTAGTGGATTCTTTGCTGAAAAGGGTTTTGTTGATTTACATTTGCATTAGAGTTGTCATTTGCTTAGTGATCTATAGAAAGAGAGTGTGAGTATTTGAGGTTATTATGAAATGTTGAGACTTACAAGAAATTGTATGTAAAATGGCACACTTATGTTTTTACCAATGAATTTCCATACAAATAACCCTTTCCTGAGTGAAAGTAAAGCAGTGTCTGAAACGGAACCTTTTTGTCTTCAAATACTGTATGTGCTCACTGTGGTGTTTAGTCACCACTAGCGTGTTTTTTTTTTAATTGAGTCTTTGTCGCATCCAGGAATGTTTACAGATAAACTTTTTCATGAGATGATAGTATAATGTATCTAGCTGCAAACAAAAACCTCTAACTATAATTCTTGTAAAAGGAAGAAAGGGGGATGGAGACTGAGAATGCACACTCTCCTCTTCCTCCTCTCAATATTTCGGGTATTTTCCAGTGACTCTGAGCTATTCATTGTAATTCTGCCTCAAAACCTCCTATCGCCTAAAATGCAGCTCTAGCAAGACCATGGAGAGTTTCAGTAAACCGTTATCATGATAATACTGTCTTGCATACTCATGCCAATACTGCTTCAGTGCTTCCTGCTGTCATTGGCAAGTAAAGCCATGGGAACAATTAATCTGCTATGACTTTGAAGTGCCCTGCCCACTCTCCTTTGGGAACAGCTTTGACCATCTGAAGCTGAGTAGAACCACAAGCATATTGCTGTGACTTCTGAGGCCTTGGCTACACTGGTGCTTTACAGCGCTGCAACTTTCTCCGCTCAGAGGTGTGAAAAAACACACCGGAGTGGAGCAAGTTACAGCGCTGCAAAGCGCCAGTGTAAACAGTGCCCCAGCGCTGGGAGCGCGGCTCCCAGCGCTGCAAGCTAATCCCCACCGGGAGATGGAGTACGTGCAGCGCTGGGAGACCTCTCTCCCAGCGCTGGCGCCGCGACCACACTCGCATTTCAAAGTACTGCTGCGGGAGCGCTCCCACGGCAGCGCTTTGGAGTTTAGAGTGTAGCCAATGTTCTCTGTCTTACAGTAGGGTCCTTGGCGCATGCAAACAACTGAATGTTAGAGATTTTCTAATTCAGGGGTTCTCAGACTTTGGGTCGAGATCCCAAACTGGGTTGCAAGGCCTTTTTAATGGGGTAGCCAGAGCTTGTGTTAGGCTTGCTGTGGCCCGGGACTGAGGGCAAAGCCCAAACCGCACCACCTGGGGCCAAAGCCTGAGCCCCACCCCTGAGGCCAAAGTCAAAGCCAGAGGGCTCCAGCTCTGGGTGTCAGGGCTCAGGTTATAGACCCCCTCCACCTGAGTCTGAAGCCCTTGGATTTTGGCTTTGATTCCCACAGCCTGGGGCTTGGGTCCCCGCCCCCCTCACCTCCCCGCCCTGAGCTCCTGGGGCTTGGATGGTCTCAAACTTTGGTCCCCCCCTCATTGGGTCATATAGTAACTTCTTTTTTTTTTTTTTTGTCAGAAAGGGGTCATTGTGCAATGAAGTTTGAGAACCACTGCTCTAATCTAGTGAGACATGAGGAAACCTCTGATCATCCTAACAGCTCTTTCCTTGTGGTAGACTGAAGGGTACTATTGTTCTGAATTAATAATACAGATTACTTTGTGGTCCAAATGATATTAAAGTTGGGTATGACTGGCTTTTTTTTCCTCCGGGGGGCTACATGAGCCACTGGTTAGAAGTGGTAACATTTAAAAAAAAAAAAAAAGATAATGCATCTGTTGTTTGGACTTGAGTTGGGCAGAAATGCTAGTAATTCAAGCTTAACTTTCTGGGTTGTAGATTTTTCTTAATGTTATGGTGATGAGTGATGCATTGGATATACAGCCTATGTATGTGTGCGCGCAAGTACAGAATGTGCTGATGTTGATTGGGGATGTTGCTTTTCTGAGTATCTGTTGATCATTTCTTAAAACCTGACTTTAGGTCATATTCAACAACTAAAAGTCTATCTTCCCTTGACTGCAAGAGAAACCAATTTTTAAAACTGTATTCAGCCCTCAGTTTCTAGTATTAAAATGTTTTGATCTAGGATCAGTTCCTCTTGGCCATAGTCTACATCAGAAAATGTATACTGAAGTTGGGCTGCACTGAGAAGAACTGGAGCTTAACTCATGTTAAGTAAACTATCTCTTGCCAACAGAAATTAATCTCCAGATCATGTTGACTATATTAATGAAGTAACATGCTGCCTCAGATGTCTGTGCAACAGGTTGTCTGTGCAATAGGTTGACTGTAGGATTTCAGTTTGCAGAGCTGTTAATTTTAACTGTAATGAGTGCAAAATGTTTTAAATGTCTGAAATTCCAAATGCTACAATAACATGCTGCTATTCTGAAGTTGAACAAATGTATACGCTTATTTTATCTTCACTTTGGCAGTCTGTTGCTGAACAAAAGCCCTCACAAGCTTGTGGTGGTGTGATAACCCTCTAAACCAACACATTGAGTCTCCCAACCAATATATCTTCTGCCTGTTGTCATGTTCTGCTTCACAGTATAATAGCAGTATCTGTGTACTCTTAAAAAGAATATTGAAGTCAAATATCTACCTGCCTCCCGAACTTACAGCTGAAAGAATACATACTGAAATGATTCTTCTGGAAATCTTGTGTGTCTCTGGAAGTTCAGTATTTTATTATTATTGTAACCAGGAGATTTGTTGGTTCAGATATACAATAAAAAGTGCATTCCTTTGTGCTTGAGTACTTCAGTGGTACTATAAGGTACAAATCTGAGGCTGAATCGATTTAACAATCTGAGATGTTCTGTAATTCCCCTGGAGTGCACTGGCTGAGATATGTAATTGCTATTAAAAAGTAATTATATATAACTCATAAGGTGACTAGTAAGACCTATGTGTTTTGTTTTGTTTTTTAGGCATCTGAATTACCAATGTGGAAGAAACCACAAATGCTACTCTGTGACTCCATCTCTTCCTAATATATGCAGCTCTTCCTTGTCCTTTTTGTGTCTGATACTTTCATGATTAAGCAGGAACCAAGAAGTTCAGTGAATTCTTACTAGTTCACATTAGCCAAAGTGTGCTTTGCTCTGAATCAGAGATACTTCCTGCAGGAAGCATTCCAGTTGAAAACTGATAAACTCTCCCCTTATGCGCCCCTCCCCCCTCTGTATTTTTGGATGATCAAACTACCTGAGAGAGAGTCTGCTTAAAAACTAGTCAGCTCAAAAACATGAAGTAAGTGTAGCCTCTACTACACTTGCCTTTGAGGCCCTCTCCAGGTTTTACTATAGCATTTCTAAAAAGAGGATTTTCTTGCCCCTGTTGCAGCATACTTGTACAGACAGCTGAGCAGATTGACTGCCCTGGTGTAGTCACGCAACTGAATGGGCATGCAGTAAACAAACCAAGAAAAATAATGTTCTCTATTATTTCAGTGATAGTAATATGGACGTCTTCAGAAAGAAGACTTTAAAATTGATGGCATCCCTTTTAAGTATCCAGTAATGTTGTTAGAAAACCATTTAGATGGTTCAGCATAGACATATGGAGACTGAGGGAGGTTGAATATTAAAAGTGTGAAGTGAGCTTGACAGTATGAGATGACCTGACAAGTTTGCCATCTTTAAGGGCTAAAGGTCGTGCAGTTGGTTGAGAAGTCAGATTGTGATTTTTGTCGTTTTGGAGACTGTTTCTGGTGTAACAAATTAACTAGTATACTGATCATCTTGTAAAGGTGTCTTTTTTTTCCTTTCCCAGGCAGAGCATGTGGGTGTATGCAATCTACTACCCGAGAAGAAGCCAGGAACACTTCACTGTGAAATGTCCTGGTGTGTGTTTAGTTCTAGTGATTAAGTTGTAGGCTGTTGTAATTTATTGAAAACACAAACATTACTCTTGACAGAGATTGATGGTGTAGGTCAGGCTTCAGTTAAGGAAATGTATCGTATTGTTGGCTGAAAGTTGACAAGTGTCTTGTGCTAAGTCATTATAGAACTGGCTGTGGCGTGGGTGGCGGGGAGGGAAAAAGAATGCCTTCTGGGGGCCCAAAGCCAAGTCTGTGTGGGTGTATTGTGAGCCTTTCTTTCCATGTTTTTAATTCTCCTAAACACTGAGCAGACGAGCACATCGGTACAGAATGGACCCCTTTATTGCTCTGTAGTTTCAAGATTTTTTTCAGTTCTGTAAAGTGTATTGTGAATGGAATTCCTCTGTTCTTGGTTCTGCACCCATTGTGTAGGGGGAGGAAAGCTTGTAGTTGTACTGCCAATAGTCTGCTCCTAGTTTGGAGGGCGTTGCTTGCTTTCTCTTATTTTGATTGGTGTTCAGCAGTAAATAATCTTTCCCAAAACTTACCGCATTGCATTTCTTAGAACAAAGGTCGTTTGGTGGTGGCAAAATGATCTGTTTTTTAAAAAGTAGTGCATGAGTTATGAAACTTGAGTGTTTGGTAGGTTTTTGTGTGGGTTTATAACCACTAGCACTTGATTTTTCACACACTTAATTATTAAACTATTTAATTAAGGAAAATAGCAATATCTGTGAAGCATATCAGATTATATTGCAAACCCTTGTTGTTGTCTTTTCACTGAAAGAGAGCGGATTCCTTAGCAGAAGTGAACTTTGGTGTGAATTCTAGAAGGTGGCGAGGAAAGAGGAGGTGAAGCGAGATAAGCATGGAATTAGGTTTAATAGATAGTAGAAAGCAAGTAGTGATTAGACACCACTTGTTTTTTTTCCTTTTGGTCGGGATTTATTACATTCAGAGTTTATGTATGTCCCTTTTCTGCAGGAGGATTCTAAGGGCTTTCTTAGAAACTAATGATCTCGGGCAATAGGTGGCACAGAAAGTACTCAGATTGAACTTTTGTCTTCCCTTCGTCCCCACCCCCCAGTATACCATAACATAAAATGAGTGTTTCAATGCAGATATTTTCTAAATTGCTGCCTTGTGATTAATCTCTGTAATACAGTCAGAACCTTTTAAGTGAACATTTTAACATGTGCCAGTACTAAGGATGCTGATGTTTCCTTCCCATCCTTGTAGGATGTTGTTTTTACTGGTGCCACTGGCCAGTCAAGCACAGTAAGTATGAGTAAATGGTTCAGCTTTTCACTGACGGGACCTTAAAATCTCTCTGCAGACACCAGGAGGTCTTGGTCCATACTGCAGGGATTATAGTGGCATAGCTATTTTTCGATTGACCTGTTTGTATCTAGCCCAAGGATTAGGTTGGCATAGCTTTGGCACTTACATCCCTGAGCAGTGTAACTATGTTGACCTATCATTTAAGTGTAGACCAGGCCTAATTCTCCTTTGACTTACATAGGTGTAAATTTCAAGTAACTCCACTGAAGTCAATTAAGGGCTTGTCTACACTACAGCCGGGATTGATGGGATTGACTCTGCAGTGATTGATCCACAGGAGCTCAATTTAGTGGGTCTCGTGAAGACCCACTAAATCAACCACTGCCCGCTCGAACTTCAACTCTGGTACTCCACAAGATCGAGAAGAGGAAGGGGAGTCGATGGGAGAGCATCTCCCGTTGACACAGCGTAATGTAGACCCTGCAGTAAGTAGGTCTAAGCTACATCAATTTGAGTTATGCTATTCACGTAACTCAAATTGTGTAGCTTACATTGACTTTCCTCTTTAGTGTAGACAAAGCCTAAGATACACTTGTGCAGTTGAGAGGAGTATTATGTGTAAGGCTTTTTTTTGTTTTTGTTTTTTAATTTAAAACATCTGGATTGCCTTTAGGAAATTGACTTCCAGTGAAATGCTTGGTAGCTGGATTTTTTATTTTTGTTTGTTTGTTTGTTTTTTTGCAGGAGATTAGGGAGGGTTTTTTTCTTCCCTCCGTCCCCCCCCAGAATGCTGAAAAACTAAATAGACTGCAAGAGTTTCACCTCTCTTTCCCTCTTCTCCTCCCTCCCTCCCCTCCCCCCCAAAACACACAAGCATGAAGAATCCTATTAACCACAATGTCAAATACTTTTTAGAAGCAACAGCTTAGATAAAGCAAGTCTCAGGCTGGTTGGTGTTTTTCATATATATGTAAAATATTGTTTTAGAGTCTAATCCTGTTTCATTCGGAGTTGATGGGCCCAAAAGAGAATAGGAAAAAGTCTTTAGAGCTACCTGTTGATGTTACTATGATGCAAGAAGATTTCTAATTCACATCACTTTGATTTCTGCACTCAGACCTGATCTCTGAAACATGCATTGTGAGTGAGAGAAAATAGTGCTCATTATGGAGAATGTTGTTTTATGTTACAGTATTGTAAATTTCAGCCTTTCATAGAGATCAATCATAATTTCTAAGGGACATTTTTCCTCTGACAATATATAGAATGAGAGCAGATTGTTCTTACCATATTAAAGAAAAGTACATAATTTAGACTCCTTTCCATTAGGATATAACCTACACTTTACTTTCCCAATGCTGCAAATTCTCCTTAAATAAGGCCCTGATTCTGCAGTCTAATCTGTACAGGCAGATCCCCTGTGCTTCTGCAGAGCCCGGTTGACTTCAGTGGGACTGTTCATAGGAGTAAGGGTCTGCCTTCATAGATCAGATTGCACAATCCACTCATTGCTATTCACATAGTGAACTTCATTGCAGAGCTCTGCCTCTGTCACTGAAAACAGATTCCCGACTTTCTCTTTCTCACTGAGCAGCCGTGAGAGGGGGTCTGCATGGAAGCAGATTGGCTGGGACTGAGGCCTGGCAAGGTAGAAGTGATGCTTGTTGGTCAAGGGAATACTCGAAAAGAGCAGGCTGAAGGATTGCCTGCACCAGTCACTGAGGGTATAAATCCACCTTTTTGTCAATGTGGTTTTGTCTCCTGGGAGTTTTATGCTCTTCCTGCCCTCCAGCAGCAGTGGCTGCAACTGTTCCTCATTGGTTGACTTTCATCTGTGCCTTTGTTCCCTCCAGGTAGGGCCAGTATGGTATGTTGCTTCGGTTTTATCCTTTTAACATCCAGGTCAGTCCTGTGGTGGTCTGAAGGCACCTTTCCACTTTGAGTGAGACTGGCTGCTGTGAGCTCATCACACGAGTGCTCACTACTCAGACCTTTGCACTAATGCATAGCTGGGGACATTTCATGGTGCTAGTGGTTATCTTTAGAAGTCTGCATGGTCTGAGTGCTGATCCTTGGAGAGCCTATCTCTCATCCTGATTGGTTATAGATCACTTTCATTCATAGGATTGACCATTCTCGCTAGCAGCAGGATACCTTCAGTTGAGGATTTCCTAGCATGGGAAGTTGCTCACCCATAGTAGCATGCCAGAGCCTGAGTCTGGGGAGTTTCAAAGCTTGTTATGGGGTCCATTAATTTTGTTCTGTGTTTGGGTAATTTGGCTGAAATTTACCTGCCATACATATAAGGGCTATCAAAATGAATGGCATTCCCTGAGCAAACTTATAATTCTTCTTCCACCCTAGATATTACTGTGCATGTATGAAAGCCCCAGATTATTTAATATCAATATTGCGGTAGTTACTCGAAGCCAACCAGGTGAGTGCCCCAAAAATATGAGCCAGTGATGTTTTTAAATGGCATATAGCTGTGCATTTCACTCATGGGTTTCTCTATTCTGTTTGTTCACTTAGACCCTGATCTTGCAAAGATTTAGTAATCCAGTTGAAATAGTGAGAATACTTCTGTGCTTAAAAATTAAGCATGTGCTTAAGTGTTCGCAGGATAGGGCATCATAGATTATAAACTCCATGTTTTCCTATGTGCTTGTACTATACCCTGCAAAATGCCCCCAACCCCATGTTGATTGGGACCTCTTGGTGTTATATATATTAAACAATAAATATTTGACAGCAAGCATCGATGCTTCCAGTTTAAAGGCAATAAGAGGCTGCTTTGACTGTGGTAGAAGAAAAACCGTGCTTCCAGCAGCATTTAGGATGTCATGATACAGAATCTCTAGGATTAAGGCAGCCTCCTCCTATCACCTTCCGCTCTCTGCCCCTATGGCTGCTCTCTCTAAGAGTAAGCCTACACCAAGCAGCCGGTTGTAAATTCCAGCTCTGTGCTTGCTTTGATCGAGCTAGCATGCTAAAAATAGAAGCATAGCTGTGACAGCATGAGTGGTAGGAGGGGCTAGCTGCTCAGGTCACTGAGACCTGGGGTCTCAGATGGGATCTAACTCAAGACAACTAGCCCCGTTGACTGCTGGTGCTGCCATGGCTGTGCTTCTGTTTTTAGCTCACATTGAACTAGTATAGATGTGTCTCCTCGAGCTGGAATTTACACCTGGTTCTAGTGTAGATGTACCCTTAAGGTTCAGGACAGCAGGCTCAGTATTTGAGCTTCAGAGGAGGTGATGTTGCAATATGAGAGTAGGGTTGCCACATTTCTAATTGCTGATTCCCCCAAGGCTCTACCCCTGTCACTTGCTTGATCATCTCAAGGAACCTGTTTTCAGGTAGGAGGCATTCCCTGCTGAGTAGGGACTGGTGTGGGTTCATGACCCAGTGCCTGCCCCGCCCCTGTGGTAACTGGACTTTTGGGTTTGGTGTCATTTAGTGTTGCCAGGTCCCCTTTTTGACTGGACTTTCTGGTTGAAAACTGCGCATCTGGCAACCCTAAATGGCTCCTGGACACAGAAGCCAAAAACCAGACCCTCCGAGTAAAGCCTGGATGGTTAACAATCCTATATGAGAGGCAGCAGGCTAAGGGGCCTAAATAGGATGGTGGGAATTCTGTAGAGGGGTCAGATGAGTCTGTTGCAGGCACCTTGACCCTCTATTAGATAAGAGTGGTGAAGGCATCCTTGCTCCTTCCCCAGCTGGTCCAGTGGCTGTTTCCTTTCCCTTAATTCCTTGCCTTGCCCACAGACCATAAGTCAGAGAAGGAAGCTTGCGCAGGGAGGATTAGGGTAATGGGGAGACAGCTGTTACAACTTCCAGGAGAGGAGCAACTACAGCCAATGCCACTTCTGCTCATCAGAGGGCTGGTGGCCGAGCAGCAGCCTAATCCCGACATCGTCTTTCTTCCCTCAGGCTCGTATTCTTTCCTCATCCTGGGCTGTTGGTCCCTCTTGCCCCCAACAGCTGTTCAGACTGTCTTTACTCCCCAAATCAGTCACTGATGCTCTCTATCAACCTCTGAGACAGAGATTGAGAGGGAAGTCGCTTTTAATCTTAAATGTGCTTGTAAACAGGACCCTGTGTGCTCTGCAGCATGATGGAACAACATTCTGTGGCACGAGCTCCTAAATTCCACAACGTACATTTGTTCTTCACAAAATATCCCACATTCCCATCCCTCCCAAGTTCCCTCACAGACAAAGGAATGGCTTCCCGCCAAAAATACACAATGATGTAAAATTCATATGTCTTTATTTTTAACAATTTTATTTTTACGATGTATGCAAAATATATAAACCATTTGGTTGCTTTTCCCTAGGCAGCCTGGCTTGGTAGGCCTTAGCTCAGGGGTGGGCACACTTTTTGGCCTGAGGGCCACATCGGGGTTGCGAAACTGTATGGCGGGTCGGGTAGGGAAGGCTGTGCCTCCCCAAGCAGCCTGGCCCCCGTCCCCTGACTGCCCCCTCACAACCGCCAACCCATCCAACTGCCCTGTTCCTTGTCCCCTGACCTCCCTCTTCTGGGTCCCCACCCCCTATCCAACCCGCTCCCTGTCCCCTGACTGCTCCGACCCCTATCCACACCCCCATCCCCTGACAGACACCCCTGGAATTCCACACCTATCCAACTGCACCTGTAGGGGAGGGACCAGGGACTAGCCTCCCCGGCCGGGAGCTCGGAAGCCAGGCAGAACGGTCCTGCAGGCCATAGTTTACCCACCTCTGCCTTAGCTCATGTGATGTTATCTAGTCACTCAAGTCAAATCTTTCCTCCACCTCTCCCCCATGTATGCTGAGGAAGGTGGAGCTTGTAGCTAGCTTCAGTGTCTCATCTCTCTGGCTCCCCAGGCCGGCCGGTAGTGCTGTTCTCCAGGAAGCTCAGCTTGTGGCTCGTCCCTGCTCCCAGGCTGAAAACTGGACTCCAGCTGTAGTTCCCCAAATCCCTGCTGCCTGATTTCATGGAACAATGCAAAGAGTGTATATGGTACTCCAATGAATTGCTTCTTGTAGGGTGAGCAGAAAGCAAGAGGCAGCTGCAGGCAGGTCCCAAGAGGGGAGTGCTGCAGTGAATTAGCAAAATTCCACAGTTAAGAAGCTGAGATTCATGGCATCTTGGGGGGGGGAACCTTCATTTTCCATGGTTATGAAATTGCAGAGTCAGAGTCGTGATAGAGCTGAATGTGGCAGTATCTGCCTCTTGGAGCTATTGTTTCAGGCTCTCTGCAGACTTTTCTTTAAAGTTCTAGTTCAAGAGCAGGCAGACACCAGTATATCAAGTACTCATTGCCCATTTTCAAGGTCTTCTCTGCGACCATAAAGATTAGAAACATATTTCTTTATTATTATTATTATGTTAACTTTTATATTATTATTATTATTATAATATTTTAAGATGAAATTCTGTTGTCACAAATTATTTTGCAAATTCCATAGCTGGGAAATCCACTGGGCCCCCTTTATGGCCCCTCCATATATAGGGCAGCATGGGCATGAGGGCAAAGTTAAGGTTTTTCGAGGTACTTTAACTCTGCAATCTCATATTTTACACTTTTTTTGGTAATATTTAGGTCCTTTCTTTCAAAATTTCAAGCTCTTCAAACTATTGTGTGTTCTATTACGTTTTTCCCCAGTATGTTTATTGATGCGTATTTACAATCTTAACTCTAGTCTAACAAAGGGCTTGTTTTTTCCTGTGGATGTACTTGATGAATTGTACTGTAGTTAATGCCACTTCTTGCGCCCTCCCACCCCCGCCTCCTCAAAAAGAGCCTTTATAGTGCAGCCAAATACACAGTGTATAGCTTTAATAGCTAGCATCCTGTGCAGCGGGGAAGTGCAACAGAAAGAGGATGATAAGAGGAAGGGAAGGATAAACTTCCTGAACAATGAATGTATAATGACATAATTGTGTTAATCTTATTGGAAAGAGTTTAGCATTAAAAGAGGGAATGGGGTAAATATAACTGGCACTGTTCCATCCCATACTGCCTTTATCTCTTTTTACTCGAACACAATAGTTTGTGCCCAGTCAGGCCAAACAGTATGTGGCATTTGTCAATCGCCTCTTCAGTTCAGGAAGGAAAAAAATAGTTATGTGAAATAAATTAATTTCATGATGACACTTGAAGGCCTGCAAAATTAGATTTTAATATGCTTAGTCATAGTGGAGAATTAGACTTTCCATGCTTCTTTCTTTCTCTTGTAAACCGGGTCTGTGTGGGTCTAGTACAGCATGTGATCTTACTGCTTAAATGTTGGGCTCAATCACATGATAACCTGAAATTAACTTTCTTTTTGGAGTAGATAAGTAAAGTAAGCCCAGCAGATTTTTAAGAGTAAGGGTAACTTCAAAATCAGAACAGCTTACTGAGGAGTTGTGTGGTTTCTCCATCACTGGCAATTATCTTAAAATCACAATTGGAAGTTTATCTAAAAGAGGTGCTCTAGTTCAATCAGGAATGAATTAAGGGAAGTCCTGTGGCCTGTGTTATACGGGAGGTCAGATTCACTAGATGATCAGTTGTCCCTCCTGCAGTTGTCCCTCCTGGTGTTATCTAAGAATATTGGCTTAGCATTTCTTTGCTGATGTAGTACTGAGGAAGTCGTCTTACCCATAGTTTGTTTAAACTTACTGCTGCTTCACATGATCTATTATTGTTTTCTATAGAACCCAAGATCATGCTGGATGTTTACAAGGTCCCTGCTTGTGTAAAATGGGCTGGAAGTTTCAAATATATATTAGGAACTAAATTGATCACTGAAGATGCCTAGACAGCAAGCTTCTGCAAAAGGGGACATTGTAGTGTGTTTGTCCTCAGTGGGAAATTATTGACCAATTTATAAAAAGCATCCATTAGTAAGAAGTACTCAAGTCAAGTACCTAATGTATGTAGCATAAAAGTGCAATTTCAGCCTTGCTGTAGGAGGGCAAAACTCCATTAAAGTCAATAGAGTTGCATCTGCATGCACTAAAATGAATCTGGCCCAACTTAAGCTCTTCTGTAGTAGTCTTGAATATTTTATTCTTTGTGTCAACTTTGTTCTCTAACTCTTTTCTTGTGAAGTTGGCAAGGATAATTGATCTTTGGTTTTGTTTGTATTGCGGCAGTGCATTAAGGTAGTGTCAGTCAAGGCTCCATTGCACCAGGCAGACTTCTGACAGCTTTTATAGTGTGTCTGTTAAGCCCTTGAGGAAAAAATGTCCAACAAATAAACAAACTTTTGGTGATGCTGTGAATCTGGCTGTTTGAAGATGAACAGTAACTATTCATTTTGAGTGTTTCATCCACCATTTAGAGTCAAGCTTGTCAGATGTACATAAGTTGTAAAAATAAATAAATAAACATAATTTCTGTATCCTAAGCAAAACCAACACAAAACACACCCGGGTACAATGTACTATGTCAATGTATCTTTAAAATTCCAGTTTAAGAGCAGGGGATATAATAGATGATCTAATAGATATTGTCTGACTAGTAAGATCCTGTATCTGTCTATGAAATGAAGGATGAAGGAAGAGGCTTCTGCCTATGCAGTAATATATAAGTGCAACTGCACGTTAGATCATTAGGCATTGTCAATTTAAAAAAAAAATCAGAGGAGTAGGATTCCAACTTTATGTAGAGAAGGCTCTAAAAGGGGAAACTGTGTTTTGAGAGCTTGTGTAAGCACCCGGTGAATAACATATAGTAGCATATTTTCAGGATCTGCTAATTTGTAGTTTGCTGCCTCTGGCTTGTTTCACTTTTTGCTTACTGGAGTGAGACCTTACAGTGCCAAAATCTTTTTTTTCTTTTTTTAACTTGCTTTTGCTAATGATTTAGCATCACATTTTCTTTCTCTGGCTTTCCACTTGCAGGGAGATGAACCTGCCTGCGTTCAGCCTCGCCGCAGCAGATTAAATATCTCAAACACTGTCAGTTTTGCTTAGTAAGCAGGTGGCGATTGCCTGTAATACTGAGGCACACTTCATGTTGCAAAGGTTAATGGTGGAATGTTTCATATGCAGACGACAGAAGGAGAAAAACTGAAGATGAGGAGTTGTCCGTTGATAGATACATCTATGTTCTAACTGAAAACACAAACTATTCTAAAGCATGAGAAAACAAAGTAGCCTGGGAATCTGTCCTTTTATTCAGTGGACGTAAATGGTTTTTCCAGATTAACCAACAAAATCTATAGGGAATGTCTTGGATCCATCTCCATAGCTAGTGCCTAATATTATTGGTGTTTGTTTTCCCTCATGCTTTGTCTATCTCCTGGATAGAGCTTTCATGGCCCAGTGGTTAGGCCATTAGCCTGGGACTCAAGAGATCAGGATTCAGTTGCTTGCTTCACCGCAGACTTCCTGTGATCTTGGGCAAGTCGCTTGGTGTCTCTATACCTCAGTTCTGCATCTGTAAAGTGGGATAATAGTACCTCCCAAGGGAGCTGAGCAGATAAATACACTAGGAAGACTCAGATGTTCCAACACTATGGTAATCAGTGCCTCAGTAGATAGAATATGTGGCACGTTACTGTCCAAAGCAGAGGAAGGAAGGATTAACAGCTCCAGCTGCTCAGCCCCTCCATGTATACTGGCTTTGCTGCTGTGTGTGTGGGGGGGGGCGGGAGGGGCTGGAGAAGAGCTGTGGAGTATTAACTGCTTTTTATGATATCATCATTAGGTTTGGGCACAGTTCTGAATGGAAATGGACTTAGGGTGAAAGCTCCTGAGCAGGGTGGGGCAGACTGGCCACATCTTCTCGTTTCTCCTTCTTCTCCCTCCCCCCACCCAAAATTGGTAGAACTTGGTGGGGGGCACCCTGAGTGAGACTTTGGCTTCTCAGCTCCTCTGAGGTTTTCCATGTAGGGTTAGCATGTCACCATTTATTGCAGGGAGCATGAATCTCTTTCCTGACTGCTTGATGCTGACCTTGTGAATTACACCCACATGCTCTGTGGCCATATTGCCCAATAGGCCCATGATAGATTGTGAATGTAGCAATTTTAAGGACACTTTTAAAGAGGAGAGTTGGGCCAGCAGAGGGATCCAAAAGAGTAGGTGGGTGGCCAGCATGTATTGGGCAGATGCAGTGTGTCATCTGGCCTAGGGGAGGAGCGTGAGTGTAGTGTAAATGCTTGGATAGCAGTGTGCACAAGGTGGAGTACTGGGGAGAGAGAGAGAGGGAGAGGCTACAGGAGCTGTAGAACTGGCCAAGCAAAGCGCCCTGTTTAAAAAAGAAAAGGTTGTCGCATGGTGGGAGAGTTGCAGCCCTTTGATATCTGGGGTGTTCCTGACATGACCACAGAAATAGAGAAGGGAATGCATAGTTCTCAAGGCTTAAGAGTACTCGTTTGCATTCAGAAAGAGCAATGTGTGGGATGCCAGCAGGATCCCAATCAAAATAAGAATTGTAAGTGAGCAAGCTTTGCTAGATGAGAACATAGACACAGTCTCTGCTCTATAATGTCTGAAGAAAGTTTGCTGGCATGCACAGCACTTTTGAAAGAAGATGAGTTAGTGAGGAACTTGACCGCAAAGGTAGCATTAATAACAATACTGATTTGCCCTAATGCTGTTTGACTGTTAAAGCTGAACTTTCAAGACGTGAGTAGGTGTCTTCTTAATGCCTACTACTCCTATTGATTTGAGAATATTATCAGCAAAGGGGAAATGAATGGACATTGGAGCAGTGCGGGGTGAAGCAGTAGCTGTTAATGAGGAAAAAAGAGCTGAGTTCATTTCAAGCTCCTTCATCATTTTGAGAGGAATGTTCTATAAGAATAATGGCCACGTGGCTGGAACAGCTTCAGAGTACACAATCAAATGCTGCAGGTAACAGGAGTGAGTTAGCGAGCACAATCTCTCGCAAATCCTAGTACCTTACAAAGGGATACTTAACCTCCTATATAGACACAACAGAATTAAAGTACAAATATACATTGTGCTTAACCCTGGCTGTGCTGAAAACCCCACCTGGCTGTTATGGGGTGTTCAGGGTTATGGATAGTACATATGGAAACTATATGAAACTAAGTTCAGATCAGGTCCATATTCAGGACACAGTTCTCCCAAGGTCAGGGCTGTCTGTATAACTTACAAGCAGCAGGCTTGCGGCTCGTGTTCTGGTTTCCTTCTAATAGTTGGCTCTCACTGAGGATAAGAGTCTGCTATTTCTTTATAGTTAAAGGAGTTACTCTTTCAGCTCAAGTGGTAGGGACTTGGACTTCTAATGCTGAAGACCTTGGATTCTTTCTGTGTGTGTGTGTGTGTGTGTGTGTGAGAGAGAGAGAGAGGATTACTAATTAGTAAGTATTTTAGAATTTAAAGGGATCATTTGGATATGCTCAGGTTGAGTAATGTGTGTGACTTGGGATGCATTGGTTGCATTCCACCAGCTCTATATAGCAAAGTGTGGTAGGAGCTACATAAAGGGGTCATTCATCATGTTACTTTCTTCTTTCCTTCAGTCTGTCAGTATAACCTTTTATTAGGGATAACCCTAAAAATGATCTTGTAGAACCACCAACCTGGTGGCTTGACCCTAGTATCGAGGCAAATGGCAGATTACTAGTGCAACAACCCTTTCTTGTCCAGCCTCCAAAAATTGATTGATCTTCCTTTAATTCTGCCTAGTAATTAAATTTCTGCCATAAGCTGCTTCTGCTAATTCAGTTATACCTCCCTTTTTACTGACGATATATTTAATGGTTCATGCTAAATATACAGTTTAACTTCTGCAGCCCAGCTAAACTAGGCTCTTTAGGATTGGAGCCAGGACTTATGATTTTAGGAAACAATGTGCAGTACTTCTCCTGAGGACCCTTTAAAATGAGGGGAAAAAATACACACACACACCATATACACCACTACCTTGATATAACACTACCCGATATAACACAAATTTGGATATAACATGGTAAAGCAGTGCTCCAGGGGGGCAGGGCTGCGCACTCCAGTGGATCAAAGCAAGTTCAGTATAACACAGTTTCATCTATAACGCGGTAAGATGTTTTTGGCTCCCAAGGACAGCGTTCTATCGAGGTAGAGGTGTATAAAAATGATTGTGTGTATTCTAATCCAGAAGGAGGAAATAGCTTTTAATTCAAAGTTACTAATTAAGTGATCAAATACAGTGTTCTGTAACTTACACTATTACAGTAAGTGTGGGAGGAAGGATAGTTCTATGGCTAAGAGTCAGATGGGCTGTTTTGGTTTCCTCATCTGCCACTGACTGTCTCTTTGGAAAAGTAATTTAAGGCCTGATTTAACCCACTTGAAATCGTTCCAGTGAGTTTAGTGGACGCTGGATTTGGTTTATAAACTCACCTGACCCTCAAATTTCCTCTTCTGAAAAATGGAAATAATACTTGCTCCCAGGGGGATGTTGAGGCTAAATTAATTATCTAAGGGTTTTATTCCTCCACCCCTCGTAGTATCTGAGCACTTTCCATGTAAAATCAACAGTAATAGCAAAGTTCCTATTGGACTTCCTGGAGTCTTTTGACACTTCTTTTTCTGGGTAAAAACTCTATTTTAATGTTTGTAAAGAGCTTTAGGATCCTTGACTGGCAGGCCATGCAGAGATCCAAAGTGCTAGTAGTCTCTGTTCTGTTGAAGTAAGATAACGGACTGTGTAAGAAGCCATTTGTAACCTTTTATAACATTATTAATGGCTCCAGAAAAATAAACTGGTGTCCATGTAATTCAGTTGCCTTTCTCCTACTCCTAGATCTGAACAAATTATAATATTTGGAGGTTCAAGACCAATTCTTGCATGTTGGGATTTTTCTTTGAGCTAAAATTGACTTGTTCTTTCTGAAGAACATATAACAGAATTAAGCAGGGAGGATGGTGTAAGTGGACTTTGAAGGCCAGTAGAATTGATTTTTTATTTTTTTTTATGGACAATAAGAGAAATCTACATACTGATCAATTCCCTAGCAGTTTTCTGTATTTCAGGACAAATAGAATGTGCATTTAGACTGTAAAGTCTCATAGCTGTATGCCAGAGGTGGGGAACCTTTTTTCTATCAGGGGTCACTGACCCACAGAAAACATCAGTTGCGGGCCACATAGCTCTGTGTGTGTGGGGGCGGGGGGCATAACAGCTCGGGGGTTCCCCTAGGCTACAGGGTAGGACCAGAAATGAGGGGTTCAGCATGTGGGAGGGGACTCCAGGCTAGGGCCAAGGGGTTTGGAGTCAGGGAGCAGGCTCAGGGCTAGGGCAGGGGGTTGTGGTGCAGGAGGAGGTGCAGGGTGTGGGCTCTGGGAGGGGGTTCAGGGCTGGGGTAGCAGGTGGGGGTGCGGGCTCTGGGAGAGTGTTTGGGTGCAGGAGGGAGTTCTGATCTGGGGCAGGGGGTTGGGGTGTAGGTGGGCTTGTGGGATCTGGGAGGGAGTTAGGATGTGGGAGGAGTTCGGACCTAGGTAAGAGAGTTTGGGGTGCAGGCTCTGGCCAGGTGACGCTTACCTCAGGTAGCTCCCAGTCGGCAGCACAGCAGGGCTAAGGCAGGCTACCTGCCTGCCAGGGTTCCACACTGCTCCCAGTAGTGGCCACCGTGTACCACCCCAAGGCGGAGGATCCAGGGGGCTCTGCGTGGCGCACGCAGACACCGCTCCCATTGGCCACGCTTCCTGGTGGAATGGAGCTGCAGAGCCAGCACTGGCAGTGGGGGCACTGCGCAAAACTTCCCCGATGGCCCCTCTGCCTAGGGTCCACAGGGACATGCCGGCCCCTTCTGGGAGCTGCGCTGAGCCGGCCAAATTCTTAACGGTCTGGCAACCCCAGCTATCCCCCTGCAGCGGGGTAAGCTGGAACTGGTGGCTCCAGTCCCAATAGGGGAGGTGTAGGGGTGCCGAGGCTCAGGGTTTCTGGCCCGTGTTGCCGAGACTTGTTGCAGGCTTCCTGAAATGAAGCAGTGGGCCAGATCCAGTCCATGGGCTGTAAGTTTCCCCACCCCCGCTCTATGCATTTGGGGTGACTACTGAATAATACTCACAGAATTTTTATCCTAAGGGCTAGATTTTGATCTCTGTTACATTTGTGCAGCCCTGTTGACCCATGTGCATGGGGGTCCACAAACAAGATTTGTCCCAAAGACTGTGACTTAGGGGAAAACTCTAAGTAAATTATGAATGTCTTATGCTTTTTCTTTCAGGCAAGTGAATGTCTGAGTTGCTCTGAGGAGATTCAAGATAAGAGGTAAGGATGGTTGTTTCTCCCTCCCCTCCTCCCCCAGCTTCTGCCCCATTCAAGGCACCCAATGATATGAAAGAACAGAAAATGTAAGCCTCAAAACTTGGCTTGCAGCAAGTATTAAATCTCTGCATTGAGCCAAATTTGGGGTCACACTTATGGTCAGGGTACTTTAATTGTTGAACTGAAGGACAAGTCTGGTCTTTTTACATCAATGTTATAAACTTTTATCTTCACACCAGAATGAATTTCCTGAGAATTCAATAATTAAGTTTTATCTTTTTAAGCTAATTTATCTCCAGTGGGGGAAATTTGTACAAATTAGATTGTATTCGGAGCTAATAGTCTATGCTGCCCCATGAGGGCAAAGTCCTCCTTTCCATTTCAAAGGACAACTTCCTTGAGAACATAACTAACTTATTTAAATTGAATGGAATTTTAAAGTTTGGAATAACACACTTTTGACTCTGATTAATGTGACTTGTCTCTTCATGGCATACTCATGTATGTCATACATCTCTATGTAGCTAAAATTAGGTAAACGAAACATTAAAATAGTCAGCAAATGGGAAAAGATAAGGTTCCTACAGAAATATTAATGTGACCACATTATGCACATGCAAGAGCCAGCCCTTAAACTGGTATGAATCAAAGTGTAGCTACCAGTTGCGGATCTGGTCAGTAGTGTTCTCTTACTGTTCCTGGATAAATGTGTAGTTATTGCTACTGCATTTCCCCTTTCAATGCTAAATTTTTCCCAATAAGATTACCACAATTATATCATTACACATTAATTGCTCAGGAAGTTTATCCTTTGGTTTCATTTCCCCAGTGCACAGGATACAAGCTATTAAAGTGATCGTGTTCAGATAGATTAAAAGGTCTGAGGCATTCAACCTCAGTTAATTTTCTGGACCACCTCCCCTTCTATAAAATAAATATATTTTTAATTACAGAAGATCCCAGTGTATTTCACGACTGTCCACACGCAGCACAAGTGAAATGCAGTCACCTCTTTAGCACAGCATGCTGCACAATATTTTGTGTGCCCATGTTGGAGGGGGTGAATTTCTACCAAGAACCTCTACTCTTACTAAAGAGCCATTAAATTTGTCCATGCAGAACAGACAGGATATCAATTAAATCCTTTCACAAAGACACCCCCTCACATAGTGCATGACACCCTAATTTCCTACATAGGACAAAGGATTGAGTCAAGCCTGCTAGGATTTGAATTTGTGGTTTAAGTCTAAGTAGACATCTCCTACGGCTAACACCATAACCTTTATGGATATGTGTGTAGTTGAAGCACCAAACCCCTCTTCTCCCAACTCCCCTGTGTGGGCATAGTTATATCAGTATAGAAGTGCTTATACCAATATAGCTTATTCTTGTTTGGGAACTGTAGTACCAGCATAAAGCACTTTTTATACTGGTATTTCTGTGTCCATACTAGGGCTTTTACTGGACTAACTATATCAGCAAAAAGTCACACCCCTCACTGACATAATTACACTGGTACAGCTTTCAGTGTAGACCAGCCCTTGGGCTCCTAAGTCTCTGAGGTGCTTTTGAAAATGTTAATTTTTCCTGTTCTTTATATAGGATTTTCACAAGCTACAGGATATAGGAAAAACGTGGCAGGTGAAATATATTGTAAGCCCCTGAAAGTTTGTGGGGGCCTCAGAGACCTAAGTAGTACCTGAAATTTCTTTATTCAATTTGGAAAAAAGTTCAAATTTTGAGTTGGTGGTATCCTAGAGCAATAGTAACTCACCACACTGCAGTGTGCAATGGATATGTTGTATAGCCTAAACAGTAATATATTAAGATGAATGTTTGAATAGGAAAAACATTATGGTCCCAATTCAGGGAAGTACTTAATCATGTGCTTATGTGCTTTCCAGATTGTTCAATCAGGGCCTATGCCATAGCACTCAATCTATTTAACTATATGCCTGTCTTTAAGCAAATGAGTAGTCCCACGGGGACTCTTTATGTGCTTAAAGTTAGTCGTGTGGTTAAAATGTGTGCTGAATTGAGGCCTATGTGAGCGGAACAGCTCAATTAACATTGGTACAGGAACCTTCCTTCTGTATTTCTCGACTTTAAAAACTTCTGTTGTGCGGTGTTAATAGTCGTGCATTTGTGCAGCTTTGTACTAGAATTTTACTGATGCACTCTCTGTTCAAAGTTTGACTAACAAAGCTCTACCTTTGTGTATTTTTTTCAGAATAAAATAAAATACATCTGCATAGTGCTATCTGTAACATTACAATTTGGTTTGACATACCAGTAAATATCCAGTTAATAAGTACTGAGTTAATAAAATATATTCCAAATGATGCATATGTGATCTTTGAGCTAGAAGTTTTTCAATCCCTACTTTAAACGCTTTTCAATTTCAATTTTTGTGTTGGCGAATAGCTTTCTGAATAAAATTGATAGTTTTAGAACTGTAATTTAATTGGCATTTATGAGGTGAACAATCTATCATTACTTGATGCTGCAGGTGTTCTCGCAGGGTTTTCACAAGTTTTAATTGTGTTGTGCAAGATGCTTAATGATTACATGATACACCTCCAGAAAAGGATTTGTGATGCTTGAAACATGTCACACTTAATGTTTTAAAATTGGACCCTTCTGGTTTAATTTTTGTTTTTAGAATCTGTTTTTCCATGTGACTCGAGGTTTCACAGAGGCACGATATCAGGTATAAACAGGAATGTAATGAGACTCTGATGTTCCCTGCCTATATTTACAACATTTTTATGTAAGGTGTGATGGCTTATTTTGGGGTAATGATGTTTGCATGTCATTCATGCAAATGTCTCTCAATGCACAGACATTGCAGTGGTCGCTAGATATGATGGAGATGGAGGACGGGGCGTTAATAGACTAGGAGATGCATAGGGAACTGGTAACCACCAGTGTGGGGAACCAACAGCTGCGGTTGATAGTGTTGATAAGGTGAGTATCAAGCTGGGTTTTTTTTTTTTTGTGAGGTGGGGGGGTGGCGAGAGGAGTGTTAAGGATTGGTGAGCTGCATAACCGGTGCAGAAGCAGCAGCAGAGGGTCAACCTCGAACAGAGTAGATTGGGTTGGGGTCTGAGAGGAGGTAGATCAGTGGCAGCAAGTGAAGGTATTGGGAGAATGAGATCAGATATATAGTATAGATCACTGGGTCTCAGACTTTTTTAATGGCGACCCCTTTCACACAGCAAGACTCTGAGTGCAACCCCCCCCAATAAATTAAACACACTTTTAAATATATTTAACACCATTATAATTGCGGGAGGCAAGCAGGGTTTGGGGTGGAGGTTGACAGCTCGCGACCCCCCCATGTAATAGCCTTGCGACCCCCTGAGGGGTCTTGACCCCCAGTTTGAGAACTCCTGGTATAGATTGAGGGGCATAGCCACAAAGGGTTTTGAAATCCAGGAGACAGAATTTGGGAGATTTCTATGGATGAAGTGTAGGGAAAGCAGTCAGGTGTATTCTTGTTGGTGAGCATGTTTGCAGTGTTGTTCTGAATAGACTGGAGACTTGGTGAGAGTGATTCTTAGAGGTGGTAGAGGAAGGAATTGCTATAATCTGGATAAATGAGAGGGAATAGGGGCGTGAGGCAGTGATGTACGTACACTGTTGTGGAGGTGGTAATGGGCAGATCCAGTACTGTAAGATCTGAAGGACAAAACACTGCAAACATCACAGAAAGCAATTTTTTTCTGGCAGGTAAATGGGCTGCTTGGCTTAACCAGTCTTTTTGAGTTCCACAGTGTATGGAGAGAGATCTCCGGTTCTGCACTGAAACTTACAGCCAGAACTAGCAAGTTCTTGAATTCAGAATGGTAGAACTAGAAGTCTAAAAGCTGTTGCAGAATCCAGAGCAAGAGAAATTTATCCTGGCAATAAACCAACTTTCCTAAACACTGTTTTTAATCAAAAACTGAGCTGTCCTTACCTTAAAGGGATGGTAAAGATGACACTATATCTTGAAAACTCTCTACCAAATAGAAGGGTGTATGAGGTATTGGGTTGACTTCTTACCCATGAAATATCACAGGACTGACAGTGATAGTAATGGAAATAAAACTCTTTATTTACAGCACAGGAAATGGTAGGGTAGAGTGACCAGTTACCCTGATTGTACTGGAATTATCTCGAATTGCAGTCAGTGTTCCTGAGTCTGGGTTTTTTGGGAAGTTGTGTGGAATTTTTTTGCACCCCAACACCCAGTTCCATTAAAAACTGGCCATTGCCCATCCAGCTATTCCTGCTGGATAGCTCCTCCTATGTTAAATCTTTTTACCCATCTCCTCCTGGCCTGCAGTACAACTTGTTCCCCCTCTCCGCACAGCCCCTATTCTTTCTCTGCCTGTGCTCACTCTCCTCCCTCGCTCTCTTTGTACCCCACCTTTCTGGTACACTGTAGCTATATATTCCCCTAGTGTGATGGAATCAGAAAAGAGGAGGCAACAGAAAAGCAAATAACTTGGACTGTGCTAAAGCATAAAGTGGGGGAAAAGGTTGGACCTGTAGGGGTGGGAGTGCCATTTAACTTTCTCAGTAGTCGCATGGCTCTGAGTGTACCCTGAACCCTAATATGCCTGTTTAGCAGCCCAACCCCCCCTGAGTGTCTCTGAACTCTCATTCCCTACAAACATCGCTCCCTGGTGCGAGGATTAAATCCTGGTCACCCTATGCAGTGCAACCTCTGATTCTTCCTAATTTTCCTCCTCCTTGATTTGGGATTGTGGGGAACTTCTGAGATGAGAAGGTAATATAGTTCCTTGCCCATTCAGTCCATGACCTCTGAGTCTGCAGTAGTTAACATGGTCCCTTGTTCACTGACAGCTAGATCAATTTGTGCCTACTTTCTCCCAAAGCCCTAAAAGATGTTGGACTCAGAGCACCTCTTTTAATGCTACCCAGTCATTCCCTGTTATGAGCAGTTTATTTCACCTTTACTTTACTCTGTGCTAATGCTAGAACAAAGATAATTATCTCTTCTTCTTGCCAGATTTCCCCCCTATTTTTGGGGTTCCCATTGTGAACCTCAGTTGGCAAACTCCCTTCTTCAGTAGCTGCACTTTGTGTTGTCTCTCTTTCCCTTTGATTTCTCTTAGCTCAAACCGCAGCTCAAGTCAACCAGACAACTGGCTTAGGTGTATAAGGCTATGTCTGCACTACAGCTTATGTCTGCAGAATTTGTCGCTTGGGGGGAGAATAAACCACCCCCCGAGTGACATACATTACACCGACATAAGCACCATGTGGACAGTGCTGTCGGTGGGAGAGCTTCTCCCGCTGACGTCGCTTCTGCCACTCATAAAGATGGTTTTATTATGCCTTTGGGAGAGCTGTCTCCCTTCAGCATAGAACGTCTTCAGATACGCTGCAGTGTCACAGGTGCAGCGGTGCAACTGCGTCGCTGCAGTGCTGTACGTGTAGACATGCCCTAAGGCACCACCACCTCCTCCATGTGGCAATGCAGCTTGTGCTACATTTTGCCTTTCAGCTGATAAAAAGGTACCCCACACTTTTTTTAAAAGAAAATTCCATTGACTTCAAATTTTGGTATTTATCTCTCGCCGCCTTTCGGTAGGAACTACAAGAGCTGGATGTCCAACTTGGATAAATTAAGTACTGAAAGGCTAGCGTAAACAAGTGGATCACACTACCATTGAAGTGAAAAATATTATGTGAGAGAGTAAAGTGTATAGATAAACCTTAACTATAACGGACCTGGCCATCTGCTATATTACAAAGTAATTAGGCCAATTTAATCTTATATTGGGACCATTCCTGTCTTATATTACTAAATGAAGAATGTATTTTTACTCATATTTCTGCTCTTCTTCCTGTACCTAGATTCTTTCCTTTCATTCTTCTTGCTTTTTTTTCTTTCCCATTTCTTCATGTTCATTGTATAATTCAGTTTTGCTAATATTTTCACTATTGAAGTTATTCTGTATTGTACTTAATATTTATCACATTTTTGCATGTTTCCTTGAATAATTCAAGAATTTAATTTTTTTTAATTAGGATGGATGTGCAGCACCCCAGGCATGCTTCATATTTTTCACTTTAATGAAGGGACTTGCAGTATCAACTCCTGGAAACTTCTTGATCTTTCCAATGCTGAAAAAGCTCTAAAACACTCCCTGAATAAACTGTAAATTTTTAAAGATAAATGCACTAACTCAGAGACAACATGCTTGAAAATGTAAATATATCAATAATATTGCTGGAAAATTAATTATGGACTAATATTTCAGAACTGAAAGGAGATACTGAGCTTGACAGTCTCTAACAGTAGTGCTTTTCTTCTCCACGTACTGAACCTATTACACACACCTTCGTCCTTCCAAATTTTGCATGAATGTTGGTATAGTATAAGAAACAGAGAATTGTACCCTACTGCAAGTATCTCATGTTGATTCACTGCTAAACAAATGTTCATCCTTTAATAGTGTGGGATTACAAAGCATTATCATCCTCAGATTGACTCAGGTAGTGCTATTTTTATTTAATCTGTATTAAGGTATCATTGTACATCTTTGGTCTTGCAGCATAGAGGTAATACGATTTACTATTTTTATAAAAATCAGTGTGGCTGTATAAATCCGGTCAGTACCAAGAACTGCAAAGATTAGTCATGAGCTCACTCTTTTTCCGTCAGTAGTGAGTAGCTAAACTTTTTTGTTTTCCATAACGACCTAAACCACATTGGCCAGTTTTGGAACAAAATAGTCATGCTTGGTTTATGGTACAGCATTTTCTCATCACTATGTATGATGGTGCACGGAAACACAGGACGCAATCTTGCGACACTTAAATGCTCACAGATAGCCTCATTGATCTTAATGGGGCTACTTGTGTGAGTAAAGATTGCTCACATGAGGTAAGGGGGGTAGCATCAGGTCCCATACTCAGAATCGTATTACCCTTGCAGAGATGATCAGCTAAAACCTCTGGCTGCAACGGTTTCTGTTCGCTTGTTTGTTTGTTTTTCCTTTTAAAAATGTGGATATGTAGAGAAGGAAGGACTATAATGGAATGAGGCGCATTCAGACTATATTAATACATGGTCGTATTATCCAGTTATCTGGGCAACCACACCCACGAAAGCTTATGCCCAAATAAATCTGTTAATACTTAAGCTGGCACCGGACTCCTTATTGTTGTTTGTGGATACAGACTAACACAACTACCCCTGATATTTGACTCCTAGAACTGTATCTAAATACAGGTTTTATGCATCTGTAGGTTTATGGAGTTGGCTGACTAATTCAGACAAACAAGTCTTGTCTCTGATTAGTCAAAATATAAAATGAGATGCATGTTTAAGGAGCAGATCAAATCACAGTGAAGTCCTTCGAGTCTTTTCTTTGACTACAGTGGGTTTGGATCAGGTTCTAAATTTCTTGATGATAACCTCCATCATGTTCGTCACTCTTATCACCATATAATAGCTTGTATCCTGAGAAAAAGAAATGCATGCCCATGCCTGGTAGCTGAGGTCAGTCCTGCTTGGGGAAGTACAGTAAGAGCTGTCTACAAATAGTATGTCAAATTGACTTTGGTGGCCTGACAGTATTCCTATGGGCAGAACTGACTGTTGATTTCCATAATTTCTTGATGTGGCTGAACTGTCCCATGAAACAATATAGAACTTTCAGATTTCAAAAGAAAACAATTTTTGTCATTAATGCAAAGGAAAGAAGCTAAAGAAACCTGGACTGAGGTTATATATGAACTGTGGCTGAGTTTTTTTTTTTTAGATTTAGGCAATTTAAAGCTAGTTACCAACAATAAATAAATAAATTCCCCTCCCCCTTTTATTTGTGTTTTTAAAAAAAATAATAAGTTGCTTATTTTGAAAATGGGCTCAGTAAAGTCAACAGGAGCTGCTGGAATATTACCTTAACGTAAGAATAGCTGTACTGGGTCAGTGGTCCATCTGGTCCAATATCCCATCTTCTGGATTAACCAATGCCAGATGCTTCAGAGGGAGCACGCTTTGGAAAATCAGGCCACATTTGTTTGAAAGATTTGACTGAACAATTTCCTTGAAAGCCATTAGTACTAGAGCTGGTGGAAAATTTTCCATCCGTGAACGCAGATTCATCTAAATTGAAATGCTCTGCAGTTTCCTGCCAGCTTGTCATTTGGTGTCATGCTGGGGAGCCAAGATTCTGGAAGCCCAGGCTCCTAGTTTCCTCTAAAGCTCGCTTGAGGGGGTGCTGTAGAGCAGAGCTTTCAAGCTCTTGTGGCTCTTCAGCAGCCTGGTTTCCTAAGGCTTCCAGGGTCTGCAGCTCTGGGTGCAGTCTGCCATGCTGGCAGCCCCTGAATTGAGGACCCCAGGGCTTTCAGGGTTTGTAGCTTCAGGGAAGCCTGCCAGGTGGACTGCCCTGGAGTCATGGACCCTCAGGGCTTTTCCTTTTTGGAGAATTCCAAAATTTGAAGTGGGGGTGTTTGAAATAGGAATGAAACCAAATTTTGAAATATTAAAATCCTCCATGAAATAGAATTCCCTTTCTCCGCTCAACTCTCGTCAGAATTGCTGGCCAAAATTTCTAACCTTGGGAGCCTGAATGTAGGCACCTAAAATGTATATTTCGGCACCTAACTTTCAATATACAAGTTGGAAATTTTTGTTCACTAGGTTTAATGTCTTTAAGCAAACATGGTTGGATCAAATTTGGCCCACAATTTGTTGTTTGTTTGTAAATGCAAAAATTTACAAAGCCTCATGCCATTCAAAATGTTTACCTCTTATTACTACTTTTTGTCTTCTGTTCTTAATAATCTAAAGTGGAAGTAGAAACATCAGAATGGAATCTTTTTCACTCTCTCTCTTTAATAACCTGGAACTCTAAATGACAGTATCCATCTGGATAAGTTTTACATGTAGTTTGATTTCATAGCACAAATTCCAATTTAGGCAGTATAAATTATTATAGTCATAGGGGTTGAAGCACTCCAGAGCTAGAGGTCAGTCTGTGAAATAGAATGGTTCCATTATACAGCATTTCTTGATGATAAAATCGATAGGTTATGAAGATGCAGTAATGTTACTTTCCATAGTAGTGTTGCAAACGGCTTCCTTTATAAAGCCCTATTTTAATCTCACTCCCTAGTAACCACAAGTTGTTGAGCTAGATGCAGGAATCACTGGAAGAAATCTATGGCTTTTGTTATGCTGGAGGTCAAATCAGAAGATCATAAATTGCCCCTTTTTGCTTTTAAAATCTATGAATAACTGAGACTTGGAAAGCTTGTTGGATCTGAAAGTTGCCAGACTTGGACTGAAGGCAAAAGGAAATATATCTGCAAGGTTTAAAGAAAAATCATCAGTGTTTTTGAAGTACAGATTGAAAAATATAATTACCCCAGTCTGAAACTTGGACCCTTATCTAATAATTCTGTGTCACCCTATAGAAAAGTAAGTCTTGTTTCTACACCTTTCATACATAGAACCTCATTGTTACTAATATCAGAGTTACGAACTGACAGTCGATCACAACCTCGTTTGGAACTAGAAGTATGCAATCAGGCAGCAGCAGAGACCACCCCTTGCCCACCCCCTAAGCCTCCCCAAAAAGCCAGTACAGTACTGTGGTAAACATAAACTACTAAAAAAAATTAAGGGAATGTTTAAAAAAAAAATGACAAGGTAAGGAAACTGTTTCTGTGCTTTTTTAAAAAAAAAAAGAGCAGCATTTTTTTCTGCATAGTAAAGTTTCAAAGCTGTATTAAGTCAATGTTCAGTTATAAACTTTTGAAAGAACAACCATAACATTTCGTTCAGAGTTACAAACAGCCTCCATTCCCAAGGTTTTACTGTACTTTCTATAATGTTTAATTGCCTTAAAAACTCATGCACTGGATTGTATTTGAAGAAAATAGAGACTTAATTACAAAGTTAACCATTTTTGTTGATGAGTTGTAGGTTTTTCCAGCATCCTATTGAAGAACTGGACTCCAGTTGCTTTATCACTTCGACTCTAGCCATTGGCTTGCATTTTCTGTACTACCCTTTCCCTCCCCTGAAAACTAAGATTCTTTACATTCATAGCTGTGTCCAGAGGTCTGCTCTCTTTTAACAAGAGGCTCATGTGAGCTCTTGAAGACTCGCTTCAGCTAGTCCGTGGTCATTCAAGTTGGCTGTGCTTTGACAAAACACCCATTTCTTTACGCTGGATAAGAAATTGTGCAGTTTATGTTCAATGGAAAACTTAGTCCTTTCTAGTCCTTTCCTTTCTTGCTCATAGTTACTTGAGTTTTGTAAATGTGATAGGTAAATATGTTCTTGTCACTTAACAGCTTAAGGCCTGGTCTGTATTTGAAAGTTGTACCACTAGAACTATTGGGGCTATGGGTATGATTGATTGATTATTTTATTGAAATAGTTCTATCTGTACAAGCCCTAGTGTTGATTAGTTATACTGGTATAAAGGTGCTTTACACCAGTACAGTTATTTCCCTTTCTGTGAAGGAATAGCTATACTGGTATAAGTACCTTTATACCTGTATAACTGCACGCTGCGGCAGAGTTGTAGTGTTTCAGCTATACCAGTATAATTAAAGTGCAGGGGTGAAAGTAACTTAATGATTTACTAGTGCATAGGGTGGCCAGGGTCCTGGGCAAGGGGGGGGGGTCAGCTCTGGGCCCCCAGAAGGGGCGTGGCCTTGGACAGAAGGGGTGGGTTTGGGGACAGACTCCCCCAGGCAGCCCTTCAGCGCTGCCTGGCTTGCGCCACCCAGGGTTCCAGCGGCGATTTAAAGGGCCTGAGGCTCTGGCCGCTGGCACGATAGTGGCAGCAGTGACCGGGAGCCCCGGATGCTTTAAATCACTGCTGGAGCACTAGGGTAGCGGCGGCCAGGAGCCCCAGGACTATAGCAGTGATTTAAAGGGTCAGGGGCTCCAGCTGCTGCCGGGAGCCCCAGGCTCTCTTACATTGCCGGGCCCTGTGGGCAGCTGCTCCTTTTGCCCCCTGCATCAATGACCCTGCTGGTATGGTCAGCTGTATACTGGCTCTTACCGGAACTCCGGACTGGACCAGCTTACTTTCACCTCTGTTAAAGTGGTGCAACTTTCTCGTATAAATAAGGCCTTAATTGGTTCTTGAAAATTATTTTGTTTTGTGGAATATTTAAAACTAGTCTGCCCCCTCCTACTTATGGGCCACCTTACAAAGGAAAAACAAAATCCTCTAATTGTGGATATCCCAGTCCCCTTTCTTATGCCTTGCATTATATAGGATGAAACAGTTGCTCTGGAGAGTTAAGAACAGCGCTATTCCTTACTCATCCTGGCTAATAGCCATTAATGGACTTAACCTCCATGAATTTATCTGGTTCTCTTTTAAACCCTGTTATAGTCCTAGCCTTCACAATCTCCTCAACAAGGAGTTTCACAGGTTGACTGTGCGCTATGTGAAGAGCAACTTCCTTTTATTTGTTTTAAACCTGCTGCCCATTAATTTAATTTGGTGACTCCTAGTTCTTATATTATGGGAACAGGTAATTACATTTTCCTTATTTGCTTTCTCCACACTACTCATGATTTTGTATACCTCTATCATATCCCCCTTTAGACTCCTCTTTTCCGAGCTGAAAAGTCCTAGCCTTTTTAATCTCTCCTGATAGGGGACCCATTCCAAACCCCTAATCATTTTAGTTGCCCTTCTCTGAACCTTTTCTAATGCCAGTATATCTTTTTTGAGATGAGACCACATCTGTAGCCAGTATTCAAGATGTGGGTGTTTCATGGATTTATATAATGGCAAGAGGGCTAGAATAAGGACCCTATGCAGAGTTCCCACTTTGTTGTAACAAGACACAACACTTGTCCCCACCATGATTAAAACATGAACTGTAGTGTACATGTTCCCAGCCCCTGTTAAAGGCCTGGCTTGATATGGACAGGCTCTTGAATGACCAGGTGCAGTACAGGGATTATGCTGCATGCTTTGCATATGCGGAAGATAGGTGCAACAATTTAATATCTGAATAAAGTCTAAGATTTACCCTAAAGACGAGCTGAAATCTGAGAGAAGTGGGTTAATGACGAAAATGCTAGCAGGTCCTTGAGTATAACGATGTTGCTGGAGGCTTCCATAAAATCAGGCTTAGTGATGACAGTTATGATACATGGTATTGGGAGAATGAGAAACTGCAGTCATTAAACAGAAATGAGCCTTTAAACTAATGGCAACTACCTAAACGGTTTTGCAATAAAATAATTTCCATAGGCTATTATTTTTCAAATTATACAGAGACCTCTTTTAGCTTTTTACAAAATGGAAAATACTCTGATTCTGTTGCAGTGCTTTTTACATTCCTTCTAAAGGTCAAACTACCAATCTCTATATAGCTTTTAAGACAGTGTTTTTAGTGAGATAGGAGTGAACAGCAGTGTTTCTAAATTAGTTCACTGATCATAATCCCACTTTCTTGAAATGATACCAATACCAAATATTCATGCCTGTACTGAAGTGGATTTCTAACCTGGAACATAATAGCTTCTTTTCTTCTTCCATCCCTACTATCCAATATATTAATAGCAAGCTTCAGTGCAGTGGGCTAAGGGTTTTCTACCACTCTTCCCCCATAGAAGATGATCCTGAAGTTTGTCAAAAACTGCTTCATGTCTTTCCCCTTGAATGTCATAATTTCACTTCCATCCCGCAGCCTGGGAACACAGAGTCCACAATGCAACATCTGACCTGCCTCTTATCCCACCTGGAGCCATCCTCCCAGACCTCCTGGGTGGTCAGATGTGTATTTCTCTTCCTCTCTAGTGCCAAAGACCTTTCCCAGGGGCACAGCCAATCCTTGGGAAATGCCTCAGCCAATTAATTAAAAGGGCATTTCAAGACAGTCAGCCAAATAGGTAATCCTTTCAGGCAATCCAGGGGATTTCTTAGTATCAAGCTGTGGAGTGCCTATTCTGTTTACATATTCCCACCAAGTAGTGGCATCAACTGTTCTGAGTGGTGCTCTTTGAAAAGATTTGTAACATGTCCCATCAGAATTGACAATGCACTGAGAGTTGCCTTGTGTCAGGTACTCTAGTGGGAATAGCAGTGACCCTTGTATTTAAAGTTGCAGAAATCTTTTCATTCTAACAACTCTTTTGTCAGCTGGTCACAGCTTTCACCTCTTCTGCTGACTTTTTCAGGCTCTTGCTGAAAGGGGTGTTTTGGGAGTGTGCTTACTTGTTGTGGTATTTGTGTGCTTTAGGCATTTTTGATTGAGGAGCATGGGGGAAGGGACAAAATACTCTTATTTGGGGAGGGTAGGAAATTGTATTAGAGCTCTACAGTTTGAAATACTTCGCACGTAGAGTGCTGAAATTCATCATGGAAGTAGTCACGTCTATTTTGGGTTTTTATGTATATATCACTAGAGTATCTGAGTGCCTCACAATTGTTAATGCAGTTATCACAACACTCCTATGAGACAGGGAGTGCAGTTATCCCCATTTTACAGATGGGGAACTGAGACACTGAAAAGCTAAAGGTACATCCCTGCTGCAGTTGGGAGATGTAACTCCAAGCTTTGGCAGATGTTCACACAGTAGTTCCACTTGAGCTAGTGCTCTTAAAAATAGCAGTGTGGCACTGGCAGCTCAGGCCAGATCCCTGTATATGTTTGTAGGATCTTGGATGGGGTTATACAAGGGCAGCTAACCTAAGCTGCTGCCCAGGCCCCTGCAGCCATTCTGCTATTGTTAGCACACTAACGCAAACACAGCTAGTGCATGGACATCTACCTAAGCTGAGAATTGTGCCTCCTAGCTTCTGTAGACATATCCTAGGTGATTTACAAGAGGTCACATAGGAAGTGTGTGACAGACTAGGGAATTGAATCTGAGTGTTCCAAGTCCTGAATTAGCACCCTAACCATTGGACTATCTTTCTTCAAGGAGAAGGGCATGTAAGTGCTCTAGGAAAATCTGCCTTTGGCTTGACCTAGTTGTGAGCCTTACAAAAATAGACTTTGCACATATGCAGGGAAGTTGCTATAATTATTGGCAACATTCCAAAGGCAGCCTGTACTATGTGTACCTGCCTAATCTTAACTGGTTATTGGAAACTTCCGCGATGGTTCAAAGCATTGCCTCATTTGTTGTTCCACTTCTAAGCTTCCCTGGAGAAGTTGCTCTCATATGCACTTCCTGAGGTGGGATATGCCATTCTGGTGTCTTAAAACATTATTGTTGTAGCATGAGATGGGGATAGGGGAAGCCTGTTGTGTTAGGCACTGACCATACACATAGTGAGAGCTTACCATCTAAATAGACAAGTCAGACAATGGGTAGGAGAAGGAGAGTATTTTTAGCCCGATTTAACTAATGAGGAATAGGGGAGAGAGAGTGTGTGGCTAGCCGAAGATTGCACAGCAAGTCTAACAGAGATGGAAATTAAATCCATATCTCCTATATCCCGGTACGATGCCTTAATCACAGACCATCATTTCTGTAGCCAGATAGCTCCAGATTTATTTATTTTTTAAAATCCCTAGGAAATTTATGTAATCACCACTGAAAGCACATGAAGGTTGTACCATGAAGCCCTCATGCAAATGTCAAAGCCTGATCATTAGTGCCCTATATTAATCTGAAGCCCTGGTTACCTGAAGGCTTTAGTTGTTCCCTGAGATCTTTGGATTATGAGGGTAGTCATGTATTACACTGACCACTCTCTGGAGGCTTTTTTCAATAGAGGAGTATCTGTAAGAGGCTTGTTCTTTGTAGAAACAGGATAAGGAAGTGAATGGTGAGCCAAAAGTATCTGAGAGAACTGTAGTGTAACAATGATGTGGCTTAAGTAATATTTTTCACATTATTGTGGAGTGTATTTGGGCCTGGAGATGAGACTAGGAAGAAGGCTCAAGTTAAATATAATCTGAATGTTTGAATAGATGGCAGGGCTGCCCAGAGGATTCAGGGGTCTGGTGCAAAATGGGGGAGCTGCGGCACTTGTACTTACCTGGCAGCGGTCCAGGTCTTTGGCGGCAGCAGGGGGCCCTTCACTTGCTCTGCATCTTCGGCAGCACTGAAGGGTCCCCCACTGCCGAAATGCCGCCAAAGACCTGGGCCGCCACCAGGCCAGAGCTTGCGGGACCCCTGTGGGGCCCGGGGCCTGAGGCAAATTGCCCCACTTGCCCCTCCTGTCCCCCGGGCGGCCCTGACAGATGGTTAACTTTTGTTACACTGAGAATAGTTTAATTTTAGAATTTTGCAGGAGGTTTTAAACTTTTGGTTTCTTGTACTTAGCAATCTGACTGTAAATATGCTGTAGAATTTACTTTTTTACCACAGCACTTCATGGAATCATCAGTTTGCTTCATTGGTACTTTGCACTTTCTGTCTAAAATGCAGTATTTCACAGAGCATGTCTTTTGAGATCTTGAAGGAACATCTTTTAGTTTCCAGAGGGTCTGTTTTTCTAGGTGCTGTTTTTCTAGGTACTGAAAGCTAAGTAAAGAGGAGGCAATGAAGGATTTTTTTTTTGGTCACATACTGAAAAGAGAATTTTGTTTCAAACTCACTGCTAGAAGTAGAGCATCTCTGCTGTTTAATTGGGCCTTGATCCTGCATTTTCTTGTATGTGTCCAGCCTGCTGCACCCTTGTGGAGCCTTACTGAAGTCCTTGGGGCTCCAGGCAAACACAACAGTCTGTCCAGGTGCAAGGAGTCACAGGATGGGTCTTAATTTATTCGTTGTTGTTGACTGCTAAAGTGTTTGTAATGTTGGATAGAGAGGATAGAGATGTGGTCTTTGCCCCAAAAAGCTTGCCTTCTGAGGGTCGAATAGGCCTATTGAAGTTGATTACCTGGTAAGTAAGGGTTGCAGGATCAGACCCCAGGTTACATATTACATGACACAGAAAGATGACATAATAATAAGATGTACATTTTTAACAGTGAGGGGAGTTAACCATTGAAACAACTTACATAAGGCTCACATGGAGTCTTTGTCACTTGGAGTCTTTAAATCAGGATTGGATACCTTTCTCAAAGATGTCCAGTAGCTCAAACAAAAGTTACGGGCTTGATGCAGAAAGTTTTGGGTGAAGTTCTTTGGCCTGTATTACACAGAAGGTCAGACTAGGATCATCATAATGATCAACGAAAAATTAGAATAAAGAAAAAAATACACGCAGCCTTTATTGATTCCTTCAAGTGGCTAGGGTTAATCCTAAAACCAGTTTTTGTTAGTTATTTGTAATGCTCTTTTGGTCCATGGAGCTGCTGAAATGAAATATAACTGGCCCAGAGTCAAAATGAAGAGGCTTTTCTCAAAGCCACACCAAAACAGGCCATCTGCAGGACTTAAATTTTTTTTCTGTTTATCTTCTGTAAATAAAAACTTGGTGCTTTTGAGAATATCTGTCTCCATTCTCAATGCTAGTGATTTGTTTTAACTGTTCGTATCACCTCACTCAAACAGCATTGCCCTTCTCAAACAAATATATTTGATGATTTATTCAGTTAAGATCCTCCCTCAACATTGTTGCTCACTATGCTACACTAATTTGTTTACACAGCAGTAACAGTGCAAGATCCATTTGGAGAACCATTCAGAATACTGCTCCTTTCTGCCTTGTCCCAATTGTCACTCCTCCCTCTCCACTCAGTTTCTCCAGCACCACCTTTCCACCTGCCAAGTCTTCTGGTAGGTCCACAGGATCTATTGTTGCGATGCCAGGTAGAAGATTTAGATTACATAGTGTAAAAATCTGGAGGTAAGAAAATGCATGGGATCCTGATAGAAGGTGAAGATTCTCACTCGCATGTTCTAGGGCAGTGGTTCTGAATCCCAGGGGCTGCTTGCAGCCCATTCGCACAGTTCTGGCCCATGTGACATCGTAGCGTATATATTGTGTGGAGGCCGCTCACGTAACACATTGAGAACTACATATGCGGCCCACAGTGGTAAATAGGTTGAGAACCACTGCTCTAAGGAGACCAGACAGCCCCTTGAGATACTATTTTAAAAGCCTTTTGTTCCTACACCTGCCTACTTAGTGGATAGTTGTCAATATTAGTGCTAACACTATCAATATTTTCCCTTTGAAGAAGGCAATCCAGTACCTAGAGCTGGAGGTGCTTGAAACTTGAAACGCATGTTCAAGTTTGCCTGTTTATCCAAAGAGTTCATGTTTTCTACATTCTTGGCATATTGGAAGCAGATTGAAGAGGGTGAAATGAAGATTATTTTTGCAGGGCTTCTTGTATCTACAGCAAACTGTTAGCTTCCCCTGAGGGAAAAGTGACCCAAGTCCTTCAGCTACAGGAAGGAGTGAGAACAGAAGAATAAGGACCATGGATTTTAAAAAAGCAGATTTTAACAGACTTTGAGAAATGGTAGGTAAGGTCTCTGAGAAGAGAATCTTAGGAGGAAAAAAGAATTCAGCAGAGCTGGCACTTTCTCAAGGAGATAGTGTTAAAAAGCACAATTGCAAACTACCCTGATGTGAAGGAAGAATAGTAGAGCCATATTGGCCTCTTATCAGGTGCTCTTTAATGACCTAAAAATCAAAAGAATCCTGCAGAAACTGGCAAATGGACCAAATGCTAACAAGGAATACAAAAGCACAAGCCTGTAGGGATAAAATAAGACTGGCTAAGACGCATAATGAGTTATACCTAGCAAGGGACATAAAAGGGAATAAGAAGAGGTTCTATAAATACATTAGGAGCAAAACAAAGACAAAGGAAAGCATAGGTCCTCTACTTGGCAGGGAAAGAGCTAATAACTGATGACTCAAGAAGGCTGGGGTATTTAATGCCTATTTTTCTTCAATCTTCACTTGAAAAAAGGGTTAACAATGACCAGATACTCAACACAATTAACATTAACAACAAGGGGAAAGGAACACAAGCCAAAATAGGGCAAGACAGGGTTAAAGAAAATTTATAAAAGTTAGATGTATTCCAGTTAGTAGGACCTGTTGAAATTTAATCCCAGGGTATTTAAGGAATTAGCTGAAGGAATCTCAAAACCTTTAGCAATTATCTCTGAGAACTCAGGGAGAATGAGTGAGGTCCCAGAGTAATGGAGAAGGAAGAACATAGTACCCATCTTTAAACAGGGGAACAGAGAGGACCTGGAGAATTATAGACCAGTCAGACTAATCTCGATGCCTGGAAGTAGACTAGAATAAATTATTAAGCAATCAATTTGTAAGCACCTAGAGCATAATAGGGTCATAAGGAATAGCCAGGATGGATTTGTCAAGAACAAATCATATTGCAGCAACCTAATCTCCTTTTTTGATGGGGTTACTGGCCTAGTGGAGGAAAACAGTAGAAATGATGCATCTTTATTTTAGTAAGGCTTTTGGCACAATCCCACATGACATTCTCATTAGTAAATGTGGGAAATGCAGTCTAGATGAATTTATAAAATAGAGGCACACCTGGTTGAAAGACCATACTCAGAGTATTTATCAAGGTTTGCTTTCAAATTGGAAGGGCATATCTACTGTGATTTTCAGGGGTCAGTCTTCGATCTGGTACAAGTAAATATTTTCATTAACGATTTGGATAATGGCGTATAGAGTGTGCTTATAAAATTTGCAGATGACAGCAAGCTGGTAGGGTTGCAAGCACTTTGGAAGCACGATTAGAACTCAAAATGGAGAATTGGTCTTAATTCAACAAGATGAAATTCAATAAAGACAAGTGCAAAGTACTTCGCTTATGAAGGAAAAATCAAATGCACAGCTACACGGTAGGGAAATTAGCAAGGTGTTAGTACTACTGAAAAGTATCTGGAGCGTGTAGTGGATTGCAAATGGAATGAGTCAACAGTGTGATGTTACAAAAATGGCTGGTATTCTGGGGTGTATTAAAAGGAGTGTCATAAGTACAAGAGGTAATTTTCCCATTCTACTCAGCATTGGTGAGGCCTCAGCTGGAGTACTGTGTTCAGTTCTGTGCCACACTTTAGGAAAGATGTGAACAACTTGGAGAGAGTCCGGAGAACAACAAAAATTATAAAAAAAAAAATTTAGAAAACCTGATCAATGAGGAAAAGTTTAAAAACTGGGCATGATAAGTCTTGAAAAAAGAAGACTGAGTGGAATCTGGTAAGTCTTTTAAACATGTTAAGTGCTCTTACAAAGCAGATGGGATTTGTTCTCCATGTCCACTTATGGAAGGACAAGAAGTAATGGGCTCAATTTGCCACAAGTGAGGTAGAGATTAGGAAAACATTCTAACTAAAAGGGTAGTTAAGATCTGGAATAGGGCTCCACAGAAGGTTGTGGAATCCCCCTTGCTTGGTGTTTTTAAGAACAGGTTGGACAAACACCTGTCAGGGATGATGTAGGTTTATTTGGTTCTGCCTCAGGGAAGGGGGCTGATGACTTCTTGAGTTCCCTTCCAGCCCAACATTTGTATGATTCTGTAAATTGTCTGAGCTGTTGAGCTAACAGTGGAAACTTCTCAGTAAACTACTTCTAGCAAGATTGGTCCCTCAGGAAGGCTGTGGGGACTTACTTTTTTCTGTAAAAATGGTTTCTGTTAGGCTTAAGGTTTGACCTGAAGTGAACCTGGCTTTTGTGTTTACCCTTTATTGGGACTTTTCTTTCATTTCACTCATTCATTTTGAACCTTTCTGGGAAACTGTTCACTCGCTTTTAATGTCCCAGTAGAAGGGGAAAAAAGTGCCTCAGCGACATCTGTGTTATTGCATTTTATTTGTAAAAATACACGCGCTACCGGGAGAAGTGGTTGAAGGCAAAGCTAAAATGGTTTTACATATCATTACAATATGAAATAGCACCAGTGATCTTAACAGTAGTAATTGATTTTTAGAGTGTATTAGTGTTTTCTGATTCATCCAAATAAGAGAGAGGGGGAACACTAAGAGAGTTGTATAAGCAAATGCTACAACAAAAAGATGAACAGTTATGTATAATCTGTATAAGGTAGATTCCCTATATTGTCATGCTTTCCTTTTTTGCCCTGAAGCTTTCTCATTAGAGGATGAGATTGCTTCTGTAAATACTGTCTCTTCCTTTTCGCTTCGAGAGAGATCTCTGATTTACAGTCTCAGAATTGTTGCCTTGGTGATCAATAAACCTTAATCCATGTGATATTTTTCCCATTGAAGTTCTTTCTATAGTGGAGATATGATGAAGTAGACTAAATGTAACTGGACAAGGAAGAGTTAAGTTTGGTTTGACTGATTTTGTCAATGCTCTTTGCAGAATTTTGCAATAATGACTCATCCCAAAATAATTATTTCTGTCAGTAGGTGGGCATTTGTGTTTTGATTAACCTTCTGAAAAAGCTAGTAAAAATATAGCCACACGAACAATGCCAATGTTATTGTTCTTTGAGCCCACTACCCGTTATAATACTGCTTACATCATCTGCTCAAAGATGAGACATTTGACAAAAAAAGATACTTGGAATTGTTGTTGTCTCTTCTTCTGCCAACCTAATTCAATTCTTCACTGGTATGATTTTGTGTAGCACAGCAAAGTATTGACCTATAATGAAAGTAAAGGTGCCTGGTTACCTACCTACATTTACATTCCCTTAAGTTACCAGCTTATATTTTTTTAACTCTGCTTTAGAATTAGTCTTAGGCTTCTGTTCTACAGTCTGCCATGATTCAGAAAAGCATTCAAGTTTGTTTAGTTTTAGCCGCATGTTTAAGTCCTGTTGACTTTGCCTATGCTCTGATGAATAGGGATGCTTAAGTGCTTTTGTTGAGTTGGAGCCATCGAGCTCTCATTGCTAAGTGATGGTAGGATGGAAGAAGAGACCATACATAACCTGGGGAATTATTGATCAATGATCCTTCTGCTCTTTGGAATAACGTATAAAAAGAATCTACCTATTTTTCCCTGATTTTTCAGAAATAGCTTCCAGTTTTGCCTTCGTGCTCTTGAAGGAGAATTTTCCAGACTTCATCAACCGGCTATCTGATTTTCAGACATAACTAGGTAGATAACTAAACTATAAAATGCAACTACTTGTTTTGGCAAAATTTGAGGCAGAATTGGAGGTCCTAATTTTTTAGAAGGCCCTGAACTTAATTTTTATTTTTTGTAAGCTTGTATATTCAGCATTTTGAGAAATGAGTGCAATATCATGTACAAAATGACATCTGTGCGGTTGATTCAGAAAAACACTCTTGTCTGTTTTGATGGAATGGAAACTTCTATAGGCTGATGCATCATAGTTCCTAGTAGTTGTCTAGATGTCTTCAAAACCTTCCTTTGCAAGTTAGAGGTTAAGCCTATGCTGTTCACCGCTTTGAGTAGCAATGCTACATCAGACTATGGTCCTGAACCTGTAAATGCTTAGCACAGGGGTGGCCAACCTGCGGTTCTGGAGCCACGTTCGGCTCTTCAGAAGTTCATATGCGGCTCCTTGTATAGGCACTGACTTTGGGGCTGGAGCTACTGGCGACAACTTTCCAATGTGGCGGGGGGTGCTCACTGCTCTGCCACAGGCCCTGCCCCCACTTCACCCCTTCCCGCCTCCTCCCCTGAGCCTGCCATGCCCTCGCTCCTCCCATGCCCCCCTAGAGCCTCCTGCCCGCCACAAAACAGCTGATCAGAAGGTGTGGGGAGGGAGGGGGAGGCACTGATTGGCAGAGCTGCCGGTGAGTGGAAGGCGCTGGGAGCGAGGGGTGGGGAGCTGATGTGGGGGCTGCTGATGTATTACTGTGGCTTTTTGACAATGTATGTTGGTAAATTTATGGCTCTTCTCAGGGTCAGGTTGGTCACCCCTGGCTTAGCACATGAGTAGGACCATTCACATCAATGGGACTACTCACATGTATAAGGTTATTCACATCTGCAGGACTGGGGCTTAATAGGTTTTTTTTTAAAATCCGTTTACTTTTGGTTACAGTTATTCCAGCAATATCTCACTTTTTGTTGTTTTGTTTTTCTTGTAAGTCGCACAGTGATCATTTTATTTTGCTGCCTTGTGTGTTGGGAATTCTTCTGTGATGCAGACACTAACTTCAGCTAACAATAAACTGCAGACATGGAGCCAATTACTACATACATAGCTGAAGAGAAGCTTGACATATCCACAAATCCGATCATGCCCACGCTATCCCAACTGGTAGAGCTCATTAAAAAGAAATTGGTATAAGTCTAACTCAAACCTTGCCTATGATATTTTGTTTTCCCCCCCGAAGGCAACATCATGCTCTTAGTAACTTGTGGAGGAAGAGAAGGCTTAAAGGTCAGACTTTTCCTATCATATATTTATTTATATTTCAAGTCCAAAGAAAAAACCTTAAACCCAGCTGCTAACTTGGCTAAAAGAAGATTTATTTTAAATTGCATTGGGTTGGTTGAATAAATATGGCAAGCTGCTGTCATGCAGGAGGCCTCGGTTCAGAAGTAAACTCCAGCACTGTGTTTGTGCTACACAGGGGGTCATTACAGTAAAACTTTCTCCTGGTCCAAATACATTTTCAGTCAAAAAGTTGTTGTCATGCAGACAAGGCAGTAGTGGCTAGCCACATTTTTACAACCACTATAGTTGCACCTTCTGAAATGGCAAAGAGGAGTTCAGGCTACAAGAGCCTCGTCTGCACTGCAGCTTCCACCTACACCTCTACCCCAATATAACACGACCTGATATAACATGAATTTGGTTATAACATTGGAATGCAGCGCTCCAGGAGGGGCGGGGCTGCGCACTCCAGCGGATCAAAGCAAGTTTGATATAACACAGTAAGATTTTTTGGCTCCGGAGGACAGTGTTATATTGGGTAGACATGTACTTAACATTTAGCTGAACCACTGGCAGTTTTTATGTCACGGGTTTAAATGTTGAGGATCAATGTATTAAAGGAGGAATGAGACCAGTGCAGTCCTACTTGGAATTACAGCTAGTCCCAGTTTCTTACTGAACGTTGAAAAATAAAACTCTCTTGAAATATTACAGATGGCAGTTTTCTTTGGGGCTCTCTGAAACTCCTCCATTATCTTGTTGTTGTTTGTTGTTTTTCTTTCTGAAGACATGATGGTTGTCAGTCATCACTGTTCCTCTGATATCAAAGCTGATGACTTTTTATAGGAATCAGCATAAGTGATAAACTAAATGCCATCCTGCAATTTCGTCTGTGTCCAGAACACCTGGATTGCAAATATAAAATGCTACCGCGTGTAAAGTGCTATATAAAAATGATAGATAACTGTAAAGTAATAGATGTGGCATTTACTTTCTTGTAATGTAATATGTAAGTTTACTATATTTGACTAGGTTTGCATCCTTACCAGTTAATTGAAGCTTCACAAAGCTGAATGTAAGCATACAGTCTTATTTACTTTGCTTTGTTTACTGGTCACATACAGCTAACTGTGCTGTGAAATTTTGCTGTGGATGTTGCTGGAATATTTTTTTGCAACTGCAATTAAGATTTGAATCTTAAATCTGCCCTGGATTCATGCTCTGGCCAAGATTGCTGAGGCGAGGGTTAGCTTATTTTATTTGTTAAGGCTAAAACTGAACAGACCACCAGCAGCACAGTGTACATTACTTTCCCCTTTATTGAAGTTGTTGGCACACTGAGAGTGCTATCCATGCTGCCCTATCATCTCTGGATCAGATGGGAGCACTGTGCTATTCTCATCTTTAAGATGTTTATTATAGATATCTAACAACATATAAAATTTAAGGAAAACAGGGCAAGGATGGCCTTGTGGTTAAGGCACTGGACTGTGAATTGAGAGATCTTGGTTCAGTTTCTATCTCTGCAAGACACTTGCCATGTCACTTGAGGCAAATCACTTCATGTGTTGGTGCGTCTGGTTTTTTCTGTCTGTAAGATGATGTTGATAATTCTTCCCTACCTTCCAAGGAGAAGAAGGGCAAGTGTTGAGGACACATCCATGAATGTAGTTGTCATAAACAGATAGTTAAGGGTTAATGTCTCTTTTACCTGTAAAGAGTTACAAGCAGTGAACCTGAACCACCTGACCAGAGGACCAATCAGAAGACAAGGTACTTTCAAATCTCAGTGGAGGGAAGTCTTTGTGTTGTGTTGTGTGTTTTGTTTTTTTTTGTCTGTTGTTCTCTCGGGGTTCTGAGAGTAACCAGACGTACCTACAGGCTCTCTAAGGTTCTGTTCAAATAGTAAGTACCAGTAAAAAGGCGGTTTAGTCTTGTTGTTTTTCTTTATTTGCAAATGTGTGTTTTGCTGGAAGTTTAATTTGTATTTGTGCTGGGGGGAAGGCTTCTCTCTAGTGTCTATAAGCTGAAAGACCCTGTAACCTTTTACCATCTTAATTACAGAGACAACTTTTACTTTTTTCTTTCTTTTATTGGAAACTTTTCTTTTTTAAGACCTGATTGATTTTTTCCCCCTTGTTGAGGCTCAAGGGAATTGAGTCTGTACTCACCAGGGAATTGGTGAGAGACAGGGAGAGAGAGGGGAGGGGGAAAGGTGGAATTCCTCTGTTTTAGATTCACGGAGCTTGAATCTGTACTACCTCTTGGGGAGGGAAAAAGAGGAGGGGGGAAGGTGCATTTCCCTTTGTTTTAAGATTCAAGGAGTTTGAATCACAGTGATCGTCCAGGGTAACCCAGGGAGGGAGAGCCGGGAGAGGCAACGGTGGGGGAAAGGGTTTACTTTCCTTGTAAGATCCAGGGGGTCTGGGTCCTGGGGTCCTCTGAGAAGGTTTTGGGGGGACCAGAGTGTACCAGGCACTGCAAGTCCTGGTTGGTGGCAGTACTACAAGATCTAAGCTGGTAATTAAGCTTAGGGGGATTCATGTTGGTACCCCATCTTTAGGACGCTAAGGTTCAGATTGGGGGTTATACCATGACAGTAGTATATGAGGTGCTCCGATGCAATGGTGAGGAACATAACAGAAAATCCTATACAAAGAAGCTTCATTCACTTGGAGCAAAACAACAATGGGTGGAAAACTTTAAAAGAAAGACACTTAAGGTTTCAATTTGGCTTGAAGCATTTCCTATTAAGAGACGAATAAAATGTTTTTAAAAAAGTCACAGTACCACTCTATTGGCGGTGGTATTCCTTTCTGTAATAAACCATACTAAGTGTTTTCCAAATAGAAAAGGAGGCATAGTCCCTGCCGCAAGGAGCTCACGGTCTAAAACAGGCAGGAAACATGGAAGAGGTGCAGCGTACATATAAAGTGGTTAAGATGGTCATTGGCTACATTTTGGTAATATTATCTTGACACAATGGGTTTTGGAGTCATCCTCTCCCCCAAACATGCCAGTTACTCTGCACACTTTCTTCTGTACATCAGCTAGTTTTGATGCAAGCATTATGGCAGAGATGGGTCTTTGGAAGGAATTCTAACAAGAGTATTGGCCTTGTGGATTAGTCGATAGAGGCATGGAAGACAGTATTCAAGGTCTGAGAAGCTGATTCATGTAAAGATTAATCAATATTCTTGTACCCCCTGTATGAAGGGGGAGAAGGCTCTGAAAAAGGACCCAGTGGCTAGTGCATTAGCCTGAGACTCAAGACCCAGGTTAAATACTTTGTCCTGCCGTAGGCTTCCTGTGTGATTGTAAGTAAGTCACTTAGGAGCCTAAATATCTTTCAGGTTCTGGGTCTAACTTCCACTGAAGTCTTTGAGGATCTGGGTCTTAGTGTCTGTCTCTGCTTGTGTTTCCCATCTGTAAAATGGGAATAAGTACCTAAGTTAAATAGATAAGTTGGAAGTAATATAGAGGAGACAGACTCACAGAAAGGAAGGGAAGTGTGGTGCAGAAGGAGTGTGAGGTGGGGAAAGGCTACCAAGTGAGCACCCACTGGAGTGTAAGCTGTGGACTTGCAACAAAATGTGCCCATAAAGGGGCTTTCATGGCATGAAAACATCTTACAGCATCTCCTAGGGCTGGGAGATGAAGTTGGGTTTGCTGCTTCTACAGGAGGGTATTTTATTTTCCATTAAGAGGGTAGGTGGTAAATCAGATTTCCACTGACTTTTCTTACAGTTTTAGCCTGTGACTGGATTGTAAATGTATTCTGGATATTTACATTTCTGAAAGAAGACCAGCGCTGTTTTGCCAGCCCGCATCAGAGTTAATTTGCAGGCCTCCAAGATGTAAGTCATTCTCTTTCCTATTATAAATTCACTGAAATGCTTAATTTTTCCTCTAGACTCTTTCTGGCTGGTGGCTGCTCACTCTAACACCCAAGCATTCACGTTACCTTTTCTCCTGCAGTTAATCTTTTCTGACCTATATTATCCTCTTGTGCAGAACAAGTCGGGGGAGGGGATGGAGATGTGTTTACAGAAGCAACCATCCACCTATTATTCATGTTGATTGGACAGTTCTTAAAGGGCAGACTTCTTTCATGCCATCTAAAGTAGTCCATCTAGGAAAGGGCTGAGCACATGAAATTGTTGGCAGAGCAACCTACTGCCAGCTCACTTGGTTTGTTGAAGCTTATTCAATTTTGCTTTTTACTTTTAACTGTTTCATGATGACCATTTTAATCTGGCTCAGTATGTGTGCTGAACAAAAATGTTTAGCTATTGGTTCATCTCTGCTGCAGGTAGATAAGGGTATTTACAAGGGGAGCATCGTAATTTTTCTTAGCAACATTTTGACTTCACAGATTGTGTTCTAATCATTTATTTAATGACATTTTAAACTACTTGCCCCGTTTGTAATCAGTGGCTGCCTGGTATTCCTGGATACTATATTAACTGTTCTTGGGATGTAGTAAACACTAAAGCAGTGGAGGCAATGCATTAATGTGTTATTCAGTAAGCAGGATCCTTTTCTTCACTAGTGTTTTTTCCATAACATGTTATGCTATAGCTGCTCTACTGTCAGAGTGACTAGACACTCATGAGGCCAGCTTCACTGTTTTGTCATCATCTTCATTATTTTACAGTGCCCACAGCATCCCAAGCACATCACAGGAAATAGATATAAGATAGATCTCTACCCTGACAAGCTTTCAGTCTGGGACCCTGGTCCCACAAATATGGGCACATACAGCGAAGTGCATGTTTCTAAACAGTCCCCATTCATCATGAATTATCACATTACTACTTTACATGTCTGAGTAGTCATGATAACGCTCTGTGCATCCGTAAGCATTTACGGGATTGTGGCCTATGTGTTTCACTTGATAGATGAGTTATAACCTACATCAGGCAGAAAGGGGTGAATCAGGATGTTCTAGAAGTTTGATTATAAAGGTAAGTCTTGATGATCCCATTGTTCAGGGTTTTTTATAAGTATAAACAAGTTTTGCAGGTGATGTCACCAGTGAGTGAGTTTTTAGGAATGTGTTTTGTCAGGCAAGGGCTGAGCAATTAGCTTTTGAAAGGTGGTCCAAGCATAATGTGCACATGAAAGACACCGTGTTGACATTCATGAGGGAAAGCAATGAGGTGTTCAGGCTAGTTGTGTTGGTGCAGTGGACAGGGCCAAGGGAAGGAGGATAAAGAGGATAGGAGAATAGAGAGAGAGAAGCGAGGGATGTATGATGTATGGTCTTGAAAACTAGGACAAGAAGTTTGAATTTCACATGCAGCAGAATGAGGGGCTAGTAAAGTGATGCAAAAACCGAGTGGACGTACTAGGAAGCAATGGGCCGGAGATTATTTTGGCAACAGCATTCAAATCAATATTGCTTCTGAACAGACCAGAGTCAGGCCTTAATAATATAACGTTTGGTTAAATATCAAGAGTGTACTGTTTTAGTTACTATCTAAGTGATAGCAGCAAAGAGTCCTGTGGCACCTTATAGACTAACAAATGTTTTGGAGCATGAGGTTTCGTGAATGACTACCCACTTCGTCGGATGCACGTCATCCGCATCCGACGAAGTGGGTATTCACCCATGAAAGCTCATGCTCCAAAACGTCTGTTAGTCTATAAGTTGCCACAGGACTCTTTGCTGCTTTTACAGATCCGGACTAACACGGCTTCCCCTCTGATGCTATCTAAGTGATGAGATTTTTATATATCTGAATTCTATAGTGTTCAGTGAATAAGGTATTTGGTAACTTACCACAGCACCCTTTAGAATTCATTTTGTATTCTTTCAGAGGGTCCAAATGTGAAGATTAATTTGAGAAAGGAAAAAACACGTTTCTAAGATACTGTCTAT